>NC_092707.1:332371270-333006198 GCF_047496885.1 Scyliorhinus torazame | reverse complement strand
GAGTCATGACACATCTAAAGTCCTCGGTGGTGTTAGCCTTCAATGTGGCATTCAGGCAAGGTGTTATCCTCGAGAGAGATAGTGAAGTCTTTGCAGGCTGATCAGTGATTCAGGTGATTCTGTGCACATATTTAGCATACAAGTCCATATTCAGGTTCAGGACCAGGAGGCTAATATTTAAACCAATGCTGCATTCCTTACAGGCAGTCATTAGGGCTGCCAAAAACATCTGGGAATGAGTTTTTCAGCATACTTCCTGAGTCGCAGCACTGCTATATCTGCCGCTGTTTCACCCGTTCCATGCCTGAGCAACGGGTGCAGCGTTGTGGAGCAAAAAATTCCATTTAATTGAAGAGACCAGGTTATGTCAGGAATAGAATTATGTTTAACGTCTGAAACGAAATCACTCTAAAATAGCTGCCCTTTATTTATATACTTTCTAAAGATTTTACTTCAAGGAACCCTAATATGAAAGAGCTTTACAGAAACACACCGAACATATTGGAGAGGGAGAGACAGAAGCTCGCTTGATTAATTCTCATGATTATCACTACAAGTCACTTTCACTTACTAAGTCTTGTTTAATATCATAATGAAGGTTTCACGAACAGATTTGATAATTCCAGTAAAAGTGAACTAATGCCCTTTAACCGTGGGGTTATAGATATTTAATTAAGGCTAAATTTGTTCCCAGTAATTCTCTCCAAATGTGGCCTCCTTCAGAGCTCATCTCCCTGCTCCATAACTCGATACCGATAAAGCTTTTTACGTACCACTGCTGGGGCTTTATGTAAACTCCCGCTGTGAGGTTAGAAGCAAGCTTTCATTTGTGCGTCATGTATATAATTTATATTTAGCCTTTTCAGAAACTCCCAATATTTTTTGTTTTACATTTAGAGTACCCATTTATTATTTTTTTTTCCAATTAAGGGGCAATTTAGCACAGCCAATCCACCTAACCTACACATCTTTTGGGTTGTGGGGGTGAAGCCCACACAGATACGGGGAGAACATGCAAACTCCACACACACAGTGACCCAGGGCCAGGATTCGAACCCGGGTCCTCAGCGCCGTAATTCCAGTGCTAACCACTGCGCCATGGTGCTGCCCAACTCCCAATATTTTTACATCACTTGGATGCTCAGGGAAACAAGTTGAGTATTTTCATTTTTATTGCTCTTTATCATGTTTCCACAATTGCTGGGAGGAACTTTGTGTGCAAAGTTCCTCCTGTTTTCCACCCTAAACATATTATTGATTTGCAATAAGACTTCCTGCTCTCACTGTGCGGAGACTTTGGTCCCACAGCTAAGTTCTTTGAGTTTGTTTTTAGTTACCCTGACTATGTCAATGTGGGGACCGATGCTTGTTCAGGGGCCCATTTTAGAAATTTGTCTCCATTGTCTACCCTGTTTATGAAACAAAAGTAGTCCGTTTCCCCCCACGCCCAGACACGCACACAGCGAGTAGTCCGTTTCCCCCCACGCCCAGACACGCACACAGCGAGTAGTCCGTTTCCCCCCACGCCCAGACACGCACACAGCGAGTAGTCCGTTTCCCCCCACGCCCAGACACGCACACAGCGAGTAGTCCGTTTCCCCCCACGCCCAGACACGCACACAGCGATGTACCGCGGGAGCGTCCTCGGGTCTTGCAACATGGATGCAGTTTCTGTACAGGGCGGAATCTTCCGCTCTGAAGTCGAAGTTCAGTGATTGCCTTGGAAGTGAAAGTGATTCCTACTGGGTGGCGTGACCAGGAGATCCCACCCTGCAATTGCAGAAAGTAGGTTGTGGTGGGGTGGTGGGGGAGGGGGGGGGGGGGGTGCTGGCATTTGGTGAGTTTGGAGTAAGACACTTGAGTGAGGAAGCATTGCGGGGAATCTTGAGATCTTGGAGAGCCTTGGTGGGAGGCATGTCCTGAGGTTTGTAAGGACGGCTAAGCCAACAGTGGATGGAGTGTCTTGTGGTTTAGCGAGGACTGGGGAAGAGTCCTAGTGTTTTGAGTGGGGCAGTCTGATGCCTGATAGTTGGGGGTGGGTGACGTAGGAGTGAGAGAGAAAATGTGGCAGTCCTGAGGAGAATTGAGATTTTGGACGACCAGGGAGGGAAGATGGACTTCCTTGGATTTCACAGTAGTGGGGAAGATGGTCCCAAGATTTGGCAATGAGAAAGTGGGGTCGGAGACAAGAATAGGGTACAAGTGGTTAAAGGATCTGTCCGTACTGTGCTGAGAGACTGGAATTTGTATAGCGGAATGGGCGCTTAAAGAATTGAAAGGGCTGGAGAAGAGAAACAGTTTTGGCAGCGGGTACACAGAAGCATAAAAAGAAACACTGATAACACCAGAGCTAACCATGGCACAGCTGCACTATCAAGATAAACAGTTGTGGACTTCCGGTGGCGGCTATGAGGGAGTAGGTCGCACATTTGGTGGCTGCCGTTTCGGTCGGACTTTTGGAACTTTTCCCCTGACTTTTTTGCGCTTTTGAGCACGGAATTACAAAGCAATAGTACTCAGGCACTGAACCCATACAGAGTTGTCTGGACTTAAGAAGCCGGAGGGACCATAAACAGCAGAAGAAGTGGTCAAACAAGGGCTCGGTGGAGGCTGTGAGAGAGACCAATATGGCCGATGTCCAGAGCAAGGCGCCGACAGCACAGTCTATAATGGAGTAGCTGCTACAGACCATGCAGGAGGGCTTTTTAGCTCTGAAGTGCTATAATTTGGCCGCTTCAGAAGTCGATGGATCGATTGGAAAAAAGGCTGGATGATCGGGCTGAGAAGCTCCAGGAGCTGGAGAAGACGGTGGAGGAGCAGGCCAACTTTCAAACGGTGGCGGGCGTGGAGATTCGGAGGTTGAGGGATCAGTAAAAAATGCTCCTGGAAAGGCTGGAGGACCTGGACAATAGATCTCGCCGGCAGAATGTAAGAATCGTTGGCCTCCCGGAGGGGGCTGAGGGGCTGGATGCTGCTGCATATGCGGAGGGTATGTTTCAGAAGCTGCTGGGGAACGAGGTGTTCCCTCGCCCGCCGGTGGTGGACAGGGTGTGGTAGTATGCATTAGGGGTCATGTGGGACTGTGAAGCCGTGATGCTATTGGCTGACAGATCCCGGGTCCTGGTTGGCTGTTGATCCCTAGCTCCGCCCTGAAGGCGGAGTATAAGAACCTGGGCTTCTCCCCGCAGCTCCAGTCTGTTGCTGAACTGCGGGGAACAAGTCACGCTTAATAAAGCCTCATCGACTTCATCTCTATTCATCTCTCTCGTAAGTCATTGTGCGCTACAATTTATTAAGCGTGCTTAAAGGACTATGGAGCTCAGGATCGCCCCGGAATGCCTGCGGATCAGCCCCCACGCAGTGAACGCGGCAGCCGTTTTTAAACACTGGCAGACTTGTTTCGAAGGCTACCTCCGAACGGCCCCCGGCCGGATCACAGAAGACCAGAAACTACAGGTCCTGCACTCAAGGGTAAGCCCGGAAATTTACCCTCTCATAGAAGACGCAGAGGATTTCCCGACGGCGCTCGCAGCACTAAAGAGCGTCTACGTTCGCCCAGTGAACCAGGTCTACGCACGCTACCAACTCGCAACGAGACGGCAAAGTCCCGGAGAATCGCTGGAGGAGTTCTACGCCGCGCTGCTAATTTTGGGACGGGGCTGCGGCTGCCCACCGGTAAACGCGACTGAACACACGGACATGTTAATTCGCGATGCGTTTGTGGCAGGTATGAACTCTCCCCAAATCCGCCAAAGACTTTTAGAAAAAGAGTCGCTAGGACTCTCAGAGGCACGGGCCATCGCAGCTTCCCTAGATGTGGCCTCGCAAAATGCCCGCGCCAACGGCCCCAACCGCGCGGCAGCCCCTTGGGCTCCGTGGACCCCCGTCGCGACAACCCCCCCCCCCTCCCTCACAGGCTTGCACGGTTAAGACGCCAGATCATCCCGGGGGGGCCCGCTGCTATTTCTGCCGGCAGGCGAAACACCCCCGGCAGCGCTGCCCGGCCCGCGCAGCGACTTGCAAGAGCTGCGGGAAAAAGGGCCATTTCGCGGCTGTGTGCCGGTCCCGGGGGGTCGCCGCTGTCCCCGGAGAAGAAAGAGTCCAGCGCATCCCAAACGCTCCCCAACCCCCCCAGCGCCCCAGGTGCGACCTGCGGGCGCCGCCATTTTGGGTCCCGGCCACCACGAGGGGAGGATGGGCGCCGCCATCTTGTGACCCCCCAGCCATGTGCGATGCATGGGGGCGGCCATTTTGGATGACAACAAAGGACCCCAGCATCGACGGCTCCACGGGGTCTGAAGAAGACGCTGAGACACTACGACCACATCTGGCCTCGGTGACGCTGGATCAAGCACGGCCCCAGACGCTCCAGACGACGACAACAACGGTGCTGATCAACGGACACGAGACACCATGCCTGATCGACTCCGGGAGCACCGAAAGCTTCATCCACCCCGACACGGTAAGACGCTGTTTTCTGACCATCCGTCCCAGTACGCAAAAGATTTCCCTAGCTGCAGGATCCCACTCCGTAGAGATCAAAGGATTCTGCACAGTGACCCTAACGGTGCAAGGAAGGGAGTTTAAAAACTACAGGCTCTACGTCCTTCCCCAACTCTGCGTGCCCACATTACTGGGATTAGATTTCCAGTGCAACCTGCAGAGCCTAACGTTTCAATTCGGCGGCCCAATACCCCCACTCACTATCTGCGGCCTCGCAACCCTCAAAGTTGAACCGCCATCCTTGTTTGCAAACCTCACCCCGGATTGCAAACCCGTCGCCACTAGGAGCAGACGATACAGCGCCCAGGACCGGACATTTATCCGGTCCGAAGTCCAGCGGTTGCTGAAGGATGGCATAATCCAGGCCAGCAATAGTCCCTGGAGAGCACAGGTGGTAGTAGTAAAGACCGGGGAGAAGCAAAGTATGGTCATAGACTATAGCCAGACCATCAACAGGTACACACAGCTAGATGCGTACCCTCTCCCCCGCATATCCGACATGGTAAATCGGATTGCCCAATATAAGGTCTTCTCCACCGTGGACCTCAAGTCCGCCTATCACCAGCTCCCCATCCGCCCAAGTGACCGCAAGTACACAGCCTTCGAGGCAGATGGGCGACTATACCACTTCCTAAGGGTCCCATTTGGCGTCACAAACGGGGTCTCGGTCTTCCAACGGGAGATGGACCGAATGGTTGATCAACACGGGTTACAGGCCACGTTCCCATATCTCGACAACGTAACCATCTGCGGCCACGATCAGCAGGACCACGACGCCAACCTCCAAAAAGTCCTCCAGACCGCAAACGCCTTGAACCTCACATACAACGAGGACAAGTGCGTGTTTAGCACAAACCGGCTGGCCATCCTGGGATACGTAGTGCGCAATGGGATAATAGGCCCCGACCCCGAACGCATGCGCCCCCTTATGGAATTTCCCCTTCCCCACTGCTCCAAAGCCCTGAAACGATGCCTGGGGTTTTTTTCATATTACGCCCAGTGGGTCCCCCAGTATGCAGACAAGGCCCGCCCACTAATACAGACTACTACCTTCCCCCTGTCGACAGAGGCTCGCCTGGCCTTCAGCCGCATCAAAGCGGACATAGCAAAGGCCACGATGCGTGCCATCGACGAGTCCCTCCCCTTCCAGGTCGAGAGCGACGCCTCTGACGTAGCTCTAGCGGCTACCCTTAACCAAGCGGGCAGACCCATGGCCTTCTTCTCCCGAACCCTCCACGCCTCAGAAATCCGCCACTCCTCAGTGGAAAAGGAAGCCCAAGCCATAGTGGAAGCTGTGCGACATTGGAGGCATTACCTGGCCGGCAGGAGATTCACTCTCCTCACTGACCAACGGTCGGTAGCTTTCATGTTCGATAATGCACAGCGGGGCAAAATTAAAAATGACAAGATCTTAAGGTGGAGGATCGAGCTCTCCACCTTCAACTACGAGATCTTGTACCGTCCCGGAAAGCTGAACGAGCCGTCCGATGCCCTATCCCGCGGCACATGTGCCAACGCACAAATAGACCATCTCCAAACCCTCCACGAGGACCTCTGCCACCCGGGGGTCACTCGGTTCTACCATTTTATAAAGTCCCGCAACCTCCCCTACTCCGTGGAGGAGGTCCGTACTGTCACCAGGAACTGCCACATCTGCGCTGAGTGCAAACCGCATTTTTTCAGGCCAGATAGAGCTCACCTGATCAAGGCTTCCCGCCCCTTTGAACGCCTCAGTCTGGATTTCAAAGGGCCCCTCCCCTCCACCGATCGAAACACATACTTCCTGAACGTGGTGGACGAGTACTCTCGTTTCCCCTTCGCCATCCCCTGCCCCGACATGACAGCGGCCACAGTTAGTAAAGCCCTTAGCACTATATTCACACTGTTCGGTTGCCCCGCATATATCCATAGCGACAGGGGGTCCTCCTTCATGAGTGACGAGCTGCGCCAGTTCCTGCTCAGCAAGGGCATAGCCTCGAGCAGGACGACCAGCTACAACCCCCGGGGGAACAGGCAAGTAGAGAGGGAGAACGGCACGGTCTGGAAGACCGTCCTACTGGCCTTACGGTCCAGGGATCTCCCAGTTTCACGGTGGCAGGAGGTCCTCCCGGACGCTCTCCACTCCATCCGGTCGCTGCTGTGTACCACCACTAACCAAACGCCGCATGAGCGCCTCCTTGTATTCCCCAGGAAGTCCTCCTCCGGAACGTCGCTGCCGACCTGGCTAGCGGCCCCAGGACTCATCTTGCTCCGGAAACATGTGCGGGCGCACAAGTCGGACCCGTTGGTCGAGAGGGTTCATCTCCTCCACGCGAACCCGCAGTACGCCTACGTGGCGTACCCCGACGGCCGACAGGACACGGTCTCCCTGCGAGACCTGGCACCCGCCGGCAACACGCACACCCCCCCGACACCGATCACCCCCTCCCTGCCACCGGCGCACCCCACGACCGTCCCCTTCCCGGGAGGATCGGTCCTCCTCCCATGTCCGACCAGGAGTGAAACAGAAGCAGACACCGAAAAGCTCCCGGAGATGACAACGCGGGAACAAGCACCTGCACCACCACCGGGGCTGAGGCGATCGACAAGGAAGACCAGACCGCCCGCTCGACTCGTGGCATCGGTGTAACACAAGAATGTTGTGGACTTTAACGAGAATGTTCTTCTCCTCTTACGAATATTGTAAATAGTTCACAAACCCTGTACATAGCCCAATGTAGGGCAAAGTGTAGAGCATTGAAAGGACATGCCAAAAATTTTCTCCTCCCAGGACCAGCCTTGTAAACCCCTACCACCATGCGAAGCACCACCCCGCCGGGTTCATTTTTAACAAGGGGTGAATGTGGTAGTATGCATTAGGGGTCATATGGGACTGTGAAACCGTGATGCTATTGGCTGACAGATCCCGGGTCCTGGTTGGCTGTTGATCCCTAGCTCCGCCCTGAAGGCAGAGTATAAGAACCTGGGCTTCTGCCCGCAGCTCCAGTCTGTTGCTGGACTGCGGGGAACAAGTCACGCTTAATAAAGCCTCATCGACTTCATCTCTATTTGTCTCTCTCGTAAGTCATTGTGCGCTACACAGGGCACACAGAGTGCAGGTGAGGCAGCCACGACGAGGGTGGTCCTGCACGAGCAATGGCGGTCCGGTTCCACAGGTACCTGGACAAGGAGCGGGTTCTGCAATGGGCCAAGAACACACAAAGCTGTACCTGGGACAATAGCACCCTGCGTGTTTACCAAAACCTGAGCACTGAGGTGGCCAGGAGGAGGGGAGGCTGTAGGCAGGTGAAGGAGATTTTGTATAAGAGCAAGGTGAAATTCGGGCTGCTTTTTCCGGCACGACTGTGGGTTACATATGAGAGTCCGCACCACTATTTCGAGGAACCCGAGGAGGCGATGGACTTTGTTAAGAAGCAAGGGCTGGCCCTGAGCTGAGGACTCTTGGATTCATGGTAGAACTTTTAAGTCTATTTTGTTTCTCTCTCGCTTTGAGAGATGCCTGCATGCTTGAGTCCATTCTTTTCATTTTTTCGACCTTTTTAGGTGGATGTATTTTGGTTGCGATGTCTTTTTCTTGTTCTTTTTCATGGTTTCCCTGAATGTTTCCTTTTTGGGTTTCTTTTTGGTTGGAATTTTGGTAGGGGGGAAAATAACAAAGAAAACAGTTAAAAAGGTGTGGTTATGATGGGGGTTTCAGGGGAATTTGTTGCAATCTTTTTCTGTGTTTGGAGGGGAAGGGCTGAGGGTGCCTGGTACTTCTTATCTCTATTTGTTTTATTTAAATTGCACTTTTGTTGGGGGGTCTCTGACTTGTATGGAGTATGTGTTTAAGCAGGGCTGGTTTGGGGAAGTGGTATGGATGGGCCGGGAGGAGGGGAGCCAGGGAACAATGGGTGAGAGATGCGCTGGCGCCAAAGCTGGGAGCCACCAGTCTAGCTGGGTGGGCTAGTCAGCGGATGCCAGGTGGGGGATGTTCATATAGTTAGATTAGAGCAGGGGTTAGGTGGTAGGATGGTGTTGCTAGGGAGGGGAGGGGGGGAAGTTGATCTGCTGACGAGGATGGAAATTGGACATGGCAACAGTGAGGAGGTCATGGGTGGAGCCAGCCAGGAGGTGGGCCAGAGGAAGCGCGACACATGGCTGGGGGGCTGGCCAAGGAAAGGGGATGGCTGATCGGCAAAGGGGGGGGCGAAGTGCCCCCCAACCAGGCTGATCACCTAGAATGTTAGAGGGCTAAACGGGCCAGTGAAGAGGGCGCGTGCATTTGTGGGTTCTGAAGGCGGACGTAGTCATGCTGCAGGAGACGCACCTGAAAGTGGCAGACCAGGTTAGGTTAAGGAAGGGCTGGGTTAGTCAGGTCTTTAATTCGGGGCTCGACACTAAGACTTAAGGGGGATGTGATCCTGATTAATAAAAGTGTTCAATTTGAGGCGGAGGGTACAGTTGCGGACGGGGGCGGCAGATTTGTTATGATTAGGGGTAAGCTCGAAGGGGTGAGAGTAGTCCTGGTTATTGTGTATGCCCCTAATTGGGACAATGGGGATTTTATCAGGTGGTTGCTCGATCACCGACTTGGACTCACGCAAACTGATCATGGGTGGGAACTTTAACACAGTCCTGAACCCGAGCCTGGATCGGTCGTGTTCAAAAATGGGCAGGTTGCCAGCGATGGCAAAGTAACTGAGAGGGTTCATAGGGCAAATGGGGGGAGCTGATCCATGGAGATTTAGCCGGCCGTCGGCGAGGGAGTTTTCGTACTACTCCCACGTCCACAAGGTGTATTCCCGAATTGATTTCTTTGTCATGAGTAGGGACTTGCTGGCCGGGATGGTGGGGACAGAATATTCAGCAATTACCATATCGGACCATGCTCTGCACTGGGTAGATCGACAGATTTGTAAGGATAGCTTTCAGCGCCCACAATGGAGGTTGGAAGTTGGATTGAGGCGGTGTGTGAGAGACTCAGGAGATACATGCAGAATTACCTGCAGGTAAATGATACCAGAGAAGTCTCAGCAGCGGTGCTGTGGGAGGCACTGAAGGCAGTGGTGAGAGGGGAGCTGATCTCAATCCGGGTTCATAGGGACAGGACAGAGACGGCAGAAACGGACCGACTGGTTAAAGAAATTTTACGAACGGAGGCCCCGAGGCCAGAGTTTCTCCGGAAATGACAGAGGCTGCAGGCCGGGTTCGGGGTGCTGACTATAGGCAAGGCTGTAGAACAGCTTAGAAAGGCAAAAGGCGTGAAATATGAGCATGGAGAGAAGGCCAGCAGAATGCTCGCGTGACGAATGTGATATAAAATAGTTACTTTAGAGATACTAGTTAATGTAATGTAGAAATAAGCCACTTTGATTCTGGCAGTTAGGGACAAAGGGGTTTGAGACCGCATGGAAAAAGCAGGAAGAGGTGTGTCTATGAGAGTGATGCTGCATTGATAGGGGCCAGAGAAAGGGATTGGAAGTGAGCCAATCAGAATAGATCGAACAGGTCAGGAGGGACATAGGCTGACCTATGTCCGTCGAGTATGTGAAACTTGATACCATTTGAATTGATTTTGCAGAGATCCCTTTGTCTTTTAGTTCAGTCGTTTTCTGGGGTGTAAGAGGCTGGATGTCTCTTACGTTTCTGTAAGATGATTCAAGCTTGCAAGCTAAATAAATAACTTCTTTTTATGTGCGAATCCATCTCAACTTTTATTGAGGCCAGACTGACAGAGAAAGAAATTTGGGGATCAACATTTGGTGCCGAAAACCGGGATTTCTCTGGGCGATCCTGATCCAACTGCGAAATCAGAATTAGACTGATTATGAACAGGAGGATGGGGAACAAAGGGCCCTCAATGTAGAACTGGAAAACGACCGCGCATTGATTGTTCCCCTCTTCTTATCGTCTGATTAGTCTGGTCACTCGCGGTTGGCACAGAAAGACCGCCTCGACGAAATCACAGGTCAGTCTGGGGATTAGCACTTTAATTGATGGGATTTCATATTGTTGTTTCGGCTTGGGTTAGGGTTTTGGGCTGATGGGACTTTAATAATGAAGGTTCAGTCTATTATGTGGGTTCAGAGGCTGATGTGACTTCATTAATGAAGGTTCAGTCTATTATATGGGTTCAGAGGCTGATGTGACTTCATTAATGAAGGTTCAGTCTATTATAAGGGTTCAGAGGCTGATGTGACTTCATTAATGAAGGTTCAGTCTATTATATGGGTTCAGGGGCTGATGGGACTTCAATAGATGGAGGTTCAGTCCAGTATAACTGTTTTTAAATCTGAAGATGGTTCAACTCTATGTGTGAGTGTTTTAAATATATAGTTGATTAAGCTAAAATTGTCTCCTTGGACTGTAAAGTTCCGAGGTCTAGTTGAGATTGTGAGGAATGCTGCATATTGGTTGAAGCAGAAGTCTCTCAAAGGGTTAACAGCAGCAGGCGGAGTTGAAAACAGACAGTGCTTCTCACTCAGGCTTTGAGATAACAGCAGCAGCCGTAGTGTAATCGGATACCTTTCCTTTGAGTCAGTGAACACCAGCAAAGTTACGTTTTGAATTAATTAAAGGAAACCAGTGGGTTTCTCCACCTCTTTGATAAAAGTTATTATTTTCGAAAGCAATTGATTGAAATTGCCAGAATCTTAAGTTCTACTTACTTGAAATAAGGTTTATCTAATTTTATCTGGAGATTAATAGAAACTTAAAGAAGATCATGGACACCATTTTAAAAAGTGTCAATCTGGAGATGATAGTTGATTTTGCTTATACTTATGTGTATGTAAAAGAAAAAAAACTTGTTAAAAGAAAAATTGTTAAGATAAAGAAATAATTAAGTTGTAAATGTTATACAAGTTTGTGTTAAGCAAATTGTAAATTTAGTTCTGAGTTGAGATCAGAGCTAAGCTTGCAAGTTGCAGTAATTCAATTTGAATTTTCAAACATTTTTAAGTTTTAAAAAAAAGAGAGCAAATAGAGAAAAGAAGGACACAGATCTTGAATGCGTTGAATAGCACATTTCAAAGGCCCATAAATCTTTCTGTTATCTTAGACCTAAAACCTAGGAAGATTGACGAGCCAGAGGAATTTCTGGAGCGTTTTAATGAAATCTACCGGGGGCAGTCAGGCGATTTGCTGTATCAAAATGGTCAGAATTCCCCTCAATACTGTGCTATGTTAATGCATTGCCTACCACCTTCTGTGGTTACTGCTGTGAAATGTAATAACATGAATTGGACAGAGAACGACCCTTCCCAGATGGCAAGGGCAGTCAGATTTTACTGGAAGGAGGGTGTAGGCCAAGAAGGAGGCTCAGTTACAAAGGTTAAGACTGAGTATGTAATGAAAAAGGATGATCTGCGACCCCAACAAGCGGCAGAAATGGTAGTTTACCAGCAGGAGCTCCAATATAGTGACTTTGGGTGGGTGGATCAGCGAAGAGGAGGATGAGACAACAGTGCTATATTTCTATCACCCCCCCAGTGGTGGACGTTAGACGTTGAACAGTCACTGCATCACGTTACCCTGGCCTATGACAGAACTGGACGAAACAGGGAGTTGGAGGACAAATACCGGCCATTACTTGAGACCGAATGGCCAGTCAAGGTTACAGCCACAGTCACGGGAAAAGAAGGTACAGCCGATTTTGTTACAATATCACCACATTTATGGCCACAGTCAGCTTCGGTAAGCCCTCATATTACACGTCAGGTCCATGACCAGTACCATGCCAGGGATATGGGGCGAATGGTCAGCATCTTACCGCAGCTCGTCAGAATAGGTATGAGATATACCTTTTGAACAATCCACGTCTGACATTTAAATACTGTACCACTATCAATCCAGCCTGTTTTCTTAGCGGTCCCCCTGTCCATGAAGACGCACCTGGCCACGACTGTTTAGCCTTGATTCAGGAAACTACCACAATAAGGGGCGATTTGAGTGACATTTCGTCAGAATAACCTGACATGATTATGTGTGGTCAAATATCCCACCGGAGTTTAGTTAATGACCTACTGCAGGCCCTCCTTATGCCCGCGCAGATTTCCGTTATTAAATGCGCTGCCCACACGAATGGTACAACCCCAGTTGACGTTGGTAATGAACGAGCAGATTGTGCAGCGCGGACAGCCGCGCAAATTCAGCAAGTGATGGTGCCTAAGATGTTAAGTCAGACTAAACGATCTACTATGAATATGTCTGCTTCTGACAAGTCAATGCCAACAATCCAAGACGTCATAAGGTTACAGGAGGACGCTCCTGAGAGTGATAAACAAATGTGGAAACGGTTAGGTTGTACATATGATTCTGTTTCCTCTTTATGGACCACGCCTGCACATCAGACTTGTATGTCTGATGTGCTGGCTTTATGGACCATTGAATGTGTACACTTTGCAACTCATTGTGGGGCTCGAGGGACTAGTGATTTGTTGCTGGACACTTGGTGGCACCCTAAAATGCAGGGGTTGGCCCAAAGTATCAGTAATCGGTGTTTGATTTGTCAGCAATATAACACCGGAAAAGGTATCCCTTGTGGGAAGGGGCAAACCCCGTTGCCCAGTGGTCCCTTTGAGACGCTCCAAATGGATTACATTGAGTTGGAAAGGTGTCAATGTTACAAATATGTTTTGGTCATTGTGGATGTGTTCAGCAGATGGGTCGAGGCGTATCCGACTATCTATAGTAAAGCTGCTACTGTGGTTAAAGTCTTGATGAGGGAAATCATTCCCCGGTACGGTATACCAGCTCAGTTAAGTTCTGATAATGGGCCTCATTTTATTGGACAAATTAACAAGGAGTTTTGCTCCCAGTTGGGCATACGCCAGCAGTTACACTGTGCTTACAGACCGCAGGCGGCCGGGGTGGTTGAGAGACACAATCAGACCCTCAAAACTAAATTGGCTAAATTAAGAGCAGACACGGGACTGACATGGCTTAAGTTGCTCCCCGTTGCCCTCTTCCAGCTGCGGGTTACACCTGCGGGACCAGCCCGGCTCTCTCCCGCCAAGATTCTTTATGGCAGGCCTCTTAGAACTCCTTGGAGCCTGCAGGTTCCCAGACGGGTTCAGTTTCATCAGATGACTGAAGAAATGACCGCCTATGTTCTAGCCCTTACGCAAGTGCTCAAGGAACTCCATGGCCAAGTCCGCGCGGCTCACCAGCCATTGCCCCAGTACCTAGCTCACTTTCAGTCCAGCCCGGTAGTTATGTCATGGTCAAAAATTGGACTAGGAAGGGGTCGGAGCCGCGATGGGACGGGCCCTTCCAAGTTCTCCTTACCACCCCCACAGCAGTTAAAGTGGAGGGGCGAAGTGCTTGGTTCCACCTACATCATTGTAAATTGAGTCCATCTCCACTACTGTAAAAGGTTGGATACTAACCTGCCTCCCTTCTCCAGTGCTATTTTACAGGTGTGGAGCATGATGGAGTGGCTACGCATCGTCTGTCTGATATTTGGCCTCACTTCGCTTGGCGTGTTATTGGCGATGGACATGGAAAAGGGGAATATTATGTATCTGTGTAGCCCCAACCAATCTACAAGGATACATCACCTATGCAAAGGTGATGTTCTTCGCTGCCCCCATATACGAGGACATGGTATCGACTCATGGAAGGTCATCAAAGTTAAGGAGAATGCAGGAGTCATGAAGCAGCTGCACCGGTCCCGGCGATGGGAAGGGAACATTATGTGGACATTGCCTTGTTTTTGGAATACATGTAAATTTGATTTTGGATGTGTTAAAAGTGGTACAATAAAGGTAACATCAGGCTGTCAGAAGAGTGTAGGAAGAGACCATGAGAAAGAGAAAGGGACTAGAGAGAGGACGGGGCGTATGAGAAGGGAAGTACAGCTAGAACGTAGGTTACCGGGAGATACACTTAAGTTAGTTAAAGGCCAAACTGAGGAAAACCCGGGTAGTAAACCTTGGGAGCCCTCGGGGCAATAACCAAGGAGTTGTCTCAGCTACGGTTGTTTGCAATGCAGAACCGGTATGCTCTTGACTATCTTCTGGCCCGTGAGGGTGGGGTATGCGCCATAGTACAGGGCAAGTGTATCATGGGTGTTCAGGACTTGACCGCTAACATTACTAAATTTATGGATCGCATACGGGATCACTTGGACGGGATGCAGGATCCTGACTCTTGGGGTAACTGGGGATTTGGAGGATGGAAGGACTGGTTGATAAATATGGCCATGTATCTAGTGGTAGCTATCGGCTGCATCTTTGTGGGCCTGGCCATCCTTAAATGTGTGATGGGTAGAATGCGGGGTGCACTAGATCAGATCACCGCCCCAATCACCGGAAAAAAAATTTAACTGTTAAAATCCATGAGGGTGAGGCAGATGAAGGGGGGCTAAGACAGGAATTGGAAATGCAGCGACGGATCTTTTTAGATGAGGAACCGTAGCTATGGATTGGATAGTTCGGTTATCATGGAATGATAAAAGGAGGGAATGACGAATGTGATATAAAATAGTTACTTTAGAGATACTAGTTAATGTAATGTAGAAATAAGCCACTTTGATTCTGGCAGTTAGGGACAAAGGGGTTTGAGACCGCATGGAAAAAGCAGGAAGAGGTGTGTCTATGAGAGTGATGCTGCATTGATAGGGGCCAGAGAAAGGGATTGGAAGTGAGCCAATCAGAATAGATCGAACAGGTCAGGAGGGACATAGGCTGACCTATGTCCGTCGAGTATGTGAAACTTGATACCATTTGAATTGATTTTGCAGAGATCCCTTTGTCTTTTAGTTCAGTCGTTTTCTGGGGTGTAAGAGGCTGGATGTCTCTTACGTTTCTGTAAGATGATTCAAGCTTGCAAGCTAAATAAATAACTTCTTTTTACGTGCGAATCCATCTCAACTTTTATTGAGGCCAGACTGACAGAGAAAGAAATTTGGGGATCAACACGCGCAACAACTAAGGAAGAGAGAAGCGGCTAGGGAGATAGGAGGGAAATCTGGTGGGGGACCCGGCAGGGCTGAACAAGGTGTTTAGGGACTTTTATAGTATGCTGTACACTTCGGAACCCCCCAGGGGACCGGAGGGGATGAGGCGATTCCTGGACGGACTGACCTTCCCAAAAGTGGGTAGGGGGTTGGTAGACGGACTGGGGGCCCTGGTTAGGATTGAAGACTGGGGGGCCTGAAGGTCATGCAGTCGGATAAAGCCTCGGGGCCGGATGGGTATCCGGTGGAGTTTTACAAAAAGTTTGCCGAGATAGTGGGGCCGGTGCTGGTCAGGGTTTTTAACGAGGCAAGAGACAGAGGGGTCTTACCCCCGACAATGTCGCAGGCCACTATTTCGCTTATTCTGAAACAGGATAACGACCCGGAGTTTTGTGGATCCTACAGGCCGATCTCTTTGATCAACGCAGACGCTAAGTTACTGGCCAAGATCTTGCCGACTAGAATTGAGGACTGTGTACCGGACGTAATTGCGGAGGACCAAACTGGGTTCGTAAAGGGGAGGCAGCTGGCGGCCAATCGAAGAAGGCTGCTTAATGTGATTATGGTGCCCCTGGAGAGCAGGGAGGCAGAGATAGTGGTAGCTATGGATGCGGAAAAGGCTTTTGACCGGGTCGAGTGGGACTATCTGTGGGAAGTGCTGGGACGGTTTGGGTTCGGGGAGGGGTTCATTGACTGGGTTAGGCAGTTATATCAGGCCCCAGAGGCTAGTGTAAGGACGAACAGGGCGACATCAGATTACTTCAGACTGCACCGCGGGTCAAGACAGGGTTGCCCTCTCTCCCCACTGCTGTTCGCGCTGGCCAAAGAGCCCCTGGCAATTGCTCTGAGAGCTTCAAGGGACTGGAAAGGGCTAGTCCGGGGGGGAGTGGAACATAAAGTCTCATTAGACGCGGATGATCGGCTGTTATATGTATCGGACCCAATGGTGGGGATGGACGGTATCATGGAAATCCTGAGGGTATTTGGCTGGTTTTAAATTTCATAAATTGAACATGGTTAAGAGCGAGTTGTTCGTAATTCAGGCGAGGGGGCAGGAGAGTAGGCTAGAAGGGTTGCCGTTCAGGCTGGTAGGAGAAAGCTTTAGATACTTGGGGATACAGGTGGCACGGGACTGGGGCAAGTTGCATAAGCTCAACCTGTCCCGACTGGTGGAACGAGTGAGGGAGGAGGTCCGGAGTTGGGATGCGCTCCCGCTGTCACTAGCAGGGAGGGTGCAGACTGTTAAGATGACGATTCACCCAAGATTCTTGTTCATATTTCAGTGTCTCCCCATTTTCATCCCAAGGTCCTTCTTTAAGAGGCTGAATAAAATTATCCTGGGATTTGTCTGGACGGGAAAGTCCCCGCGGGTGAGGAAGGTGATGCTCGAAAGGAACAAAGGGGAAGGGGGACTGGCGCTGCCAAACTTTAGTAATTACTACTGGGCGGCCAACATAGCGATGATAAGGAAATGGATGGTGGGTGCGAGGTCGGTTTGGGAGCGGATGGAGGCTGCTTCGTGCAGGGGCACTAATTCGGCAGCCCTGGTTATGGCGCCTCTGCCACTCCCGCCGGCACGGTACTCCACCAGCCCGATAGTGGTGGCGGCTCTGCGGATCTGGGGCCAGTGGAGGAGGCACGTAGGGGAAGTGAGAGCATCGGTGTGGACCCCAATCTGCAGCAATCACTGGGGAACATGGACGGTGGGTATCGACTGTGGCGGAGGGCGGGGATTGTGAGGGTGGGTGATCTGTTCCTGGAAGGGAGCTTTCCGTGCATGAGGGCGTTGGTGGAGAAGTTGGGGCTGGCGGGAGGGAATGACTTTAGATACTGTCATAATATACATCTATGTATACAATGGAGTGCAGACAGGCAGTGATTGACACACAGGATGACCAGTAAGCACAAAGAACAGAGCAGCCAATCGCCAGACAGGACACGACCACTATAAAGCCAGAGGGCACCAGTTTTCCCACTCTCCTGAAAGTCAAGCAGCTCACCCTCACCATCGCTATCGAAACGTGCGTTCTCCACGAACATGCTAACAATCGGTACTCCCACATCAGGGTGGCAGAAATGGCAAAGCTAACCTCCCACGAGGCAGAACGGGTGCAGGCCATCGCACAAATGCAGGGCCGAAGTATCGACGAGAGTGGCCATTCCGCGTGCTTTTCCCAGGCCCCTGCGCATGCGCACCACGACCGAGGGGACGGCGAGACCGACGACCAGACTGCGCAGGTGCGTACGTCATTCGACTGCACTGCACATGCGCGATGGCGCACGGAACGCACTGACATTGGCGTCATGACGTGCCCGAATTGTGGCTCCGCCCATTTAAAGCGGCAATGTCTGGCAAAATCACGACGGTGTCTACAGTGTGGCAAGCTTGGCCACTACGCAGCCCTTTGCAGATCTGCTCCACCACTCAGCATCCAGTGATCCCAGCCACGGCGCAGAAGCGTCTGTTCAATACAGCAGGCCATGCCAGACTCCGACCCCGACAGCCCAACAGATCCTGATGCTGCGTGCCTCAAATCTCCATACCGGGTGGGCATCAATACGAAGCATGCACTGCATTTCTCCAAGACAGCGAAGCACCTCCCCATCCTCAGCATGGATCCCGACGACGAGTGGTGTGCTGTCAACAAGGCTCGCATCCGGTTCAACCTGGACACCGGCGCATTGGCGAACCTCATCTCCCAATCCAATCTCGACACCATCCGCGTCAGAACAAGCATTCTTCCACCGGCCTGCCAGTTCCTTGACTACAATGGCAATGCCATAGCTGCCAGTGGCTCATGCCAACTCGGAGTTTCCAATAAGTCATTTAAAGCGACACTACGATTTGAAATCGTGGGACCTGACAGAGCATCCCTGCTCGGTGCTCGGGCCTGAAAACTCCTGAACTTGGTTCAGTGAGTCCACACCATGTCATCCTCACAGGCGACGGCCTCAGCTGATGAAAACATCCAGGCTGAAATTGATGACATCATCACACAGTACCACAGCATGTTCGACGGAATGGGCACACTCCCATACCGATACAAAATCCTGCTCAAACCGAACGCCACCCCTGTGGTCCACGCACCATGTCGGGTGCCGGCACCCCTCAAGGGTCGCCTCAAGCAGCAGTTACAGGACCTCCAGGGCCAGGGCGTCATATCAAAGGTCACAGAACCCACGGACTGGGTCAGCTCCATGGTCTGCGTCAAGAAGCCGTCAGGGGAGCTTTGAATCTGCATCGACCCCAACGATTTAAACCGCAACATCATGAGGGAACATTACCCAATACCAAAACGAGAGGAGGTGACCAGCGAGATGGCTCATGCCAAACTCTTTACGAAGCTGGACGCCTCCAAGGGGTTCTGGCAAATACAGCTGGATGCATCCAGTCGCAAGCTGTGCACATTCAATACCCTGTTCGGTCGCTACTGCTACAACTGGATGCCTTTTGGCATCATCTCTGCCTCAGAGGTATTTCACCGCATCATGGAACAGATGATGGAGGGTATCGAGGGGGTGCGCGTGTATATTGACGATGTCATAATCTGGTTCACAACTCCTCAAGAACACATCGATCGCCTCAAGCAGGTATTCCACAGAATCCATGAGCATGGCCTCCGATTCAACAGAGCCAAGTGCTCGTTCAGTCAATCAGAAATCAAATTCCTTGGTGACCACATCTCGCAGCAAGGCGTGCGGTCAGATGCTGACAAGTTCTCGGCGATCAACGCCATGAAGACCCCAAAGGACAAGAAGGCGGTCCTCCGCTTTCTAGGGATGGTCAACTTCCTCAGGAAGTTCATTCCCAACATGGCGGCACACACCACAGCCCTCCGCCATCTCATCAAAAAGTCGACGGAATTCCAGTGGCTGCCCGCTCATGAGAACGAATGGTGTGAGCTGTGGGCAAAACTCACCACAGCCCCGGTTCTGGCGTTCTTCGACCCTACAAAAGCAACCAAAATATCCACTTACGCGAGCCAGTACGGTATTGGGATGGTGCTCCTCCAACGCGATGACTCCTCCTCATGGGCCCCAGTTGCGTATGCCTCCAGAGCCATGACGCCCACTGAGCAACGGTACGCTCAGATCGAGATGGAATGCCTGGGCCTCCTAACGGGAATCGACAAATTTCACGACTATGTGTATGGCTTCCCAAAATTTACTGTTGAGCCGGACCACAGGCCACTAGTCCACATAATCCAGAAGGATTTGAATGACATGACGCCTCGGTTACAACAAATCCTTCTCAAGCTACGCCGCTATGATCTTGAACTTGTCTACACGCCAGGAAAAGAACTCATTGTTGCAGATGCCCTTTCCAGGTCTATCACCACACCGTGTGAACAAACTGACTTCGTCTGCCAAATCGATGCGCAGGTGCAATTGTGTGCCTCCAACCTTCCGGCCACAGATGAGAGGGTCATCCAAATTCATGAGGAAACGGCCAAGGATCCTCTGCTACAGCGTGTGATGCGGCACCTCACGGATGGCTGGCAGAAGGGACAGTGTCCCCAGTTTTACAACGTCAAGGACGACCTGACGGTGGTGGGCGGCCTCCTCATGAAGCTTGATCGGGTTGTGATTCCGCAGAGCATGTGAGCTATGGTGATCGGCCAACTCCATGAGGGTCAATTGGGGGTCGATAAATGTCGACGCAGAGCTCGAGAGGCAGTCTATTGGCCGGGCATCAGCCAGGACATTGCCAACATGGTCCTCAACTGCCCCACATGTCAGAAATTTCAGCCAGCTCAACCCAAAGAAACTCTGCAGCAACATGAGAGAGTGACCTCCCCATGGTCCAAAGTCGGTGTCGACCTTTTGCATGCCAAGGGGCGTGACTATGCCCTCCTGGTCGACTACTTCTCCAATTACCCTGAAGTGGTGAAACTGTCCGACCTCACGTCGAAGGTGGTGATTAAAGCATGCAAAGAAACGTTTGCCAGGCATGGGATACTGCTCACAATGATGAGTGACAACGGTCCCTGTTTTTACAGCCAGGAATGGTCTGATTTTGCCCGCCTATACAACTTTCGGCACATAACCTCCAGCCCCCACTATCCGCAGTCAAACGGGAAGGCCGAAAAAGGGGTCCATATCGTCAAGAGATTACTATGCAAGGCTGCAGACTCAGGCTCCGATTTCAACCTGGCGCTGCTGGCATACAGAGCATCCCCGCTGTCCACTGGGTTGTCTCCCGCGCAGATGCTCATGAATCGCACTCTGCGAACCAGGGTTCCAGCCATCCATGTTCCAGACCTTGATCACCTCACGGTCATACAAAAGATGCAGCAGTCTCGGGCCCAACAGAAATCGTTGTACGACGCTCATGCCACGGATCTCCCCGAGCTGGTCCCAACTGATCGTGTTCGTGTGCAGTTGCCTGGCGGCGGCTGGTCCGCCACAGCTGTGGTGGTCAAGCAAGTGGCCCCGAGATCGTTCCTCGTCCGCATGGCTGGTGGATCATTCCTACAACGCAACAGACGGGCGCTGCGTAGAGTTCCACGCCCGCCATCTAACCATGATGTCCCGCCTCACACAATGCTTCCTCCGGACGTGCCCTACCATGAGGCCACTGATCTACCAGCAATCCTGCCGACCTCTGCAACCACCGCATTGGCGGCGGTCCCGCCTATCCAAGTACAGGCGGCCCCTGATCCACCCTTGAGGCGGTCAACCAGAATTCGTCGCCCGCCGCAGAGACTAAACTTATAGACTGAACTTTTGCACAACTGTGTTATCTTATCGTTTTGACTTCTGTAAATATCGTTGTTACCATTTCATCTGCCCTATATCTGCACTAGCGACACCTTCCTGTGTACATAAGGTCATTTTAGCACATCCTGTATATAGTCACGCACATATACAGATCCACATGCACATGCACCTTAATATTTATTATCTCAACACACACAATACAAAAAAAAAGGGGGGTAGATGTCATAATATACATCTATGTATAGAATGGAGTGCAGACAGGCAGTGATTGACACACAGGATGACCAGTAAGCACAAAGAACAGAGCAGCCAATCACCAGACAGGACACGGCCATTATAAAGCCAGAGGGCACCAGTTTCCCGTTCTCTCTGGACTCAGCCTCTGAGACAGTCAGAGTTAGTGAGCTGGCCAGTGCAAACACCATGTGGTAGCTAGTACGTCTGGTTAGGCTAGTATCAGGTCTCCAGTCAAGTCAGCATAGTGTCTACCCGCAGTTGAACATGTACAATAGTTTAAATGTTAAAAGAATCGTGTTGCATCTTATCAAGTGTTGGAGGTCTGTCTCTCACCACACTGCATCAAGTGCAGTCCACATCGACCCAGCCTACCCAACACATCACTCACAGGTGAGGGATTTTGTGCGCAGACTGGTGCCGTCCTTCCCACGCCTCCCGCCAAAGAGGGGGTCAGGACAGGGTAGTTGCTAGGGGAGAGGCAGGTGAGGGTAGAGTCTCAGATATTTACAAAGAACTAATGGGAGCAGAGGATACACAGACTGAGGACCTGAAGCTTAAGTGGGAAGAGGAGCTTCGGGGGGGGGGGAGTGGGGGTGAGATGGAGGACGGTATTTGGGCAGAAGCTCTGGGCAGAGGAAACACGACCTACTAAAGCTGCCTACATAAGAAAAGATAAAACAGTTGTGGCTCCAATGGTGATGGGAAAAGTGACCACGGCTGGATAGTGAGTCTCAAAAACCCACACCAGGAATAAATGTCACAGAGGAAACATTTTTGTCATTTAATCAACTTTATAGTCAACTTTAAATTCAGAAGCATTTTTTTAATGAGTCTCTCATTCATTTAAAAAAAATGTATTTTATTCCAAACACAATCAATAGTCAACAAACAAATATCACCAAGTTTCAAACAGTTTGTCATTTTCCCCAACATCTCCCGCCAAAAGCAAAACCCACCCACACCCCCCCCCACCCCCACTCTCACCACTCCCCCCATCCATTGGCAACAAACAGATCGTCAAATAGAGACAGGGGGAGACTTCATCTTACATAGAACCCCTCTTCCGACCCTCTGAGAGCGAACTTAATCTTCTCCAGTTGTAGAAATCCAGCCATATCCCCCAACCACGTCGATACCTTTGACGCGCTGCCGACCTCCAACCCAGTAAGATTTGCCACCAGACAATCAGAGTGGCGAAGGCCATAACATCGGCCCCCTTCCTCTCTAGCAGCTCCAGCAGCTTTGAAACACTAAAAATCACCACCAAAGGGCATGGCATCATCCTCGACCCACAATCTCTGACAGGGAATTGGAAATCGATGCCCACTTCTGCATTCAGGACAACCCTCAGCACCTCAGAAATAACATCAGCGAGCCCCCGCCAGCATCCCTCCAGCTTCGGACAGGCCCAAAACATGTGGACATTGGGCTGGATTCTCCGCCGGCTGGATGCTCTGCTTTGCCGGCAGCCCGGGGGTTTCCCGACGGCGTGGCTGCCCCACAATGGGAAACCCCATTGACCAGGCGGAGTAACGGAACATCCCGCCGGTGGGGTGAAACAGAAATGTGGCATGGCGGGGTGGATAATCCAGCCCATGGTTCGCGGGCCTCGCCACGCACTGCCTATACCTATTCTACACCCACTCAAAAAATCTGCTTATTCCGCCCTCCGTCATATGCGCCCGGTGGACTACTTTGAATTGAATAAGGCTAAGTCCAGCACACAAAGAGGATGCATTCACCTTCTTCAAAGCCTCCTCCCACAGCCCAGCCTCTAACTCCCTCCCCAGCTCTTCCTCCCACTTCTGCTTAACTTCTCCTATAGGGGCACACTCCCAGTCCATTAATTCCTTATAGATCTTCGACACCTTACCCTCACTCTTCCCCATGTTTAACGTATACCCAGAGAACCGGCTAAATTGCTCCAAAATGCCCATGATCCCCCTGATACCTTCCAATGGGTCCGATATGTAAAGTAATAAATCGTCCGCATATAGCGAGACCCTGTGTCGTCCCCCCCCGCACTATCCCCTGCCAACCTCTTGACGTTCTAAGCGCCATTGCCAATGGTTCTATTGTAAAGGCAAAAAGCAATGGGGAGAATGGCCATCCCTGCCTCATCCCACGATACAACCTAAAATACCCCAAACCCACCCGGTTCATCCTTACAAAGAACAAACAAAGAAATGTACAGCACAGGAACAGGCCCTTCGGCCCTCCAAGCCCGTGCCGACCATACTGCCCGACTAAACTACAATCTTCTACACTTCCTGGGTCCGTATCCTTCTATTCCCATCCTATTCATATATTTGTCAAGATGCCCCTTAAATGTCCCTATCGTCCCTGCCTCCACTACCTCCTCCGGTAGTGAGTTCCAGGCACCCACTACCCTCTGCGTAAAAAACTTGCCTCGTACATCTACTCTAAACTTTGCCCCTCTCACCTTAAACCTATGCCCCCTAGTAATTGACCCCTCTACCCTGGGGAAAAGCCTCTGACTATCCACTCTGTCTATGCCCCTCATAATTTTGTATACCTCTATCAGGTCGCCCCTCACGACCGACACCCGATACAGCAACCGGACCTAATCCACAAACCCCTGGCCGAACCCGAACCACCCCAGTACCACAAATAGTCTCATTCCACCTGATCAAAGCCTTCGCCTCATCCATAGCGACCGTCACCTCCGCATTCCGTTCCTCCGAGGGCATCATTATAACGTTTAACAAACGCCGAATGTTAGCCGAATGATCCTTCCCCTTTACAAATCCCGTCTGGTCTTCCCCTATCACCTTTGACACAGTCCTCAATAGTCGAGGCCAAGATCTTTGCCAGCAAATTTGCGTCCACATTCAGCAGTGATATTGGACGGTGGGACACGTACAGCTCCGGGTCCTTATCCTTCTTTAAAATCAAGGATATCAAGGCCTGCGATAACGTGAGGGGAGCACCCCCTTCTCCCTCACCTCATTAAATGTCCTTATCAGTAGGGGCCCCAGGTCTCCCAAAAATGTTTTACAGAATTCCACCGGGATACCAAATGCCTCCTGATGCACTATCAATTACCACAAAAACGAGAGCATTGGAATAATCGAGGCTTTATTGAGCAAAGGTGTTGTGCCTCCTGTAGCTGGAACCAGAATGGCTGCAGCACCGGCGAGCACACACATTTATACGCCACCTACTGGGCGGAGCCAGCAGGCAGGGATTTACCCATGTACCTCTACACATGGGCAGTGCCGTAATACATGTAATACAACTAGTGGTTACTACCACATTCACCCCATGTTAAATAAAGAGTCCGGCAGGGATGGTGGAAAACATTACAAGTTAAGTCTGTCGGGGGCCTTGACCTCCTCTGCGATAGCCTCAGTCCTGGTGGTGATGTGGGCGTCGACTTGGTCACCTATGACTCCGGGAGCGTGTTGTCCTTGTCTTTGTTACCCCTGAGTGGAACCAGTGGGAGGACGGATCCTACTGAGGCGGGGGTTGCGGTGAGGTTCGCTGGAGGGAGGGTGAGTGGCGCAGGGGTGAATGAGGCAACCGGGAGGGGGGGGGGGTCAGGTCGGGAGTTGAGGGTGGGGAACCAGCGGGTGCCAGGTCCCGGAGGGAGACTGTGTCCTGGCGCCCTTCAGGGTGTCCCACGTTGGCGTACTGCGGGTTCGCATGTAGGAGGTGGACTTTTCCGACCAAGGGGTCCGACTTATGGGTCCTCACATGCTTCCGAAGGAGGACGAGCCCAGGAACTGTCAGCCATGTTGGGAGCGAGGCCCCGGAGGTGAACTTCCTGGGGAAGGCAAACACACATTCGTGAGGGGTCTCATTGGTCGCGGTGCAGCGGAGCGATCGGATGGAATGGAGCACGTCGGGGAGGACTCCTGCCAGCGGGAGATCAGGAGATTTTTAGACCGCAGGGCCAGCAGGACGGCCCTCCAGACCGCCCCGTTCTCTCTCTCCACCTGCCCGCTTCCCTGGGGGTTGTAGCTGGTCGTCCTGCTCGAGGCAATGCCCTTGCTGAGCAGGAACTGGCGCAGCTCATCGCTCATAAAAGAGGATCCCTGATCGCTGTGGATGTAGGTGGGGAAACCGAACAGAGTGAAGTGCTGTGGAGGGCTTTAATTACCGTGGCAGAAGTCATATCGGGGCATGGGATGGAGAAAGGGAACCGGGAGTACTCATCAATCACATTCAGAAAGTATGTGTTGCAGTCGGTGGAAGGGAGAGGCCCTTTGATGTCTATGCTGAGGCGCTCAAAGGGGCGGGAGGCCTTCACCAGGTGCGCTCGATCTGGCCGGTAGAAGTACAGCTTGCACTCCGTGCAGACCTGGCAGTCTCTGGTGACAGGCCTGATCTCCTCAATAGAGTAGGGCAGGTTGCGACCTTGATGAAATGGAAGAACCGGGTGACCCCCAGGTGGCAGAGATCATAGGGGAGAGCCCGGAGTTGTTCCATTTGTGCGCTGGCACACGTACCGCGGGATAGGGCGTCAGGGGGCTGATTGAGCTTCCCCGGGCGATACAAGATCTCATAGTTATAGGTGGAGAGCTTGATCCTCCACCTCAAGATCTTGTCATTTTTGATCTTGCCCCGCTGTGTATTATTAAACATAAAGGCAACCGACCGTTGGTCAGTGAGGAGAGTGAATGTCCTGCCGACCAGGTAATGCCTCCAATGTCGCACAGCTTCCACAATGGCTTGGGCCTCCTTTTCGATAGAGGAGTGCCGAATTTCGGAGGCATGGAGGGTGCGGGAAAAGAAGGCCATGTGCCTGCCCGCCTGGTTGAGGGTGGCGGCCAGAGCTACGTCCGATGCATCGCTCTCCACCTGGAAGGGGATGGACTCATCGACCGCATGCATCGTGGCCTTGGTGATGTCTGCCTTGATACAGTTGAAGGCCTGGTGGGCCTCAGCAGTCAGGGGAAAAACTGTGGACTGAATGAGTGGGTGGGCCTTGTCTGCATAATTAGAGACCCACTGGGCGTAATATGAGAAAAACCCCAGGCATCGTTTCAAGGCCTTGGGGCAGTGGGGGAGTGGGAGTTCCATTAGGGGGCGCATCCAGTCGGGCCCTAGGACTCCATTTTCCACGACATAGCCAAGGATGGCTAAGCGGTTGGTGCGGAACACGCATTTCTCTTTATTGTATGTGAGGTTAAGGAGTTTGGTGGTCTGGAGGAATTGTTGGAGGTTTGCGTCGTGGTCCTGCTGGTCATGGCTACAGATAGTGACGTTATCTAGGTACAGGAAGGTGGCCCGCAGTCTGTACCGGTCAACCATTTGGTCCATCTCTCGCTGGAAGACCAAGACCCCACTAGTGACGCTGAAAGGAACCCTAACGAAGTGATAGAGGCGGCCATTTGCTTCGAACGCAATGTATTAGCGGTCCTCCGGGCGGATGGGGAGCTGGTGTTAGGCGGACTTCAGGTCCACTGTGGAAAAGACTCGATACCGTGCAATCTGATTGACCATGTCAGATATGCGTGGGAGGGGGTACGCGTCGAGCTGCGTGTACCGATTGATGGTCTGACTGTAGTCATTGACCATCCTGTGCTTCTCCCCAATCTTTACTACCACCTCCTGAGCTCTCCAGAGGCTGTTGCTCGCCTCAATGACCCCTTCCCGCAGAAGCCGTTGGACCTCCGACCTGATGAAGGTCCTGTCCTGGGCACTGTACCATCTGCTCCTAGAGGCGGCGGGTTTGCAATTCGGGGTGAGGTTCGCAAACAGGGAAGGTGGATCGACCTTAAGGGTCGTGAGGCCACATACGGTGAGGGGGGTGTAGGGGTCTGCCGAATTTTAAGGTTAGGCTTTGGAGATGGCACTGAAAGTCCAGGCTGAGTAACAGGGCAGCACAGAGGTGGGAGAGGACGTAGAGCCGGAGGTTGCTGAACGGTGAGGGTCGCGATGCAGTACCCCCGGATTTCCACGGAATAGGATCCGGAGGCCAGGGAGATTTTCTGGGTGATGGGGTGTACTGAGAGGGAGCAGCGCCTTACCATAGTGGGGTGGATGAAGTTCTCTGTGCTCCCGGAGTCAAAAAGGCAGGTCGCCTCGTGCCCATCGATCTTCACTGTCGCGTCGCAGTCGCGAGGTTGCGGGGCCGGGACTGATCCAGGGTGATAGAGGCGAGCTCCGGCAGATGCTGGGAGGTCCCGGGCTGGTCAGCGGTGGTGGAGGTAGCGGCAGGCGATGAACGGCCAGACGAGCAGGGGTCCTGAGACGCCGTCCAAAATGGCACTGAAGATGGCGGTGCCCACGGGCCGCACGTGGCTTACAGTGAAGAAGATGGCGGCGCCCACGGGCCGCACGTGGCTTGCGAAGGGGAAAATGGCAGCGCCCGTGGGTTGCACGGGCCTGGCAAACAGAAACAGAGTGTCCCTTCTTCCCACAGCCATTGCAGGTCGCGCTCCGCGCCGGGCAGCGCTGCCTGGGGTGTTTGTTTTGCCTGCAGAAATAGCACTTGGGGCCCCCCAGAGTTGGCTGGCTGCCGCAATGCGCAGGCTTGCGGGGGGCTGGAGTCGGCAGCTAGTGGGTGCTGCGCGGTCGGGGGTGTAGGACTGGACATTACGGGAGGCCACTTCTAACGAATTAACAAGCTGCCTAGTTCCCGCAAGATCAAGCGCACCCCCTTCCAGCAGCCGCTGGCGGATGTAAGCAGACTTCATGCCCGTAACGTAAGTGTCTCGAATTAAAAGTTCGGTGTGCTGGACTGCTGAAACTGCCTGGCAGTCACAGTTCCTATCTATAATGTGCAGAGCACACCAGAAATTGTCCAGAGATTCCCCAGGGAGTTGCTGTCTCGTGGCCAGGAGGTGCCTGGCGAATACTTGATTGACTGGTCGAACGTAATGTCCCTTCAGGAGCTCCATCGCTTCGGAGTAAGTGGGCGCATCCCGGATGAGAGGAAAAATGTCAGGGCTCACCAGTGACTTGGAGCTTCTGCGAGTCCGAGGGTTCCTCAGCGGATGTTCGGAGGTAGCTTGCCAGTGGTCAAAGGCGGACGTAGCGTTGCTGGCTTGAGGGCTCAGCTGCAGGCGATCAGGCTGGATGAGGAGATCTATCGTTTAAAAAAATCTTTGCTCAATATATTGATGCACTATCAATTACCACAAAGTTAACAACCCCACATCTAACCTCCACTGAGGGCGCTGGCCCCCCCATCGGTCCATTTGCAACTCCACCCAATACAGCGCGTGGTCTGAGACGACAATTGCCGATTATCTGAGCTGACCACCCCCGCCAACTAAGTCCTATCCATCACAAAATAGTCGATCCAGTAGTACACCGTACAAACATGGGACAAGTACGAAAATACATTCACCCTCGGCCTCCCACGGGTCCACTCCCTCCATAAACACTTTTAGCTCCCTCGCCGCCGCCGATACCCTCCCGACCGCGGACTCGAGTGGTCCACTTTTGGCTCGATAATCATATTAACCCCCCCCCCACCATTATCAGCCGGAGCGAGTCCCAGCCGGAACCCTCCCTAGCACCCGCCTCATGAATTTGATGGCATCACAATTTGGGGCAAAGACATTCAGCAAGACCACTGGCATCCTCTGCAACTTCCTGCTCACCATCACGAACATTCCCTCCGAATCTGCTACTATATTCCGCACCTCAAATGCTACCCACTTATTTATCAGAACCACCACCCCCGAGTCTTTATGTCTAATCCTGAGCGGAACACCTGGACCAACCATCCTTTCCTTAGCCTAGTCTGATCCCCAATCTTCAGGTGCGTTTCTTGTAAAAGAGTCACACACGCCTTTAAACTCCTCAAATGCGTGAACATGCATGATCATTTGACTGGCCCATTCAGTCCTTTCACATTCCATGTGATCAGTCTGGTCACCGCAACCCCCCCACCCCAATCAGCCATAGCCCCTTGGGCCAGCCCAAGGCCCGCGTCACACGACCTTCCAGGCCCACCCTCGGATGCCCACTATCACCGCCCCCCTCTTATCATGCTTCAACAGCTCCACCCCTGTCAGCAGTTCCGCCCCCCCCCCTCCCTAAGCAAGACAACAATCCCAACCCCCTCTAACACTCTAATCACCTGCTCATCCCTGACTGCGCTCCTGTGCACTAGCCCTCCCAGCTAGCCTGGCAGGCCACTCTGCACTCACCCCGCATGGCTGTTTAGCACAGGACTAAATTGCTGGCTTTGAAAGCAGACCAAGGCAGGCCAGCAGCACGGTTCGATTCCCGTAATAGCCTCCCTGAACAGGTGCCGGAATGTGGCGACTAGGGGCTTTTCACAGTAACTTCATTTGAAGCCTACTTGTGACAATAAGCAATTTTCATTTCATTTTTCATTTCATTCCTCCAGCATCCCACCAAAGAACCCCACAAGAAAGAAAAAGTGATAAAAGGTTCTCATCTGACCACCCCCCCAAAAAAAAGAGCAATAACAAAAACAAACAAAAGAAAAACAACAAGGAGGGCAGCATCCCCTCACACCCCTTCCAAAGTTCAATGACCCTCTTCTCCAGCCGGTTCATTGTCTCTCACAAACTCCATTGCCTCCTCCAGTGCTCCAAAGTAATACTCGCGGCAGTTGTGGGTCACCCAATGATGGGCCGGGTACAGCATCCCGAACTTCACTCCCTTCTTAAAGAGGGCAGACTTGACTTGGTTGAATCAGCTCTCCTTTTGGCCAGTTCCATATCCAGGTCCTGATATACCCGGAGCTGATTGCCCTCCCAGGATTATCTCCTTGTCTGCCTAGCCCACCTCAAAAAATTCTCCTTATCAAGGAATTGGTGTAACCTCACCAGCATCGCCCCCAGCGGCTCATTCTCCTGCGGCTTCCTCATCAGCGCCCTATGCTCCCGATCAACCTCCAGGGGCCAGTCGAAGGCCCCCTCCCCCAACAGCTTCTCCAGCATTTTGGCTACATAAGAGCTTGCATCCGTTCCCTCAATGAACTCTGGCAACCCCACAACTCTCTGATTTTACCTCCAGGAGCGATTCTCCAGATCCTCCACTTTCTCCTGGTGCCGTTTCTGGGTCTCCCGCATCACCCCAATCCCGGCCACCAACAAGGTAAGCTGCTCCTTGTGCTCCCCTACCGCCTCCTCCACCTTCTGGATCGCCTGGTTCTGGGTCTCCAGCCTCAGCTCTACACGGTCGACTCCCGCTTTCAGCGGGTCTACCGCGTTCGCCAGGTCCTCCTGAGCCTCCCTCCTCCGCTGACGGAACTTTTCATTCAGAAAGTCCACCAGCTGCTCCGTTGACCATTGTGCTGGTAGGACCGACCCCTTGCTCTCCGCCATCTTTCTCTGTGTCGCACAAAGAGTTTCTTGCTCTTGCAGCTCCTCTCTTTGAAAACCACTTCTGGTCCACAAATCCATTCACCGGCGAAGTAGAGTCTCCCTCCACCACCCCTGCACCCTTTCCATTCAAAACATCCGCCTGGGAGCTGTCAAATGTGCGACCAGTCAAATACTTTAAAAACATTTTTTTAAATGTACGACCACTCACACCATAGCTGCCATCGGAAGTCGCCTTCTCCATTTTCAACAACCACCCATAGATATCCGCAGTCCTTCCTTGCCCCAGCTCATCCTGAGTTAGCAATTTATCCAGTAACGTATACTTTGGCAGCTGAGGAAACGAGGGGAGCTCCTTCCATACGAAATCCCACACCTGCATGTACCTGAACTTCCTGGAGTTCATTAGGACCCATTTGCATCCATTAGCATCCTCTCGCTGGAGTGCGGGCGAGAACCCCAATCCCCGGGCATCGCGGCAGGTTCGGTGCTTGGCGCAAACCTCGATTTCTGCCAGACGCCCGATTCTCCGCCTGATCACGAATCGCGTTGCCGGCCTCATGGGGCAGAGAATCCAGGCCATATGCTTAATGTGCATAAATGATGGCTTCCGATTTTAAACTTTGCAACATTATTAGGAGCCACTGAAAGAAGGAAACTGGTTTATGATCCTTGTTCCTCTCAGGCTCCAATTGATTATCCTGATTTGCACTTATTTTACATGGGTAAATTATCAGACAATATGGGCGTCTGCTCCTGTTGGCCATGTTGTCTTAGAAACCAATGTAAACACCTTTTAATAGTTGTAGAATGACAAGGCGTGTAAAAAGAAAAACTGTAATTTATAATCATAAATAGAATAAAAATAAGTTATTGATCCACTATTACTTTTGACCATGTATTAACTCCGTTGGCAGTGTATCATGTTCTTCATAATCACCTTTGATTATGTGCATTTCTTGAACTCTCTGTTACATTAGTATTGCATTCCAAACAATTGGCTTTCTGCATTTGCAGATGCTTTACAACAGTAGTCCAACTGCTGTTAGTCCCTTGTAACATTTAAGGGCACGGATGCTACTGCTCATTTGAGTCTAAATTTATTACATTGGCCTGGAATTGACAAGTAGATTCTAAAATAGGGGACACTGCACCTCAAAAGGACAAACCTGCCATCATTGTTCAATGTTAGCAGGTCAAATGGATTGGATCAATTAAGAAAATTACTAAGGTAGAATTCACCTTTTTACTTACCACTGGGGTGAGCTATGTGACCGAGGTGGACGGGATACACTGGCCATTGTCACATTAATAAAAGAAAGAGCTTGGGATGAGCGGGAGGATTGAAAGAGTTAAAGTCTTGGAAACTGATCTTTGAATTAAAATTTTCATACAGCAGTTCTCTTCCCCTCTTAAATATGTAAATCCTCAATTTATCTGTGATTACTCAGTAAAAGGCTGATGTGTGAGTGTGGCAGATTATAATAATATTCCATCCCCACCTCTGATCCTCTTTACGTCTTCTGCAAGCTTATTTTTTTTTTCCATACCAGATATGAATAAAAGCTGCGCATGAGTTGCAAGAATGCATTATTTTAAAAGACCTGGGCTCTGAAATTGATTTCCTTGATGAGAAAAGGAAAGGTTTTCTTGTGACCTGCGGGTTCACCTTGTAATCCTGCCACTGTATGAAGCATTCCCTTCAGGGCAAAGATGAAAATATTCTTGGTCTCAAAGCTGAAAAGGATTTAATTTTCATATTCATTACAATGGGTCTGCACAGCTGATGAGGGTTGGGTTTAGTGGAGTACATCTCCTGTGATTAGAATGTGTTCTTCCGCTGTTTTGGGGTCAGACACTTGGACTGTATTTCTTGAAATTGATCTTACCACATCTTGTCTATTAACTAATTCTGTACTGACCTTACCTTTTCAGAATTTATTATTACAAATGGTCTCCCTCTTTTTGCAGCCAGAATCTTTTCCCAGCTGGGAAAGCAGGTGACTGAGCAAATTCTTTCCCATTTATCATAAATTTGATGGAAACTGTAAATGTGGTTCTTTGTTTGATCTGATTATTTGCTCAGAGGCCATGCTGGTGTTTAGCCCGATCCCAGAATTGAGATCTGGGGCAGGATTCTCCGCAATCGGCGCGATGTCCGCCGACCGGCTCCAAAAACGGCGCGAATCAGTCCGGCACCACGCTGCCCCAAAGGTGCGGAATTCTCCGCATCTTGAGGGGCCGAGCCCTCACCTTGAGGGGCTAGGCCCGCGCCGGACTGATTTCCGGCCCGCCAGCTGGCGGGAAAGGCCTTTGGTACCCCGCCAGCTGGCGCGGAAATTACTTTGCCGGGCGGCGCATGCGCGGGAGCGTCAGCGGCCGCTCACGGCATCCCCACACATATGCAGTGGAGGGGGTCTCTTCCGCCTCCGCCATAGTGGAGACCATGGTGAAGGCGGAAGGAAAAGAGTGCCCCCACGGCACAGGCCCGCCCGCGGATCAGTGGGCCCCGATCGCGGGCCAGGCCACCGTGGGGGCACCCCCCGGGGCCAGATCGCCCCGCGCCCCCCCCCAGGACCTCGGAGCCCACCCGCGCTGCCTTGTCCCGCCGGTAAGAGAGGTGGTTTGATTCTCGCTGGCGGGACAGGCATTCCAGCAGCGGGACTTCGGCCCATCGCAGCCGGCGAATCGCCGATGGGGGGGCCCGCCAACCGGCGCGGCGCAATTCCCACCCCCGTCGAATATCCGGTGCCGGAGAATTCGGCAACCGCCGGGGGTGGGATTCACGCCAGCCCCCGGCGATTCTCCGACCCGGCGGGGGGTCGGAGAATTCCGCCCCTGGACTTCCTTGCTAATATTACATTTCAGTAGACACCTTCCTGTCAAGAGATGGAAAGGGTACTAATTGTACAAGGGAATCATAGATTCTCCGGAAAGATTTCTAAATGTTGTAGCCAACGGGAATTGCCGTGAGCTTCCCGGCGCTCGGCCCAGCGAGGCCGGCAACGCTATTCAATGTTAATTGGCCTACTTAACGAGGCCACACGGGCTTCTCGCTGCAAATGCAGGCTCGCCAGCTGATTTGCCGGCACCGCGCTCGCCAGCCGCCCGCTAACAAGGTCGAGCAGCACTTAAGCAGCACTTGCTCAGCCAACCCCAGCCATCTCACAACAATGGGGCCGAGGAGACCGGCCCCAAAATCAGGGACACTGACCCAGGGAGACTCCTAGATGCAGTGGAGGCCAGCAGGGATGTCCTGTTTCCCCTGAGGGTCCCAGAGGGATAGCCATAGGGCAGCCAGTGCTGCCTGGGAAAAGGTGGCAGCGGCTGTGAGCACCAGGAGTGTGACCAAGAAGACTGGCATCCAGTGCCAAAAAAAGGACAATGACCTACACCAGTCAGCATGAGTGAGTAGAACCAACGTCCCCCACCCCCCGAAACCTGTCCGCCCCTACGGGAGCATCCACCCCCCAACTCTCCATGCGACACCCAATCCTCCCTCCACCCCCTTCATCACCCCCCAATCCTCCCTTCACACACCCCCTCCCACTACTGTGAACCACGCATGTGGCTAACGATGCCCTCTCTGTCTCCTCCGGAAAAGCTCTCCCACAATCGCCGGGAGAGGGCCCAGACTGGTGGTGGTGTGCCAGGCCTAAAAATCCTCACCACCTTCAAGGAGCATGTCCTGGGGGTGACTGGGTACAGGGTAAGGGGGTGGGGGTTGGGAGGATGTGGGGGGTTGGCACCATCGGGAGAGTGGGGAATTGTATTACAAGGGTCCCTCACCCCCTTGTGCACAACCTTTAAGACACCCCTGTCACTTTCTTCCACAATGCAGGCTGACCTCCGAGCATTTGCCCCATCTCTACAGGCATCTCCCACTCCCCATGGCACCCACCCACCCTCTGGCCGTGGACATGGCCCCAGAGCTGTGTCCCATCCTCTGGGTGTTCAGATATTGGCTGCTGCGTGTGTGGCGTTACCTCCTGCAGTGTTCAGGCACAGTGTCCAGGCATCACGGTCTGATTGGGATGCTAGGCAATGACTCCCACATGTTACATGACCCGCCCACCCACAGGAATCCGCTTGGGTTGTGTGAAGTGCTCACTTAACCATGATTGCTAATTCCCTATTACCAATAGCCTTCAGCCATAAGGCCAGAAGCCCCGGCTGTCAGTGGGGGTTATGGGCGGTTCTTGGGGCAGACGGGCAGGGACAAGAGCTGTCCCCGGAAGGGGTACGCACGATCCAGGGGTTGGCATAGTGATGCCGTGGGCGGTTAGCCTCTGGTTGCCCCCCCAGCACCTCTTCCCCACTCTCCCATGGCGGCCCACCTCTGCGGAGGGTCCCCCACCCCCAGTCGCAAGCTGTTTGGCGCCTGGTGCGGTTCTCGTTTTTGACCTCTCCCGCTACTGACCGGCCTCATTTCGCTTGACTGAGAGCGTAACGAGGCCGGAGAATCACGCCCATAGAGTCCCGACTGTTCAGAAGGAGGCCATTCAACCCATTAAGTCTGCATCGACCCTTCGAAAGACCACCCTACCTAGGCTCAATCCCTGTAAGCTCAGCCAACCTTTGGATACTTAGGGGCAATTTAGCATGGCCGGTCCACCTAACCTGCATATCTTCGGACTGTGGGGGAAAAACTGCAGCACCCGGGGGAAACCCATGCAGACACGGGAGAAAAAGCAAACTCCAACACAGACAGTCACCCGAGGTCGGAATCAACCTGGTGCTGTGAGGCAGCAGTGCTAACCACTGTATCACTGTGCTGCCCTCAGAGGGTGGAATCTTGTCACCTTTATCATATTGTAGGGCAGGGTCATTTCCAAGTCCAGACCCCACATTTAATGGCAATGTGCCCATCAGGACCACCTTCCAGGAGGCAGCCGCCTAACTAGTTACATCCCATTCTGCCGTCCAGCCAGGGAGAGCGGGCGGGTTCCTGGGGCTGCAGGTCCTATCAAAGGCCACAGCAGGATGGGGACTCCAGCTTGAGGTGCCTTCTGAGTAGATTTGAAGTTGAAAAAAAAATACTCTGCCCAGGGTTGCCAAGCCACTGCTGTGGATCAGTGCTACTCTGATGGAAGGGTGAAGTAAAGGAGGGCCAGCTTGGAACCCCTACCCAGCTGCGGAGAAGCCATCTGAATGGGCAGCCACAGTTCCTCAAGTTGGTAAATGATGGCAGGTGTTGAAGAAACCAAAATATGTAAGTGTCACCACACCCATCCCCTATTGAGAAGGCGCTTTCATTTAAGGCTAGTCCAAACAAAAATAATGAGTGAAATCTTCCATTTTGCATGAAGGCAGGAAATGAGGAGGTGGAATTTCACATGTCGAGGCATCTGGTCAGTGGGCTGAAACATTGCCATTTCTGGGCAATCCTATCTGAGGTAGGTCATCACCAACAACTGTTACCCATCCGTCTTGGCAGGTAGCCAGTTTGAATAATTAACTACCCATATTTAGGTTGATTGTGGATGCCATCAGGAACTTCCTGTCGGTAGTGGACCCCCCACTGAGGGCAGGACCCAGCAGGCTGCCCATTCACCACTGCAAGAGAGATTGATGGTTGATGAAGAGATGACCGCAACTCTGGTCAGGTCCAAGAAGGTAATGGAATTACAGCACTCAGTTTTTATTTCGGATTTTCATTTAAATGCACGGAGAAATCCCTAGCTCAAGTGCACACAGTTACCAAGCAGGACGCATGGCTGCTCTTCATGGTGGAAGTGTACTCCACACAAACAGTCATGTGGGGATATTAAGACAATAAAATGCCATCTTAACACCAGCCATTTGTCCTAACTTAGGTACTTTCAATATACTCTTCTGGCATTCCCAACATGTAGTATTCATTCCCTGGGGAAATCATAAACAACAGTCTCAGCTCATCAGGCTCCATTTCCTATTGACTCGATGTAAAAGGGAATATGTTGAAATATTTTTTCCCCCCAGTACAAATAAAAAATTTCAGGCCAATGTTTGGATATTTAAAATACCATATAGCGGCTCAAAATGCTCAGCTAGGTGTTTGTGATATAAAACTCAAAGAAACAAGATGGGCGGCATGGTGGCACAGTGTTAGCACTGCTGCCTCACATCGCCAGGGACCAGGATTCAATTCCGGCCTCGGGTCACTGTCTGTGTGGAGTTTGCACATCCTCCCCACGTTTATGTGGGTTTCCTCCGGGTGCTCCGGTTTCCTCCCACAGTCCACATATGTGCAGGTTAGGTGGATTGGCCATGCTAAATTGCCCCTTAGTGTCCAAAAGGTTACGTGGGGTTACTGGGTTGCGGGGATGGGGTGGAGACCTTTCCAAGGGCCGGTGCAGATTCGATGGGCCAGTTGGCCTCCTTCTGCACTGTAAATTCTATGATTTTATGAAACCAAGTGTTTAGCTGGAGTTGTCAATAGGGTGAATGGACAGTAAAAGCCTTGCATACTTGAAACCTCGATAATACTTACTCAGAATATTCCTTTCAAAATATCACTTGGACATTTGACACTTCCCCTGGACAGAAACAGTGGAAGGATGGCATGCTTCATTATATAGATGTACAATCTTCCTTGAATGAAAGGCGGAGGAAGGGACAATTAAGAAGCTGTGCCTCTCTCATGGACTTCGCAGCGGGAGGGTCAATCTCACTGTGAATTGTCGTCCAAGAATATCTGTTATCTGATGAAGCCACAGAGCATTAGATCACAGAGATAGAGAGGGACAAAGCCAGGGTGGACTTTGAAAACAAGGATGAGATATTTTAAATCAGGGTGTTGTTTAACCAAGCGTCAATGTAGGTTCGCAAGCACAGGGGCTATAAGTGAAAGAGAGTTAGTGAGAGTTAGGAACCAGGCAGCAAAGTTTAGGATGTTCTCATGTTTAAAGAGAGTGGAACATGGCAGACTGACCAGGAGTGTTTTAGAATAATTAAATCTAGAGGCGACAGAGAAAGGGATGGTTTCAGTGGCAGATGAACTGAGGCAGTGGCAGAGTCGGGCATTATTACAGAGGTGAAAATAGGCAGTATTAGTGAGAGCGGGATATGTGGTCAGGATCTCACCTTATCGTCAAATATAACACCAAGGTTGTGAAGATTCTGGTTCAGCTTCAGATAGTTGCCCAGACAGGAGAAATGGAACAGGTGGGAAGGGAGCAGAGTTTGTGGCAGGAATCACAGCGGGACCTGGAATTCCCGCCAAAGCCGATGGGCTTTTGGTTGGTCCGTCAAATATTTCATCCCACCCATGATGATTCCTGCCGAGGGCAGGACTGGAAAATATAGGCCATAATGACTTTGGTTTTCCCAACAATAATAATAATCTTTATTTAATGTAAATAGGCTTACATAACACTGCAATGAAGTTACTGTGAAAAGCCCCCAGTCGTCACATTCCGGCGCCTGTGCAGGTACACTGAGGGAGAATTCAGAATGTCCAAATTACCTAACAGGCACGTCTTTCGGGACTTGTGGGAGGAAACCGGAGCACCCGAAGGAAACCCACGCAGACACAGGGAGAACGTGCAGACTCCACACGGACAGTGGCCCAAGCCGAGAATCAAACCTGGGACCCTGGCACTGTGAAGCAACAGTGCTAACCACTGTGTTACCGTGCTACCCACAGTATTTAGTTGGAGAACATTTCAGCTCAATCAGTTTGGGGTGTCAAAAAGGAGCCTGATGTATCGAGACAATAGAGGATTGAGAGAGGTGGCAGTGAGGTAGAGCTGGGTGTTGTCAGCATACATGTGGAAATTGATGCAGTGTTTTTGGACGGTGTCGCTGAGGGGCAACATGTAGATGAGAAATAGAAAAGAGCCAAGGATAGATTCTGGGATCACTGCAGGAGGAACATGTGAATGGGGGGTGGGAGGCATGGAGGGGAGAAAATAACTTACAATAAGAAAATGCTAATTATGCCAAGCTTTATACAGATTTCTGTATAAAGATTCTGCTCATGGCTAATGTGAGGAGCCATTAGTTTAAAATTCATTTGAGAACCCTTTGAAGTGTAGTTAGGTGTCGACAGTTATTAAAATTCTGATTATAAAATAATAACTGGTTTTTACACACAGATTGCAAATGGAGGGGCTTTAGAAACAAAAATGAATTTAATAATACTTCCACTAACATGGTGCTTTTAAAATTCTCAGTGTGCTTTATTCTATTCATTCTGTTTTTGAAATGCACAAATTGTTATCCAGGCAAATTTGAAAGGATGCGTAGAATGGGGTTTGTACTATTCTAGTGTTTGGTTTAGTGCTGAACTTCAGGTCTTGCCAAAATAATCATTGACATGGTTAAAAACAACCTGACATATGCACACTGCCAGGCTCAATGATGCAGAATATGTTTTCCACTGACATTGTCGGTATTCTTGACTATTGAAATATAGTGTGACCTATTAAATATTTAGCTTACATTCAATAACTACCATTTGGCAGTGTCACAAAATATTTCATTACCATAGTCGTTGAGGCAATATCCCTATCATTCTAAGGCAAGAAATGTAATATTGAAAGAAATCAAATTATCGCGTCATTAATTTTCCTTCTTCAAAAAGGCATCAGGATGAAATTTACATGTCTTTACAGTAACATTTCTTCTGTTTGTTGTGTATGTCAAGGCTGTCATGACTGTCAGACTGGGATTGGCTGTTTTGGGACATCTCGTCGGCATGTCGTGCACAAGAAGTTGGGGGGGGGGGGGCGGGGGGGCGTAAGCCTGCAGCAGGCAGGGTTGTCCGATGGGGACCAGGGAAGTTGTCCTGTTTCTCCTGGCCTCAAAAAGTTGCCATTCCGGCTTGCGTGTTCAGGCCTCAATCCTCTTTCATGCTCTCTTCACCTCACGAAAATGTCAATGCAGCTTCCAGCTCACAGTCATCAGGACCCTGTATGCGCTTGCAGGAAATTAATCACCTGCTAAGGGAATGTTCAGCCAAGTGGGTGGAAAATGGGAACATCTGCTCCAAGGAGCTTCAGGGGGGGTATAAGTGACCTGGGCAATTTGAACCATTCACCCATTCGGTTTCTCGCAGCTCAATGAGAGAGGGCCAAAATTATTCCCAAAGTTCCAGTCCTTGCATATATTTATCTTCTGTTTATGTTTGTTTCAAGGATGGTTGTTTATAAAGTAATTTATTTTCAATGAACAGGGATTTGGAGAATGATATGTTGATATAGATATAACTACAGGATTCACATTATATAAAGTACCCCTACAACAACCACCATTCAAGTTTAACTCCAACAGCAGCAAGTCCATTGCCTGCATTTTGCAAATACCTCATACAGCAGACAAATTTGATGCCTTTGCTGTCTGTACTCATTATTTTTAAATCGTGGTACCATCCTTACTCTTAGTTTCTGAAACATTATTGACATCTGTGATATCCATATAACAGGGATTTCTGTGGAGACTTTGCAGCACCGTTTTGACTATTTTAATATGTTAGATTATTATTTTCTTGTACTTGAATCCTGTAACTAGTTATTGGCATGAAAAATTGATCCGGAAATTAGGATCTGCCACACTGAACCCTCCCTATATGAAATTATGGGCGCCAACTTGCCAACTGAGGAGGACAGCAGCTTGAGAGCAGAAGGAGGAACAGTTAGCAGGGTGCAAGTGCCACCAACAGCTTGGAGACTCTTGGACAGCAACAGCTTGTGCTCAACACCAACTGTGCTGACATGCTCTCCGAAAAGTCTGCAATGCACCTCCAACAGGTATTGCCTCTATATATGTATGGCATTGTGGAGGAAATAGTAATCTGGGTATAATAATAATAACAATCTTTATTAGTGTCACAAGTAGGCTTACATTAACATTGCAATGACGTTACTGTGAAAATCTCCTAGTCGCCACGTTCCGGCTCCTGTTCGGGTGCACTGAGGAAGAATTCAGAATGTCCAATTCACCTAATAAGCGCGTCTTTCGACATTTGTGGGAGGAAACCGGAGCACCCGGAGGAAACCCACGCAGACACTGGGAGAACGTGCAAACTCCACACAAACAGTGACCCAAGCCGGGAATCGAACCCAGGTCCCTGGCACTGTGAAGCAACAGTGCTAACCACTGTGCTACCGCACCACCGTGTGTGAACATTTTACCAGATAAAGAGAACGGGCTTCTGACCGCAATAAGATCATTCATTCACCAGTAAAGGCTGTGGATGTCATGGTGCGAGCTGGCACAGTGGTTTTCTCCTCTCTGTGGGGGAGGGGCAGGAGAGTATCTGTGATGAACGGTTACTGTATTACTGTACCCTTATCATCATGTAAGGTGATGTCCCCTTTAAGACCGGGGCTTGGAACCCTGGGGGACACCGCCTCTGGCTCCGCCCACCTGGGAGCCGTATATAAGGGGCCGGATTGTGGGCGGCACCCAGTAAGCACCTGTCTCGGCACCAGGCTAGTTCTTAGCTTATTAAAGCCTTCTTTACCGTTTATTCTCTAAGCATCGTTATTGAGGGTACAACAATTTAATAAACTAAACTACATCAGGATGGACGCAGGCCTAAAACCAGAGAAGCTCAATCTGGAAGCACGGACACCGGAGGCAAAATAAATTTTAAAATACTGGCTCCGATGTTGCGAGGCCTACCTGGACTCCTCAGAGACTCCTGGGGCCACGCAAGCTGCGCCTACTCCACGCCCGGGTGAGTCACAGAATTTTCACCATGCTCGAAAAGGCGACTACCTACGAAGAGGTGGTCGAGTTACTACACAAGCGGTTTGTCAAACCCACCAACGAGGTACATGCCCGACATCTACTCTCTACCTGCCGGCAGCACTCGAGGGAATCGCTCGACGAATTTGTATAGAAACTCACCGTGCCTGCCAGGGACTGTGACGATCAGGATGTGACAGGGGAAACCCATATGAACCTGCACATCAGAGACGCTTTCGTGTCCGGCATCCGCCCGACCTACATCCAGCAGCGGCTACTCGAAAACGGGGCAAAAGTCCTCCAGGACGCGCTAACGCTCGCCTCCTCGTTGGAAGTGGCCCAACATAATTTGGGCACGTACCCCGCGGACCCTGCGAGCCCCCCTCGGGCTTCCTCAGACTCGGCCACGTTACAGGCCTGCGCCTCGCGGCGACCTGCCCAGACTGGGGGCACACCATGCTACTTCTGCGGGCAGGGCCAGCATCCACACCCATGCTGCCCAGCCCGCTCCGCCATCTGCAGTGACTGCGAGAAAAAGGGGCATTTTGCTATGGTCTGCCTGGCCAGGCCCAAGGGCCATAAACACAAAGAACAGCAGCCCCGTAAAACAGGCTCACAGGCCCGCAGGCCTCGCAATGCGGCTGTGCATCGACCCAACACGCCCCCTTCTGACACGTCATCAGCCTCGTGCGAATCATGAGGCCGGCCATCTTGTCAGCGGCCATCTTCTTGACCCGACACGTGCGACCGACGGCGGCGGCCATTTTACGAATCTGACTCGGCTGAGGACTCGGACTACCCGCAACTGGGAGCGATTACCCTCGACCAAACGCGGCCAAAACATCTGCAGAACTCGATGATGACGGTCCAGGTCAACGGGCGCGACACTCCATGCCTTTTAGACTCCGGGGGCACGGAGAGCTTTATTCATCCTGAGACGGTAAGGCGCTGCTCCTGCGCACCCATCCAGCGTCCCAAACCATAGCCTTCGCATCCAGGTCCCACTCGGTACAAATCAAGGGGTACTGTATCGTGGATCTCACGATCCAGGGTGCTGAATACACCCGTTTCAAACTGTATATCCTCCCTCACCTCTGCGCCCCCCTGCTGCTCGGACTGGATTTCCAGTGTGGCCACCGAAGCCTGACACTGAAGTTCGGCGGACCCTTGCCCCCCCTCACGGTATGCAGCCTTGCGACACTGAAAGTCGCACCCACCTCTCTATTCGCGAACCTCACTCCCGACTGTAAGCCCGTTGCCACCAGGAGCCGGCAGTACAGTGCCCAAGACATGACTTTCATCAAGTCAGAGGTTCAGCGTTTACTGGGAGAGGGGGTCATCGAGGCTAACAATAGCCCCTGGAGAGCACAAGTGGTGGTAGTCCGGTCCGGGGAAAAGAAACGAATGGTTGTGGATTATAGCCTGACCATAAACCGCTTCACGCAGTTCGATGCGTACCCCCTTCCTCGCATAGCAGAAATGGTAAATCGGATCGCCCAATACCGGGTATTTTCCATGGTCGATCTCAAATCCGCCTAACACCAGCTCCCCATCCGATCGAAAGACCGCCCCTATACTGCCTTCGAAGCAGTCGGCCGGCTCTTCCACTTCCTCAGGGTCCCCTTCGGCATCACAAATGGGGTCTCTGTCTTCCAAAGGGCGATGGACCAAATGGTGGACCAGTACGGTTTGCGGGCTACATACCCGTACTTGGACAATGTCACCATCTGCGGCCATGACCAGCAGGATCATGACGCGAACCTTGAAAAGTTCCTCCAGACCGCCCAAGCCCTCAACCTGACCTATAACGAGGAAAAATGCGTTTTCCACACAACCCGGCTAGCCATCCTCGGCTATGCCGTGGAAAACGGGGTCCTAGGTCCCGACCCCGATTGCATGCGCCCCCTAAAGGAACTTCCCCTCCCCTACAGCCTCAAGGCCCTCAAACGATGCTTGGGGCTCTTCTCCTATTACGCCCAGTGGGTCCCCAAATATGCGGACAAAGCCCGCCCACTCATAAAGACCACGATATTTCCCGTCGGCTGAGGCTCGATCGGCCTTAAACCGCATCAAGGCCGCTATGCACGCGGTGGATGGAACTATTCCCTTCCAGGTAGAGAGCGATGCATCAGACATCACCCTGGCTGCTACCCTCAACCAGGCAGGCAGACCAGTAGCGTTCTTCTCCTGGACCCTTACCGCCTCCGAGATTTGGCACTCTGCTGACGAGAAGGAGGCACAAGCCATTGTGGAGACTGTGCGGCACTGGAGGCACTACCTAGCCGGTAGGAGGTTCACCCTCATCACCGACCAATGGTTGGTAGCTTTTATGTTCGATAACGCACAAGGGGGCAAAATAAAAAACGATAAAATTTTGAGGTAGAGGATCGAACTATCCACCTACTCGTACGATATCAAGTATCGTCCAGGGGAGCTCAACGAGCCCCCAGATGCCCTGTCCTGCGACACGTGCACCATCACACAGGAGGACCGCCTGCAATCCATCCACAATGACCTCTGTCACCCGGGGGTTACCCGGCTCGTCCACTTTATCAAGTCCCGCAACCTACCTTACTCAACCAAGGAGGTCAAGGCCATGACCAGGGCCAGCCAGACCTGCGTGGAGTGCAAACCGCACTTCTACTGGCCAGACAAGGCTCGGCTCATGAAGGCCTCGGGGCCCTTTGAGCGACTAAGCGTGGACTTCAAGGGCCCCCTCCCGTCCACCAACCGCAATGCCTATTTCCTCACCGTTATCGACGCGTTCTCCCGCTTCCCATTCGCCATCCCCTGCCCCAACATGACCTCAATCACCGTGATAAAGGCACTGCACAGCATCTTCACCCTGTTTGGGTTTCCCGCTTATATCCACAGCGACCGGGGTACATCGTTCATGAGCGATGAACTGCGTCAGTATCTGCTCAGCAAAGGCATCGCCTCGAGCAGAACGACCAGTTATAACCCGCGGGGAAACGGGCAAGTGGAGAGGGAGAATGCGACAGTTTGGAAGGCTGTCCTTCTGGCCCTACGGTCGAGAAGTCTCCCAACCACCCGCTGGCAGGAGGTCCTACCCGACACCCTACACTCCATTAGGTCGCTCCTCTGCACAGCCATGAATGAGACCCCTCACAACCGATTGTTTGTCTTCCCCAGGAAGTCCACCTCCGGGGTCTCGCTTCCACCTTGGCTGACGGCTCCGGCACCTGTTCCTCTCCGGAGGCACACGAGGAGCCATAAAACGGACCCCCTGGTTGAGAAGGTCCGATTACTACAGACAAACCCCCGATACGCCTACGTCGAGTACCCCGATGGCAGGCAAGATACGGTTTCCCTCCGGGATCTGGCACCCGCTGGTTCCCCCACTACAGACACCCCCTCCCTCACAGCTCCCCTGCGGGACCCGGCACCCACAACAACCCCCTCCCGGGCCCACTTCCCGTCGGCGGACACCAACCGCGCGCGCCCCCTAGCGCCCCCCCCCCTCTACACACCCCGCCGGTGCTGGCACCGCTACCCCCACCCCCAGCTATTTCCCCTGCACCCCAATCCCCTACCCCGACCCAGACTAAGGCTCCGACCACCGTGCTCCCGGACGTACCCTCAACTAAGACGTCCGTGTCCGCAGCACCACTGCCCGAGCTGAGGACGTCAATGAGGACGATCAGGCCGCCGAAACGAATGGACTTATGATGGCACTTCACCCCCGCTGGACTTTTTTTTAAAAACAGGGGGTGAATGTGATGAATGGTTACTGTATTACTGTACCCTTATCATCATGTAAGGTGATGTCCCCTTTAAGAGGCTTGGAACCCTGGGGGACTCTGTCTCCGGCTCCGCCCACCTGGGAGCCGTATATAAGGGGCCGCCTTATAGGCGGCACCCAGTAAACACCCGTCTCGGCACCAGGCTAGTTCTTAGCTTATTAAAGCCTTCTTTACCGTTTACTCTCTAAGCGTCGTTATTGAGGGTGCAACAGCATCAGTGTTAAATCTTCCCCCAATTGATCGTTATCTATGCGTGCTTCATGACACCCACAGAGAGGTTAAAGGCTCAAGGTGCAACATCGGGTCAAAATGTTATCAGAGCAACTAGGACCTGAGCAAAACATGAAGTGGCTCAAGTATTTGTGAATTATTAGCAGCAGTGCATGTTGAATTGGTGCAGCATGTTCGATGACAGCTGAAGGGCAGCACATCACCAATCACGTGACTTGGTTGTGGCGGAGATGAGAGAGACAATCTGCAGAGGAGGAAAACACTGAGAAGCAGCACGGAGAGTGAAAACCTCTCTCTTACAGATACACCTGAATGAGTAGGAGGAGGGTGGATTGGATATGGATAGAGGCGATTGAGAAAAAACATTTTTTTTCCCCAGTGAGGTCTGACTCAGTCAGGAATGGGAGGGATACAAATCAGCCCTTCTTCCAACTCACTGTGAGCGCCACAGAAGATCAATGAGCATATACTGAAGATTACCAAAATGTAATCAGTCAACCTGCTTCTGAGTCTGAGCCTTGTTACCTTTGAGTATGCCATGTGGAAGCAATTGGTGCTCGTGGAACTATGGAAGATTAAAGCTGATAGGCATTCTCTAACGTAAATGCTTTCTTGTTGGCAAATCTTTATCAGCATTCTGAAGATGGACTGCCAGCTGAAATTAAAGGTCACCTTTCTCGTCTCTCCTGGGCTGTGACTTCATAAAAAAAATGTTGTGATTTGATTTCTCAGACACTCTTGAGAAGTTACTGATAAATTTTCTGATTGCCCTTGACATTTTGCTTGTACATCATATCGGAAGACACGATGGTCTAATCCAATTAGGATCAGCTTCTTTTCCCTTGTTCTTGCCTGGGCTGATTGACAGGACACCAACTGCACTATCAGAAATGAGTGGACAGGCAGAAGAAATGCTGTGAAGCCACTGCTCCTGAAATGTTCATAGCAATCCAAAACCTTGTTAATACAGACAGCCAGAGATCATGTCACAGATCAAAACAAAAACAGAAAACTTTTAAGAGACTGAAAACAAGCTACATTTTAAGAGTTGAAGTGCTTACTGCTCGATAAGATCATTCTAATTCCTCTGACTAACCACATGATGGCAGTAAAAAGTTAGGAGTCAGTTTTGCTTGTTATTGAATCTGATAATAGAGAGGAGAAATTGGGGATGTTGCTTTGTTGTAAAGCAGAACGTTTTCACTATTAGTGAAACCTTTTTCAAAATCGCTTAATTGAACATAGAAACCTAGCAAAATCTACAAAGGATGTTTAATGTGAGATGGGGCCAAAGTGAACATTTCCATTTTGTTTAAATTGTGGCATAATAACATATTTCTCGCTTCAATTTCCCATGATATTTCCATAAGGATTGCTGTTTCCTTGCAGTTACCTTTATTCCAAAATGGTGGACGAAATGGGCAGTACGGTAGCACAGTGGTTAGCACAGTCACTTCATTGCTCCAGGGTCCCAGGTTCGATCCCCGGCTTGGGTCACTTTCTGTGCGGTGTCTGCACGTTCTCCCCGTGTCTATGTGGGTTTCCTCCGGGTGTTCCGGTTTCCTCCCACAGCCCAAAGATGTGCAGGTTAGGTGGATTGGCCATGCTAAATTGCCCTTAGGTTAGGTGGGATTACTGGTTTACGGGAATAGGGTGAGGTGTGGGTTTAAGTGGGGTGCCCTTTCCAAGAGCGGGTGCAGACTCGATGGGCCGAATGGCCTCCTTCTGCACTGTAAATTCTATGATCTATGATTCCAGCCATCAACCTCTTTGCTAACCAACATGATACTTTGCAATTAGCATACGACTGCATGCGGAACTTCCTGCCTCCGAGTTTAAAGCATTTTACATGCAGTCAGTGGCCGGTACTAAATGTTTTGCCCAATTTTCTATGCATGTACCTCCCGTATTTTGACCAAGATGTTCTGCAGGTGATGTTTCCCATGGCCTCCACCGATGCTGGTTGTGAGCTAGCTGCCAGGAGAGCTCATCCCCAGAGTTATTCACCCTTCTCCCCTTGGAATGGTGTCTCCCCCAAGAGCACAGCTGAGATCAAGAATCCAATGTCTGGAGAACAGCACTGTGAACTAACATCCTGCAAGACCATAATATCTTGCAACGGCTCCTTGTTGCACACTGCCTGCTTGTTGTACCGCACCGTGTATCCTGGGTTACTGCACGGCTGCGAATCCACACACCTTAGAAGGAGCATTGTTGCCAATATCAGTAATCATCAGCCTTGGGACTTGTAGAGCCTACACCATGGCTGGTGTCACTGTTGACTCTATTGCCCCACTTGTTTATCTATACATGGTTGTGAGCTTTCCCTGAAAAGAGTTTGTAAATTTCCGCCCCTAAGGATGGAATTTCCTGTGGGAGTGTAATTGGGAAATTACGCACAAAATTACATCCATTCTTGCGCTCATTTTGCCAATATCACCTTTCCCTATCTCATTAGCATACACTGGAATGTTAAATTTGGTGTAAACTAGTGGAAATCAGCGTAAACAATTGGAGCTGGGGGAAGGTGCAGAACTCACACCATATATTCATTCTTTAAGTATGAGAATTAAAGTTTCAAGCCAGCTTAACCATCGTGCATGCACATTAAGCACAGCGTGTTCAAGAACATGCAATCATGGGAGCTGGTAATGCTTTAATGTGGCTCATTTTGAAGCCATAAAAATGCATTCAGAAAATACAGTGCAGGTCTCAGTGAAGAAATTTTAAAACAACATTTTAAAAAGTCACACTATGACACCAGAAAAATCATTTTGTTTCCTGCTGTGTCTAAAATTCTGGGTGTGATTTTCCATCTGTTTCGAAGCTGTGTAATTGCAGGAAATTGACGCGTATGGCTCTTCAGCTCTGGAGTAGTCATTTTAATAAGTTCAAGTGCATTCAGGCGAAGGGATCAATGGACAGGCAAAAAAGACTGAGGAAATTTTGGGGTTGCATTATTACCTGCATTGCAGACAGGCCCAATTAAGTTTCATCCATCTTTACGCAAGTATTTGTTTTACGCCCTGATTATACGTGACCCTGTAAGGGTGCAAATGCACGGAAAATGTCAGCCCTATTAGCAGCATGGCCGAAGTTGTTCTTTTCCTCTGCATGTACACCTTCACTAAAAATGCAATGAAATGTCTCTTAAACTTACACTGCAAAAATGTTTCTGAACTATACCCCATTCACATAAGCTGCCGGGTTTCTGCTGAAGTTATGCAGGGAAAGCAGGAGATTTTCCCAAGGAGATTTGCCCCTCCTTCCTCCTGAAATTGATCAGACTGCCTTTGTAATGAACTGAGCTGCACCAGACTGAGCTCACTTATTCCTGTGTTTCCAGAATACATTCTCCCTGAACAGACTAAAGTATCTTGGAACTGACTGTGAAGAAGGGGTGCCAAATATTTCTTACATGAATAAAACTGCAGCTGATGCAAACCTAACTGATACTTATGTTGGACAGTTAAGGCCAGCAACAAATATTCTCAGGCTGAGTAGGCAAGATGCAAATTAAGTCTTCCTCTGCCCCAATGTCAACTTCATAAGAGCAATATTCACTGTACTAAGTACGGATTTTGCAACCACTTTGTATAAGAGGGAAGATTTGATGACAAATGATGCTGCATTGTGGCTGTCTTTCTGATATAGACACAGATCTTCAGTTCTTTAGAAAATCGGAAGTTCACAACAAGCTAGCTCAATTGACTTGGACTTTTACCTGTTAGTAAGTCCCTCACCCCTGTTTGGCTTGTTCCCATGAGAGCCTGGTTGTGAATGCACACTAACTCTATGGGTGGAATTCAATGTAAAAATTTCGAAGTTCATTTGTGGCAGGAATTTCAGGGAGTTTCCCGTCGGATCTGCCAGCGATTCCCCACCGCTATCAAACGACACTTAGGGCGCGATTCTCCCAAAAGGGAACAAAGTCCCCTAGCAAACGCGTTTAGCCACGTATTTCGCAGCACTCGCAGTGCCAAGAAACACATGGCTATTCAACTCGGCTCGTGTTAAATAAGAGGCCTGAACAGGTAACGCGTGGCAGAGGCCGCACATAGCCCCGTTTTGTACCGTGGGGAACTCCGTTCGCTAGAACTGTCCATTGTAGCGAGAGATCAGGACCCAATTTTTAAATGGCGCCCTGATATCAAAGGCCCCTGAAAAAACCCCTGACCTCCCGCCCAGCCCAAAAGAAATATGGGAGGGTCCCCAGCATCCCATCGTACCCCCCCCCCCAACACCCACCAATCGTGAGTGTGCAAGAAATGCTAGCTTGGCACCATGGCAGTGTCAATGCCAACTGGCAGTGCCCCCTGGACACCTTGGCAGTGCCAATGCCAACTGGCAGTGCCACCTGGGCACCTTGGCAGTGCCACCTGGGTGCTAGCCTGGCGCTGCCAGGGTACCCAGCCGGCACCAGCAGTTCCAGGGAACCACCCTGCCCAAAGGGCATGCAGCTGGGGGCCTCTGATTCCCCGGGAGATCCCCACAAGTGCCGTTCCGTCTGGTTCCCGTTTGTGGGGATCAGTCCCAAACGGCGCTCGCCCGAGGTCTCTGAGGCGAAGGGATTGAATACCAAAGCCTCAGGTACGTCAGGAATCTGCACATTAGAGTGAGGGCTTACTGCCTCGCTCTAATATGCAGATTGAGTTGAATCTCGCGAGGCGTTCAGAGCTGGGTAGACCCCGGAATGGGGTCTCCCGGCTTTCAACGGGAATGCTGTGCTGCGGTGAGCTGCTTTTTGGGTGCAGCGTGGCCGTTGGATCGCGCCCTTAGTCACATTTTCCTTCTTTGGGCCCTGGTAGGTTTCTCATCATTTAGCCCACACTAAGGGCGGGATTTACTGACTGTTCATGCCGGGAGAACCTCCGGTCCCACGCCGGCGCATAGGTGGCATTGCCGAGGTGCCAGCTGGGCTGTGCCATGGTGCCCTGTATTCCAGGGGGAGGGCCATGGAGCCACACTGCACTGACCATGACCAAGGGACCTCCGATGGCCTGGGAGAACGCCCAGGTGCCATTTCCCTTGGTCCACGTTTCTGTGGACCGGTGCTGAACAGCGCCTAGCTGCAGCCTTGCAGGGGAGACTGGTCGATCCCAGGAGGCTGGTAGATCCTGGGTAAGCACGCTTAAGTGGATTTAAACCCTACTTGGGCACATGCCATTTGGTCACGCCCCTTTTTGGTGGGATTCCGATGCCTCACGGGACTTGGGTACATCCCGCGAGGCGTGAAGGTTGTCGGGAAGCCCACAGGAGGCCTCTTCCGGGGTCTACGGGCCGTATTACGCTCGAGCAAGAGTGCAATGCGGCCGGTAGATCACTGTAGCGCACAAAGACTCACGAGAGACGAATAGAGTTGAAGTCGATGAGGCTTTATTAAGTGTGACTTAGTTCCCCGCAGTTCAGTAGCTGACTGGCCTGCGGGGGAGAACTCCAGGTTCTTATACTCCGCCTTCAGGGCGGAGATAGAGGTCAACAGCCAACCAGGACCCGGGATCTGTCAGCCAATGACATCACGGCTTCACAGTCCCACATGACCCCTAATGCATACTACCACAATCACGCCCTATATTTTTCCTTTTTTTCTTTCATGGGATGTGGATGCTGCTGGCTCGACCAATATCTATTTCCCATTTCTTTTTTTTTAACAAACATTTCATTAAGGCATTTATAATTTAATGACAACAAAAAATACAAATACAAATGTAAACATAATCCAGTACATAACACCCGCTGATCCCGCCTAAACTAAACTAACTCCCCCTACCCCCCTCATTCCCTAACCCCCCCCCCCCATTTATTGTATCTGCTGACAGTTTAATTTTCCCCGAAGAAGTCGATAAACGGCTGCCACCTCCGGATGAACCCTAACATTGATCCTCTCAGGGAGAACTTAATTTTCTCAAGTCTGAGAAACCCAGCCATGTCGCTAACCCATACCCCCGATTTTGGGGGCTCCGAGTCCCTCCACGCCAATAAGATCCATCTCCGGGCTACCAAGGAGGCAAAGGCCAAACTGTCAGCCTCTCTCGCCCCCTGGACTCCCGGGTCTTCCGACACTCCAAAGATCACCATCTCTGGTCTTGGCGCCACCCTCATTTTTAGCACCATGGACATGACATCGGCAAATCCCTGCCAGAATCCCCTAAGCTTCGGACATGCCCAAAATATGTGGACATGGTTTGCAGGCCCTCCCGCACACCTCCCACACCTGTCCTCCACCCCAAAAAGCCTGCTCATCCGGGCCACCGTGATGTGTGCCCGGTGAACCACTTTGAATTATATCAGGCTGAGCCTGGCACATGATGAGGATGTGTTGACTCTACTCAGAGCATCCTCCCACAAACCTGCCTCTAGCTCCTTACCCAGCTCATCTTCCCACTTGCGCTTTACCTCCCCTATCTATTGCCCATTTCTAATTGCCCTTAAGAAGGTGGTGGTGAGCTGCATTCTTGAACTGCTGCAGTCCTTGTGATGCAGGTACACTCTATTAGGGAGGGTGTCCCAGGACAGTGAAGGAATGGTGATATAGTTCCAAGTCAGGATGGTGTGTAGCTTGGAGGGGAACTTGCAGGTGGTGGTGTTCCCTTGCATCTGCCACCCTTGTCCTTCTAGGTGGTAAGGGTTGTGGGTTTGCAAGGTGCTGTCTAATGAGTCTTGTTGATTGCTGCCACAGTGAGTCAGTGGTGGTGGGATTGAATATTTATTGTGGTGAACGGGATGCCAATCAAGCAGGCTGCTTTCTCCTGGATGGAGTTGTGTGTTGATGGAAATGCATACATCCAGCTAAATGGAGAGAATTTCATCACAATCTTGACCTGTGCCTAATAGATGGTGGACAGGCTTTAGTGAGTCAGGACGTAAGTCACTCTCCACAGAATTCCCAACCTCTGAGCTGCTCTTGTAGCCACAGTATTTATACAACTGGCCCAGTTCAGTTCGTGGTCAATAGTAACCCCCAGGATCTTTTTTTAAACAAATATTTTTTATGAGCTTTTTCAAATTTTTCTTATACATAAATTACATCACACAAATTTAACTAACATTTAACAATCCGCTCCTCAAGCCGAAAACAATTGCTGTAGCTGCTGACAGAGGTTAATTCCTGAAAGTGAGATGTGAACGGACACCAACTTTTATGAAACTCCTGATTCCTACTTAAAATAAATTAACCTTCTCTAGGCTTAGAAACATCATTACATTTCCCAGCCATATTGAGGCATAAGGTGGAGAAACTGACCTCCAACCCAATGGGATCTACCTCCTCAACACCTGCAAAGACATCTGCCCTTGCCCCTGGCTGGAGCTCCGGCAAGTCCAACACCCTGAATATGGCCCCTATGGGACTGAGTTTTAGGTCCAACTGTATCACTGTCAACATGGTGCTAAAGAAGGTGTTCCAGAATTTCCTCAGTTTCAGGCACAACCAAAACATCTGTGCATAATTGGCCGGCCCCCTCCCGCATCTGTCTCCCATGCTTTGTCCGTCCCTCGGTGTTGTGATTGAAAAGCAATCCCCAGGATGTTAATAGTGGGGAATTCAGTGGTGATAATGCCATTGAATCCTGAGGAGAGATGGTTAGGTTCTCTCTTGTTGGGGATAGTCATTGCCTGGCACTTATGTAGTGTGAATGTTATTTGCCACATATGAAAATGAAAGTGTTATAACCTGCCTACTTACCATTGGCTGGGGACTAATGACAATCCCACAATCCTGTGGGAGTATGAGCTTCCCCAATGAGGAGGGCGGAGAAATCATTAGCAGACTCCCTGTATAAATAAAGCTGGCCAGTTTGGAACCAGCAGGAAGGAGTGAGCAGCAAGCGGAGTTGCTGCTGCTGTTATATATATATGTTATTGTAAATAAATGTTATTTCTTTGTATCCTTAAAACTCGTGCTGGATTCTTCATGGCCCTCACAAAACTGGCGACGAGGGTTAAAGTGAATAGCTGTCTACACTGCTGAAGCCACCTCCCTGGATTTTTGTTGGATACAGGTTGGAAGTTGTTTTCTATTACACCATGCCTCTGTACGGATGTTTGGATGTTTTTGATGCTGCGCTGGAAAGCTGGAACCAGTACGCACAACGGATGCGTTACTATTTCCGGGCAAACAATATCACCGAAAACGAGCGGCAGGTGGTCATATTGCTCACCGCTTATGGCCCGCATACGTTTGGGGTGATTAGGAGCCTTACGTACCCAGCTGCGCCGGACACCAAAACGCTTGATGAACTTGTGAATTTAGTGGGGCAACATTTTAACCCAATCCCCATGATAGTCCAACGTTACCGGTTTAATACCGCTGAGAGGATCCCAGGAGAATCCCTTGCCGACTTTCTATCCAGGCTACGCAGGAATGCGGAGTACTGTGACTATGATGAGACCTTGTCAGAAATGTTACGCGACCGTTTGGTTTGTGGTATTAACAATGCGGCCACCCAGAGAAATTTGTTAGCTGAGCCAACATTGACTTTTCAAGAGGCCATTCAAATAGTATTGTCCCGAGAGAGCACAGAACGAGGAGTGCAGGAGCTACAGGGAATGGAGGTGCATGCCTTAGGGCGCAACCCCTTCCGTACGAAAACGTCCCCCCACGCTCCTGCGGTACCTTGGGCGAGGCGACGTCTAGATCGACGCCAGTGGCCGTCGGATATTCCTCCCCGATGGGAGCCTTCTCCAGAACCAATGGATGAGGAGCCATGTCCGTGTCAGACGTGTAGGCGCCGACCCCGTTGCAGACGCCGTTCCTGGGGGCGCCAGAGGCGCCGTTGTTCTGACTGAAACTGGGACCAGCCCAGGGACCGTACCTTCCATGTGGATGAACCTGCGGCGACTAATCCTGAGGACGTGGAGACGGAGGACGACTGCCTGCAGCTGCATTGTGTGGCAGCTCCCCGTGTGGCTCCCATTGAGGTGACAGTATGGGTCAATGGTCACCCACTTGAGATGGAGTTGGACACTGGCGCAGCGGTCTCCGTGATCGCCCAGAGGATATTCGACCGTATAAAGCAGGGTATACAGACCCTTACATTAACCGACACACAGGCCAGGTTGGCCACCTACACGGGGGAACCATTGGACATTGCAGGAACTACGATGACCCCTGTTTATGGACGCCATGAGGGGCGTTTCCCACTTATTGTGGTGCGTGGCCATGGGCCCAGCCTGTTGGGTCAGGACTGGTTGCGCCATTTGCAGTGGCAGCACATCCTCCAAACAGTTTCTGGAGGGTTGACTGAGGTGCTAGGATGATACCCAGATGCATTCCAGCCCGGTTTGGGGAAAATAAAAGGGGCCGTAGCCCGTATCCAAGTCGAACCAGGAGCCACACCGCGCTATTTCTGGGCGCGCCCGGTGCCTTACGCCTTGCTCGAGAAGGTAGAAGGGGAGCTCACTCATTTGGAGACTTTGGGTATTATCAGGCCCGTCCGTTTCGCTGACTGGGCAGCACCAATTGTACCTGTAATGAAGCCAGATGCCACAGCTCGCTTGTGTGGCGACTATAAACTTACAGTGAATATGACTTCACGACTCGACCGATATCCAATGCCTCACATAGAGGATCTCTACGTGAAGCTTGCAGGCGGACTCTCGTTCACAAAATTAGATATGAGTCATGCCTACCTACAGTTGGAGCTGGACCCTGCCTCCCGACCATATGTAATGATTAATACACACCGGGGCCTGCATGAATATACACGTTTGCCCTTTGGAGTATCCTCTGCCTGCGCTATTTTTCAATGCGTTATGGAGGGCATTTTGAGAGGTTTACCGCGTGTCACTGTCTACTGAGATGATGTTTTTATCACAGGGACGTCGGAGCAGGAACATTTGGAAAATCTGGAGGCTGTCCTTAGACGCTTTTCGGAGGCTGGAGTCCGTTTATGTCGCACAAAGTGCCTCTTTCTGGCGAAAGAATTAGTCTACCTGGGATATCGAGTGGACCGCGAAGGTTTGCATCCCATCGCAGAGAAGGTGCGCGCGATTCAACAGGCCCCCGCCCCAACTGACACTTCGCATCTTCGTTCTTTTCTCGGCCTCGTAAACTATTACGGGAAGTTCTTCCCCAATCTGGCAACTACGCTGGCCCCTTTGCACCTTCTGCTAAAGAAAAATCACACCTGGGTTTGGGGTCAGCTGCAGGAAACCGCTTTCCGGCGGGTAAAACAACAATTGTCGCCGTCTGGGTTACTAACCCACTATGATCCTGGAAAGCCTTTGCTCGACACATGTGATGCATCCCCGTATGGTTTGGGGCCGTCCTGTCCCACAAGATGGAGAACGGGGCCGAGCGGCCGATAGCTTCCGCTTTCCGCACATTGACTGCAGCGGAAAAAAAGTACGCGCAGATCGAGAAGGAGGGCCTGGCAGTGGTCTTTGCGGTGAAACGTTTCCACCAGTACGTGTATGGCCGCCACTTCACTATCGTGACTGATCATAAGCCTCTGCTGGGACTTTTCAGAGAGGATAAGCCAATACCGTCCATTGCTTCCGCATGGATCCAGCGCTGGGCTTTGTTGCTCACTGCATACGAGTATTCTCTGGAGCACAAACCAGGAATGCAGATAGCGAATGCCGACGCACTGAGCCGATTGCCTTTATCGACTGGCCCCATGTCGACCCCCATGACCGGTGAGGTGGTTGCAACCCTAAATTTTATGGACACCTTGCCTGTCATGGCATCACAGATCCATGAGTGGACCCAGACGGAGCCAGTCCTGTCAAAGGTTCGGCACATAGTCCTGTATGGTGGGCAGCATAGACAGCTCCCAGGCAAGGTGCGGGCATTTTCCTCCAAGCTGTCAGAATTCAGCATGGAAGACGGCATCCTCTTGCGGGGGACGCGTGTGATTGTCCCGGAAAAAGGACAGGTGCTGATACTAAGAGACCTGCACAATGGGCATCCAGATGTGACCAAAATGAAAATATTGGCCCGGAGTTATGTCTGGTGGCCTGGCCTCAACACCGACATTGAGAAGGTGGCCCAAAACTGCTCCATTTGTCAGGAGCATCAGAAGCTTCCGCCGGCCGCGCCCCTACATCACTGGGAATGGCCAGGGCGGCCTTGGGCGCGCTTGCATGCGGATTTCGCCGGCCCTTTTCAAGGATCCATGTTCCTTCTATTAATCGACGACCAGTATAAATGGCTAGAGGTGCATAAGATGCTAGGCACAACGTCCTGCGCAACAATTGAGAAGATGCGTTTGTCTTTTAGTACGCATGGCCTCCCCGAGGTGCTGGTCACGGATAACGGCACTCTATTCACAAGTGAGGAGTTTGCGAGGTTCGTGAAGATGAACGGCATACACCATATCCGCACCACCCGGCTTCAAATGGGTTGGCGGAGCGCGCAGTCCAGACATTCAAACGAGGCCTAAAGAAGCAGTCTTCCGGGTCAATGGACACGAGACTGGCTCGCTTTTTGTTTTCGTATAGGACCACCCCCCATGCGGTGACTGGGGTAGCTCTCGCAGAACTCCTAATGGGCCGGAGACTTCGCACCCGCCTTAGCATGGTTTTTCCGGACATTGGTGCAAAAGTACGCCGCATACAAGAACGGCAGGGACATGGTTTTTCTCGGCTTCGGCCGATTCAGCAGTTTGTGCCCGGTGACCCAGTATTCGTTCGGATTTTTGGTGGTGGTGCCCAGTGGGTCCCTGCCGTAATCGTTCGCCAAACTGGCCCTATATCTTACCAGGTGCAAGCCCAGGGTTGTCTCCAGCGCAAACATGTAGAGCACATTTGTTCCAGAAGACTATCCCTCCCAAAGTTTCCCTGCCCCCGGAGCTCATTTCTACAGCCACAGAGACCAGAGACAATGGAAAGAAGTCCTCACAATCTTCCTCTGGTGCTTCACTCAAAGCCTGCGCAAGTGGACATAGAGACGGCGAGATGACGGAGGCAGCAGACTCTGACTCCGAGATGGAGACACAGGACTCATCAGAGGGGGAATCCACGGGCCCACGGGCCGTGGATGTACAACTGTTACGTCGTTCATCACGGAAGCGCCGGTCTCCGTCTCGTTGCACGCCGCCCGATCCAGCGCCTCGTGCAAATGGTGTCTGGCCTGCGGCAAAACGAGTCCGATGCCCTCCTTCACCAGGGTCTTTGGTGGATTCCTTGGACTTTAGGGGGAGGGATGTTATAACCTGTCTGCTTACCATTGGCTGGGGACTAATGACAATCCCACAATCCTGTGGGAGTATGAGCTTCCCCAATGAGGGGGGCGGAGAAATAATTAGCAGACTCCCTGAATAAATAAAGCTGGCCAATTTGGAACCAGCAGGAAGGAGTGAGGCTGTTGTATATATATGTTATTGTCAATAAATGGTATTTCTTTGTATCCTTAAAACTCATGCTGGATTCTTCCTGGCCCTCACAAAAGAAAGTGAAAATCACTTATTATCACAAGTAGGCTTCAATTATCATAGAATTTACAGTGCAGAAGGAGGCCATTCGGCCCATCGAGTCTGCACCGGCTCTTGGAAAGAGCACCCTACCCAAGGTCAACACCTCCACCCTATCCCCATAACCCAATAACCCCACCCAACACTAAGGGCAATTTTGGACACTAAGGGCAATTTATCATGGCCAATCCACCTAACCTGCAGGTTAGGTGGATTGGCCATGATAAATTGCCCTTAGTGTCCAAAATTGCCCTTAGTGTTGGGTGGGGTTACTGGGTTATGGGGATGGGATAGGGTAGGGGTGTGGGGTTGGGTAGGGTGCTCTTTCCAAGAGCCGGTGCAGACTCGATGGGCCAAATGGCCTCCTTCTGCACTGTAAATTCTATGATAACCTGCACATCTTTGGACTGTGGGAGGAAATCGGAGCACCCGGAGGAAACCCACGCACACACGGGGGGTGTGCAGACTCCGCACAGACAGTGACCCAAGCCGGAATCGAACCTGGGACCCTGGAGCTGTGAAGCAATTGTGCTATCCACAATGCTACCGTGCAGTAACAATGAAGTTACTGTGAAAACCCCTAGTTGCCACATTCCGGCGCCTGTTCGGGGAGGCTGGTACAGGAATTGAACCCGCGCTGCTGGCCTTGTTCTGCAGTACAAACCAGCTGTTGCCCAAGTCTTGCTGCATATGGATACGGGACTGCTTCAGTATCTGAGGAGTCAAAAATGGTGCTGAGCGTTGTGCCACTACCTATGTGGAAATGCTGTATGACTTATCATGGCCTTCCTGAACCACAAATTGTTGTCAATCTCTTGAACGTGATCCTCCTTTATAAATGGCACTTCTGATCTCAGTATTTTCCACCGTGGGTTCTTGTTTATAACCAATACTAATGTGCCGCTTACAGTACTTTACTAAAACCTCAGCAAAAATCACATAAGCAGTAATTTCATGGTAGGATGTGTAAATTATGTGAGTCTCACCTACTGTGTCATTTTTCTGTCAATGTTCTTCCTTCCTGACTTTGGGAGGCATTGGCTTGTTCTTGGACATGATTGCATGTGTATCTGGTGCCTTCTAGTATCTCTGCAAATTGGCATTATTTATACATGAAACCTGATATTTTATGTAGGCTCATCATTCTCACATGGGAGTGATCATGTTCAGACATGCCCCCTGTCATGATATGCACTCATTTAGATAATGAGATACAAACAGGCAGTGACAGACACCCAGTACAGCCAATCAACACACAGGACAAAACACAACCAATCACCAGGCAGAACACTAGAGGGTGGTCTCCCACTATAAAACACACGTGGCATCAGCACTCTGCCTCTTTCCACTGGTGACAACTGTAGTGACAGTCAAGGTGTATATATCAGCTAGCACCTTCTACAAGTGGCTCAGAGCTAGTCTGGTCTAGTTAGTTATAGTAAGCACGCTTAGATTAGTAGAGTGTCAAACCCACAGCGAACTGTGTGCACTGCTTAGCAGGTTCAATAAAGCGTATTGAACGAACATCAAAGTTTGGAGTCTACTTTCAAGTACAACTGCATCCAGTTGCAGTCTGTGTTACCCCAGGGTGAATAACACGACATGGCATCAGTATTCTGCTTTCTCTAAGTGGTTTACCTCGAGTGATTCCGTGATGACCAGCAAGTGCCTTCCAGCGACATGGAGAAGCTCCAGGCCCCTCCACAGCTATGGATCTCCAGCAATCTCGGCGGCAACTGGCGGGTCTTCAAGCAAAGGTTCCTTCTCTACATTGAGGCCTCAGGCCACGAGGATGCATCCAATGCCAGAAAAATTGCGCTGCTCCTATCAACTGCGGGGGACCAAGCCATCCAGATTTTCAACTCGCTTAATTTTACCGACGGCCCAGACAAAACCAAATTCAAGACCATTTTAGAAAAGTTCGACAGTCACTGTGAAGTCGAAACAAACGCTTTGAGCGCTATATCTTCCAGCAACGCCTTCAGGGTAAGGATGAACCTTTCCAATCCTTTCTAACTCATTTCCGTATATTAGCGCAGGCCTGCAATTATGGTGACACTGCTGATTCCATCATCAGGGATCAGATCGTGTTTGGGGTGCACTCAGTTGATTCAAGAGTTGATTCCTTGAGGGAGCAACTCTTCAAAATTAAGCACATGGCCCTGCCAGTCGCAATCGAGACGTGTATAGTGCATGAGCATACGAGAAATCGGTACTCCCGTCACAAATCGGCAGAATACAAAAAACTTGCCTCCCACGAGGCAGAATGTACAGGCCATCACTATCGTGTGGGCATCATCACCCACATGTGAGTATGCCTCCTCAAATTCAGCAAGACGCCTGTCTATCCTCAATGTAGATTCCGCGGACAAATGGCATGCTGTCATACACGTTAACCAATGCAGCATCCTGTTCAAGCTGGACACTGGTGCTTCAGCCAATCTCATCTCTCAAGCTGATTCTAACCACATTAAAAAGCAACCCAAAATTCTTCTGCCAGCTCCTCGATTATAATGGCAATGCCATAACTGCCCTAGGATCTTGTCATCTATTCGTCTCCAGCAAGACCATCAATGCCACGCTGCGATTCGAAATCGTCAAGCCTGATAAGGCATCCCTGCTTGGTGCCCATGCATGCCAGCTACCCAACCTCGTACAGCGAGTCCATGCTTATCTTCTTCCAATGTGGATCTTCAGGCTGACATTGATGACATCCTTGCTCAATATCCGGATGTGTTTGATTGAATGGGCACTCTGCCATACTGCTACAAGATTCTACTCAGGCCTGATGCCACGCCTGTAATCCATGCACCAGGTGCCGGCCCCTCTGAAGGAACATTTAAAGGCACAGCTACAGGAGCTCCAAGACCAGGGCATCATCTCCAAAATGACGGTACCGACTGACTGGATCAGTTCGATGGTCTGTGTGAAGAAGCCCTCAGGAGAGTTGCGGATATGCCTAGATCCCAAAGATCTTAACCGGAACATAATACGGGAACACTACCCGATCCCGAAGCGGGAGGAACTGACCAGTGAGATGGCACATGCCACATTCTGCACGAAGCTAGATACATCGCGTGGTTTCTGTCAGATACAACTGAACGAGTCCAGCAGGAAGCTCTGCACGTTCAACACACCATTTGGCAGGCACTGTTATAACTGTATGCTGTTCGGCATTGTTTCAGCCTCTAAAATCTTCCACAGGATCATGGAGCAGATGATGGAGGGCATTGAGGGTGTGCGTGTCTACGTAGATAATGTAATCATGTGGTCCACGACCCCCGAGGAACACATATCTCGTCTCAAACAAGTCTTTTGACGTGTCCATGCAAACGGCCTCAAGCTGAACAAGGCCAAGTGCTCCTTTGGCATGTCATCCATCAAGTTCTTGGGCGACCAGATATCCCAGCAGGGTGTGCGACCAGATTCAGGCAAGGTCAAGGCCATTAACGCCATGCAGACCCTGGAAGACAAAAAGACGGTACTATCAATGTGTTTCAATCAACCCTCTCTGTACTCACTAAATGTCTCCACTGGAAAGAGACTGAGCATGTGTGCTGTGTCCTTTTATATGGGTTGGTGTAATGCCCCCCGTGGTAGTGTCATCTCTATGTGGGTCGTGACTGCTCATTGGTCATGTCCTATCTTACTGACCTATTGGTTGAATGTCCGTGTGTCATGATGTCTCTGGTGCTTCCTCTGGTGTCTAGCTAGGTGTAGTGTGTTCACATTAATCCCTTGTGTATTTACAGTGATGCATATCACCACATCCCCCCTTTTTTCGTGTTACATGTTTTCTGTACAGTGTTAAAGAAAATTGAGCAAAATAGGTAGATGAGTGATGATATGTACAAATCAGGATGAGTGATGATTACACAATAAGTCCAAATCATATGTATGAGTCCAAAGTTCAGTAATTATTATGGTCGAGTGGCTTTCTTGTTTGGTTGGTGAGTTGGTGATGTTGATGGGGGCATTGCTTTGTAAACGCCGTCAGTGTCCCTGTGCTTACGGAACCAAGAAATGGTCAAATCACTTTGTTGTCTGAGGTGAACTCTTTCTTTCTTTCGATGCTTGTGGTGGTAATTTTTGATGGCATCTGTCCTGAAAACCAGGTTGCCTGTTGGTAGTACAGCAAACGTGAATTGGTAAGATGCATCGTCCTGCCATGGCATGTCATTGTACTGAGCTGAGCAGTAACATTGTCCCTCATTTGCAGAGTTGTACCATGTCGTACCAGTCGTAGTTCCATTGGTGTTGTTTTTGTCGTGCTTGTTGTCGACGTTGTTGCCTTTGGTACGCGTTTTGTAATTGGCTTTGATGTGGTTTTTGTGTTGGTTGGTTTTGTTGTCGTGTTTGCTGCGCTCAAGGACCACACTCTGTGGATAATACGAGTCCTTCACACAGTTACTCGTGTCAGCGTCCTGAGTGGCATCTGCTGCCTCCTTGAGCGTGCCGTCACTGAGTTTGCGGCGCTCCCCGTCTGGAGTCATGTCCGGCTTACTGGAATCAGCTTTGGCTTGTCGATGCTCCCCGTCTGGAGTCTGGTCTGTTTCACCTGAGTCAGTTTGGGCTTGACGATGCCCCCCGTCTGGAGTCTGGTCTGTTTCACCTGAGTCAGTTTTGGCTTGTCGATGCCCCCCTTTCTGGTTCACCTGAATCAGCTTTCGTTTCTTGACGTTCCCTGTCCAGAGTCATTTCAGGTTCACTTGAATCTTCTGAAGTTACGTGATGCTCCCTGTCCGGAGTCAAAACAGTCAGGAATGCATTTACTTGTGGAGAGGCTCGAGCGAATGAGATTTGAAGTAACGTGGTGTCACCAGTAGTCTCACAGTTATTGTCGAGTGCCTCTGTACATTCTAGCTGAGGTCTGTCACGATGCACATCTTGTATGGGAAGTGGGATGCCGTCGTCACCTGTCGCACACACAGTGGGTAGAGCCTCAGTGTCTTCTTGTCGTTCACTTGGACGTGGTAGACTGTCATAGTCTTCTTGCTGTTCACTTGAGCGTGGCAGACTTGCATCGTCTGCTGCTGATTGCTCAGAGAAGTTTGCTAGACCCTCATGGTCTTGTTCATGCAATGACTGCTCTCTGGAGTCTTGCGTTCCTTCCATCATGGAGTTGGTCCACAAGCTCGCTGTGGAGGCTTGTGTCACTCCCTCTGTGGAGTCTTGCAGCGTTCCTTGTGTGGAATCGTGCATTGGTCTCGCTGTGGAGACTGTCATCACTTCTTGTTCATGCAAGGACAGCGCTCTTGAGTCTTGCGTTGCTTCCATCGTGGGGTCTGTCGACGAGCTCGCTGTGGAGGCTTGCGTCACTGGAGTCACTTTCTGTGTGGAGACGTGCAGTTGTCTCGCTGTGGAGTCTTTCATCGCTTTCTGTGTGGAGGCTGGGACCCTTTGTGGTGCATGGACCACTCTCTGTGTGGCAGCAGGCCGCTTTCTGTGGGCTTATACCGCTCTCTGTCTCTTGGCGTCAGGCCGCAGCATAATCCTGCACTCACGAGTCGGGATGTCATATATGCTGGGCTGAGGATTCCCAAATCCAAAGAATTCGTCGTTGGGGTCTTCAATGTACAACACGTCTAGTTGCGGTTTGGATTTGGTACTGGGATAGCCATCTCCCAAGATGAAATCTTCATCTGAGTCATAGTCTTCTAGGACCATATCATCACTTTTTGTGTCGGAGCTGGCATTGGGCTCGTGATGTCCAAAAAGAAATCAAGGTCTGAGTCGTAGTCTTCAAGGACTGTATGATCTCTTTGGGCGGTGCTAACTGCTTGTTGCAGGGTTCTGCGGACGTTACTTTCAGCTACTGGTCGAAGTTCAGGCATTGTGCTGTCGTTCCAGGTGAAAGAATCTTGTTTTGAGGCTTTACATTTTTTTTTTCTTGTTTTGGGACATTTGCCCTTTGAGTGGGTGTGGTCCGGGGCCTGTGATGTCACGACGCTTGTGACGTAGAGCGTAGGAAGCGATTGTGCATGTGCAGATCGCTGTTCATTTACTTTGCGCATTTCTCTCAAATGCGCATGTGCGGCACCTTTTCCAAGATGGCCGCCAACCAAAATTGTCGTTCATTGCTCCGGTACCTCGTGGTTAGTATTGGCGCCTCTTTTACCATTTTCTGTTGGTTTCTTTGTGTTTTCCTCGCAGTATCGTTCAAACTTGTCCAGGACTGTCTGGAATTCACTCTTGTCTTGCCCTTTCGAGAACTTGAGTGTCTTGAAGATTCCTTCTGCTCTTGCACCCGTGATGGTGAGCAGAAGCTCTGTCTTTTCAGCATCGGCCACGTCTTGTAGGTTGACTGGAAGATCTCAAACCTTCGCCTGAATGCACGCCAGTCTGCACTGAGATTGCCGTGGCACCTGAGCCGCTGTGGAACCGGAATCTCGAACATCATCTTACCTGGGTGCTGTTGCTGGTTGTCACTGTTTGCTGAGTTGTAACTATATGGGCGTGACTATGTGCTCATCATAGATTACTTCTCAAATTACCCGGAAGTTGTGAAGCTGTCAGACCTCACATCAAGGACAGTCATCAAGGCCTGCAAGGAGACATTTGCCAGGCATGGTATTCCACTCACTGTCATGAATGACAATGATCCCTGCTTCCACAGCCAAGAGTGGTCCAATTTCGCCAAGTTGTATCAATTCAAACACATTACATCAAGCCCACACTACCCGCAGCCCAACGGGAAGGTCGGGAAAGGGGTCCATAGAGTGAAGTAACTGCTCTGCAAGGCTGCGGACTATGCTTCTTACTTCAACCTTGCGCTGTTGGCGTACAGGGCAACCCCTCTGTATTCCGGTATGTCTCCGGCTCAACTCCTCATGAATAGAGAGACCTGTTAACAACTGTTCTGGCCATACACTTACCAGACCTGGATCACCTCCCAGTGCCTCAAACGGTGCAGCAACCAGGAACTGGCAAAAGCTGACGTACGATGCTCATGCTATGATTTGCCTGTGCTATCTCCGGAAGATGCTGTTCGCATCAAGCTACCTGATGGAGGCTGGTCAGCTCCAGCTGTTGTTGTTCGACTGGCTGCTCCCAGATCGTTTGTAGTTCATATGGCTGATGGGTCCATTGTCAGGCGCAACAGAAGGGCACTGCGCAAAGTTGCCTGCCCACCACCAGATCTTACTTTTCCAGATGTTGTTATGCCTCCTCCGGACACCTCGCACCACAAGGCCACCAATCTGGCAGCCATCCCGCCTGTCAAGGCGCGGTCGTCCCCACCTCCACCTCTCAGGCGGTCGACAAGGATCCGACGCAAGTCCCAAAGATTGGACTTATAGACATTTATCTTGTAAATTTTGTTCTGTATCTGCACGCTAGACACCTCTCATGTATATATTCATCCACTCGCTTTCATCCACTCGCCACTTAATGTAAATAGTCATACATGTAAATACAGTCGCATATGCTCCAAGCAACCAACATTTTTTTTTTAAAAGGGGGATGTCATGATATACACTCATGCACATAATGAGATACAGACAGGCAGTGACAGACACCCAGTACAGCCAATCAACACACAGGACAGAACACAACCAATCACCAGGCAGAACACTAGAGGGTGGTCTCCCACTATAAAACACACGAGGCATCAGCACTCTGCCTCTTTCCACTGGTGACAACTGTAGTGACAGTCAGGGTGTATATATCAGTTAGCACCTTCTACACGTGGCTCAGAGCTAGTCTGGTCTAGCTAGTTTTAACAAGCACGCTTAGATTAGTAGAGTGTCAAACCCACAGCGAACTGTGTGCACTGCTTAACAAGTTCAATAAAGCGTATTGAACCAACATCAGTTTGAAGTCTACTTTCAAGTACAACTGCATCCAGTTGCAGTCCGTGTTACCCCAGGGTGAATAACACAACACCCCTATACATCCAGGAAGGGTCAATGGATATGGAGCAGAAACCCCAGCACATGAGACCAACAATCCTACATCCCACCCCAGCTAAAATAAGCAAAGTTCGCACAGGCCATGATCAAATCTGGAACTTTTGTGTATGTCTAGCTCAGCCTGTTACCAAATTAAGTTCATAAACCACTGGAAAACTGCTTCCCATGAGTCATTACAAGTCTCCAATCGATTTGGACGGGAAGCTGCTGCCACATATTCAGAATTATCACTTCTCCTTTGAAAGAGAAAGGAATTTCCAGAGGTAGTTCCTGAGAACACAATCTGCTGTGTGAAACTGAAACCTAAAAATGTTACATTTCTGTTCATTTAGAAACCCATTCGGAACCAAGACGAAACAAATCAAAATATTGCGGATGCTGGAAATCTGAAGTAAAAACAGAAAACAGTAGAAACACGCAGCAGGTTTGGCGACATCTGTGGCGAAAGAAACCTTACACAGAGCGGAAATTTTAACTCTGTTTCTCTCTCCATGTGCTTCCAGCCCTGCTGAACACTGGTGAACATTGATCTAGTTAACTGACAGTAACCTTTAAATTCAGAGAGAGGTTATATCTAGGACTTGTAAAAGGAAAGTCACCATAGTCCCTGATGACCATAGGCTGCTTTTCCGTTAGAGGAGGAGAGCGGACTGGTGGTGATTTAACCTGAGGGTCATCACACCTCAGGTGAGGGGCAAGGTTGAGAAGGCAGAGCCTTCATGAATAACCTCAGCCGGTACGGGAATTGAACTCGAGCTGCTGGCCTTGCTATGCATCACAAACCAGCCGTCCAGTCAACTGCATTAAATCAGCCTCCTCTAGGACTTGGAGCACCAATTAGTGGGGACTTCCGATCTTTCCTGTCGGCGGGGTCTTCCAGTCCCATCAAGGACAATCCCCTCTATGGTGGCTTCTCTGGCAGTGGGACAGGTGAGCCACACAAAATACCATAGACAGCAGTAGGACTGGAAAATCCCACCAATGGCGAGCCAGTGCTGACTCGATGAGCCGGATGGCCTCCTTCTGCACTGTAAATTCTATGATTCTATGTAACTGATTCTTGCAAAAATCTCACCCAGTCTTTCTATTGTTCTCTCTGAGGACGTGATCTTCATGATGGCTTTATGAGGTCATTTCAAATGTGCGACTACCACAATGAAAAACATTTGTCCTTCGAATGGTCGGCTAATCTATATGAACTCTTTGCCATGGCCCTTCTGGCCATTCCAGTGGGTATAATGGCATTAGTGGTGGCAGGTTTCGAAACTTTGCACAAGCTGAACACATGCCCACCGTCTCCTCAATTTCGCTATCAAGCCCTGGCCACCAAAAATAGCTTCTGGCTATGCCCTTAATCCTTACTATCCCACAATGACCTTCATGAAGTTGGTTTAAGACACTCCTTAACAATGGCGGAACGATGACCCGCATTCCCCAGAGGAGACAACCAGCCTGAACGGATAGTTCGGGTCTTCAGGCAACATTGCTTCAACTCCGGGTTTGCTCCCGCGGTCTTGCCACAGAGTACCGTGTCCATAACCTCCAACAGTAGTAGATTATTTCTGGTATACGTCTTAACTTGTCCTGTGGTTACAAGAGCGTTATCGACTTCTCCAAAACAGAAAATATTATCACTCAAACTATTCATTGACAACTCATTAGGTAAGGGTAAAAGGCTCATGAGCGCCATGGAGATTTGATTGATGATATTTTTTTATGTATGTATGTGCTGACAACAGCAATTTCCATCTCTGCATCTGGCTCGCTGCTAGGGATGGAATACCAATCTGCGGCCAAAATATCGTCATCAGTGGTCAATGAACCTTTAGTAAAGCAAACCTACTTCCATATAGGTATTGGTAAAATGTTTGATTCTGAAAATGATGCCTATCGCTTCCTTCTCTGTCTGTGAGTAGTTCATTTCTGCTTTGTTCAAGGATCTTGATGTAAATGCTATTGGCTTCTCTTCACCATTGATCATTATGTGAGAAACCACAGAGTAACTTAGATCAAAGTGTATCAGGTCTTTTGACTTTAGTACTACCTCTTTAGCTCGTACAGAGGCCTTCTTGCATTGTTCCACCCATTTCCATTTCCTGTTTTGACACAATAATCTCCAGATAAATGTGGATCCAGATTCACATGTAAAGGCATTCACGTGTCTTGTGTAAAGGCTTGAGAACAGTTGTTAGATGAAGGAAAATCCTTCCATAATAAACCCCCAAACTGCCAAAGATGATTTACATATTGAGGTGCAGGTGCCTCAGTTATGGCTTTTACTTTTGACGGAGATATGTGCAGTCCCTTTGCATCTATAATGTGCCCCAGGTATTCAATGGAGGGGATTAGAAGAATTCACATTTATCCTTGTGTACTCGCATTCCAGAATCTTCTAGTTTCTGGAGTGTGGCATCTAAATTTTGAAGATGCTCTTCTTCATTATTTCCAGGAACTAGGATATTGTCTAAGTAGTACTGGCCTCCTTCTAGCCTATTTAGAATTTCATTCATGGCATATTGGAACAATGCAGGTGCAGATATGATGCCAGATGGAACGTTTTAAATATCTAAATAGCCCTTTGTGGGTCACAACTGACAAATATTGCTGTAAATCTGGATCCACATTTATCTGGAGATAAGCTGGACTAAGGTCAACTTTACAGGCTGCATGGTAGCATAGTGGTTAGCACAATTGCTTCACAGCTCCAGGGTCCCAGGTTTGATTCCCGGCTGGGTCACTGTCTGTGCGGAGTCTGCACGTTCTCCCCGTGTCTGCGTGGCTTTCCCCCGGGTGCTCAGGTTTCCTCCCACAGTCCAAAGATGTGCGGGTTAGGTGGAGTGGCCATGCTAAATTGCCCTTAGTGTACAAAAAGGTTAAGTGGGGGTTGCTGGGTTACGGGGATAGGGTAGATACCTGGGCTTGAGTAGGGTGCTCTTTGTAAGGGCCGGTGCAAACTCAATGGACCGAATGGCCTCCTTCTGCACTGCAAATATTATGATTCTATGAAATGCTGACCTCCAGCCAATCCAGCAAATAAATAATCAATTAAAGGCAGTGGGTACTGCTCTGCACTCAGTACCGGATTCATTGTGACTTTAAATTCGGCACACATGCGCACTGAACCATGTTTGTTCTCCATGGGTACTATGGCATGACCCAATCCCTTACATTAATGGGTATGAGGACCCCCTTCTTGATCAATCTCTCAATTCTACCTCAACCTTAGGTCTAATCGTGTGTAGCACTGACCTAGCCTTGAAGCAACTTGCTTGGCTTTCATCCTTAACCCTTAGCTTGGCTGATCTCTTTCATGCTCCCCAGCTTCCATTAAAGACTGGCATGTTTCTTTAAAATCTTCGGTAGACTTGTTTCGAAACCTGACATGAGGTTCACCTTGGCCAAGTTTAGCTTCATTCTCTCCAGCCAGGTTCTCCCCATTAGGACGGGATATTCATCTTTAACAATATACAGGGACAAGTCTGCAGTCTGTCCGTTTAGCTGCACATTTTCATCGATACGGTCACTCATTGGACCACTTCCTTAGCATAGGTTTTTAGTATTATCTTTGAGGGTTTTAAGGCAATATGTCATTGTTCTCCTAGTAAACAGTTTCTGGTACCAGCGAAACTGCTGCTCCAGTGTCCAGTTCCATTGTCACCCATTGTCCATCCAGTAAAGGAATGATCCAGTAATGGTTTGTTATGCCCGCAACAGCCAGTACGTTCAACAACAGTTCATCATCTGACGGTGACTCTGTCCTTTTTCGCGCCCTTTCTCTATCACATGGGTCCTTTTCCGCCTATTCGATTTTCCATTTGATGCACTTGAATCTTGCTTTTTATATTTCTTTTTCGGAACTTCTTGTTTCTTTCCCCAATACGTAGGTTCGATGTGCCTCTGTTTACCCCAATTCCTGCATTTTGCATCTTTTCACCAACAGTCTGCTGTTGCGTGCCCCATTATTGCACATCCATGGCAATGTTTGGATCTTAGCCAGCATTTCATGGATTCTAGTGTTTGAACTTAATTATTGGGTTTCCTTATCTGATAATTCCACAGAGATTGTGACTTCTAAGTCTTTGTTAGGTTTAGGTTGCTTTCTGTTAACAGCCTTTTTTGGACAGCTTCACTTCTAAACCCACACACAGGTCTGTCTCTAAACCCACACACAGGTCTGTCTCTAAACCCACACACAGGTCTGTCTCTAAACCCACACACAGGTCTGTCTCTAAACCCACACACAGGTCTGTCTCTAAACCCACACACAGGTCTGTCTCTAATGGTGCTGTTCAGACATCATCAAATTCACAGTATTCAGCTCATTAAATGTCTTCAAAATAGCTACAAACCATGTTATTGATTCACCTTCTTGTTGTTTATGTTTGTGGAACTTCAACCCCTTGGCGATGAGCAAAGGTTTAGGTGAGAAGTGACCCTGCAATATCTCCACAATCTCATCTTTTCCAGCCTTTTTTTCCTGGCTGCACTAGACTTCGCAAGAGATTTAATTCCCCCCCCCCCCCCCCCAACCCCTTGTACTCAAGAAAGTGAGGGCTACAGTATCTGCTGCAATTTTATCCGCTTGAATAAAGTGATTTTGGGTGGGATTCTCCGACCCTCCCATCGCCAGGCCGGAGAATCGGAGGGGGGGGGGGGGGGGGGGTGGGGTGGCGTGAATCCCACCCCGCCACCCCAACGCCGGCTGACGAATTCTCCGGCACCAGTCTTTTGGCGGGGGCGGGAATCGCGCCGCGCCGGTCGGGGGCCATTGACAGCGCCCCCCCCCCCCCCCCCCGCGATTCTCTGCTCCGCGATGGGCCGAGCGGCTGCCCATTTTTGGCCAGTCCCGCCGGCGTAAATTAGACAAGGTTCTTACCTGCGGGACCTGGCTCGGCGGGCGGCCTGCGGAGTCCCCAGGGGGGCGCGGGGGTATCCGGCCTTGGGGGGGCCCCCACAGTGGCCTGGCCCGCGATCGGGGCCCACTAATCTGCGGGCGGGCCTGTGCCGTGGGGGCACTCTTTCCCTCCGCGCCGGCCGCTGTAAAGATCCGCCATGGCCGGCGCGGAAATGAAACGCCCTGCGCATGCGCAGGAATCACACCAGCAGTTCTGGGAACACGCTGGCGACCCTGTGCATGCGCCAACTCGCGCCAGCCGGCGGAGGCCCTTCGGCGCCTCCAGCGCCGGCCTAGCCCCCAAAGGTGCAGAGGATTCCTCACGTTCCAGGTGGCCCGACGCCACAGTGGTTCGCGCCACTCTTTGCCGCCGGTATGGCCCGCCTGCTGGATACGTGAGAATCCCGTCCCTAATCTTTCAGTAAATGAGTTCCACTGTTCGGCATTCTCATCATATGATCCCATGGAGCCAAAGATTCCTGCCATTTTTACTCTGGAAAGGGCTTGAATAAGCACAACATGCCACAAAAGTTTTAGCCCCACCTTGCTTCTTATTTTAAACAAGATACCCCTGAGCTTGGCCTGTTTCCTTCCGGGATTTGGAATACCCCCAGCTTGAAACTATTGTCGCAGGGCACTTGATAGTCACAATGCTCCCTGTACTGTTCCAGATTTTTTCGGGCAGAGCACGTTGCGAGCTTCAATTAGATAAAAGCAAATTACTGCAGATGCTGGTATCTGAAATAAAAACAGAAAATACTGGACAATCGCAGCAGGTCTGACAGCATCTGTGTTGAGAGAAGAGAGCTAACGTTTCGAGTCTGGATGCCTCTTTGACAAAGCGAGCTTCATTTAGATGTTGTCTCCTCCAAAATCTAAGTTTAAATTCTGGTTCCCTCGATGGCTGCTACCAATATTTGGCACCGCTCCATCACCATCTTTGGTGTAGCGATATTTTTAGTTTCTTGATCCTTTTCAGGTGCCAGCGCGCGGGTTGACAATCTTTCTATTTTCTTTTACTTCTCCGGGAGTCTGCCAGCGCAGTTCCCACCTCCTTATCGCCAGTTTTCTTTGTGGTATTTTCAAAGAATAATCTTGCAGACCACGAAAGAGCAAAAGAACAAGGGGCGGGATTTTCCCCTACCCGGCGGGGCAGGATGTTCCGGCGTAATGGAGTGGTGGGAACCACTCCGGCGTCGGGGTGCCCCAAAGGAAGTCTCCGCACCTTTAGGGGCCAAGCCCTCACCTTGAGGCGCTAGGCCCGTGCCGGAGTGGTTTGCGCTCCGCCAGCTGGCAGGAAAGGCCTTTGACGCCACGCCAGCCGGGGCCGAAAGGTCTTCGCCGGGCGATGCATGCGCGGGAGGGTCAGCGGCTGCTGACATCATCCCCGCACATGCGCAGGGGAGGGGGTCTCTTCCACCTCTGCCATAGTGGAGACCACAGCGAAGGCGGAAGAAAAAGAGTGCCCCCACGGCACAGGCCCTCCCGCGGATTGGTGGGCCCAGATCGCGGGCCAGGCCACCGTGGGGGCACCCCCCGGGGCCAGATCGCATCCCCAGGACCCCAGAGTCTGCCCGCGCCGCCTACTCCCGCCGTTCAAAAGGTGGTTTAATCCACGCTGGCGGGACCGGCATTCCAGCAGCGGGGCTTCGGTCCATCGCGGGCCGGAGAATCGTCGGGGGTGGGCCCGCCGACCAGCGCGGCGCGATTCCCGCCCCCGCCGAATCTCTGGTGGCGGAGACTTCGGGACACGGTGGGGCGGGATTCACGCCAGCACCCGGCGATTCTCCTACCCGGCGTGGGGTCGGAGAATCCCACCCCAGATCATTATTGGAAAGGTGTTTACTCTATAGTCTGTTAGCACAGACTGCTCATTTGCCCATGAAAGCGGCTGATGGTATTATCAATACGTCACGTGATCTTAAAGTGACCTTATTTCAAGTAGGAACAAAGATGAATGCACAACAACATCACTCCCCTATTCCCCACTCAGGTGAGAAGGAATCCACTGTTTGCCCTCCTGCCCACCTGGTACCACATTCTCAGCTGAGTATTTGGAAAGTATACGTGGGTCAGACAAATTAATGTGATATTGTCTAAAAGATTACAAGAGCAACATAACAGTGAGATGAAATAAGTCATTTGTTTTTGGCTGTGCATGTACAAAAGCACAATACAGCAGATATTTGAAACAAAAACAGTATGTGCTGGTAAAAACTCAGCAAGCCTGGTCAGTATCTGTAGAAAGAGAAACAAAATTCACATTTCTGGTTGATGATTTTCCATCAGAACTGGAAAAAGTTAGAGATTTAACAGGTTTGAAGCAAGAGTAGAGGCAGGGAAAGGGGGTGTGAGGGAAGAACAAATGGGAAGGCATGTGATAGGGTGTGAGGCTTGAGAGATTTAATGGTAAAAGAGATGATGATCCAAAGCAAAAGGAAATGGTAATAAAATAAGTAAAGAAACAAAAGCTTCTCATAAACATGTGAAGAGAAAAAGATTAGTAAAGATAAATGTAGGTCCCTGACAGCTGGAAGCCAGGGAATTTATAATGGAGAACAAAGAAATGGCAGAAGAATTGAACACATACTTTGGTTCTGTCTTCACAAAAGAGGGCACAAATAACCTTCCAGAAATGTTAGGGAACCAAGGTTCTAATGAGAGGGCAAAATTTAAGGATATCAATATTAGTTTGAAAATGGTGCTGCGGAAATTAATGGAATTAAAGGCTGACAAATCACCAGGGCCTGATAATCTACATCCCCGAGTATTAAAGGAGGTGACTAAGGAAATATTAGGTGCATAGGTGGTCATCTTCCAAAATTCAATAGACTCTGGAGCAGTTCCTACAGATTGGAGGGTGGCAAATGTAACCCCACTATTTAAAAAGGGAGGGAGAGAAAAAGGGGATAATTACAGACTAGTTAGCCTGATTAGTAGTTCATGATAATAGTTACTAGTTAGTAGTGGAGAAGATGCTAGTGTCTATTTTAAAAGATGTTATAACAGAAAATCTGGAAAGCATTAGCACGATGTTTATTGAAAGGCAAATAATGCTTAACAAACTATTGCTGTATATTCCTTGGATATAGTACTGGAGGGTACAGGGTTCTTATAGTACAATCCTTCGGTATAGTACTGGAGGGTACAGGGTTCTTATAGTATATTCCTTGGATATAGTACTGGAGGGTACAGGGTTCTTATAGTATAATCCTTTGGTATAGTACTGGAGGGTACAGGGTTCTTATAGTATAATCCTTTGATATAGTACTGGAGGGTACAGGGTTCTTATAGTATAATCCTTTGATATAGTACTGGAGGGTACAGGGTTCTTATAGTATAATCCTTGGGTATAGTACTGGAGGGTTCAGGGTTCTTATAGTATAATCCTTCGGTATAGTACTGGAGGATACAGGGTTCTTATAGTATAATCCTTTGATATAGTACTGGAGGGTTCAGGGTTCTTATAGTATAATCCTTGGGTGTAGTACTGGAGGGTAGATGGTTCTTGCTACATAATCTTTGGGTACAGTACTGGAGGGTACATGGTTCTTGCTATATAATCCTTGGGTATAGTACTGGAGGATACATGGTTCCTGCTATATAATCCTTGGGTATAGTACTGGAGGGTACATGGTTCTTGCTATATAATCCTTGGGTATGGTACTGGAGGGTACAGGGTTCTTGTTGTATAATCCTGGGTTACAGTATTGGAGGGTACTGGTCTGTTGCAGTATAATCCTGGGATACAGTACTGGAGGATCCAGTCTCTTGCTGTATAATTTGGGGTAGAGTACTGGAGGGCACCAGTCTGTTGCTGTCTAATCCTGCGGTACAGTACTGGAAGGTACCGGTTGTCATGTTGTGCAGACTAACCGATATGAATGATACACTACAGAACATCTAATTTACTTAATTTATTATGAAACAATTGCGTGGTGAAGATAACAGAAATAAATAAATAACAAACTACTAACACTAACTATTATTGAGCTACTGCAAAATATGTCTATCCACCAACACGACCTACTCCCAACTGCCTCGTGACACAGGGCTGCATGGTGGATTTACACTGCCACCTGCTGCCCAGAGTTGTGTATAATATTATATACAGAATAGTTTAATGCATATCATCACACCGGTGTGTTGCTGTATAATCCTGGCGTAGAGTACAGGTCTGTTGTTGTATAATCCTGGGGTACATACTGGAGGGTATAGGTTTGTTGCTGTATAATCCTGGGGTACATACTGGAGGGTATGGGTGTGTTGCTGTATAATCCTGGGGTACATACAGGAGGGTACAGGGCTGTTGCTGCATAATCCTGGGGTACATACTGGAGGGTACATTGCTGTTGCTGTGTAATCCTGGGGTGCATACTGGAGGGTACAGGGCTATTGCTGTATAATCCTGGGGTACAGTACTGGAGGGTGCATTGCTGTTGCTGTATAATCCTGGGGTACATACTGGAGGGTACATTGCTGTTGCTGTATAATCCTGGGGTACATACTGGATGGTACAGGGCTGTTGATGTGGAATCCTGGGGTACATACTGGAGGGTATATTGCTGTTGCTGTATAATCCTGGGGTACATACTGGAGGTTGACAGGGCTGTTGCTGTATAATCCTGGGATACATACTGGAGGGTTCAGGGCTGTTGCTGTGTAATCCTGGGGTACATACTGGAGGGTTCAGGGCTGTTGCTGTGTAATCCTGGGGTACATACTGGAGGGTATATTGCTGTTGCTGTATAATCCTGGGATACATACTGGAGGGCACAGGGCTATTGCTGTATAATCCTGGGGTACATACTGGAGGGTTCAGGGCTGTTGCTGTGTAATCCTGGGGTACATACTGGAGGGTATATTGCTGTTGCTGTATAATCCTGGGGTACATACTGGAGGGTACAGGGCTGTTGCTGTATAATCCTGGGATACATACTGGAGGGTATAGGTTTGGTGTATAATCCTGGGATACATACTGGAGGGTATAGGTTTGGTGTATAATCCTGGGGGAGAGTACTGAAGGGCACAGAGCTGTTGCTGTATAGTCCTCGGGTACATACTGGAGGGTACAGGGCTGTTGCTGTGTAATCCTGGGGTACATACTGGAGGGTATATTGCTGTTACTGTATAATCCTGGGGTACATACTGGAGGGTACAGGGCTGTTGTTGTATAATCCTGGGGTACATACTGGAGGGTACACGGCTGTTGCTGTATAATCCTGGGGTGCATACTGGAGGGTACAGGGCTGTTGTTGTATAATCCTGGGGTACATACTGGAGGGTACAGGGCTGTTGCTGTGTAATCCTGGGGTAGAGTACTGGAGGGTATAGGTTTGTTGCTGTATAATCCTGAAGTAGTGTACTGAAGGGTATGGGTTTGTTGCTGCATAATCCTGGGGTTTGACAAAGCTTTGACAAAGGGTCATCTGGACTCGAAACGTTAGCTCTTTTCTCTCCCTACAGATGCTGCCAGACTTGCTGAGATGTTCCAGTATTTTCTCTTTCGTTTCAGATTCCAGCGTCCGCAGTAATTTGCTTTTATTATGCACTGTGGGATTCAATGAGTTTAAAGCTATTTGTGGGTCGCCTATTCACAGAATTGGATCTGGAGATGTTGGGAACCTGAGTAGGATTGGAACAAAGAATGTTTCATGTGGCCCATGAAAAGGCAGGCAGAACTAGGACTTGTACACTTTCCCAAAGCAACACCTTTGTTGGAGGAATTGAGTAGAATCCGAGAAGGTGTTCAATGTACAAACAAGTTCACCTATTTGCAGCAGCTTCATGGTGGATAGGGACTGGGTAGGCCTCAAGGAAGAAACAGAAAGCTGTCAATCTGCCCTTCTAGGAAATGAAGTTCAGAGGGTTTGGACATCCTGGTGAAAAGAAGACAGTCAGGGCTAGGGAACTGGAAACAGTTAAAGTGGCAAAGGGCACTAAAGGAATTGTGAATGTATGAAGAAACTGGATAAGGGACAATAAAATTCTTGAGATAAGAAGAAAACAGTTCATGAGGTAGTTGAGTTATATGATGGGTCTTTGGAAGGAGGTCAAAATGGGCGGGTGTGGGTTTGGGAACCAAGAGGTTGGAGATATTGGAGGGAAGATTGCCAGAAGCAATGAAGTCAGTGGCAGTTCTGAATACAATGGCTTGATTGGGTCATGGGGTCATGGTTTCGGTGAGTACGTGTTCTGCTTCTATGAGGTAGAGGTCACACTGCAAAACAACGACAGTGCCATCCTTGTTTATTGGTAATTGACTGAGCATTTGGTACAGAATGGGTATGAGCTGAAACAATATAATGTAAAGATCTGAAACTAAGTATAGAGGGTATCCCTATGCACAGTTGAAATATTGGACAAAGTTTTCCCTTCCGGAACTAAGTCACATGGTGTGGGCAGGAAAGGGGAGTCTTTCCCGCTATGGCGATTGGTGGGAGTTTGTGGCGAATTATACAATACCGGCCTCATTAATTACGCAGTTGGGAGGTTTTCACGGGGATGGCTGGATGGCATATGCCACGCCATCATGTCTAGGTGCCATATTGAAAAGGTACCTAGACATCAAGCTACCCACTGTTCAGTGAGGAGAAGGCTCACTGATCCCCCAGGCATCTGGGCTCCAGATTCAGGAAATCCTGGTGAATGAAGTGGAGGTTAGGAAGGGCATTCTCTACCCAAAGACTGGGAGCCAGAGGCCGAGCCGACAGGCGAGCCCGACATGGAAGGAAGACTCCAAGGATGGTCAGTGCCCGGGGCCAGGGTACTGCCCTCCAGTGGAGGAAATGGATGAATTACCTCATTCATTCCGCCAGAGTAAGTGAACTCTGAACTGTTCACACTCACCTCACTAAATAGTACAGGGGGCATGGGTTTCAGTGGCAATGCGATAGGGTGATGCCTCATAGTGCCATTGCAGGTGGAGAGGCCACTCCTGATTCTTCCACAGCAGATCTCACATGCTGCCTAAAGGCGCTCAGGCTTTGAGGGCGTCCACCACCTCTGTCTGATTTCTCTCTGTCTCTTGCTGTCTCTCTAGCATCTCTTGGTAGGCCGGTTCCAGAGGCTCGTCATCGGACTCGAAGGGGCTCAGACGTTGAGGACACCAGCAACCATAGGTAATGACACACATCTGTAAGCTTTATCCTTCTATCCGCATGGGCTGCTCCGGGGGGGTGCTGGCCCAGAACCCTTCTGGACAACCTGAAACACCGCAATCATATGGCACACAATCCAGTGGGTTATTTGTAAGACTGGAAGCAAAGGAAAGAAATATGAAACCCAATTACTCTCAACCCCATCTTCTCTCTTTGTGCAGGAAAACCTAGGCACAATAGGAGAGAGAGGGAGAAGATGTGTGGGGGCTGGCCTGAACGTCAAGAGCCTGACAGACTTTGAGGAGCGGGCCGCCCAGCTGGCAGGGTAAACACGTGACAACAGGGCCTGTGGAGGTGGAGAGGTGGGCTTGTGGCGTCCATTCCGTAAGGAACTTTGCACGTCATAGAAACCTAAGGGCAATGTTGGGAGCAACTCATGCAGTCACTTGCTCTCTCCTCTCTCACTTACAAGTGCGAAAAGGAAGGGGGCAAGGCAAGAGGAAGAAGCCGTGTCCAGCAGTCACAGCAACCAACAAAGACGACTAGGACCATTGGATGGGAGGAAGAAAATGCACCATTAAAGCCTTCACAGCAGTCATCTTCACCTTCTACCAGAGCAAAGACACATACCTCACTGAGTACTAGATCTAGTTTAGTAAGGGGCTCACAGTCTGGTGATCATTGCACGGACAAGCATCTGCAGTAGGAGAAGGCAGGGTCAGCCAAACTCACAGCACTTGGAGGACTGCTGGGAAAGAGGCATCTGCGAGGTTCGAGTCTGATGACGAGCCTCTGGAACCAGCCTACCAAGAGATGTTAGAGAGACAGCAAGAGACGGAGAGAAATCAGACAGAGGTAGTGGAGGCCCTCAACAGGATACAAAACGATTTCACAGTGGCCTCCGGCTGGCTTGGCCACCCATCTTTATGGGCGAGAGTGCACGTTCCTGCCTCATTTTATGCTGATGGGAATCCGATTTTTCGGCTCCCGATGCATCGTACCCCCATTCAAGTCGACCACTAAACCCACTGCAGGAGGACGGGAATATTCCACTTCTGACTCTCCATAGATAATCAATGAAAAAACTGATGATCGCATTAATAGGATTTGGAATCCTGTTTTGAACCAGGCCAATGACTTAATGACATTGTGCTAGATATTCTATTCATGGCTAATTGGCAGAAAATGGGTTTGCTTTCATAAAACACATTGCTGAATTTTAATATTAATTTATACATAGATCTACAAATTTCAAATTACTTTATGAAATGTTACCAGTTGATTACGTGAAATTGAATGCTGACATTCAGCCGTAGCTGCCCAAATGATTTCTGGTGAGGTCAGTTTTTAACCAATCAGTTTACTTTATTTAAAAAAATATATTTTTATTCTCCTCATTTTCCACATTTTCATTAAATACACACCCAACAATATTCCTGGGGAGGTGGGTGGACGCCCTTGCCTTTGCCTCCCTGATCACCCGCCGTAGAATCCTGTTCAGCTGGCGGTCAGCAGCACCACCCAAAGCTGTCCGACGTCTCGGAATCTCCTCGGTGACCAGGACCCATTTTGTCTGGGGTCGTCTGTGTCAGGTAAGCTCCCTATGTAGTGTATTAAATTGATGCACTAAGCGTCAAGAACCACAAAGACATGTGAGACTTTAACTAAGGCTTTAATACACTACATAGGAAGCTTACCCGACACAGACGACCCCAGACAAAATGGGTCCTGGTCACCGAAGTTGGTCTTATACTGAACTCCCGGGGGAGTGGCTAAGGCGGAGCTCTCCGTGGCCAGGTCAGGTTACATACAGGTGACCGAACCTCTACAGAGCTACAGTACAATACACAGTACCATACACAGGATTACAGGGCCACGTTACACACAACTATTATACAACTATGTACAATGCTAGGGAAGTACAGTGGTGTATCACCACACTATCTGAGGGTCAGACGACGGCTTCCACAGAACGTGGGAGCCATTCACCCAATTGTTCTGGGACCTGTTTGTGGCCAACGAACAAGCAGAAGAATAGCCAGGTAGCCAAGAATCAGGGGCAAGTAGCCACAGCTGAGAAGGAGAGATGGACCGGGAGAGTGGGGGGGGGGGGGGGGGGGGGGGGGGGAGACAGCTAAATCTAAGAGGAAAGAAAGGTGAACCACGGGAGGGGGGAGGGGGCAGAAGGGGGGGGCGGGCAGAAAGAAGAGACAGGGAACAATAGACGAGAACCAGGGCGGTGGGGGGGGTAGGCAGGAAAATGATAGCCGGAAGGAGGGCACGGGAAACAGTAACAAACTTGGCATCTACAGGAACAGAGAGCAAGGAGAATCCAGGCGAAAGACGGGACGAACGGCTGAAGCGGAGGTGAGCGGAGAGACAACAACGGCAGCAAAACCCATCCAGGAGAAGCAAGTGACAACACCAACAACAGACCCATTCGAGTATTGCCCCCTATAATTGTTTCTCCGGCACCCAAATGTATATCTACCTCCCCAGTCTCTCTCTCTCTCATTCTCTCTCTCTCTCTCTCTCTCTCTCCCCCCCCCCCCCCCACACCCCCCATACACAAACAGATGCCTACTTAACGTGTTGTAAATAATATTGCCAATTGTACAGAGTTGCTGATGTTGAGCTGGTGCATAATTCCTTACCAGTTGCTTTATTTTATTTTTTATTTATTTTTTATAATGACTTTTTTTTGGTATGTTTGTGTGTGCCCTTCTCTTCTATATGTATATATATATACCTCTTATTTGGTGTACATAATGGTAAATATACTTTGTTCAAAAACCCAATAAAAAACATTTAAAAAAAATATATACACCCAACAAAAGATAACCAACAATAACAAATACAATAGCAATCCCCCAACCAGCATCCCCTTCATCATACAAACCCAAACCTTCCCCCTATCTGCCAAATACAAAACAAGAACGAAAAAGAGAATCCACGGTCATCCCATACATAGTAAAGAATAAACCATACACTCAACCACCTCCCCCCCAGCCCCCTTTCTCCCTAATGTTTGATGGCATTTGAAAGTGCATGATAAAAAATACCCATGAATTGTATAACTCTTCCATCCGCCCCCTCAGCTCAAACTTCACCTTCTCGAGCGTCAAAAATTCCAGCAGATCCCCCCGCCACGCTGTGGCACAGGATGGAGAAGCTGACCTCCATCCCAACAGGACCCGCGTTCGGACAATCAGTGAAGCGAAGGCTAAGACATCTGCCCCGGCCTGCAGCCCAGGCTGGTCCGACACCTCGAATATCACTTCTAGGGACCCTGGTTCTGACAATATAGGTGTGCTAATTTGAATACTTTTGAAATCTACTCACCGTTGTAATGTAGGGAAAGTATCATACAAATGAAAGGTCCTAATACACATCCTCTGAAAGCTCACCTGAGTGTCAGTCTCTAGGGCAAGCAAGTACCTGCCTATATTTATATTACTAAGACTGATTTAAATTGTATTTAAAACTTTTCATAGAAACATAGAAGACAGGAGCAGGCAGAGGCCATTTGGCCCTTCAAACCTGCTCCACCATTCATTATTATCATGGCTGATCATCCAACTCAATAGCTGAATCCATTTCGCCCCATATCTTTTGATTCCCCTTTACCCTAAATGCCATGGGTGGGATTCTCCAACCCCCCGCCGGGCCGGAGAATCGGCAGGGGGCGGCATGAATCCCGCCCCAACGCCAGCTGCCGGATTCTCCGGCGTCAGTTTTTCAGCGGGGGCGGGAATTGCGCCGCGCCGGTTGGGGGCCGTTGGCAGTGGCCCCACCCGGTGATCCTCCGCTCTGCGATGGGCCGAGTGGCCGGCCATTTTCAACCAGTCCCACCGGCGTAAATCAAACAAGGTCCTTACTGGCGGGACCTGCCTCTGCGGGCGGCCTGCGGAGTCCTCGGGGGGGGTGCGGGCGGATATGGCCCCGGGGGGGTGCCCCCACGGTGGCCTGGCCTGCGATCGGAGCCACCGATCCGCAGGCGGGCCTGTGCCGTGGGGGCACTCTTTCCCTCCGCGCCAGCCGCTGTAAACGTCCACCATGGCCGGTGCGGAGGAGAAACCCCCTGCACATGGGCTGGGATTACGCCAGCACACGCTGGTGCTCCCGCACATGCGCCAACTCGAGCCGGCCGGCGGAGGCCCTTCGGCGCTGGTTGGCGCGGCGCCAAGCCCTTCGGTGGCGGTTGGCGCACCGCCAACCCCGGCGCCGCCGCCCTAGCCCCTGAAGGTGCGGAGGATTCCGCACCTTCAGGGCCGCCCGACGCCGGAGTGGTTCACGCCACTCCTCGGCACCAGTATGGCCCGCCCCGCTGGTTAGGGGAGAATCCCGGTCCATATCTCACTGCTTTTTAAAAACAGGCAATGTTTGGCCTCATCTACTTCCTGTGGTAATGAATTTCTCAGGCCGACCACTCTCTCCGAAGAAATTTCTCCTCCTCTCTATCCTAAATGGTCTACCTCATAACCTCGGACTGTGACCCCAGGTTCTGGACATATCCACCATTGGGAACATCCTTCCTACATCTACCCTGTCTAGTCCTGTTAGAAATGTATAGGTTCCTATGAGATACCCATTCATTCCTCTGAACTCCAGTGAATACAATCCTAACTGATTCAATCTCTCCTCATACGTCAGTCCCGCAAACCCAGGAATCAGTCTGGTAAATCTTTGCTGCACTCCCTCTAGAGCAAGAACATCCTTCCTCAAATAAGGAGACCGAAACTGCACACAATATTCCAGGTGTGGTCTCACCAAGGCCTGCATAATTGCAGCAAGACTTCCCTGCTCCTGTACTCGAATCCTCCCACTATTAAGGCCAACACACCATTTGCCTTCTTTACCACCTGCTGTGCCTGCATGCTTACCTTCAGTGACTGGTGGAAGAAGACATCCAGGTCTTGTTGCACATTCCCCTCTCCTAATTTATAGCCATTCAGATAATAGTCTGCCTTCGTGTTTTTGCTACCAAAGTGGATAAGTTCGCATTTATCCAAATTATACTGCAGCTGCCATTCATTTTCCAACTCACTCAACTTTTCCAAATCACGCTGAAGGATCTCTGCATCTTTCTCACAACTCACCCACCCGCTTCAACTTGGTGTCATCTGCAAATTTGGAGAGATTACATTTTGTTCCCTCGTCTAATTCATTAATATATATTGTGAATAGCTGGGGTCACAGCACCGATCCCTGTGGTACCCCACTAGCCACTGCCTGCCAATTTGAAAAAGACCGGTTAATTCCTATTCTTTGTTTACTACTCTTTCTTACTCCTTTTAATCTGTGTGATAACATTTTGGGGCATCCTGGAGACAGGAATGTCTTTAAACAAATGTAAGTTTTTTTTTACCGATCAAGAATGAACAGACTTCTATTTCAAACACGTGTTGCAAAGTAAATTGAACTGTAAGGGGAACTTATTATTGTTTACATTTAAAACTGCATGATGTGGAATTCGGCAGCAATTTAACGGGTTTGACACAACACTAGACTTTTATGCCCAGGCATAAGGTTGTGACAAAGTCAGGTCGATGACTCTGATGCAGAAACTGAGAAACATCTGTTGTCTGACTAACAACATGTTCACTCTACCAGCACTGTCACATTGTCACCTATATATCTTTAAGCAGCCAACATCTGTCTCTAATTGTAATTCATGCAAGATGTGGCACTATCTATGTTTCCTGACCTATAAAAACAAAAAGGGTTGCTTTCCACATTCATTATGGCTCTGCTTCATACACCAGATTGGATTTTATTATTGCCCTCAACAGTGCACTGCAAGTAAAGACAGTGAAAGGTACTGAATAGTAAAGAAAAAACATTCTCATCATAATGGAGACCCATGATTAGTGCAAATTTTTGAACAATCCCTTTCTCTAAATTGCTTAGATAATGGTGTTTTGTAGCACACTGTGAAATTAGTTAATGTAACCAGTGAAATCATTCCACAATTGAAGAATGGATGATGGAATATTTTGCCTTGTCTATTAACATCCTGTCAGCCTGATTTCAATATTGGCTACATGTTATAAAGTGAAAATGTCTTGTTTCGGTGGTCCCATTTTAGCATTGAATTATATAGATTTGTTTTGCATTTTCCATCTAATTTCTTTTCAAGTATTTAACTTGAGAGAGTTACAATTTCTGAATGAAGAATCAGAGCCAAGGCTGAGAGACTGCGTGCTGACGCCGGGATTGCATCGTGAGAGTTCTATGTTGCTGAAAGTGGTGTCGGAGCGATTCAGGACAAGTTAATGGGCTAGCACTGCCGGTCTGTCACATGGAACTAGTGCAATTCCAATGAATGCCGGTTCTGATTCAGCGGGATTGGCACTGGAGAGCCTGACAGGCTGTAGCTGCATTTAAGCATCCCAGATCACCTACAAACTCATTCCAGCCACGATTATGCCACTCCAAAGAGCAGCCCCGTGATTTGCAGATGCAGACATAGTTGGATGGCATGGAGGAGAGGGGGGCGCCCTGTTCCCCTGGGTGGAAAGGAGGCTGCCACCGGCAGACATAAACCAGGCCTACGCACAGGTGGCAGAGGCTATGAGCGCCGTGGGCCAGGACCGGACAGCAATGCAGGAAGAAGCTGCCACAACCTCCGTGGGGCTGCCAGTAAGCAGCGCTAAGTGAGGGTCAGCAACCCCCCAGGCTAGCCAGGGAGAGCCACATCCACCACCATGCCCCAGGCACCAACCCATGTCCCACACACCTGTAACTCACCCCCACCCCATTTTAGGGGGTGATCGAACCCTACCCACCAGCAGTCCACGTGCACCCCATGCCAACACGCACACCATTCGCCATGGCCAGGTGTCCTGCACGCACAGTCCACCAGCCGCGGATCCGCTGTGCTGTTGCGTCTCAGTGTCTCGCACTGTCCCTCCCCAGGAGAAGGCAACCTATAATTGTGAGGGAGAGAGAAGACCAGAGGGGGCCGGCCGGACCTGCGGCCCATCACTGCCACAGAGCAGAGGGCGTTGGACCTGGAAGGACACATCAGAGGATGACACTGACTTCTCGGCACTGTTGTCACTGCATCCTCCACCTCCCCAGAGATATTCACCTCAGTTGGGCATGTTAGTGAAGAGGCTCCTGGGGCACTATCTGGTGTACAGCACACACGGGCAGCGGTACATCAGGTGGAGGTAGGAACCCCCGAGTGAGTGGACAGTCGGAGGGCGGCCCGAACCCAGGGATTTGCTGCTGTCCTGGCGGGTATTGGGCTCCTGGAAAGGGCGGTCCCATCAATGATGAAGATGCAGACACGGAGCCAGGGACTATATGAGGGGCTGTCAGCAACCATCCAATGCCTACAGGTGCAGTGGGAGGAATCCAGCCACGTACAGGTGTAGGAGGCAGTACTGTCCATGCATGCTACCCAGGCCAACATTGCACGGGTGGAGTCCATGGTGGAGGCCTTGGTTGTGACCCTATCGGCCATGGGTCAGGATGTCCAGGGCCTGGGGCACTCTGGGTAGTGGCTGATGCACAGGACAGGGCAGCCTTGTCACAGGCAGCCATGTACCAGGGCCACCTGGACATTGCTGCAGCGCTCCAGAGCCTGGCCCAATCACAATGCGCCATGGCTACGGGATTTGATGGCATTGGCCTGGCACTGGCTGACCAGAGAAAGACACAGAGGGACCTGGCACAGCCCCTGAGTGACGTGGCACAGTCCTAGAGGGACCTGGCACAGCCCCTGAGCGACGTGGCACAGTCCTAGAGGGACCTGGCACAGCCCCTGAGCGACGTGGCACAGTCCTAGAGGGACCTGGCACAGCCCCTGAGCGACGTGGCACAGTCCCAGTGGGACCTGGTACAGTCCCTGTGCTCCATGCCCTCAAGCATGGAGACCATGTTTGATACGAGAGTGGGCCACCAGGACTGGCAGTGCCAGGTGATGGCAAAGCCCTCGGAGCTCGCTGTGGCTGCACCCCCATCCCAAGGAGTAGCCCGGGGTCGATTGAGCACGTCAAAGGAGGAGGGGGTGATAGGGCCTGTGTCAGTGACTCCTGCAGGAGATGTGCCAGAACACCTCAGCACCCCTGAATACCTCCCACCTGTCCTTGGCACATCCGATGGGCACTGGGCCGAACAGGATGGCACCAAGCTATCTGTGAAACCCGGAAGACAGACAGGCCCATCCAGGCCCGTTCGCTCCAGAGGACTGCTGCCAAAGGGGACTCGGGTCAGAGGGTGGGAATCGCCCATTGTCCCATTACCTGGTCTCGCCCGCTCCTACATCCCCATCCACACCACGCCACACCCCGGATACTGTCCCCACCCCTGACACCCAGGGGTTCAATGGGATCATGAGATTGAATGGCCAGCACGCTTGCAGGGATCAACAGGGTGGACGGTGGAAAATGCTACCGAGGGCAGTAGTCAGGCTGCGTCCAACGATACGGAGCACCAGAGCTCGTCACGGAGCGGGTCTTCATCATCCTCCATCCCATGGACCAGACCCGCTGATACTGTAAACACAGGGTCTGCACCCTGTAGGAAGCACAGAGGGGGGTGTAGGTGCTGGTGAGTGTGGGGTTTGACGGGTGGGGGGGGGGGGGGGGTGAGTGCAGGAAGGGTGCACAGGGGAGGGAGTGATTGGCCGGGTGGGGGGGGGGGGGGGTTGTGTGGGGATGGGATGGACGTTCGAACTGCCAGTGGACAGGCCTCCTAGTCAGTGAAACCAGCGGCAATGACAGTGTCCCATGCATGGCGGACTAGGCGCATATGCTGTGCAGCCTCCAGTGGCTGCCCAGGGGCTGCCCAGGCCCCATGCCCTGACCAGCCTGGCCCTTCGCCGCATACTGAGGGCAGTACGGTAGCATAGTGGCTAGCACTATTCCCGGCTTGGGCCACTGTCTATGCGAAGTCTGCACGTTCTCCCTGTGTCTGTGTGGGTTTCTTCTGGGTGCTCCGGTTTCATAGAACATAGAACATTACAGCGCAGTACAGGCCCTTCGGCCCTCGATGTTGTGCCTACCTGTGAAAGCACTCTAAAGCCCATCTACACTATTCCCTTATCGTCCATATGTCTATCCAATGACCATTTGAATGCCCTTAGTGTTGGCGAGTCTACTACTGTTGCAGGCAGGGCATTCCACGCCCTTACTACTCTCTGAGTAAAGAACCTACCTCTGACATCTGTCTTATATCCACCTCCCCTCAATTTAAAGCTATGTCCCCTCGTGTTAGACATCACCATCCGAGGAAAAAGGCTCTCACTGTCCACCCTATCCAATCCTCTGATCATCTATGCCTCAATTAAGTCACCTCTTAACTTTCTTCTCTCTAACGAAAACAGCCTCAAGTCCCTCAGCCTTTCCTCATAAGATCTTCCCTCCATACCAGGCAACATTCTGGTAAATCTCCTCTGCACCCTTTCCAATGCTTCCACCTCCTTCCTATAATGCGGTGACTAGAATTGCACGCAATACTCCAAATGCGGCCGCACCAGAGTTTTGTACAGCTGCGACATGACCTCATGGCTCCGAAACTCAATCCCTCTACCAATAAACGCTAACACACCGTACGCCTTCTTAACAACCCTCTGAACCTGAGTGGCAACTTTCAGGGATCTATGCACATGGACACCGAGATCGCTCTGCTCATCCACACTGCCAAGAATCTTACCATTAGCCCAGTGCTCTGTCTTCCTGTTATTCCTTCCAAAATGAATCACCTCACACTTTTCTGCATTAAACTCCATTTGCCACCTCTCAGCCCAGCGCTGCAGCTTATCTATGTCCCTCTGTAACTTGTAACATCCTTCCGCACTGTCCACAACTCCACCGACTTTAGTTTCACCTGCAAATTTACTCACCCATCCTTCTACGCCTTCCTCAAGGTCATTTATAAAAATGACAAACAGCAGTGGCCCCAAAACAGATCCTTGTGGTACATCACTAGTAACTGGACTCCAGTCTGAACATTTCCCATCAACCACCACCCTTTGTCTTCTTCCAGCTAGCCAATTTCTGATCCAAACTGCTAAATCACCCTGAATCCCATGCCTCTGTATTTTCTGTAGTAGGCTACCGTGGGGAAACGCTTTACTGAAATCAATATACACCACATCAACTGCTTTACCCTCATCCACCTGTTTGGTCACCTTCTCAAAGAACTCACTAGGGTTTGTGAGGCGCGACCTACCCTTCACAAAACCATGTTGACTATCTCTAATCAAATTATTCTTTCCAGATGATTATACATCCTATCTCTTATAAACCTTTCCAAGATTTTGCCCAGCAGAAGTAAGGCTCACTGGTCTATAGTTACAGGAGCTGTCTCTACTCCCCTTCTTGAACAAGGGGACAACATTTGCTTTCCTCCAGTCTTCTGGCACTATTCCTGTAGACAAAGATGACTTAAAGATCAAAGCCAAAGGCTCAGCAATCTCCTCCCTAGCTTCCCAGAGAATCCTAGGATAAATTCCATCTGGCCCTGGGGACTTATCTATTTTCACACTTTCCAGAATTGCTAACACCTCCTCCTTATGAACCTCAAGCCCTTCTAGTCTAGTAGCCTGAATCGCCGTATTCTCCTTGACAACATTGTCTTTTTCCTGTGTGAATACTGACAAAAAATATTCATTTAGCACCTCTCCTATCTCCTCAGACTCCAAGCACAACTTCCCACTACTGTCCTTGACTGGCCCTACTCTTCCCCTAGTCATTCTTTTATTCCTGACATATCTATAGAAAGCTTTAGGGTTATCCTTGATCCTATCTGCCAAAGACTTCTCATGTCCGCTCCTGGCTCTTCTTAGCTCTCTCTTTAGGTCCTTCCTAGCTAACTTGTAACTCTTGAGCGCCCGAACTGAACCTTCATGTTGCATCCTTACATAAGCCTCCTTCTTCCTCTTGACAAGTGTTTCGACTGCTTTAGTAAACCACGGTTCCCTTACTCGACCACTTCCTCCCTGCCTGACAGGTACATACTTATCAAGGACACGCAGTAGCTGTTCCTTGAACAAGCTCCACATTTCCATTGTGCCCATCCCCTGCAGTTTTCCTCTCCATCTGATGCATCATCGCATCATAATTGCCTTTCCCCCAGATATAACTCTTGCCCTGCGGTATGTACCTATCCCTTTCCATCACTAAAGTAAATGTAATCGAATTGTGGTCACTATCACCAAAGTGCTCACCTACCTCCAAATCTAACACCTGTCCTGGTTCATTACCCAGTACCAAATCCAATATGGCCTCGCCTCTCGTTGGCCTATCTACATTCTGTGTCAGGAAACCCTCCTGCACACATTGGACAAAAACGGACTTGAACTATAGCGTTTCCAGTCAATATTTGGAAAGTTAAAGTCCCCCATAACAACTACCCTGTTGCTTTCGCTCCTATCCAGAATCATCTTTGCAATCCTTTCCTCTACATCTCTGGAACTTTTCAGAGGCCTATAGAAAACTCCTAACAGGGTGACCTCCCCTTTCTAACCTCAGCCCATACTACCTCAGTTGACATGTCCTCATCAAACGTTCTTTCTGCCACCGTAATACTGTCCTTGACTAACAATGCCACTCCTCCCCCTCTTTTACCACCTTCCCTGAGCTTACTGAAATATCTAAACCCCGGCACCTGCAACAACCATTCCTGCCCCTGCTCTATCCATGTCTCCGAAATGGCCACAACATCGAAGTCCCAGGTACCAACCCATGCCGCAAGTTCACCCACCTTATTCCGGATGCTCCTGGCATTGAAGAAGACACACTTTAAACCACGTTCCTCCCACAAGCCCCGAAAGACGTGCTGTTAGGTAATTTGGACATTCTGAATTCTCCTTCTGTGTGCCTGAACAGGCGCCGGAATGTGGCGATTAGGGACTTTTCACAGTAACTTCATTGCAGTGTTAATGTAAGCCTCCTTGTGACAATAAAATTATTTATTTTACTCCTTGTTGGACGTGGCCTGGCCTCCTCCTCCAGCACCGCACCCCTCTGCTGTGCAATGTTGTGGAGGTTGCAGTAGACCACCACAATGTGGGAGACCCCCCTAGTGAACTGCATCTTCAGGATGCCTCGGCACCGCTTGATCACACCTCTGGTCACGGCATGAGCATCATTGTAGCGGGTCTCCGCATTGGTCTGAGGCCTCAGGATAGACGTCATCAGCCATGACGGCAGTGGATAATCCCTGTAGCTCAGGAGGCAACCCCTTACTCTGGGGAGCACCTCGAAGGTGGCAGGAACTGTTGAGTGTGCCAGGATGAAGGCGTTGTACATGCTGCCTGGCTATCGGGCACCTGGTGCCAGCTGATGGTCACATACCAGCTGCATGTTCATCGAGTGGAACCCCTTTCAATTTGTGTAGAGTGGCATGTCATCCCTCAGGTGGTGGCTTTTGTAGGGGGACATGCGTCCCGTTGATCACCCCCTGGACATGGGGCATCCCAGCGATGGTGCCGGGCAACCCGGTGGGCTTGGTCCAGATTCAGCTTGATGTATTGCCCCACCTGGGCATTCAGGGCCTCCGTAATGGTACGGACGCACCTGTGACAGCGGTCTGTGAGATCCCAGACAGGTCCCCACTCAGGTCCTGGACGGACCAGTCACGTAGACGTTCAGGGCGACCGTCACCTTGACGGCCCCCATACCCACACAGTTCCAGGTGCACAATGATGCGGCAGAGATGTTGCATGGTCCCCCTGCCCGGCCAGAGGCTTCATCGGCATGCTCGGTTTGGCAGGTCCTCGAATGACTGGTTTTGCCGGTTCACACGAGCCTGATGCCGCACCTCCTTCCCATTTTCTCCTTAGCCTGTTGGATGGTCGGCTCTCCATCCTCACTGTCTGGTTCCTGATCCTCTGGGGTAGGTTTCTGTCCTGCAGGGTCCGGCCTGAGCAGGTCCTGCTCGTATAGCCTCATGGTGTCCGCCAGGTCTGCACCTAGGCAGATGCTAACCATTCCTGGTTGGATACCAAATTCCATTCTCTGTAGTGAGTGAAAGGCAGACATGTTAGCATGTTGGTTACCTCCATGTCCAACCAGGTACAATGGGTGACACAGTGGCCCTCTCCTGCACTGCAGTCTCGCCCCGCATGACCCCCTCCTCCCTCCCCTTCCATCCCATCCCTCACCCCGGCCAGTCCACTGAACACATTACCCTCTGCACTGCACCCCTTGCACTGGGGGTTCTCTGAACCCGGCACCAGTCCCTGCTGGTAGTGGTACCAATGGCTGGCACTACCCATACAGTGGTATTCTCTGCGGCCCCTGTCCTGCACCCTCCCATGGGATCTACTGTGGCCGCCCCCCTAGGGTAGGCCACGTGTTGCCCCGCCAGCAGATTGGTGCCTGACTGTGGGGGTGGGATGGGGGGGATGTCTGTTGTCTCCTTGGGGGAAGAACCTGGGGGTTGGGCACCCATATGGCCGGTGCCGCTCTGCACAGCTACAGGCCACACTGCAAGATGGCTGCCTACCAGGCCGCGGCAATGGCTGTCCCCGCCTGGACTCCCCGGTCCCTGGTGTCACCCCGACCCCACAGACCATCCCCTGATCACCAACCGCTACTCTCCCTGACCCTGATGGACACCCCCTCCGGCCAGCAGCAGGACTGGCAGCCCACGGCTGCATGTTAGGGAACATGTTGATTAGTTATGCTCTAGGCGTAGCATAAGCAGCTTCCTTGTGGTGCACTTGACAAAGGAAGGTTCAGACGTGGAGATAACTTCAACACGTTTATTAAACTATTTACACTTCTATTACTCGGGTTTGACACTACTGCTAATCCTACTATAGCTACCCAGACTGACTAACCAGTTGCTGCAATCCACGTGGTGGGTGTAATATTGAATCAACCCTGTATCTCTACTCACTGACTGTCTCCACTGGAAAAGAGGCAGATCATGTGTGTGGTGTCCTTTATATATGGGTTGGTGTAATGCCCCTCTGTGGTCATGTCATCTCCTTGTGTATCGTGAATGTCCATTGGTCGCGTCCTATCTAACTGATCTATTGGTTGAGTGTGTGTGTGTGATGTTTCTGGTGCTCCCTCTAGTGTCTAGCTAGCCTACATGCATTTACATTGATGCACATCACCACACGTCCTCTCTCCCTCAGCAGCCATGGTGCCTGTTTCCCGATTTTAAAATACCACAAGTGAACCTCGCTGTCGGTAATTCCTCCTGGTGGTGGTGGAGCATCACTGGAGGCCTGGAGAATTCCGAGGCGGGCCCATTAATGAAATACCAACGGCATTTACTGTATAATTTGCCAGCATGTGGCATGGAAAGAATTCACGCCGCTGTCAGTGCACCGGAGCATGGCATTCCGTGCAGTGCCTGGCGCTGGCCTTGATTCTCAGCTGGCACCCGACTCTCCGCTTTGTGATTCCATCGCTGGATGGAGGACCCCGCCCAAGGCCTCAGTGTTGTCAATTCCTAGCGTCCCAGGTTCGATTCCCCGCTGGGTTACTGTCTGTGCGGAGTCTGCACGTTCTCCCCGTGTCTGCGTGGGTTTCCTCTGGGTGCTCCGGTTTCCTCCCACAGTCCAAAGACGTGCAGGTTAGGTGGATTGGCCATGATAAATGGCCCCAGAGACCAAAAAGGTTAGAAGGGCCTATTGGGTTATGGGGATAGGGTGGAAGTAAGGGCTTTAATGGGTCGGTGCAGACTCGATGGGTCGAATGGCCTCCTTCTGCACTGTATGTTCTATGTTCTACTCCCATTTCTGAAAACCATGCTTTAGTTTAACTAAAATGCCAGTTAGTTTAACCAGTCTCACAAATGAACATGAAAAATGAATTTGATTTTCAATTTCCAGTGGCAATTAAACAAATAAAATAAGTTACTTCAGGACATTAATAAATCGTTTTCCTTTGATGGTTTGACTCTGAGTTTAGCTAGGAGATTTTGATTTGATTGAAGTCAAAGCTGTTTTTTGCTCTTGATTTAGCTCTTGGCAAATAATGGTTTGATTTCCATACTGAAGATGGTGCAAGCATGCACCTCTTACATGTCCCTTCCCCTATACCTTCTGCCGTTCCCCTTTAAGTTACCCATAGACTGTAGCCTGTCCAGGCAGTGGAGAAACAGTGAAGGATATACAACACTGCTCGATTTCACACTCCCAGCAACCAGATCAGATACCGACATTGCATGTAATTTATGTAGTATTGAGGTGGAATCCACACATGGTGAGACACCATGTATGAGTAGCTGCAGCCAGGGCAATGGGCAAGAGAATGATGGTGCACATGGAAGTCAGGCACAAATGGAATACACAAGGGGGATTAGTTCACTTTTCTATGCAATGTGGAAATGTTTGATTTAGGTTGGAATATTTGGGTTGGAATGTTCATTTTGTGGTTGTTTCTGTCTTTGCATTGTGGCTAAATGGCCATTGGGATGGTCATTGACAGTGGGATGGTAAGTTGGCAGTCTGTTGGTGAATGGAAAATTGGGGTTGCGTTTACTGGGAGCTCACTCAGATAAGTAAGCCATTGACTGCAGCCAGGATATTGGGAACTGGCCTGTATGATTCTGTGTGCACGGTCACACACCAGCTGGGCATGAGGAAATTGAATCTCTTTTGGTTCCAGTACAGGGCAGAACTGTCAAGTTGTGTCCACAACATAATGTCTGTGCAGTCAATGGCATTCTGCACCATGGAGAAGCCTGCTTTCCTAATGAAGCCATGTGTTCACTCCGCCTGCTTCTCTCTGATGATGACTGTTAGAAAAACTCTATTTATTTAACCTACTAGATACAACTCCTGCTCCCCAGAGGGTCTCCTGAGCCCGGCCCACACTTAGGCTGGGGTATTTATGTCCCATGGAACCATTGCTTAAGGGTGTAGCTCTGCCCCCTCACTTGGAGAGATCATATTTAGGTGAGGCCACGGGGACTCTGATGTTACAGACCCCATGGCCTCTGGTTGACACCAGCCATGTCTGTGTGCCTTATTGTCAGCAAAACTCCTTCAGTGCCTGCCTCACCATTCCCGGCAGACGTTTGTAACTTAAAACTTAAAATAGAAAGCACCAAACAGTTGTCAAATTGAAGCAACAGTCATGCAAAATCAAGCAGTGTCGAACCTTTATGTAGTTGCTGATCCCTTAAAATCACAACAGTGGGGTGTTCTTCTTGCTTTTGAGGAAATGTTTGTTGTACAAGATTAAGAGGAGGCATTAGCTGGCGTACTTGAGTTCCAAAATGGCACCATGAGTGTGAAATCAGCAAATTTGATTGGCACCATAATCTGCACACGTCCTGCAAACTTTCACTGTGTGTGCTAACACCCACACCACTATGATGCCTTGCATGATTTGTTCCACAATTGTGTGCCTAAGCTGCAGATACATACTGGAATTCCATAGTCACTCGTAACGTCTAAAAACAGATGCAAATGATCCCAATTTCTTGCCTGTAGTATTTATAATCTGGAAATTAATGTTTGTGTTCTTAACATATGTATTCATAACATGTTTGTTTGATATTTACATGTTCCCTATTTTAATGGAAGCACTAGCTGAGTGAGACTAGAGGATATTGCCACATGAAATTGTTGTCTTCATATACTAATACTGAAGATGGTAAGCTTGAATGCATTTTTAAATCATATTGACGTTATGGACCATACTAAGAAATTTGTCACTAATTAAATGATATGATTATAATTATCTTTTAAAACATACGAGAACAATTGTGCTTGTATGTTAAGCAGAAATCAAGGACAGCTAAAAGGATCTATTCCACACAAAATGCTGCTTTTCCACTCCCAGGTTATACCTCTCCAGTGGAGGTAGAAAATAAAAGATCAGACTAACTTGTTAATAATTTTTTGGGTTAAAATAAGGCCTCAAACACTCCAGTATGAAGAAAGGTAAACAAAGGATGAACCAGGCAATGAAGAATTGCACTTGTAGCTATAAACTAAACTTTTACATGCCACTGCGATCTACAAATTGTGCACTGTATCTGAAACAAGTCATCTTAAGATCTAACGGGGATACTGCATTTACCTGCATGTGGTTTTACAAATGTAACTAATTATGATAACTGGAACAAGTGAGAGTCACATTGCTGCTCCTGTTTAAGAATTATCGGACATGCACACCTATCAGCACAAAGGGAGACTGTGAATGATGGAACCTTTTCCACTTGTTAATTTTCCACTTGTTATTGCTTTTATTTGTAATACAGCGTCGACTTGCAGGTACACTTTTCCTTCAGTCTTAAAATAACAATGTTCCAAGTTTTATGAGATATTTAATTTTGCATTTCATTTTGTAACTCATTGTTCTTTGTTTTCCTTGGCTCTCAATCTGCTCTTTTTCTAACTGTCAGTTGGTCTGTCCTCTTGCTGTCAGGCTTGAAGAATGTATTTTTAAAAAGCTCCTTGTGTATCAATACTCCCCCGCCTTCCATGGTCTCATTCAATAGATGTTCACAAGTCTGGTTTAATTCTGAGGCAGCTGTATCTTTTGAAACCATGTGTTAGTAAACTAAAGGAAAACTGGACTTTACGTATTTAATAGGCAGAACATTCTTTGAATACATATTTTCTTGTATGCATCCATTAAGTTTTTAACATTTTATGCATAAGAAAGAAAACACACCCTACCCCAAACAAAATTGGCACAAAGAAAAAACAAACACTGTGCCCCCCCACCCCTCCAGACCCTGCCCGCCAGCTGACTGTCACCAGCTCTTTGAAATACAGAATGAACAGGTGCCATCTTTTGTAGATCCCCTCGAGATGAACTTAACTTTTTCAAGGTGTAGGAATTCCATTAAGTCCCCCAGATACACTGAGGCACAGGACGGAGAAGCTGACCTCCACCCAAACCTCCGACCTCCGCAAAGCCATCCGAGATGCCAAGTGAGAATATCAGACCAAGCTAGAGTCACAGACTAGTGTGACAGACTCTCGGCAGTTGTGGCAAGGTATAAACAACATAACGGGCTACAAAGCGAAGCCGAGCATTATCTCCAGCAGCAGCACACCCCTCCCCGATGAACTCAATGCATTCTACGCTCGGTTCGAGCAGGAAACCAACAATCCGCTGTTGAGTGCCCCAGCAGCCTATAACACACCCATACCCACCATTACAGCTTCCGCAGTCAGATCGGCCTTCCTGAAAGTGAACCTTCGGAAGGCAATGGGCCCAGATGGGATCCCTGGTCGTGCACTCAGAGCCTGCGTGGATCAGCTGGCAGATGTGTTTGCAGACATCTTTAACCTGTCCCAACTCCACTCCGAGGTCACCACCTGTTTCAAGAAGACCATCATCATACCGGTGCCAAAGAAGAACCAGGCAATATGCCTCAATGGCTACCGTCCAGTGGCCCTGACTTCAGTTGTAATGAAGTCCTTCGAGAAGTTGGTCATGAAGCACATCACCTTCATACTCCCAGAACACCTTGACCCACTGCAATTCGCATAACGCCGCAACAGGTCCACAGCAGACGCCATCTTCCTGGCCCTACACTCATCCCTAGAGCATCTCAACAACAAGGACTCCTACTTATTGACTACAGCTCCGCCTCCAACACCATAATCCCAGCGAAGCTCACATCAAAGCTCCAAAACCTAGGACTTGGCTCCTCACTCTGCAACTGGATCCTCGACATTCTGAGCCACAGACCACAATCAGTAAGAATAAACAACGACACCTTCTCCACAATAGTCCTCAATACCGGGGCCCCACAAGGCTGCGTACTTAGCCCCCTAGTATACTCCCTGTACACACACGACTGCGTGGCAAAATTTGGTTCCAACTCCATCTACAAGTTTGCTGACGATACGACTGCAGTGGGACAGATCTTGAATAACGACGAGTCAGAACTCAGGAGGGAGATAGAGAACCTAGTGGAGTGGTGAAGCGACAACAATCTATCCCTCAATGCCAGCAAAACTAAAGAGCTGGTTATTGGACTTCAGGAAGCAAGGTACTGTACACACCTCTGTCAGAATCAACGGGGCTGAGATGGAAATGGTTAGCAGCTTCAAATTCCTAGGGGTACACATCTCCAAAAATCTCTCCTGATCCACCCACGTCGACGCTACCACCAAGAAAGCACAACAGCGCCTATACTTCCTCAGGATACTAAGGAAATTTGGCATCTCCACATTAACTCTTACCAACTTTTACAGATGCACCATAGAAAGCATCCTATCTGGCTGCATCACAGCCTGGTATGGCAACTGCTTGGCCCAAGACCACAAAAAACGTCAGAGAGTTGTGAACACAGCCCAGTCCATCACACAAACCTGCCTCCCATCCATTGACTCCATCAACACCTCCCGCTGCCTGGGGCAAACGTCTGAGAACACACACGAATAGACTCAAAAACAGCTTCTTCTGCGATGTAACCAGACTCCTAAACGACCCTCTTATGGACTGACCTGATAATACTACACCCCTGTATGCTTCATCCGATGCCGGTGTTATGTAGTTACATTGTGTACCTTGTGTTGCCCTATTATGTATTTTCTTTTCTTTCTTTTCTTTTCAAGTACGTAATGATTTGTCGAGCTATTCGCAGAAAAATACTTTTCACCGTACCTCGGCACTCGTGACAATAAACAAAATCCAATCCAATCCAACGGGGCCCGCCTGCACACATTCAACGAGGTGAAGCCTGAAACATCGACATCCCCCAGCCCACCCCAGCCGTCTGTAGCTCCGGCTGGTTTGACACCCCAAATATGGCCCCTAGGGGACTGGGATGCAAACCTATTTGCAAGATTGCCAACATGGTGCTGAAGAAAGAGCCCCAAAACCTCCCCAACTCATAACAAGACCAGAGCATATGGACATGATTAGCAAGGCCCCTCCCACACTGATCACACTTGTCCTCCACTCCCGCAAACAGCCGGCTCATCCCCGACCTCGTTAAATGTGCCCTATGCAGACCTTTAATTGAATCAACCCTAGTCTTGCACACAGTTGTGGTGTTCATCCTGTGCAACACTTCACACCACACCCCCTTCTCCAGTGCCATTCCCAACTCCTTCTCCCACTTGGCCTTAACCCCCTCCAGCGATACCACATCCTCCTCCAGAATCCTCCCATAGATCGCCAAAGTACACCCCTCCTCCATAACCGCCAGCGACAACACTGTCTTTAACATCGAGGAGGTGTTGTCGGGAATGTCGGAAAGACCTTCCTTGCAAAATCTCGCACCTGCCTATGCCGTGAGATGCCAAACTTCTCAATCAACTCCTCAGAACTCGTGAACTGCCCCTCCAGACACAAATCCTTCATTGTGATCACCCGCTTATCCTCCCAGCCCCGGAACCTAGCATTTAATCTAGCCGGTTCAAACAGGTGATTTGCACAGGTCTTCAATACCGCCCCTATGACCTTGTGGACACCATGAGGCTGTACGAGCAGGAGCTACTCAGACTGGACCCTGCAGAAGAGGATCGGGTTTGGCTGGAACGTATTCAATGGAGGAATAACCTGCTCATTCTCCATGGGTCAAGCACTGGGGCATCTTAACACAATCCAGACATGCCAGTGCCTGATGTCCATGAGCACACACTTCCCAGCAGGATCATTGGATAGTGACCAGGAGTAAAATCCCTGGCTGATTTACCCCTTTCCTAACCTATTGGTCCATTGTATCTTTTTTTTAAAATTTAGAGTACCCAATTCATTTTTCCAATTAAGGGGAAATTTAGTGTGGCCAATCACCCTGTACATCCTTGGGTTGTGGGGGTGAAACCCATGCAAACACGGGAGAATGTGCAAACGCCACACAGACAGTGACCCAGTGACGGAGTCGAATCTGGGACCTCAGCGCCGTCAGGCAGCAATGCTAACCACTGCGCCACCGTGCTGCCCGGGTCCCATTGTATCTTTGTAAGGATATCAGTGGCGACTGAAATTTGATAGGAAAATAAAAGATGCTGCACAATGATAGTTAAGTGAGTAAGTTCCCTGGTTGGATAAGGAAAATCAGACATAGGGACGCTAGTTGATTTGTTCACCGTGTTGGAATTGTCTGTAGTGTTAATAAATAAAGATAGCAAGATACCTGGTTATATTGCCAATTGAATTGAATTCCAATCTCCAGAAGACATGTTAGGATTGCACCTGGATTGCTGTGCACCACTTTAGGCACCTTAACACAGGAGCCCACATATTACCTGGAGGCAGTGCAGAAGCAATGAAATTGATTGTTCACATTGAAAAGGAACTGCCCTGAGAAATGATTTGACAAGCTAAAGTTCCTCAGCCTCTAAAGTGAGGTTGATCAAAGATGTGCGAATTAGGTGGATTGACCATGATAAATTGCCCCTTCGTGTCCAGGTATGTGCAAGTTAGGTTACGGAGATAGAGTGGGGGTGGAAGTGGACATGGGTAGAGTGCTCATTTAAAGGGTTGGTGCAGACTTGATGTGCCGAATAGTCCCCTTCTGCACAGTAGGGTTTCCAGGAAAGGATACGTAGGTGAATACAAGATACTTAAGAGGATAAATGAAGCTGATATGGGATGAAAGATTCAGACACACCACGGCAGCTAAATAATAGGGCACAGGTTCTGTTGTTGTGAAGAGCAAGTTTAGGACAGATGTTAGGAAATATTTCTTTACACAGGGTGAAAACAACTGGAGTGGGTCATCAGGGGAGACTGAGACTGTTGAAATGTGCTTTTAAGGGATAGTAGCATGCCATCACGGGAAGTGTGTCATGTGATCCAGTCTCAGTTTCACTTCGGCCTGTGAGCAGAACACATCACAGCTCTGCTGCTGGTGTCTTCAAAGCTTTCCTGTGCAGTCAATAGGCTGCGATTTCAGAATTCTCCATCGCGGCAGCTTCTTTGTGGTCTGACCAAAACATCAAGGGTTGTCTCATGCCATGTAACATGATCTAAGGCTGTTCACCGTATTGTACCTGTACTTTCATAGAATTTCATAGAATTTACAGTGCAGAAGGAGGCCATTCGGCCCATCGAGTCTGCACCGGCTCTTGGAAAGAGCACCCTACCCAAGGTCAACACCTCCACCCTATCCCCATAACCCAGTAACCCCACCCAACACTAAGGGCAATTTTTGGGCACTTAAGGGCAATTTATCATGGCCAATCCACCTGACCTGCACATCTTTGGACTGTGGGAGGAAACCGGAGCACCCGGAGGAAACCCACGCACACACGGGGAGGATGTGCAGACTCCACACAGACAGTGACCCAAGCCGGAATCGAACCTGGGACCCTGGAGCTGTGAAGCAATTGTGCTATCCACAATGCTACCGTGCTGCCCCTTAATCTCGCTGCTCAGCTGGTTGACCACTGCTGAATACCATGTTTTGTTTTTATAATGCTATAGTAACACCTACGAATCACTCATTAAGGATTGGTATTTATCGACACCAGGCACATGAGAACATTTATACATGGATGCAAGCTTGAAGATATCAACAGCAGAGCTATGTGCAGTGTTCTGCTCACAGGCCAAGCTGATACTGAGACTAGATCACAAGATACACTTCCCTTCTAGCAATGACATGCTGCCACACCTTAAAGGCATATTATAACTGAGACAAGAAGGCTAGTTTCATCTAGACAACAGCTAGATGCAGAAAGTAGAAGATGGTAGAACTGGTATCCTCAAAGCATGAGGTTGAAAAGGCAAAAGAATTTCTCCATCTAAAATTATATTATGAACATGCGACCAAAAGATCAACTAAATTGAGCTGGTACAATAAGACAGGTCTTTTATTCATTCCGAACTAAAAATATTGAAATGCTTACTTGAACCTAACAAGGACAAATTACATAATCAGCTTAACTTCATTTGAACAGAATAACTTAAATTCAGTCACATATTCTATTTTCTTCTAAACGCTAAATTTTACCAGCGACTGTTTCCGCATTGGCATATAGCTGCTTAATCCTCATATAGGTTTCATTTAATCAAATTAGAAATCCTTCTGCTTCTATTTAATCAGAGTGACCTGAAACCAAGGGCAAGGTTTCATAGTATCCAACTAATGGCAAAACACTGACAAGAAGCTGGTCCGAAGCGATAACTAAGGTTTTCTTTAGCTGTGGCTAACAGGAGTCGCTGAACTTGTCTCACCTTGGGCCGAACGGTAGTTGAGGTTTAATCGTGGCACTTACCACTTAACAGTGGAGAAAATATTGGATACTACTTGAAAATGGGCGTGAGAATCACAGTGCATGATTAACATATGCCTGTTCCTTCCCACGCATCTAGCATGCAAACATTCATTGATACAGTTAGTCCTCACTGTTGCTACAGAACCTTTTTTTTGATTTACATAGTAATTTTCATTTTACGCCGTCTTCACTCAGGCACCATGTCCCACACTTCATGTCATTCCATATGCCAGAGAAACAGCGCATTAGCGTGATTTACTAATCCAGTTATGCCACTGTCTTCCTGCTATATGATAACCAACCACAGAGCACAAGGAGCCCCTCCAGATTGATACTGTGGAGCTCAATGGCAGGGATGCAGCCCTGAGGACCTGGATGAAGTGCTACAAAAAAATTCAATCGTCTGACACAACTGGTCAAGGTAAGTGATCACATCGTCCAAAGCCGAATCCCACCAACTGCACCACCTAGAATCCATAGAATCCCTACAGTGCAGCAAGAGGCCATTCAGCCCATCAAGTCTGCACTGACCCTCAGAGAAATCACTTTATCTAGGCCCACTCTCCCAACCTATCCACGTAACTCCACGCATTGATCACGGTCAATCCACCTAACCTGAACATCTTTGGACTGGAGGAAACCGGAGCACCGGGAGGAAACCCACGCAGACACGGGGAGAACATGCAAACTGCACACAGTCACCCAAGGTCGGAATCGAACCCTGGTCCCTGGCACTGTGAGGCAGCAGTGCTAACCACTGTGCCACCATGCTGCCTCTTTTCAGATACTTCTCAATGCACCACACTCCCATCATTCCCCCAGCAACAATCTCTGCCAGCAATGACTCATACTTCACAAGAGCATCATCACCTACTCTCACACGTGTTGTCCTGCTGTGAGCTTCACATTCACAGTTTACACCTTATACACAATGCCAGCTGCGACAGGTTCAACCATGACAGGTTTATCGCCCAAGCATATTACACCACACTCTGACAGACATCCCTTTCTCTTGCAGGATAAGGTGGCACACAAACTGCTGGGAACAGCACTTAAGCAGCTTGTGACAGGGCTGACGACATATCCTCACCCTGATGGAGGAGACAGTGCTTGCCATTGTTGGAGCGCTGTGACTGAAGCTGTGGCAAAGATGGCAATGAGCTCGTACTTAAGGCTATTTCTCACATTCCATTTCCTCCTCATCCCACATCATCCTCTTCTGAGTTGTAAGCTGAAGATGATGTAAACACGTACCTCTTGTTTTCCTACCAACTCCCTTCATCGTAACCATAATTGTGCCTTTTCCCTTTGAGATCCCCAAGAACTGCAGCCTGGATAGGCAGTACATCAGGTACAAGAAGTGAAGATGAAGAAACACAGTTACTCAACTTCACACTCACAGTCATCTGCGCAGGTACTGGCTCTGTGTGTACTTTAGGGGTTGGCACAGTGGTGGGACCTACATGTGGTATAGCGCCTGAGGAGGAAAGGGTAATACAAATGCCAGATGGCCAGTGAACAAGGTTGCAAAGTGCATTCTGCTGCAAAAAACTCAGAGGAGGACATTGACCGAACGTCATGCAGAAAAATGTGTATGCACACAAGAAAATGTTCAATGCATTAGCAGGCCTGTCCAAAAAGCTTTGGTCACAGAGATTTGTGTGGAGCTTGAAGCCCATGCTTGCCAGCATAGAGGTTGTGGTCCGAACCATAATGCAGCTTCGACATTGCAGCAAATGCAGAACTTACTCAATGTCTGAGCATTGCAGTGAAAGCTCAGACTAAGGCTTACAAGCACAGCTTACAATGAAATGAAAATGAAATGAAAATCGCTTATTGTCACAAGTCAGCTTCAAATGAAGTTACTGTGAAAAGCCCCTAGTCGCCACATTCCGGCGCCTGTTCGGGGAGGCTGAAGCGCTTGTATCTGAGAGCACCATTGCAGACGTCATAGCAGCCTTCTCGAAGGTCAACCCTCGGAAAGCCACTGGCCCAGATAGGGTACCCGGACGGGCACTGAGCTCTTGTGCGGATCAGCAGGCGGGGGTATTCGCAGACATCTTCAACCTCTCTTTACAACAATCTGAGGTCCCTGTCTGCTTCAAGAAGGCGACCATCATCCCTGTACCAAAAAAAGGCCAAGCAGCGTGCCTTAATGACTATCGTCCAGTGCCTCTGACATCCATCATCATGAAGTGCTTAGAAAGGTTAGTCATGGCACAAATCAATTCCAGCCTCCTGGATTGCCTTGATCCACTACAGTTCACCTACTGCTGCAACAGGCCCACAGCAGACACCGTCTCCATGGCCCTGCACTGTACCCTGGAACACTGAGATAACAAAGACACCTATGTCAGACTCCTATTTATCGACTGCAGCTCAGCCTTCAACACCATCATTCCTACGAAACTCATCTCCAAACTCCGTGGCCTTGGCCTCAGCTCCTCCCTCTGAAACTGAATTCTGAACTTTCTAACCCACTGTCCACAATCAGTAAGGATAGGCAACTACACATCCTCCACGATCATCCTCAACACCGGTGCCCCACAAGACTGTGTCCTCAGCCCCCTACTATACTCCTTGTACACCTATGACTGTGTGGCTAAATTCCCCTCTAACTCGATTTTCAAATTTGCTGATGACACCGCCATAGCGGGTCGGATTTCAAACAATGACGAGGCAGAGTATAGGAATGAGATAGAGAATCTGGTGAACTGCTGCGCGACAATAATCTCCCTCAATGTCAACAAAACGAAGGAGATTGTCATCGACATCAGGAAGCGTAGTGGAGAACATGCTCCTGTCTACATCAATGGGAACGAAGTAGAAAGGATCGAGAGCTTCAAGTTTTTAGGTGTCCAGAACACCAACAACCTGTCCTGGTCCCCTCATGCCGACACTATAGTTAAGAAAGCCCACCAACGACTCTACTTTCTCAGAAGACTAAAGAAATTTGGCATGTCACCTACGACCCTCACCAACTTCTGCAGATGCTCCATAGACAGCATTCTTTCTGGTTGTATCACAGCCTGGTGGAGCCTGCTCTACCCAAGACCACAGGAAATTACAAAAGGTCGTGAATGTAGCCGAGTCCATCACGCAAACCAGCCTCCCATCCATTGACTCTATCTATAATTCCCGCTGCCTCAGAAAGGCAGCCAGCATAATTAAGGACCCCACGCACCCCGGACATCCTCTCTTCCACCTTCTTCCATCAGGAAAAAGATACCAAAGTTTGAGGTCACGTACCAACCGACTCAAGAACAGCTTCTTCCCTACTGCCATCAGACTTTTGAATGGACCTACCTCGTATTAAGTTGATCTTTTCTCTACACCTTGCTATAACTGTAACATTATATTCTGCAGTCTCTCCTTCCTTCCCTATGTACGGTATGCATTGCTTGTACAGCTTGCAAGAATCAATACTTTTCACTGTATACCAATACATATGACAATAATAAATCAAATCAAATAAATCAAAACTAGTCGACACACAAGCTCAGACACCTTCCATCACAGCTGAGGATACCAGTGCTCAAAAGGGCATCCAGGCTTTCACAGATTCTAGCAATCTGTCCTCTAACACATTGCTACGATTGCTGGGATGATGTCACTGCGAGGGAGTGGCAGTGATGCCATGGACCATAAACCTACTGTCTTCTCTCAGGATGACAGCATCTTCCATCACTGTCACTCCACTAGTGTAAATGCAGTTTTCTGTCAGCCAGCCCAGGCTGATGCCCACCCCCATGCCAATGTGGTGCCATCCAATACTGGGCCTTCCCAGACCAGGACTGCTCAAGATCAGCTTCTCAGGCCACCTGCAGTTTTTCCACTGGGAGTCAGCAGGCCATGCTGCAGACACTGGGGTAGCACTGCAGAGAAGCGCTAGGTCAGCCAGAGGCATACAGAAGACAGATAACAGTTAATTCATATGGATGATTAGGTGAGCGCAAAAGGAATATTGAATGGCTTAATTTATAATGTTGCTTTCAAATGTTTATTTTGTACAGTCTTTTATTTTGGGGTTGTGTCTTCCAGGACGCTGCAATGGTCAGTAACAGAGGGAAGGTGTGGGTCTGTTGGTGAATGGGAAATTAGGGTTACATCACTGGTACAACAGTTAGATGAACTGATCACAGACAAATTAGCCAGAAAGGAGCTGTTCTGGTTGCTACCTATCTCCCTCCCTCCTCCTTCTAATCCTCTTGCTCTTTCTCCTCCTCCTTCTTAGCTGCTCATCACATCCTTGGAGGCAAGGGCTCTGCCCTGATAATGGCGACGTAGTGCAGGTTCAGCAGGCCATGGCAAACTTTGAGAGGTACAGGGTTCCTCCACAGTGGTCTATGCATTAGAAGTACACCAGTACCTGTTGGCAGTGCTGGAGCGGTTTGGGATTGGACCAAAATTTGTGAACTGGGTCAAGCTATCATATAAGGAGCCGAAGGGGAGTGTCCGCACAAACAATATCAGTTCGAGATACTTTGCTCTCCATCATGGGACGAGACAGGGATGTCCTATGTCCCCCCTGCTGTTTGCACTTGCGATTGAACCGTTGGCCATCGCATTAAGAAGTTCGGGAGCATGGAAAGGAATAGTGCGGGGGGGATAGAGCATAGAACAAAGGACAAAGAAATGTACAGCACAGGAACAGGCCCTTCGGCCCTCCAAGCCCGTGCCGACCATGCTGCCCGACTAAACTACAATCTTCTACACTTCCTGGGTCCGTATCCCTCTATTCCCATCCTATTCATGTATTTGTCAAGATGCCCCTTAAATGTCACTATCGTCCCTGCTTCCACCACCTCCTCCGTTAGCGAGTTCCAGGCACCCACTACCCTCTGCGTAAAAAATTTGCCTCGTACATCTACTCTAAACCTTGCCCCTCTCACCTTAAACCTATGCCCCCTAGTAATTGACCCCTCTACCCCGGGGAAAAGCCTCTGACTATCCACTCTGTCTATGCCTCTCATAATTTTGTAGACCTCTATCAGGTCTCCCCTCAACCTCCTTCGTTCCAGTGAGAACAAACCGAGTTTATTCAACCGCTCCTCATAGCTAATGCCCTCCATACCAGGCAACATTCTGGTAAATCTCTTCTGCACCCTCTCTAAAGCCTCCACATCCTTCTGGTAGTGTGGCGACCAGAATTGAACACTATACTCCAAGTGTGGCCTAACTAAGGTTCTATACAGCTGCAACATGACTTGCCAATTCTTATACTCAATGCCCCGGCCAATGAAGGCAAGCATGCCGCATGCCTTCTTGACTACCTTCTCCACCTGTGTTGCCCCTTTCAATGACCTGTGGACCTGTACTCCTAGATCTCTTTGACTTTCAATACTCTTGAGGGTTCTACCATTCACTGTATATTCCCTACCTGCATTAGACCTTCCAAAATGCATTACCTCACATTTGTCCGGATTAAACTCCATCTGCCATCTCTCCGCCCAAGTCTCCAAACAATCTAAATCCTGCTGTATCCTCTGACAGTCCTCATCGCTATCCGCAATTCCACCAACCTTTGTGTCGTCTGCAAACGTACTAATCAGACCAGTTACATTTTCCTCCAAATCATTTATATATACTACAAAGAGCAAAGGTCCCAGCACTGATCCCTGTGGAACACCACTGGTCACAGCCCTCCAATTAGAAAAGCATCCTTCCATTGCTACTCTCTGCCTTCTATGACCTAGCCAGTTCTGTATCCACCTTGCCAGCTCACCCCTGATCCCGTGTGACTTCACCTTTTGTACTAGTCTACCATGAGGGACCTTGTCAAAGGCCTTACTGAAGTCCATATAGACAACATCCACTGCCCTACCTGCATCAATCATCTTAGTGACCTCCTCGAAAAACTCTATCAAGTTAGTGAGACACGACCTCCCCTTCGCAAAACCATGCTGCCTCTCACTAATACGTCCATTTGCTTCCAAATGGGAGTAGATCCTGTCTCGAAGAATTCTCTCCAGTAATTTCCCTACCACTGAATTAAGGCTCACCGGCCTGTAGTTCCCTGGATTATCCTTGCTACCCTTCTTAAACAGAGGAACAACATTGGCTATTCTCCAGTCCTCCGGGACATCCCCTGAAGACAGTGAGGATCCAAAGATTTCTGTTAAGGCCTCAGCAATTTCCTCTCCAGCCTCCTTCAGTATTCTGGGGTAGATCCCATCAGGCCCTGGGGACTTATCTACCTTAATATTTTTTAAGACACCCAACACCTCGTCTTTTTGGATCTCAATGTGACCCAGGCTATCTACACACCCTTCTCCAGACTCAACATCTACCAATTTCTTCTCTTTGGTGAATACTGATGCAAAGTATTCATTTAGTACCTCGCCCATCTCCTCTGGCTCCACACATAGATTCCCTTGCCTATCCTTCAGTGGGCCAACCCTTTCCCTGGCTACCCTCTTGCTTTTTATGTATGTGTAAAAAGCCTTGGGATTTTCCTTAACCCTATTTGCCAATGACTTTTCGTGACCCCTTCTAGCCCTCCTGACTCCTTGCTTAAGTTCCTTCCTACTTTCCTTATATTCCACGCAGGCTTCGTCTGTTCCCAGCCTTTTAGCCCTGACAAATGCCTCCTTTTTCTTTTTGACGAGGCCTACAATATCTCTCGTTATCCAAGGTTCCCGAAAATTGCCGTATTTATTCTTCTTCCTCACAGGAACATGCCGGTCCTGAATTCCTTTCAACTGCCACTTGAAAGCCTCCCACATGTCAGATGTTGATTTGCCCTCAAACATCCGCCCCCAATCTATGTTCTTCAGTTCCCGCCTAATATTGTTATAATTAGCCTTCCCAAAATTTAGCACATTCATCCTAGGACCACTCTTATCCTTGTCCACCAGTACTCTAAAACTTACTGAATTGTGGTCACTGTTACCGAAATGCTCCCCTACTGAAACATCTACCACCTGGCCGGGCTCATTCCCCAATACCAGGTCCAGTACCGCCCCTTCCCTAGTTGGACTGTCTACATATTGTTTTAAGAAGCCCTCCTGGATGCTCCTTACAAACTCCGCCCCGTCTAAGCCCCTGGCACTAAGTGAGTCCCAGTCAATATTGGGGAAGTTGAAGTCTCCCATCACCACAACCCTGTTGTTTTTACTCTTTTCCAAAATCTGTCTACCTATCTGCTCCTCTATCTCCTGCTGGCTGTTGGGAGGCCTGTAGTAAGCCCCCAACATTGTGACTGCACCCTTCTTATTCCTGATCTCTACCCATATAGCCTCACTGCCCTCTGAGGTGTCCTCTCGCAGTACAGCTGTGATATTCCCCCGAATCAGTCGCGCAACTCCGCCTCCCCTTTTACATCCCCCTCTATCCCGCCTGAAACATCTAAATCCTGGAACGTTTAGCTGCCAATCCTGCCCTTCCCTCAACCAGGTCTCTGTAATGGCAACAACATCATAGTTCCAAGTACTAATCCAAGCTCTAAGTTCATTTGCCTTACCCGTAATACTTCTTGCATTAAAACATATGCACTTCAGGCCACCAGACCCGCTGTGTTCAGCAACTTCTCCCTGTCTGCTCTGCCTCAGAGCCCCACTGTCCCTATTCCTTAGTTCTCCCTCAACGCTCTCACCTTCTGACCTATTGCTCCCGTGCCCACCCCCCTGCCATACTAGTTTAAACCCTCCCGTGTGACACTAGCAAACCTCGCGGCCAGGATATTTATGCCTCTCCGGTTTAGATGCAACCCGTCCTTCTTATATAGGTCACACCTGCCCCGGAAGAGCTCCCAGTGGTCCAGATAACGGAAACCCTCCCTCCCACACCAGCTGTTTAGCCACGTGTTTAGCTGCTCTATCGTCCTATTTCTAGCCTCACTGGCACGTGGCATAGGGAGTAATCCCGAGATTACAACCCTCGAGGTCCTGTCTTTTAACTTTCTGCCGAGCTCCCTGAACTCCTGCTGCAGGACCTCATGCCCCTTCCTGCCTATGTCGTTAGTACCAATATGTACAACGACCTCTGCCTGTTTGCCCTCCCCCTTCAGGATGCCCTCTACCCGTTCGGAGACATCCTGGACCCTGGCATCAGGGAGGCAACATACCATCCTGGAGTCTCTTTCACGTCCACAGAAGCGCCTATCTGTGCCCCTGACTATAGAGTCCCCTATTACTATTGCTCTTCTGCGCTTTGACCCTCCCTTCTGAACATCAGAGCCAGCCGTGGTGCCACTGCTCTGGCTGCTGCTGTTTTCCCCTGATAGGCTATCCCCCCGACAGAATTCAAAGGGGTATACCTGTTCGAGAGGGGGACAACCACAGGGGATTCCTGCACTGACTGCCTGCCCTTTCTGGTGGTCACCCATTTCTCGGCCTGCACCTTGGGTGTGACCACATTTACATAACTGCGATCTATGACGCTTTCCGCCACCTGCATGCTCCTAAGTGCATCCAATTGCCGCTCCAACCGAACCATGCGGTCTGTGAGGAGCTCCAGTTGGGTGCACTTTCTGCAGATGAAGCCATCCGGGACGCTGGAAGCCTCCTGGACCTGCCACATCTCACAGTCAGAGCACTGCACCCCTCTAACTGACATTGCGTCAATTAATTAAAATTAAAATTAAATTTTTTTTTATTTTTTAAAATATATATTTTTTAAAAATTCAAAGTTACTGTTAACTATCTGTTTCCTAGCACTAGATTTCGAATAGAAATGCGAAAGCTAAATATAGTACTCTCCGATCTCTGGCTTAGATACCCCTCTAAATTATAATTAAGTAATTATGTTTAATTAGTTACCAATGCTTAATTTTTTAAATTTAGTGTAGATTCCCAACCAGCCACTCAAGTCACAGCTTTTCTGTGATGTCACTTCAGTTTCCCCCGACACACACAATTTGAAAAAGGTATAAAAGTAAAAATGAGTAAAAATCACTTACTTACCTTCTTACCTTCTGAGTGTCTTAGATGTTCTCAGGTTCTCTCCCTGACAGAGACTGCTCCTCCACCCCCGAACCTTGACCTGCACAATGCTCATAATATAATATAATAATAATATAATATGGCACTTACCTCACACCAATGGGTCTTATTATTAGGTTAGAGGAGGAGGGCGGGTGGGAGACACTACACGTGTAGTGTCTCGGGTTTCCTCTCCACCAGAATTTATTGGTTGGGGGGGGGGGGTCTTCCCAGAAATCTGCGGGTCGAAAAAAATAAAACAGAAAAGAAGTGTTTTTTTAAAAGGATAAACTTACCTCCCAGAAATCACTTGCGCACCGCTCCCGCTGAAATCGACTGGCCTGTTCGTGTGAACGTAAGTGTTTTTAAAGGATACACTTACCTCCCTGAAATCACTTGCGCACCGCTCCCGCTGAAATCGACTGGCCTGCTCCTGTGAAGGTAAGTGTTTTTAAAGGATACACTTACCTCCCAGAAATTACTTGCGCACCGCTCCCGCTGAAATCGACTGGCCTGTTCCTGTGAAGGTGTTTTTAAAGGATAAACTTACCTCCCAGAAATCACTTGCGCACCGCTCCCGCTGAAATCGACTGGCCTGTTCCTGTGAAGGTAAGTGTTTTTAAAGGATACACTTACCTCCCTGAAATCACTTGCGCACCGCTCCCGCTGAAATCGACTGGCCTGCTCCTGTGAAGGCAAGTGTTTTTAAAGGATACACTTACCTCCCTGAAATCACTTGCGCACCGCTCCCGCTGAAATTGACTGGCCTGCTCCTGTGAAGGTAAGTGTTTTTAAAGAATACACTTACCTCCCAGAAATCACTTGCGCACCGCTCCCGCTGAAATCGACTGGCCTGGTCCTGTGAAGGTAAGTGTTTTTAAAGGATAAACTTACCTCCCAGAAATCACTTGCGCACCGCTCCCGCTGAAATCGACTGGCCTGCTCCTGTGAAGGCAAGTGTTTTTAAAGGATACACTTACCTCCCTGAAATCACTTGCGCACCGCTCCCGCTGAAATCGACTGGCCTGTTCCTGTGAAGGTAAGTGTTTTTAAAGGATACACTTACCTCCCTGAAATCACTTGCGCACCGCTCCCGCTGAAATCGACTGGCCTGCTCCTGTTAAGGCAAGTGTTTTTAAAGGATACACTTACCTCCCTGAAATCACTTGCGCACCGCTCCCGCTGAAATCGGGTGTCTTTATATGCCGACGACTTGCTGCTATATGTGTCAGAACCGAGTGCGTCGATAGGAGGAATATTGGAGCTATTGCGAGTATTTGGGTCTTTCTCGGGGTACAAGCTGAACCTGGACAAGAGTGAGTATTTTGTGATGTCTCGGCCGGGGGTGGGGGGGTTGCCATTCTGTAGGGCAGGGACTCACTTTAGGTATCTGGGGGTGCAGGTTGCCCGGGAGTGGGGGAGGCTTCGCAGGTACAACATCACTAGGTTGGTGGGGAGAGTGAAAGCCGATCTGGCAAGGTGGGATGGTCTTCCACTGTCACTGGCGGGTCGGGTCCAGGCGGTTAAAATGAATGTGTTGCGCGATTTCTGTTTATTTTTCAATGCCTACCAATTTTCCTGCCAAAGTCTTTTTTCAGGGAGATTGACGGAAGGATTACCTCGTTCATATGGGGAGGGAAGGTGGCCAGAGTGAGAAAGGTGCTGCTACAGAGGGGAAGGCAGGCAGGGGGTTTGGGTCTCCCGAACCTGATGTACTACTACTGGGCGGCGAATGTGGAGAAGGTGCGGAGCTGGGTCAGAGGGGTTGATTCCCAGTGGGACAGAATAGAGAAGAGTTTGTGCAGGGGGTCGGGGCTGAAAGCATTAGCAACAGCGCCGCTCCCGATAGCTCCGGGGAAATACTCAGGAAGTCCGGTAATAATAGCTTCATTGAAAATCTGGAGGCAGTTTCGTCAACACTTCGGGCTGGGGGCAGGGTCAAGGGAAATGCCGATTCGGGGGAACCACAGATTTGAGCCAGGGAGGTGGGACAAAAGTTTTCGGAAATGGGAAGAGAGGGGGATTAAGACGCTAAAGATTTGTTTCTTTGTGGTCGGTTTGCAGGATTGAGGGAGCTGGAAACGAAGTATGGGCTGGAGCAGGGAGAAGTGTTTAGATACATGCAGGTTCGGGATTTTGCCAGGAAGGAGATACAGAGCTTCCCGGAGGAACCGGCCTCCACATTGCTGGAAGAGGTGTTGACGACAAGGGGACTGGAGAAGGGGGCAGTGTCAGCGGTGTACGGAGCTATTCTGGAAGAGGATAAGGCATCACTGGAAGGGATCAAAGCAAAGTGGGAGGAAGAGCTGGGAGTGGTTATAGAGGAGGGGGTCTGGTGTGAGGTGCCCCGGAGAGTGAATGCCTTCACCTCATGTGCGAGGTTGGGGCTGATACAGCTGAAGGTGGTGTATAGAGCACACCTCACGAGGGCGAGGATGAGCCGATTTTTTGAAGGAGTAGAGGATGTGTGTGAGCGTTGCAGGGGGGGGGGGGTGCTAATCACGTCCATATGTTTTGGTCCTGTCCAAAGCTAGGGGAGTACTGGAAGGAGGTGTTTAGGGTAGTTTCCAAGGTGGTGCGCGAGAAACTGGTCCCGGGTCCCCAGGAGGCCATATTCGGGGTGTCGGACCAGCCAGGGTTGGAAACGGGTGCGGAGGCAAATATCATAGCCTTCACCTCATTGATTGCCTGAAGGCGGATCCTGCTGGGATGGAGAGCAGCCTCTCCACCCAGTGCCCTGGCGTGGCGGGGGGATCTGTTGGAATACTTGACCCTTGAGAATGTTAAGTTCAAACTGAGGGGAAGCTCGGAGGGGTTCTACAAGTCATGGGCACTATTTATTATGCGCTTTCAAAAACTGGATAACATTGAACATTAGTTGGGGGGGACGGGTGGGAGGGTTGAGGGGGGAGGGGGGCTGTGTATATTAAGAGTGACTATGGGTAATCCCTGATTCCTTTTTGTCATTTGTTTTTGTAAACATGCGGGCTGATGTTTGGGGTTGGTGGGAGGATGGGATCGTTGTTATTGTTATGGGGATTGACATATCTTATTGATTATTGTTTATTGTTGGTGGGTGTAAATTCGGGAGAAAATGTGAAAAAGGAGGAGAATAAAAATATTTTTTAAAAGGTACACCAGTGTGTGGCAGCATGTTTTTCATACGGCTGCCTGTGGGTCCAGCTCCAGGCGATCAGGCTTGAGCGATGAATTCATCTTCGAAGTTTAGTTTATTAAATTGATGTGCCATCAATGAACACAAAACGAGTAGTGAACGTAACTGAGGCTTTAATAAACTAAACAGAAAGTCTCCTGGCCTCTGATCCCGAACTGGGTCAGAGGTGGAGACCAGCCACCTTTATACCGGGCCCGAGGGGAGGCGGAGCCATCGGGCAGTTGTTTACCACATTACATGTAATACAGTAGCCGTTTACCACAATACACATATTATATACTACAGTGGTTTACCACATTCACCCCCTGTTAAAAAAAAAGAGTCCAGCGAGGGTGAAGTGGACTTAATGATCAAGTATGTCGGGGGCCTTGACCTTCCGCCGTGATCACCTCAGTCCCGGCTGTGGTGTGGGCACCGGTGTCGAGACCTGCGCATCCGGGAGCGTGTTGTCCTCTTCTTCACTCAGTAGTTGAGTCGGAGAAGGAGGGGGGTGCGGTGTATGGGCGGGGGTGGTGGTGATGGTCGCCGGTGGCCCTGCGGGTGCCTGTTCTTGAAGTAGCTGGGTAGTGGTGGAGGGAAACGGTGTAGGGCCTGGGGTGGTGGTGATGGTCGCTGGGGAACCTGCAGGTGCCAAATCCCAGAAGGAGACTGCGTCCTGTCGCCCGTCATGATGTGCCACGTAGGCATATTGTGGATTGGCATGGAGGAGCATGTCCTTCTCGACGAGGGGATCTGATTTATGACTCCTCGCATGCTTCCGGAGGAGGACGGGCCCTGGGACTGGCAGCCAGGATGGGAGCGAGACCCCGGAGGGGGACCTCCTGGGGAAGGCAAACATACACTCGTGGGGGGTCTCGTTGGTGGCAGTGCACAGGAGCGACCAGATGGAGTGGAGCGCTTCGGAGAGGACCTCCTGCCAGCGGGAGACTGTGAGACTTCTAGACCGTAGGCCAGGAGGACGGCCTTCCAGACCGTCGCGTTCTCCCTCTCCACCTGTCCGTTGCCCTGGGGGTTATAGCTGGTCGTCCTGCTGGAGGCGATGCCCTTGCTAAGCAGGAACTGATGCAACTTGTCGCTCATGAAGGAGGAACGGCGATCGCTATGGATGTAGGTGGAGAACCTGAACAAGGTGAAAAGACTGTGCAGGGCCTTGATGATGGTGGCAGAGGTCATGTCAGGGCATGGGATGGCAAAGGGGAATCTTGAGTATTCGTCAACAATGTTGAGGAAGTACACGTTACGGTCAGTGGAGGGGAGGGGCCCTTTGAAGTCGATGCTGAGACCCTCAAAGGGGCGAGAGGCCTTTACCAGGTGGGCCCTGTCTGGCCGCCAGAAGTGCGGTATGCACTCCGCGCAGACCTGGCAGTCCATGCTCATGGTCCTGACCTCCTCGAAGGAGTAAGGCAGGTTGCGAGCCTTGATAAAGTGAAAAAAATGGGTGACCCTCGGGTGACAGAGGTCTTTGTGGAGGGCCCAAAGCTGGTCTACTTGTGCGCTGGCACATATACCGCGGGATAGGGCATCTGGGGGCTTATTGAGCTTCCCAGGTCGATACAAGATATCGTAGTTGTAGGTGGAGAGCTTGATCCTCCACCTCAGAATCTTGTCGTTCTTGATTTTGCCCCGCTATGTATTGTTAACCATGAAGGCAACCGACCGTTGGTCAGTGAGGTGAGTGAATCGCCTGCCGGCCAGGTAATGCCTCCAATGTCGCACAGCTTCTTCGATGGCTTGGGCTTCGTTTTCGACGGAGTAGTGTCAAATTCCGGAGGCATGGAGGATATGGGAGAAGAAAACCACGGGCCTGCCCGCCTGGTTGAGGGTAGCGGCCAGAGCAAAGTCCGACGCATTGCTCTCCACATGGAACAGAATGAACTCATCCACAGCGTGCATCGCGGCTTTGGCAATATCTGCCTTGATGCGGTTGAAGGCCAGGCGGGCCTCAGCCATCAGGGGAAAAATGGTGGATTTAATAAGTGGACGGGCCTTGTCCGCATAATTGGGGACCGACTGGGCATAGTTAGAGAAGAGCCCCAGGCATCTCTTCAAGGTCTTGGGGCAGTGGGGGAGGGGGTGTTCCAGGAGGGGGCGCATGGAGTTGGGGTCGGGCCCTAGGGAAGCTGTCTCATGCCCGTTGATCCGGACGGTCATCGTAGATTTTGTGAGGTGATGAGGTCGGGACTGGTCGAGCATGATGGAGGCGAGCTTCGGAAGGTGATGGGTAGGCCGGTTGGAGGTAGCGGCGGCCAGCCTACGACCGGGTGAGCAGGGCTCCCGGGAGGCTGCGGAGTGGTCCCAAGATGGCGGCCCCCATGGGTCGCGCGTGGTGGAGTATAAGATGCCATCAATGAACACAAAACGAGTAGTGAACGTAACTGAGGCTTTAATAAACTAAACAGGAAGTCTCCTGGCCTCTGATCCCGAACTGGGTCAGAGGTGGAGACCAGCCACCTTTATACCGGGCCTGAGGGGAGGCGGAGCCATCGGGCAGTGGTTTACCACATTACATGTAATACAGTAGCCGTTTACCACAATACACATATTATATACTACAATGGTTTACCACACATACGAATGCTGCACACATGTCCATGGGTAGCACTCTGGATTCATGATAGCCTTTGTTGGCCAGTAGGCACCCTCTTTTCTCATATTGGCTTAAATGCTGCTGGCATGTGGACTACTGCAGAACAAAGGAATCATGTTTGCTGCCAGGATACCAAGTATGATCCACTGAATATTGTCATACACCAGACGGACATTGAGGTTGCGGAACTATTCCATTTATGGTACGTCGTGGAATTTACATGTGGTGCCCACAAAGCAATGTGTGCACAGTCAATAGCACCCCACACATGGGGAAACCTACTATCTTGGCAAAGCTACATGCTACATGCTACATGCCTACTCCTGCATCTCTCTGGCAAAAGGAAATGAAATATACTTAGTTTAGCTTGCATATCCAACCTCTGTGACATCCATTATGTGACACTGGATGGAGAGACGTTTGAAATATCACCTGCTCCAGCTTGAAAGGAGCCCAGTGTGAAAAAGGTAACGGCCACAGTTGCATTCACAGTTGCTGACTATCTGCCCGAGAGTTGCAGTGCTGCCTGCAACATATGGCAGATTTCAATGTGTGCACCTCATTTGTGAAATGGAGATGTCGCACACCTCTGAGTTAGGAGAATTATTTCCTGAAGACCCAGGGTGTCCTCCTGCTGAGGTATCTTCTTCCCCTCCTCCTTCTCATCCCTCTTTGAGCAGCTTGACCTCTTCTGTGTCACCTCTAATCATTGTCTCTGTCATGTGGTAGGCCAAGGAGGATAGAAACTACTGCACGCTAACTGGGAGCATGTAGTCTGAACAGAACCTTTGAAGTGAGAACCAAGGCCTTCACTAAGTGCCACACCGTTCCGGGTAGACATCAGCAACGAGAAGTAGCAGTACAGACCTCCAAACACCTACGAATTGAGCAACTGCCAGTAGAAACCCAGCATAAACTAAGCCGATAATTCCTTTAAACAGTGCTGGTGGGGGATCTTTCCTCCTGCTGAATGTGTGTTCAGCTGACTGAGATTAACAGAGAGCATTAGTTGGAGTGTTGAAGTCAAAAATTGCACTATTAGGCCCTAATATTATGTCTGTGCAATTGGGTGGATTTTGAATGAGGTAAAATTTCACCTCTGAGGGTTAAATCAGCATTATACACCGACTAGCATCGAGATCTGTTGATTCTGCATATTTAACGGTTGACGGTCCCAGAGTCTGAGTTAATGACCTACTCAAACTTCTGTTCAGTGTCATTCACAATAGAAGTGTGCATGTGTTGCGGGGTCCCCATTTTGGACAACACATACAGGCACCACACAATCAAATTTTGCAGCAAATGATTTTTTCTATTACCTTCCACTTTATATTTCTCTGCGTCCTTTGGTCAACTGACAATCAGACAAATCTTCTGAAAACGGCACAGAAATCTGTCAATCCATACCCCTGATTCAGAGAGCAAGGGAATAAAGGAGAAATAAAGTGCCAGCTACATAAGCCAATGGTTTTCACTTGCAGCAACCTCTAGAGAATATTCCGTAGATTTTACGTTACCATTTTTTCGATGGTACAGGCCTGTAAAGTAGTTGCACCAATTAGTACGGCTTCATCGTGATTGCATTTATAGTCTCATTCAAAATGAGAGGGGGTTGCAGCGCTGATCAACTTGCCGTTTCTCAATTGGCACTGCAGATTCCATTGGCACAGGCAAAGGTTGCTGCAGCTCCCAGGAACAAGTGTTGTTCCTTTACACTTGGCTGCCCAAGCTGAGGCGAATAGTATTTAATCTCACAAATACCTCAGAGAGGGAACACCTCGACGATTTGCAAACTCTAGTGTAAGAATACATTAACAAATTTTTGAAAACACACATTTGAGTTTGTAATTTTGTATCCAGGCAGTGGACTGTGAAACTTGTGAATTGGTTTTTAAAGCTTTGTTAAAACCAGAAAGCACAGATGTTAAAACTAGGTTCAGATGTAGCGACAGATGGTATTTGATTATGGAGCAGACTGTTCGTATAATACAAAGATGCCGCTTCAGCCATACACGAAGCGCTGCAGATACTGGTAGTGGAAAAGATTTCAGGGAAATTTAGAAAGCAGGTGGTTCCAGTGGTAGTGTCGTTTCAAACTGTCTGCTTCTGGCTGTCGTATCTGACAGTGACACTAAATTCACCCATGGCGTCAATAGCCCTGTTTACAAGGTACTTTTCCAATTTAGATTTAAATTTGAATTTGGAGTGAAAAGGACTATTGGTAATTGAGATGGCAGCTCGTTGGATAGAAATCCAGAATGGCCCTTCTTCAGATTTCAATCATATATTATCATAATGTGTATTCATACAGATAAGAATCTATTATATATATTTTCTATCTGTTAGGCAGCAGTGGGATGTTGATCTTCTCCAGGGAATGAAGAGATCTCATAATCCTTGAATAACAGGACTGGACTGGATTCAGATATTATATTAATTGTGCTGGCATTATTATAGCAGCAGATTAAAGTTTTAATTGGAGTGAGTTTTTAACAGTGCTTGTGATAATAAAAAAATAAATCTTTCTATTTGCTCAACTTCAATGCTCCTAAATTTAAATATTATATCACAATATATCATTTTTAATTTCAATACAAGAACAATGTCCGATCATTGATACATGCCTGTTTTTATGTCATTTGGTTTATGTAACTGCTTTTTACATCAGTAGACAAATGAAACAGGAGGAATAGTGCCACATGACTGCTCTACATCATGACACAACTCTGGCATATTACCGAATTGCAACACAATTATCTCACAGACAATATAAAGCTCCATACAATGAATCATGTTTGGTGCATTTTTGCATATTATTGGTGGCTATGACATTGACCTTTTTAACATATTTGGAATTTTACCGGTATTTATTTTGCCGTGATCTGTGTTTTAAATAACAAAAAAAAAAGATTATCATTGTGTTCTTTAGCAAAGCAAAAAGTGATTTTTGAAAAAAATTTGCTTAAAAGAAGCAGTCATGCTTTTTGAATTGCAGCTGTTTCAAAAATTTACTCTTTCTGGCTCCCAAAACAAAACAAGAAAACTACTGTTAATAAAAGTGTCTATTGAAGGAATGGTCTGCTAATGGTTTTCATTGGGCACAAACGCGAATGTGATGAATGTCCTGTTTTATTGTCAGATTCGTGCTCTGCCTCGTGGTTGACCAAACAGTCAGTCAAAATTATTCCTTGGTCATTGCCTTCTAAAAACAGATATTGAAGTTTGAGTATTTTGGAAATAAGAAGGGCTTAGCTTTGTTTCTGAGCAATAAAAAATGTCCATGCGGTTGACAGCAGCAGTATTGCATTTATATTTTAAATGCAGTTCTGGATTCTTCAATAACAATCATTTAAATTAGCCTAAAGTGTCCTCAGCAATATTTTCCTCGTCGTCCATGGTAGTCGCTGTTATACCTCACGGTTTTAGGTTTAACAAATTGAATTATTTCAGCTTTATATATGCATCATTTTTATTTCATTCGGCAGTATCTACAGTGTGTTTTAAATTTAAATTGTACCTCACCATAAATACATGTGCACCCATTTCGAAGTAAAAGAAAATTATCTTGTTTTTTAAATTTTCATTTAATGTATTTTTAATATATGGAAAATAAATTCAAAGATTTTTTGAAAATAATTTCTTCAGTCAACATTAATAATCTTTTGTTTTGTTGCTTTTGAAGAAACCGTTACCTCATATGGTTGAACATTAGTAATAAATTTAAGCTTAGGATACATAGGACGGAGTTATTTACTTATTAATCAGTGTATATTTTCTCTTTTCTAGTGACCATTAATCAACATGACTATACATAGGCTATAAACTAAGGAGAAAACATAAACCGTAGACATTGTCGCGAAGAAGGAATCTGTTTAAAATGAAACGCCTACATGTCAAGATCATTCTAATGAGTTCTGGTGAAGGCCTTCCTTTGGATGCTGTTTGATATTCATTGTTTTTGAGATCATTAAGAAATCTATCTTAAGTCACAAGCTTTACAAACCCTTTGTGCCTGTTCTCCTTCGGTCAGTGCCTTTGCAACATCAAATATACCGTGCACCAAATCAGGCCATTTACCATTACTAATATTCTCAATCTTGGCGTACAATTTGCCAAAATGACAAAATTATATTATTTAAAATCAGATTTTCCTCTAAAATAGCTGATGAACTGTAACCTCATTATACCTGCATAACATTTTCATTCGTTTTTGTATTATTGTTTTGAAAACTTTAGTTTCTCCTTCCCTGAACATTTTTCACGTGTTCAAGCACAACCATCTGAAGGTAAACATAATTAGAAATTTACTGAGAATTTATAGAGATGCAACTGATTACAGAAATACTTTTCCTTCCTACTAGTGACTGAACTTAAGTCAAGATTAATGCTTTTTAAAAAATTATTCGTTCATGGGATATGGGCTCACTGGCAAAGTCAGCATTTATTGCCCTTCATAATTGGTCTTGGTGAAGGTGGCGATGAGTCACCAACTTGAAGCACTGCAGTCCTTGTGATGTAGGTACACTGACAACGCTGTTAGGGAGGGAGTTCCAGTTTTTGACCCAGAAACAGTGGTAGAAAAACGATGGACAGCATTCTCCGTCCCGCCGCACACGTTTTCTGGTGCAGCGTGCCCCTGCCGTCAATGGGATTCTCCGTCCCAGCAATCGGCTAATGGGGTTTCCCCATTGTAGGCACCCCCATGCCATTGGGAAATCCACAGGCGTGATTGCATTGCCAACAAAGCGGAGGATGCCACTGACGAAGAATCCAGCCCGATATATTTGCGATTCAGGATGGTGAGTGATTTGGAGGGGAAACTGCGGGTGGCGGCTTCCCATGCACCTTGTACTTCAGGTGATAGAGGTTTGGGGTTTGGAAGGTGCTGTCGAAGAAGTCTTGGTAAATTGTTGCAGTACATCTTGTAGGTGGTATACATTGATTCCACTGTGCATAGGTAGTGGAGAGAGTGAATGTTTAAGGTATATGGGGTGCCAATCAAGTAGGCTGTTTTGTCCTGGATGGTGTCAAGCTTCTTGAGTGTTGTTGAAGCTGCATTGATCAAGGCAAGTGGAGAGTATTCCATCACACTCCCGAATTGTGCCTTGTGAATGGTGGAAAGACTTTGCGGAGTCAAGAAGAGAGCTACTTACCACAGCATTTCTAGATTCTAACTAGGTCTTGTAGCCACAATATTTATGGGGTTGCTCTAGTTCAGTTTTTGGTCAACGGTAACTTTCAGGATGTTGATGGTGAGGTTCCAGCAATGGCAACACCTTTGAATGCTGAAGTATTATGGTTAGATTATCTCTTGTTGGAGGTGTCAATTGCCTGGTACTTGATGTTGAGAATATTACTTGCCAATTATCAGTGCAAATCTAAATGTTGTCCAGGTCTTGCTACATCTTGGCATGCAGTTCTTCATTATCTGAGAAGTTATGATTGGGACTGAATACTACATGATCATTATTGAACATCCCACTTCTTTTTTTTCAATGTTCTTTATTAGGTTTTTGAACAAAGTATATTTACAGTTATGTACACAGAATAAAATATATATATATAGAAGAGAAAAAAAAAATGGTATGATATTGTGCACTAGCTCAACAACAGCAACTCTGTACAGTTAGCGATATTACTTTTAACAAATAAGTAGGCATCTGTTTGTGTGGGGGGGGGGGAATTGGGGAGGTACCTATACATTTGGGTGCCGGAGAAACAATTACATTGGTTATGTCCAATACAGAGAGGGCGATACGAGAATGGATCTGGTGTTGGTGTTACTTGCTTCTCCCGGGCGGTTTTCGCTTCCGTTGTCGTCGCAGGTTCACCTCCACTTCGGCCGTTCGTCCCGTCTTTCGCCCATATTTTCCTTGCTCTCTGTTACTGTATTTGCCAAGTTTGTTATCGTTTCCCGTGCTCTCCTTCCAACTATCATTCCCTCGCCTCCCCCCTCTCTGTTCCCCTCTATTGTTCCCTGTCTCCTCTCTCTTCCCCACTCCTCCGCCCTGTATTATTCCTTGTGTGAGTAAAGCTCATAGTCTTACAGTTGAAGTAGATGCTGTATTGTGTAAGTTCGTTCTCTCGCCAGCGCTTATACTAGATGTTACATCTGAGCTGCCTATCTGTGTCCTGCTCACTAGCTGCCATTCCTGTGAAGAACGCCCCTTGACTTCCTGTTTGTCTATGATATACATCTCTGGTGCTCCCTCTAGTGGTTACTTAGTTGTAGTGTATTTACATTAGCCCCTTGTGGATGTTACAGTGATGCATATCACTACATCCCCCCTTTTATCTTTTTACATATTTTCTGTACTTTGTTAAAGAAAATTGTACAAAACAGGTAGATAAATGATGATTATGTACAAGTTGTGATGATATTGATGATTGTACAAAGCCAATTAATATTTATGAGTCCAATCTAATAAAGAAATTTGAGTCCAACTTTATGAATTTATTCGGTTTAATTTTTTTTTCTTCTGTTGTTGACGTGGTGATGTTGATATTGTAATTTCTTTGTGAATGTCGTCAGTGTTCTTGTGTTTTAAGTAACCAACAAGCCATCACGAAGTGTTCGAATGGTCGAACCACTGATGTTGACTGATATGGACTTTTTTCTGTGCTTGTGGTATCGATTTAGTGTGTCATCTGCCTTGAAATATGGTGTGCTTGTTTGTTCCGGAGCAAATGTGAATTTGTATTGTCATGTCATGGTATGTTTGTACTCTTGTCATTGTTTTGGAGTGTGCTGTTGCATTGTCCTTCATGTGCAGAGTTGTACCATGTTGTACAGGTCGTTGTTTCATTGTTGTTGTTTCTGTCGTTTCTGTCTTTGTTGTTTTCATTGTTGTTCTTGTTGTTGTTTTTGTCGTGCTTGTTATTTCTGTTTTTGTTGTTGTTCTTGTTGCTTTTGTCATGCTTGTTGTTGCTGCTGCTATATTTGTTGTGTTTCTTGTTGTTGTTCTTGTAGTTTTTGTTGTTGTGCTTGTAGTTTTTGTTGTTGATGTTGTTGTTCTTGTTTCGGTTGAGTTTCTTGTGGTTTTTGTTGTTCTTGTTGCGCTCAATGACTGTACCGTGTGGATAATTTGAGTCATTCTCAAAGTTATTGGTGTCAGTGTCCTTTGTGGTATCTGATGTTTCATTGAGCATTTCTTCTTGAGGATTGTGAGAATGATCTGATGTTGCATTGATCTTGGTGACATCAGTCATTTGTGGTTGATGTGATTCCTCTTTGCTTCCTTGGTGCTCCTCTTCTAGAGTCATTTCTGGTTAATCTGCTTCATCTGCGTTCTCTTGGTGCTCCTCTTCTGGAGTCATTTCTGGTTCATTTGAATCATCTTTAGTTTCTTGGTGCTCCTCTTCTGGAGTCAAAATCTTCAAGATTTCATTTTCTTGTGGGTAGTTTAGAGTAGATGAGGTTTCAAATGACGTGGTCTCACCGGACTCATGAGTAGTTTTACTTTGATTGTTGAGTGCTTCTGTACAGACAAGCTGAGATCTGCCAGTCTCGCTGTGATCTTGCATATCTTGTATGTCGATTGTGATCACATTGTCACTGTTCTCACATGTAGTGGGTAGACATTCATTGACTTCTTGTTGATTAAATGAGCTGGGTAGACTTTCATAGTCTTCTTTTTGTTGTCCATGTGAGCTTGGTAGACTTTCATAGTCTGCTTCTGGTTGCTCAGATACGGTGGATAGACCTTCATGGTCTTGTTCATGCATGGATTTTGCTATGGAGTCTTTAGTTGCTTCCACTTTGGAGTCTGTCAACGAGCTCTCTGTGGAAGCTTGCGTCGCTCTCTCTCTGGAGTCTTAATAATAATAATCGCTTATCACTCTCCGTGTGGAGTCGTGCAGTGTTCTCTCTGTGGAGTCGATCTGTGCTCTCTCAACGGAGTTGGTCAGTACTCTGTGTGGTGTCGTTTTCTTCTTGGGTATTTGACAGGTTGCTGTCATCCAATGTATTGACGATCTGCCACTGCAACATGGTATTAGATTCATCTACCATGAGTAGAGTCGTGTTGAGCTTTTCAACCGTGTTGCTGATGCTTTTATGATCATATCCGAACAACTCAGCCATGTCTGAGCAGTATTCTTCAATATACAAATCATCTTTTTGTGTTTCGGATTTGTTATTGTGCTCTTCATGTTCAATGAGCAAATCATTTTCTTTCGTTTCAGATTTGTCATTGTGCTCTTCACTTTGGGTGATGCAAACTGCTTGTTCCAGAGTGCTGCGGAAGTTATTTTCAACTGCTGGTTGAAGGTCAGGCATTGTTCTGTCTTTCGAGGTTCAAAAATTTGGTTTTGTAGTTTTAAAACTCTTATTTTTAATTTTCGGGCAGTGTTGCTTCAAGTGGGCATGGCCTGAGTTTTCTGACGTCATGACGCTCGTGACGTAAAGCATAGGAATCGATTACGCATGTGCAAATCAATTTTCCTTTACTGTGCGCTTTTTCGCAAACTGCGCATGCGCGGCTTGCGCATGAGCAGATCCATCTTCGAACTGTGCGCTCTTTTTGTTCAACTGCTTCGAACGGTGTTCGATCTTTTTCTGACTGCGCATGTCGATCTCCGTTCTATTTTCAACTGCGCATGGGTGGCTGCAGTTTCCTGCACATGCACAGATGCAGATTTACATCTTTTGTTCCCCGGGCAGTTAAAAATATTCTCAGATGGCATTTTAACTTCTTTAGATTCGTGGAGAAGAACTTTTTCGGCGTTCTTTCTTGGTGCACTTTTCAATCGCGATTTCCAGCATTAAACCTTTCTGTTCTGATAATGATTGTTTGAGTTTTGCATCATTCATTCCCTGTGCAATTTGGTCTCTGAGCATTGGATGTCTTAAAGCAGCATTGTTACTGGTATTACAGTGATCTCCAAATTTTTTGTGTATTACTTCTAATTTGGTGTTGTCTTCACCTTTCAAGTAATTAAAGCAGTTATAGATTTATCTAGCTTCATGTCCTGCTAGTAGCAGTGCTATTTTCATTTCTTCAGAGTCCGTGCTCAAATCATGAGCTACGACATATGTTTCGAACATTTGTTTGAATATTTTCCATCTTTGACTTAAATTACCAGTTGTTTTCAGCTGCGGTGGAGTTCCAACGAGTTCCATTGAATCAGCTAAGTCCCCCCACATCGAATGTCTGGTACGAGTTTTCTTGTCATTTTGATCTTTCATTGTTTGAATTTGTGTAATCTTCTAGTAAGCATTCTGAAGTCTCCTGGTACCATGTATTATTCCTTGTGTCTGAATAAAGCTCGTAGTCTTACAGTTGAAGTAGATGCTTTATTGTGTAAATTTGTTCTCTCTCCAGCGCTTATACTAGATGTTACATCTGAGCTGCCTATCTGTGTCCTGCTCACTCGCTGCTGTTCCTGTGAAGAGCGCCCCTTGACTTCCTGTTTGTTTATTATATACATCTCTGGTGCTCCCTTTAGTGGTTACTTAGTTGTAGTGTCTTTACATTAAACCCTTGTGTATATACAGTGATGCATATCCGAACAGGCGCTGGAATGTGGTGACTAGGGTTTTTTTCACAGGAACTTCATTTGAAGCCTACTTGTGACAATAAGCGATTTTCATATCACTACGCCCCCCCCTTCTGCACCTCTTCCCCCTTCCCCTCACCTTCGCCTGTGGTTCGCCTTTCTTTTCTCTTAGGTTTAGCTGTTCCCCCCCCCCCCCCCCCCCCCCCCCCCCCCCCCCCCCCGGGGCCTATCCCTCCGTCTCACACCTTGGCTACTTTCCCCTGATTCTAGACTACTTGGCTATTCTTCTGCTTGTTCGTTGGCCACAAACAAGTCCCGGAATAATTGGGTGAATGGCTCCCATGTTCTGTGGAAGCCGTTGTCCGACCCTTGGATGGCGAATTTGATTTTCTCCATTTGGAGAGATTCTGAGAGGTCGGACAGCCAGTCTGCAGCTTTGGGTGGTGCTGCTGACTGCCAGCCAAACAGGATGAACTAATAAAAAAAACAATGACAGTGGCCAGAGTAATTTTGGGGCAGCACGGTAGCATTGTGGATAGCACAATTGCTTCACAGCTCCAGGGTCCCAGGTTCGATTCCGGCTTGGGTCACTGCCTGTGCGGAGTCTGCACATCCTCCCCGTGTGAGCGTGGGTTTCCTCCAGGTGCTCCGGTTTCCTCCCACAGTCCAAAGATGTGCAGGTTAGGTGGATTGGCCATGATAAATTGCCCTTAGTGTTGGGTGGGGTTACTGGGTTATGGGGATAGGGTGGAGGTGTTGACCTTGGGGTAGGGTGCTCAAGGGTGCAAGAGCTGGTGCAGACTTGATGGGCCGAATGGCCTCCTTCTGCACTGTAAATTCTATGAAAACAATTCTATGATACTACGGCGGGGGATCAGGGAGGCAAAGGCAAGGGCGTCCGCCCTCCTCCCCAGGAATAGATCTGGCTGGTCTGAAACCCCGAAGACCGCCACTTTTGGGCATGGCTCCACCCTCATCCCCACCACTTTGGACATTGCCTCAAAGAAGGCTGAACAGTACGCAGCAAGTCTGGGGCATGACCAGAACATGTGGGCGTGGTTGGCCGGGCCTCCTTGGCACCATTCACATCCAACCTCCACCTCCGGGAACATCCCACTTCTAACCTTACAATAAAGGGCAGGTAATTGATGAACCAGCTAAAGATGATTGGGTCTATGTAAATGCCCTGACAAACTGCTACAGCAATGTCCTGGGGCTAACATGATAGTCCTCCCACAATCTTTATATGAGATAAGACTCTCGTCCATGGAGAGTTTTCACCAATATTCATTGACTTCAATTTTATTAGAGTTCCTTGATGCCTCATGTGCTGCCTTGATGTCAAGACCAGTCACTTTCGCCTCTGAAATTCAGCTCTTCTATCCAGGTTTGGGCCAAGGCTGTAATGTGGTCTAGGAGCACGTTATTTGTGAGCAAGTGCCAAATAACAGCACTGTCGAAAATACCTACCATTACTATGTTGATGATCGAGAGCTGACGTATCGGACGGTAATTACCTGGATTGGATTTGTCCTGCTTTTCATGGGCAGTTTCCCACATTGTCACTAGATGCCAGTGTTTAACCTCAGCCTCATGTTAGTGACTTCATTATCCACCAGCATTCGTTACTAGATGTGACAGGCCTGCAGAGTTTTGATTTGATCGGCTGCTTGTGGGATTGCTTAGTGCTATCTTCAGCATGTTGCTTCCATTGTTTGGAATGCATGTAAACCCTGTAGCTTCACCATGTTGATGCTGAATTTTTAGGTACGCCTCATGCTGGTCCTAGCATGCTCTCCAGCACTTCTTATTGAACCAGAGTGGCTCCTTGCCTTGATAGTAGTGATAGAGTGAGCTGAATTTGCCAGTCCATGAGGTTACGGATTGTGTGGAATACAATTCTGCTATTGCTGATGGCTTACAGCATGTTATGGATGCCCACTTTAGAGTTGTTAGATCTGTTCTGAATCTATCCCATTAAGGGCAGAGGTAGTGCCACAGAACATGATGGAATGTGTGTTTAGTGTGAAGATAGAACTGCCTGTACTACCATAGACTGATGCATTAGTAGATTAGCGAGGATGAAGTCAAGTAGGTTTTGCCCTTGTATCGATTCTCTCGCCACCTATCGTAGGTCCAATCTTGTGATATGTCCTTCAGGACTTAACCAGCTTGGTCAATAATGGTGCAGCTGGGCATCACTTGGTGTTAGGCACTGAAGACCCCACTCAAGAGTACATTTGATGCCCTTGTTACCCATACTGCTTCTTCAAGTGGTGTTCAACTTGGAGATGTACTTATTCATCAGTTGATGGAGAGCTGTAGATATTAATCAGCAGGGATTTCCTTTGTTGTGGGTCTGGAGTCACATGAAAGTCAGACTGGGTGAGGATGACAGATTTTCTACTGCATATTTTGAGTATTAAACATGTAAAATGGTGATTCAAATTGCGAAATACATAACTCCAAAACAAAATTAGCGCAATATTGCATTGTGTATTTTAAATCAGCTAACAAAATACCCCCAAGTCCCTGAAGTGGGGCTGCGCAGTGGCTAGCATTGCTGCCTCACAGCACCAGGGACCAGGGTTCAATTCTGGCGTTGGGTGACTGTGTGGAATTTTCATGTTCTCCCCGGGTTTCCTCCAGGCGCACCGGTTTTGTCTCACAGTTCAAAGGTGCGCAGGTTAGATGGATTGGCTTTGCTAAATTGCCCTTTAGTGTCCAAAAATGTGCAGGTTAGGTGGAGTTACGGGGTTAGGGAGGGGAAGTAGGCCTGGCTAAGGAGCTCTTTCAGAGGGTGACTGCAGACACAATGGGCTGAATGGCCTCCTTGTGCAATGTAGAAACTCTTTGAAATTCTAAGTTAGGGGAGGAAATGTATCTTCCTGTTCTGACCATGATGTTATCAGCAAGTTTTGGCTTCTGCTGAGTAACAACTGGACATTTATCATATGAAAGTGTGAGTATTCAAGCACCAATTCTTTTAATCTTCACAATTATTAGAGTAAACATATGAGGATTGCTAAATAGGTTTTTACTTCAAACAATTAATGGAAAAATAGAAACATTTTGATGAAAACGCAATCATAAAATTTAGAGCATCAATATGGATATTTTTCAAACTGATCATCTGAAATTGTGCTAAGAGAGTCCAAGGACTTTGATAACTGGTTCAAAAATCAGCTGTATCTATCATGCAATGCATTACATCCTGCTCTCCATCACCCACCCATTTTCTCACGGATTTGTAATGCTACTGGTCCTCCAGCGTATCAGCCCAAGCCTTGCTGGAAAATTAACTGTAAATTCACAGTACGGAAACATTAATTTGTGACAAAGAGACATACACAGTGAATTGTGAACCACCATAACCATCGCCAGATGATTTGCAAATTATGCCGATTCACAGTTCATGGGATTTTGCCATCAACCTCGCCGTAAGTTTCAGGAAATGGCTCGGTTTGTGGTGTAAATACAAATTGAACTCCCACAGAACTCACAGGGCTGTTACTTCAGGGCATAAGAACCTAGGTCATGAGGCAACTAATGGTACTGAAATGTTACTCAAGCTTGGAAAATAAACAATGAAACTGTAAAATCTCACTTGTACAGGTAGTAAATTATCCTTACAGATCTCTCAAATTATATTTTTTCTCCTTTCTGCCTCTTTTTAAAAAGTTTTAAAGTGCCCAATTCTTTCTTTTCCAATAAAGAGGCAATTTAGTGCAGCCAAACCACCTACCCTGCACATCTTTGGGTTGTGGGGGTGAGACTCACGAACCCACAGGGAGAATGTGCAAACTCCACATGGACAATGACCTGGGACCGGGATCGAACCCGGGTCCTCGGTGTCGCTTTCTGTCTCTGTTAATTCAATATTTCTGTCCTCTATTTCTGGGTCTGCATCCAATGTGATTCTCAATTCTCCCGATTTCCTCTCTGCTGTTGCCCAAGTTTCTTTCTCTATCCTTAAATTATATTGGATAAGGAGATGGATTGTTGATCTCGTCATTTAGTAAGGTTCCGGATGGCCATTGTCCTTGCCATATTATAAACTCTCACTTCCAGCAATTTGCAATGCAAAAATCATTGGGGATGAAGGGTGCTGGAAAAGAAATCCAACTCGTGTCTCGTGTGAGCCATCACATTTCAGATTCTTCGGCGCAATCTAATGGCCCTACTCGGGATGTGATGCGGTTGATAAATCTCACAAGAGGCCTTTTGTGAGATTTACCTGGTTCGCTATGCCTCGCGAGTTCTAATGGGATCTCGCGAGGCATCACAATCTGGATCTAGAGCACCCCTGCACCCTCCATGCCACCTGGGGACCATGCCACTGCCAGCCTGGCAGTGCCACCCTGGAACTGCCAGGGCCACCCTGGAACTGCCAGGGTGCCTAGATGCACTTCCAGGGTATCAGGCTGCCTAAGGGACTAATGAAGCCTGTGCCAGGGATTGAGCCCAGGGGTGCCCTGCTCCTTATGAGATGGGGTGCGGGTGGGCTTGATGACCATCTTATAGGTGAGTTTAAAAATGGTGTCCCGATCTCTTCCTGCACTCGTTTGTGGACCTCGTTAATGCAGGAAATGGGACTAATGAAGCAGAGTCCCTTTTACTAGCGGGATCATTCTCGGCGCTGCCACCACCAGAAAACATGCTCAATACGGGACTGTTTCATTTCCGTTAAATCGTGTCCCTTCCCCTTGTTTGTAAATGCCTCTTGTGATCATGTTCCACACAATGGATGGAATTTTCTGCTCTTGCAGGAGATGAGCGGGTAGGTGTTGGGAAGGCTGGAAGACTGGTTGCTTACCCGATGCCTTCCTGATTCCTTCAGTAGTAAAGACCCTTAAATAGCCAATTAATGACCACTTGAAGCCCTCTTCCCATCTCTGTTGTAATTTTCAAAGCTCCAGGCAGGCCTGCCAAAATGCAGCCTGCATGACTGGTTAAAGTATGCATGCAGGCTGAATGTTAGCTGCGAGTGGGGCCCTTGGTCTGCACTAATCAGTGCATGATTGAGAGCATGGACATGGGCCATTGACTGCTACCCCCTGCCCTTGCTGTTAATCCCCATGGCCTTCCCTCTCTCACGACCCTGACTCCATGGGAACCCCTCAACAGCATTTTCTTTCTTCCTGGCCACTCTGCAATCTTGTGACTCTGCTGGGCAGGGGTGCGGGGGGGGCATTGTTCTGGCAACCGCCATGGGCTCCATAATGGCACTGCTGAGTGCAAAAGCTGCTGTTCTCCAACTGGTCAGCAGCTCTAGGCCAGTGAGACTTCGTACCCTGGTCCTCAATCGAGAGGCAGGCCTGTTGCTGACCTCTTAAACACCTGATGGGTAGAAGATACATGAACCATCCCCATTCTCGCTGCTTATGTAGGCAGTGTGTGAGACAACTGGTGAAAATGGAAGTTTCTGCCCTATGGGTGGAAACTTATGCCCTCTTCTGTGGTGACTTTGATGGCAGTGGGGTCAATTCATTGGGCGGGGGGGGGGGGGGGGGGGGGGGGGGTGTGGGTGGATACCCTACCACTCCTTGCCTCCACCCTGATAGGCCTTCCTACCTATTAAGACCCTTATGTCGACATTAATGTCCATTTAAGAGCCTAGCTCTCTGCTGCTGAATTAACCTAATGGTGGGCAGGGGGCTCACCATGCAGGATAGTGACAAGAACACTCATGCAGTATTGCTTGTGGGCTCCTGTGCGGGGGACTCTTGTTGAAAAGCACTTAGTACCTGATCAAGGGGAGCAGGGGGTGGGGAAGCTAATGCCTACTTAAGGGCTTCAGCCTGCCGCTGCGATTTAACTGGTGGAGGGAGAGTGCCAGGACAGCTTGTTTCCCAACATGGGCTGGTTGCCAGCAGAGAGGTAGGTGGAGGTGTTGAAGACCTACCTCAACTCACTTAAACCCCAACTCAACTGACTGTTTAATTGATTCAGGGCAGCCATCCTAAGTGTTGATTTTTTAGACGGGGTGGTGGTTGCTGGGACTATGGTACCGCACCAATCCAGGCCATCGTTTCTTTCATTCATGCCCTCAGATCTGCCCTTCCAATCTTTTAGTAGGTGTTTTGAAAATATTTTAAGACAAAGCCAATTATGAATCATTAAGCTGATATTACAAACAAGAGAAGGTACAGAGTAGCAGATGTGATCAAAACTCATTTACTTCACCTAACTTCAAATCCCTCCTTATGAATTAGACAAATAATAACCACCTTCCTTTTCTTAGCCAGTGTCTTGGGTTTCCCGCATCATTGAACCTTCTCTTGATCAACCTGTGGTTTTGATCAGTTTTGAGCTGAATTGAATTTCCCGTTGGTGGGCTGACATCCTTCACAACCACAGCAACTGGCCTGAAACATATTTTTTTCCTCTTTGTTATTTCTGACCGCAAAAAGAGGGGGGCTGCCCCCAAAATGCTTTCATGTTCAGGTATTCTTTAAAACATCAATTTTGCACCCCCCCCACCCCCTAGAATGGTTTTCAAACCAACATCTCGCATATGGTTCAATTTCAGAGTAGATATTCGGAGAGTCTGTACTATTATCTCAAGTTATTTTGTAAGCATATTGAATGCCTGATTAATACAAACTCCACCTCGTCTCAGCTACTGCAAAATATGTGTGTATAGAGACTTTTAAGCCGATGTGAAGTTGTTCTAAAGAAATGATCAAAAAATTGTAACATGTCACACCTGCACTCTATTTCTCAGGTTTTGAACTGAGCACATACATGGCATGGCTCAATGGGTCCCATTTAAAAGAATGTTCACATTTCAAGGTATCATGGCCGTAATTCTCAAAAGAATTTCTACGTGTGGTCTCTGGCAGGAAATGTAGTGCGATTCCTGCCTGGTGGGTCGACGCGATTGCAATTCAAGGAATTTATTTGGAGGGAACACGTGGTTTGCACTAGTATCGAGAGGGGTGAGGCCCAAACACGCCGGCAAGCCCAGCTTCAGAGAGATCGGGACGCCGTTTTTAACGGTCGCCCGGTCTCAAATTGACATTCAAGTCGACCCCCCCCCCCCCCCCCTCGTCAACATCATTCGGGCGGCACGGTGGTTAGCACTGCCGCCTCATAGCTCTAGGGACCCGGGTTCAATTCCGGCCTCGGGTGACTGTCTATGTGGAGTTTGCATTTTCTACCCGTGTCTGCGTGGGTTTCCTCCAGATGCTCCGGTTTCTTCCCACAGTCCAAAGATGTGCAGGTTAGGTGGATTGGCCATGCTAAATTGCCCCTTAGTGTCCAAAAGGTTAGTTGGGGTTACAGGGATCATAGAACATTTACAGTGCAGAAGGAGGCCATTTGGCCCATCGGGTCTGCACCGACCCTCCGAAAGAGCACTCTAGCTAGACCCACGCCCCCACCCTATCCTCCTCATAACCCCACTTAACCTTCTGGAGATTAAGGGTCAAATTAGCATGGTCAATCCATCTAATCTGCACATCTTTGGACTGTGGGAGGAAACCGGACGGAGCATTTAGAGGAAACCCACGCCGATATGGGGAGAACGTGCAAACTCCACACAATAACCCAAGGCCGGAATTGAACACGGGTCCCTGGTGCAGTCAGGCAGCAGTGCTAACCACTGTGCCACCATGCCGATAGGGTGGAGGCATGGGCTTAAGAAGGGTACTCTTTCCAAGGGCCGGTGCAGACTCAGTAGGCCGAATGGCCTCCTTCTGCACTGTAAGGATTCTATGAACCCCCTCCCCCAAGGATTACTGGCATTGAGGCCCTCCCATCACACCTCGTCCCTTGGTAATGTCAGCCTGGCCTGTCCCTGACCACCCGGGTGCTACAAAGGCCTCGAAGTCCCCCAGTGTCTGGTTTCGGTTTGTGGAGACCAGTAGTGATCCGTGCCGGCTTCACGTTGTGCCAGTGGGTGGGAGAATTTGGCTTTAAGCCGATAAATATTCATTATCTGTTATTACCACATTGGTTGGAGTGACCAGGAGCATCAGAAACGGATTGGCGAAATCCCATTTAGGGCCTCTCCTGCAAGTCTCCCAACCCAGCGGGATTTGCGCCAGGCACAATGTGGCCGGACAATCGCACCCCCATATTTTGAAGTGTAAACGGAATATTGAGCAAATATCAACAAATCACAATTGAAAATAAGGGACTTATCAATGAAATGTCTTAAAAATTGTAATTAAAAAAAATAATCATCTTCCATTGATCTTAAGATATGCCTATTTACTCATAATTAGACTTTGTGGCCTTAAACGGTACAGACTACCTCAAACATAACTTCACCTCAGAGGCAGAATAATTACATTGCACAATGCTCTTCCATCTTTACCCTGAGCAATGTCATGGGAGAGCTGAAGGTTTTATCAATTGTCCATATCCACTGCTTCCAGAATAAGTAAAATAATTTTTAAACACTGCCTGGGATTTCCTTGGGAGCAGGTCCTGCGCCGTTGCAATTTATGCATTCAAATGGGGTTTCTCCCGCACTAGTGAAGTTAAAAAAAATTTTAAACAAACCGTGGTTATTTACTGATGATTTTCTCCACATTAACATCCAAACAAGAAAATAAAAGCACAGATAAAGGCTCTGTAGTATAAGAACATTAAAACTCCTACTGCTCAGGTTCAGCTTCTTGTATGAACTTCTTTCAGTTGCTCTTTAAGTGTGAATGAAAGCTTTCAACCACAAAAACTAAAAACTTGTGGAAAGCAAACACAAAATAAGTGCAAACGTGTATCTGGAATTATATTTATTCTGCACAAGCTTGCATATATACTGCACATACATTCAGTTTAGAGAAGAATGGAAGGCACACAAGGCAATTGAACTACTGTAGTCTGTAGGTGGTACAAAGCAAAGGTAAAAGTCTGGATACCATACAAAAAAGCTTAAAACACACAAAATAAAATCAGTTATTGAACAAAAGGTTTCATCTTCAAAATTTAGTAGCTGCCAAGCAGAATTTAATAAGGATTGCTTAAGTCAGTTGGCTACTGCACCCCTATAACATGGACAGGGCTATCATTTCATTATATGATCAATTATTACAGTACATCCCTGGTAATACAAAATTGTACACCTTCAAATAAATTATGATAAATTAAAAACCAATAAATTATGCAAAGTTTCAGAACAATTGACAACAACAACAAAATTCCACAATCAAAATGGTTTCTAGCTAGAAAAAAAAATCAAAAACACTGACTAGGTCAGTTTCAATTACTGCACTATTTTCAAATTAACGGGTATTTAATACAAAAAGGAGCATAATGTTATGTACAACATATTGCTAAATAATATAAAGGCAGTGTTTTTGTCACTTTTCTGCAACCATATACATACAAGCGTTTTCATCGCAGGCAGTTCATATCCCACAGTTCTCTATGACAAGATGAGCGTGTTTCATTCAATTTCACATTCTGCAATAGAAGTGCAATACACAGTAACCATTTCCAAAATAGCCATCTCCCTTATCATTAAATTTGAAGGGAGTTCTCAGAAAACAGGTCAACATTAAACTACCACTTAAAAAAAAAGATCATACGTGGTCAGGATTTGGGTAAATTACATAATTTACAAGTGCATGTGCTTTTGCTGTAGCTGTTGATTTCTGTGCCACTGACATCACCACAAGAAAGGTCTCAGGATTCATCCAGTTACTCATTTATTTACTGGGTAGATGCAATATACATTCTGTAAATATTTTACAAGATACAGAAGTCATAATGAGTAATTAGCGCAGAATTTGTGGATTTTGAATACAATAAACCATGAAGTGAATGTCAAAGAATTTTTATAAATATAATAAGAGTTCCAAGGGGTAATGAAATTACATTTGAGGGGAAAATGGCAATAGGTATTTTTCAAAGGAAATTAAATACATACTTTTGATCAGTATCACATCATGCATTGTATTTCCTGTGATAGCAATATGTTTCGCAACATAAATCGGATGTGAAAGGTGATTAGTTGAAAAATATAAGAGGAAGAAAAAAGGATGCAAAACAAATTCAGTGAAAAATGGTAATTTAAGGTTAGCATTTCTCGAGGGCTCCCTTTTTAAACTTCTTTGTATTTACCCACATATTTTTAATGCAGTTACTTTACAACAGCATGTTTAAAAAATCAAAAATATTTAGTTCAGAAACTTAAAGCGATTACCAGCTTTTGATATTCTGAGGCATAATCTAACTGCAACAAAATATGTGAGCAAATACCTCATACGATTTAAATACTACAACTCAATGTCTGCCATGTAAATTTTTCACTACTGTGAACATTCTCTGCGACAAATCCTGCAATAGTCATAAATATAAGTGTCACAGAGGTCACAATAAAACATTCTCTTCACAAAACATATTTTCAGCAAGTCTAAAATAGAAAAGTTGTCCATCTAAAGGGAAAAATCAGCTTTCACTTCACACGTAAAACACATCATATGAAATATTGCTTCTATACTACTTTTTATAATCTATGAAAACACAAAATCTGCACCACAGTTACAAAAAATTGGCTTCTCTACAAGATTTCCCAAACTCGAATGCCGAGCAGTCGAAGAGGAAAAAATAATTTGCTTTATCAAACTGTTCTAAAAATTCTCTTCAAAAATTTTTTTCCAGCTGTTTAATTTTTATAAAGATACAATATGTGCATAGCTATTACCATCACGGTAAACTGCAGGGAAAAAAATCTGGCATTTATTGCAGTGGGTTATGAATAAAAAGGAAAACCTCAAGAATTCCAAAACACGAAATGTTCAGCCACAGAAGGCACAAGAACAATTGTCTATGTGGAAAATTGGTAAATTGAAGGTGTCTGTATCCTTCAAGCTGGTGCATTTAAGGTCTAGGCACAGGATATCACCTCAGGTTTATATGCAATGTTAAATTTCTATTAGCAATAAGAGTACGGAAAACGGGAATTAATTTACAGATATAGCATCCATCATGAGCTCATAATAAACTATATAAATTTCCATTCTAAAACATCTGATCTCCTGCCTCTTGTAGCTGTTACATCATGAATACGTAAAGTGTATGCCAGTATAATGACAGAAAACCTTGTGAAGCAATCGAGATAATCTCAGGTTTGTAAGGAAAATGTAGCTGGAGGCACAAAGGCATTATGGCTCTCGTAAAAGCATTCCAGTTCAAATAAAATTTCCAGAACATTCTTTATATACTGCACAAAGAGAAATTAGTTTAAATGGAATTACAATTAGACTGTTGAACGTGCCTTTATTAAAATCATATTACAAAACTCTCCTATTAGACCAGCGGTGCAATCATTACAGAATAGAGGTACTGAAATTCTTTTGAATCCAATTGTTTTTTTTTGTTACAAAATGCCAGGGTATATGATAACGTTTGCAATCTTGTGCACAATTCAATTATTTGACCAATCTTACACACATTATCCTCTAATCTCCAAAACAATTAAACAAGGTGGTAGGGCCCTTTACTCTGTTTATAATAATCATTGCCCCTCTAATTGGGACCACATTGTAATGTCAGGACAGAACTGTTAGCTTGTATTCTTCAAGGTCAGTCCAATAATAGGACCACCAATACTCATGACTAATTTCATTAGACAAGTTTGATTTCAAATTTCATTGTCACAACATGTCAGTACTAATTGAGACTGAGTGACTGGTACATAATTCTGTCAGGCAGGGCCGAGGAAGAGTGTAGAATGCAACCAAAATAAAACATTCAGCACTTTGGGGCACACCAAAATTAAAAAGACAGACTTGGTTTAGATGCATAGTGAATACATTGGCACTCCGTTGCTATTGTCTGCATTGCCTAAAGTCTGCAGATACTGCAAGTGCTTTATAATAATGACAGGGCATTGCAGGCATTGTGCTGTTAATTTGAAGTCAGCAGGTTTTAAGGCTATGTGCCGACATTAATTGCTTCCCTGCATTTCTATCCATCAACTGCACTTACAACTAGTTAAACTGTAGCATTGGGGGTACTCACACTCTTAACAGCTTTTAAATTGTAAATGTAGAAAATACATAAAATTTTGTATATTCGAAGATTTTAAGTGCTCTGCTCATCTTCAGAGAACTCCAATTTTCAGATTGAATTGAACCATGAACAAATTAGGTAAACCAAAAACACAATTTTGTAATTCCATGAACCTTGAATTATTAAATTGACAATAGGCCGCTCGGTTCCAGTTATTATCTGCCCTACATGATGGTAAGTTTAGTATAGAATTTTAATAAAAAAAACATTTAATCCTTGCATTGGCTAAGTGTTTTTGCTGCAGTAAAGTTGAAATTTTCTTTTTTATGACAAATTCTGATTTTATAACCTCTTGAGGCTGTAAGCAACACTTCTGTGCAAAATAAATCAAAAATAACGAATTCCATTAATGCTCCAGTGCTACATCATTATCAATATGAATGGTTAATTTACGTTATTGTACCACATTCTCCTCTTGGTTTCTAACAAATGCTAAACCTTTACTATATAAATCATTTTGATCCTCATTATTCATCTACTCAAAGTACAGTAGCTTGCCAACATAATCCCTACCTCATAAAATTATTAAAAATTACATCAAAAATTGGGATTACGTTTTGTTTTAAAGTTTGAAAATGTACTGTACAATTTTTTCCAAATATGTTCCAGAAAGTATTGATGTATTTGTACATTCTATAGGGCATTATAGGGTTTTAATGTTGAAATCCAACGTACAAGGCTCCATAGCCTGAACAGTTTTTGTACCCAGTTTTAAATTAACTCAGTCTTAATTTATTCAGATTATGCTGAATGCAAATTCTGCAGTGATGCACGTTTGTCCAGTTCTAATCTTGAATACTCAGTGCTGATGTTTACAGTGAAAATACAGACCTGCAGATGCCATTTAACCAACAGATCCACAAGTTGAAAATAGAGTTCAGTATTGTTGAACTGCATGAAGAATTCATGTATGATTTATGTAAAATAGAGGGAAAAATTACACAGAAATCCTAAATTTATCTTTGTATATCCTGGAGTGGTTTTATTTCAACCCTAAATATAGATCAATGCCAGTGAAAGGATAAAAACAATTATGGACGTACCATAAAGTGACAAGGCCATTTTGCTGAGAAGAGTCAGGTGATGACCAATTGTGGTTAACAGTTTAGAATGGTCTAAGCCATTCTAACTAACTATACTTCAATTTAGTATTGTCTAAGGTAGTGGATTGGGAACTTACTGTTTCTGATAATATTTATTGAACAAAATTATAATGCAATATCAGCCTTTCTGCAGCCTGGAAATTGTTGAGTGAATCACTGCTTACAATCAGGAATTTCCAGCTTGCACACCAGAAATTCCTGATGACACAACTCATTTAACATTGAGTTGTGTAGGTTTGATTTCCCAATTAGACAAAAAGAAATCTGTAACACACCATAAACCAGTAGGTTTGACATGAATCAGTTTTAACTAAGGCAGAAACCGGAACAGATCCATTTTGCCCTCTTGTTCCAGGGATCGAGCATTGTAACAAGAGATCAGCATAGTTGTCTTTTGTACCAATGAATCACTGGATTGTGGTGAGCTGGCAAGTTGAAACATCATTCTATCTAGACACGTTACAAAAAGGTGCAATAATTATGCCAATCCTTTAATATATCTTAAATTGTGTTTTCGGAAAGTGCACACTTGCATGCTTCATCATTTCATCAGAAACTGCAATTAAAGGCAGAGTGGCTATATTCAAATCCAGTTCTAACAGTTCATTATACCTCAGGATAGTCATTTTAAAATATCTTGTCAATATGCTGGTTGGTGGATCTGATTGATTCAAAATGTGTATGATCAAAATGGATTGGTTTAAAGTCAAATAAGCTGGCACAGATACAGCTATAGATCACAAAGTTATATATAGAAGTTTGCTCTCAGTAGTAATTTGTTGGCAAATAAAATAAATACACTACTATTAAAGGTCACACTCCAATGACAATTAAATCAGGCTAATGAGGGCAATTGCAGTACGACTGCGTAAATATGTATATATATTATATATAAATTTTTAAAGATTGTACACGGTTCAACATGTTCTCTTCATCTAGTGACTCAAGACGCTTTCAGCAGTCACGGTCAACATAAAAACCAAACTGCTACAGAAGATAATGGGATGAGGAGGATGAATCTTGCTATTTGTGAAGTGGCGTCAAATCAGATTTAATACTATAGATGTCCTTGCAAATGATTTAAAACAGAATGTAATTTCTTTCATATAGTTTCAGTGAACAAGAAATCAGATTAAATCTGGTCACAGCCTCAAATTCCCTGTGGTGCGCAATTTAGTTTAAAACTGATGCTAACAGTATGGCATGTTTATGCACATGCAATTTTCCGTGTCAATAGAATATTTGCACACTATGTACAAACAACCATTTTCACAAATAATCTGTATTCTAATTACAATAATGCACTCAACAGTACTCTCATAATGTTTTGCACCTTAAAGCACATTTTTTTTTTTTGCATTTGAGATTTTTTCTCTCTCTCTTTTTGTACCTGAATGGATTCCCTCTAATTTATACAATGACAATCTGATGTCTTTCCATGGTTTCGGAAGTGGTAAACTGACACATTCTCATTAATTCAATTCAATTTTCAAGTTCCCTTTCTTCAGTGATACTATGCAACGCAAAGTGTTACATTAGTATTACTTTAAGCAGCAGAGCCAGAAAAAGTCTCCAATAAAGTTCACAGCACATTTCTTGCTTTGAAAATCTGTCAGTTTACAGGGTACTCAAGAACTGGGTACAGTACAATTGCTTCAGTAAATAAAAAGTAATATTAACGGAGTACATCAATAACTCCATAAAAAAAATCTCAGCTGCCGGTTTAATGCAAACTGGTGCTAATGAACACCAGGCTGACTGGATAGCCAAATAGAAACATTTAAGAATTTTTATTTATTTTTTTTAAAATCACAATTCAGTAAAAACTAACAGCATTTTCTTTTCTCACTCTCACTGGAGGGTAAAACCTAGCCTTGGTGGTCTGGTGAGCGATTAACTTTTACAGAATTAATTTGGAATCATTAGAAGTGCACTGAAACCCGATTCTCGGTCACTGTGAGAAAGCAGAATTGTTCAGTCTCAGGAAGCCAGTTTTGGAATTGTTCAGTCTCATGAAGTGACCAGTTTTGGTGGAAAAAAAAATAACGAATCTTGGCAGGAATAGTTAATTTCAGTGAGGAAGCAATAGCTGGTTGTAAGATAAGGGTCAGCACAAAGAGCAATATCAGTTAAAGGCTGAAGAATCAAACATTTGTCATTTGCAAAGGTGGTGGTAATGTAGATTTAGAAAGGACACCGGTAAGGTTTGACAATATGGTGCATACTACTCTGGGGCAAAGATCAAGTGGTATTTTACCTGAGAGCAAAACAATAGCAGGTTTAGACATCTCTTATAATGATATAGCTGGGTGAAACCCTCCTAGTGTGTAGTGTTGTATCCTATGACAGCTACTTGATTGTCCAAATGATGTCATAGTTATTTGCCATTTGCCACAAGTAATCATTAATAAATCCTTCGGTCTGACAGAGCAGATTACTTTAGGTGTAATATCCTACCTAGAAATAAAAAATAAAAGTACACTCTCACACTTCAGTTTTTTCCTTCAGTGAACCAAATCAAATCAAATCTAATCTTCAAAAACAGTAGGGTTCAGGTATCAGTTTTTGTGGGTTCAAGGCTGTGGTGAATAATCTTCTTACAAGGTCAAATGTAAAAGGGTAAAACATTAGGGGGAAAATGAACAAATCAGAGCTGAGAAAAGCAACAATACAAGGATTGGACATCAGAACATAAGGGGTATATTACATCTGATACATTCAGATGGCTCTCGGCATCTTTACTCATGTAGTAGCTCTTGTAGGCAGTTTGGAGATTTGAAAACCTCCGGGACCTCGCTGTCCAGCTTGCAAATGACCTTGTAGATGGCCTTCTTCCAGGAAGGATCAACGTCTTTGCCTGCAACAATGGCATTGAAAAACTCTCGTAATGTGATCTGAGCCACTTCCAAGAACCTCTCCGGAACCTGCTGATACAGAAGGAGACAATGACATTAGTAGAGTTTTCAATTTCAATCCAAAGTCTCTGATTCATTAAAAGGGGAGGGGAGGAAGGCTGAGCTTTCAACAACCTCCCCGAGGTCTGCTGCAGCTCTGTGCAGCCAGCCCCTATATATGGCAAAGTTAACAGTTTCCAGTTTATTCCAGGAAGGCTATTTCTAGAAAGATGATCTTTACATTTTATCCTCTTTCATTCCAGCAATCAGACTTATCTATCTCCACACTCGGAGGCTCAAATACAATGTGCAAGCTTTCAACATCTTCTTTAATTTTACTTTTGATGCACAGAAGAAGCTCTGTTTCTGCAATTTGCATACTAAATAGGTCAACAATTTGACTCAATAAGAATATAGCAATGACATAAGAATGTAACGGTAATTACCTTCAGATGGTGTTTTACTTTAATTCACTACTCAACTCTACAACCATATTTTTAACATTTACTAGGCATATTTTCCATTTAATTTTAATATTTTGGAATGAATTACAAATTAAGTTAAGGTGACACCTCATTTCACGGATGTTTATAGGGAGGATAAGGGCACTTCAGAGTACCTATTTTCAAAAGGAATGCAAGACTGAATTCCATTAGCTTAGTGCAATATATGGATATTAATGTACTTGTGTTCATTGTAAAGCCTTGAGATATCATTTTACCTATTAAGCTTGATATCATGAAGTGATGTTTTATGACGAATATTAATGTTTTCATCTTAATCTACTTGTAGCATCTTGGCCCAGATTTAGCAGCAGTAATGACAGTGAAACCGTCGTCTCTGAAACCTACAGCAACCTTTGGAATCTGCACGTGTGCAGTTGAATGCAGAAATTCAGAAGGTGCTGTCAGTAATTCTAGGTTTCTCCACTGTTGCAGTTCCCACAGACTGTGATCAATTAAAGGTAAAGGTAAAGTCGCCAGTTGACCATAGGCTACTTCCCCCTTTGTTGGTGATTTAACCTGAGGATCACCACACCTCAGGCGAGGGGTAAGGTTGAGAAGGCGGGGCCTTCATGAATGATCTCAATCGGTACGGGAATTGAATCCGCGCTGTTGGCCTCACTCTCCATCACAAATCAGCTGTCCAGCCAACTGAGCTAAACCAGCCCCCAAAGGTAAAGTCGCCCTAGTCCTACATAACAAGATGACCTGTGCTGCTGAGCGCATCCTGAACCAGCTTTCTAGCCAAATGAGCTAAACTGGCCCCCATATAATGCTGTTAAGTTGTCCCGAAAACGTCAGGCCTGGTCAATGAAATGTAATTGGGTTTTTAATGATGTATTGAGTACTGAAGAACCTCTCTGGCCCTGGAAAACTAATTTCATATTTGTATAAAGTCACATTTTTCCAGACTGATTTTAAAAGAAGTTAATAAATTGTTTTAAAGAATTTTGGATATTTCAGCTTCTCGTGTATTTTCCCCAAGCATTTATTTTGCTCTCTGTAAAATGTAATTAAAAGTGAAGGAAAATCAGTACATTTTAACTCCCTGATTTGTTGGCTGTGAGGATGTTCCAACGTGGTTGGCTGTTTACCCTGCCGGATGATATCACTGTTGCTAGACTTGAAGATCCCCTTGGCTTGACGCCAGATTCAAATTAAAGTTGGGAAAGGGGAAATCTAAGCCACAGAGATTGCTAGATCTTTGCCGACACCTTTCATCAAGGTCAGTTGCAGGCAACATCGCATCACCGCTGACTACAAAAGTGCAAGCCATTAAGATCAGCACACAATTCATGGATAGAAATACCCTTGAATGATGTCGCACAACCATTCATTTGAGTTATTGTTCATGGACTTCTTGGTTGTACATTCAGCTCATTGCATCACTCACTCAGATGATATTTCTAATGAATGCAAATAGGTTGTCAGTTTTGGCAGTGGAGTATCAGTTCTCGGAAAAACAATAGACTGGAATTTGTTCCAGCGACGCGAATCCTCCCCATCGGTTGGGGAACCGACAAGAACCCCTGTCGCTTCCGAAGGTTCTGGTGCAATTAAGTTCCCATGAGGCAATTAACAAGCCAGCGGTGGGCCTCCCACACGATTAGGGTGAAATCCTGTCCTCGAGAGCTGCTGGAATATCAGAGCTGCTGGCAGCTCTCCATTGCTTATTTAGTTACATTGTATATGTTGTGTTGCCCTATTATGTATTTTCTTTTCTTCCCTTTTCTTCCCATGTATTTAATGATCTGTTGAGCTGCTAGCAGAAAAATACTTTTCACTGCACCTCGGTACACGTGACAATAAACAAATCCAATCCAATCCAATTGCAGGCAACTGCACCAAGACAGTGGTTGCTGCTGGCAATGCAATAAGACACAGTCCCAGGGTTAATGCTGGATCTTAGGACACAGGTGAGTGAAGGGATGGGGGGGTTAACTTTTTTCCATCTCCAACTCGCTCCTACCAATGCTAAAACTCCTAGTCATGCTGTTACCTCGAGACTGAAATTATCCTCACAACCTGGTATTGCAGGAATGAATAGGTGGAACAGTCCAAGTGCTTGGAGCCAGAGGCATTTAGAGTGTTGGACCTAGAATTGTAGGCTATAACATGTTCATTGCAATTTATAGCATTGTGAAATGGTTCTTTGTTGATTGTTGAGTTGTTGGGATTATTTTGATTAAGAAACATCTAACAGAATGAATTGATTGATATCGAGATACGTAGATTTATAAATAAATTCAAGATTCCAATTTTTCCTTCTGGACATACATTTATTAAATACTACTAAATAAGCTGTGTCACTTAAATATAGAGTGCAAAGAATTTGATTCCTAAGGTATTGCTTTAGGGCTGAATTATACCGAGTGTGGGGGAGGGGGAACACAGTCAGCATGGTTCCAACGTGCTTCAGGCCCATCCGTCCCACAGCCGGAAGGCACTGCGGGGTGGCTAAACAAGGGCTAAGTAGGTCATCCACCCTTCACCGGGAATGAAGTCCCACCCTCTGGATCTGCTGGCCAATCAGTCCCGGCAACACCAAGAGCATGTCAGTGGCAGCTGCAAGGACTGCAGGAGAAGATAGCCCCTGGATCCCCGGAGCAGGTAAATTGGGCAGGGAATTTTAAAAATCAAGATGTTGTTTAAGGGTCTAACTTGCAGTAAATCAATTTCACCCATCACCCCAGCCTCGTTGATCAACCCTTAAATAACACCTCGATTTTAAGATTCTCATCCTTCTTTTCAGATCCTTCCCTCCATGACCTGTCCCGTCACCATCACTGTTGTCTCTTCCAGTCCTACAATATTTCGAGAATTCTGTGCTCCTCTAATTCCAACTTTCCTGATGTTGGTGATCATGCTTTGAGCTGGGACTCCCTGACTAAACCTTCTCGTCTCTCTTTCCTCCTTTAAGACACTCCTTTTTATGGTTGTCCACCTTAATATCTCATGTGGTTCAGTGTCACATTTTATTTTTATAATCCCTCGGGAAAGCTCCGTGGGATCCTTTTTACATTAGAGGAGCTATAGAAATATAATTTATTGTTGTTCTTGCTAGTTAGCAGATAAGCAGAAAAACCTGGCCATAATCGCAGTTCAACTTGTTCCTCCCACTTTTTGCAGATCAATATACGCTGGTGTGCGACCTGGTGAAAAGATTTCTTATGAATGCAAAATTTTCCTGAATTAGACTATGACAAAGATAAAACGTTCCCTCCTTATCCTTCTCGATTTGTTTACAGCCTCTGACACAATGGACCACACCATTCTCTTCCAATGCTTCTGTACTGTCATTTAGCTAGGTGGAACTGCTCGCATATGATTCCATTTTTATCTATTTAATTAGTCATAGAATCACTTGCAATGGCTTCTTTTCCTGCTCCCTTACAGTGACCTCTGGTGGCACCAAAGGGTCTATTTTCGCAGCTCCTGATTCTCATCTGCATGCAGCCCCTTGCTGACGGATCATCCAAAGGCACAGTATTAGTTTTCACATGTACATTGATGACTCCCAGCTCTACCTCACCACCACCTCTCTTGACTCCTCCACGATTGCTGAATTATCATCTGTTTATCTGACATCCAGTACTGGATGAGCAGAAATTTACACCAATTAAATACTGGGAATACTAAAGCCATTTTGTTTTTGGGCCTTCTCCAAACTCCATTCCTGAGCTACCAACTCAATTCCTCTCCCTGGCAATAATCCTAAATGATTCTACCCTCTGTAAACTTGAGGTCATCCAAAATTCTGTTGCCCTCGTCTTGACTTGCAACAATTCCCCAACCACTCTTTACACGCTGATTCAGATTGGCTCCCTGTCAATAAATATACTGATTTTCAAATTCTCATCCTTGTTTTCAAATCTCTCCACGGCCTTGCCCCCATTTTTGTAATCTCCTCTAGTCCCACAACCTTCGAGATTGAGCTCCTCTACATAGGGTCTCTTGTGCACTCCCAATTATAATTGCTCCACCATTGGTAACTGTACCTTCAGTTTTCTAGGACATCAGCTCTGGAATTCCTTTCTTACACCTCTCCACTTCTCTACCTTAATCTCCTCCTCTAAGACACTCATTAAACCCTACTTCTTTTTGATTGATTGACTGATTGATATTTGTCACATGTAAGGAAGTACAGTGAAAAGTATTTTTCTGCGGCCAAGGGAAAGTACACAGTATGTACATAGTAGACAAAAGTGTAATCGACAGAGTACATTGACAGCGGCGCATCAACAAATAGTGATTGACCAAGCTTTTGGTTACCTGATCGAATATCTCCTCATGTGGATTGGCGTAATGCTACTGTGAAGCACCTCGAGACATTTCATAAATACAAGTTGCTATTTACAAATAAGGTTCCTGTTCGAAGGGAAAAATCATTGCTCATCAAAGATTACAATCCTTTTGGATAGCAGATCTGATATATCCCAGTTTCCTCATACAGGGTCTGGTTTAGCACAGTGGGCTAAATAGCTGACTTGTAATGCAGAACAATGCCAGCAGCGCGGGTTCAATTCCCGTACCGGCCTCCCCGAACAGGCACCGGACTGTGGTGACTAGGGGCTTTTCACAGTAACTTCATTGAAGCCTACTCGTGACAATAAGCAATTCTTATTATTAGATATATTCTAAGAACATAAGAAATAGGAGTACACTGCAAGGTTCTTCAAAACTGCCATGCTATTCTGTAAGATTTTAGCTGACCTTCTAACTCAACTCCACCTTCCCGCATAATCCCCAATAGTCTCCTGAAATCCCATTTGAATAGAGTCAACTCTCTGAGGTGCATAATTCTTAAGATTCTCTAACTTTTGAATGAAGGAAATGTATCTTTATTATTCGTTCATGAGATGTGGACGTCCCTAGCTAGGCCAGCATTTATTGCCCATCCCTCTCATTTCCCGTGAGAAGCTGTTGGTGAGCTGCCTTCTTGAACTGCTGCAGTTTATGTGGTGTAGCTACATTATTATTATTACAGTGCTGATAGGGAGGGAGTTCCAGGATTTTGACCCAGCAAAAGTGAAGGAAAGGCGATATATTTCCAAGTCAGGATAGTATATAGCTTGGAGTGGAATTTCCAAGTGCTGGTGTTCTCATGGATCTACTGCCCTTGTCTTCCTAGACAGTAATGCTCATGAGATTGGAGGTGCTGTCTAAGGAGCCTTAGTGAGTCCATGCAGGGCATCTTGTACCTGGGTGTACACACTGCAGCTACTGTGCGTCAGTTGTGGTGGGAGTGAATGTTTGTGGATGTGATCCCAATCAAGTGGGCTGCTTTTTTCCTGGATGGTGTCAGATTGGTGGAACTGCCCACATTCAGGCGAGTGGAGAATATTCCATCGCATTCCTGACTTGTGCCTTCTTGATAGAATAGGCTTTGGGAGCCAGGAGGTGAGTTACTCACCGGAGGATTCCTAACCGGCACAGTGGCACAATGGCACTGCTGCCTCACACCATCAGGGACCCGAGTTCAATTTTGGTCACGGATGATGACTGTGTGGAGTTTGTATGTTTTCCCTTGTCTGTGTGGGTTTTCTCCGGGTGCTCCGGTTTCCTCCCACAGTCCAAGGAGGTGTGGGTTACGTGGCTTGGTCATGCTAAATTGCCCATAGTGTCCAAAGGTTAGGTGAGTTATGGGGTTATAGGGATAGGGTGGGTTAGTAGACCTAGTTGGGGCGCTCTTTCGGAAGGTCGGTGTAGGCTTGATGGGCCAAATAGCCTCCTTCTACGCTGTCGAGATACTATGATTCTAGCCACTGACCCGTTATGGCAGCCACAGTATTTATATGACTAGAACAGTTCAGTTTCCGGTCAATGGAAGTAGGGAATTCATCAATGGTAATGTCATTGAATGTCAAAAGGCGATGGTTAGATTCCCACTTGTTGGAGGTGGTCATTGCCGGACACTTAAGCGGCATGAACATTACTTCCCACTTATCAGGATATTGTTCAGGGCTCGCTGCACTTGGACATGGATTGCTTCAGTATCTGAAGTTGCCAGTGGTGCTGAACATCGTGCAATCATCAGTGAACATCCACACTTCTGACCTTATGATGGCAGGAAGGTTATTGATGAAGCAGCTGAAGACCGTTGGGCCATCTTCGGCTGCTTCCCATTGGCTCCAGTTTTGCTAGGGCTCCTTGATGCCATACTTGGTCAAATTATATCTTTATATAAGGGCACTCACTCTCACTCTGGAGTTCAGCTCTTTTGTCCATGTTTGAACCACGGCTGTAATGAAGTCAGGAACCGAGTGGCCCTGGCGGAACTCAAACTGGGCATCAGTAAGCAGGTTATTGCTAAGCAAGTTCCATTTGATAGCACTGTTGATGACCCCTTCCATCACTTTACTGATGATTAAGAGGAGATTGATGGGGTGGTAATTGGATTTGTCCTGCTTTTTGTGTAAAGGACATATCTGGGCAATTTTCTATATTACTGGGTATATGTCATGTTGTCAATACTGGAACAACTTTGTTAGAGGCGTGGCAAGTTTTGGAGCACGAGTTTTCAGTACTCTTACAGGAATATTGTTAGGGCCAATAGCCTCTGCAAACTCCAGGCATTCAGCCATTTCTTAAGATCCCGTGGAGTAACTTGAATTGGCTGAAGACTGGCATCTGTGATGGCTGGGGATCTCCAGAGGAGGCTGAAAAAGATTATTCCACTCGGCACTTCTGGCTGAAGATTGTTGCAAATGCCTTAAGTCTTGCACTGATGCGTTGGGCTCCCCCATCGTTGAGGATGGGGATACTGTAGAGACTTCTCCTCCAGCGAGTTGTTTATTTGTCTACTACCATTCATGACTGGATGTGGCAGTACAGCAGTGCCTAGACCTGATCCGTTGGTTATGGGATCACTTAGCTGTCTTTTGCTTGCTGCTTATGCTGTTTGGGGAGTGGTTTAGCTCACTTGGTTAGACAGCTGGTTCATGACGCAGCGTGAAGCCAGCAGGGTGGGTTCAATTGCCATCTTGGCTGAGGTTATTCACGAAGGCCTGCCTTCTCAACCTTGCTCCTTGCGCGAGGTGTGGTGATCCTCAGGTTAAATCACCAGCAGTCAGCTCTCCCGCTCAAAAGGGGACAGCAATCTAAGGTCATCTGGGACCATTGTCATGCGAGAGTGCCTTTAAGACATGGATGTTTAAGCAATGTACCTTTAAGAAAACAGTGATGTCATAGAGTGGGTGGGCTCAGCTCAGTTCAGCCATTTTGCAGTCGGTGCTTTGCAGGTTTTTAGTTTCAGTTTTTAAAAGAACCTGGCTGGTTTTGCTGAGAGCAGCTAAAAAAAGAACCTGGCTGGTTTTGTTGAGAGCAGTTTAAAAGTGCCTGGCTGTTTTGCTGTGAGCTGATTAAAAAGTAGAAAGCCAGGTTTGAGAAAGCAATTTGGGTGTGTCTGCGGATTTCCAGAGAGTTGCATGAAGAAAAGCAAAGTACTGGAGCTGAAAATAACCAAGCTAATATATCTCTGCCATTCCACAAAATATATATATATATCCTTTAACCTGATGTGATACTGTTTAAAGGTGTTAAGTCTCTTGGAAGTTTGAAGGAACATTTTAAGGAAGTATTTACTGTTGCAATATTTTCTGAGTTATCTTTGAAGTAAGGGGTGTTAAGAGATCCAATGTTTATTTAAGATGTTAAGTTGAGTTCATGGAATAAATAGTGTTTTGTGTTTAAAAACCCACGTGTCCATAATTGTAATTCCACACCTAGGGAAAAAGCCGTGTGCTCGGAAAAGCAACAAATCCTTTAAAGGGAGAGGTTGGTTGAACTCCACGATACATTTTGGGGTTCTGAAATGCCTCGCCCATAACTCCATGCCGACTCTATGCTGTTTGGCACGTAATTAGTCTTGTGTTGTAGCTTCAACAGGTTGTTACCTGATTTCTAGGTATGCCTGGTGCTTCTCCTGCACTCTTCATGAACCAGGGTTGATCTCCTGCTTGGTGGGGTAATGGTAGATTGGGGACATGCTGGACCCTGAAGTCACAGATTGTGGTTGAGTACAATTTTGCTGCTACTGCTGGCCCACAGCGCCTCATGGATGCCCAGTCTGGAGTTGCTAGATCTGTTCAAAATCTATCCCATTTAGCACATGATGGAGGCAATCCTCAATGTGAGAATGGAGCTCTGTCTCTACAAGGACTGTGCAGTGGTCACTCCTACCAACATTGTCATGGTCAGATGCATCTGTAGTAGGCAGGCTGGTGAGAATGAGGTCAAGTAAGATGTTCTTGCTTGTTGGTTCCCTCACTAGCTGCCACAGACCCAGCGATGTCCTTTAGGACTTGGCCAGCTTGGTCTGTGGTGGTTCTACAAAGTCACTCTTGGTGATAGACATTGAGGTCCCCCACACAGAGTACATACTGTCCCTTGCTACCTTCAGTGTTTATGCAGTAGTGTTCAACATGGAAGAGTATTGATTCATCGGCGGAAGTGGGGCAGTATGTGGTAAACTGCAAGAGGTTTCCTTGCCCTTATTTGACCTGATGCCATGAGACTTCATGGGAATCGGAGAATTGTTGAGGATTCCCAGGGCAACTCCCTCCTGAATATATACTACTGTGCATGTATGCCAGACCAGTAAGGATGGTGGATTTCCTTCTCTATTTTGTCCACTGGATGGATTTTTACAATTGTAAGGGAGGAGGTGGCATAGTGGTATTGTTATTAGACTGGTAATTCAGAGACTCAGGGCAAGGTCTGGGGACCAAGGTTTGAATCCATTGTCGACTGTCGTAAACCCCATCTGGTAGTTCAGGGAAGGCAAACTACCGCCGGTATCTGGGCTGGCCTTCGTGTGACACAGATCCACAGAAATGTTGTTGACTCTCAAATATCTTCTGGAGCGCAATTAGTGATGGGCAATAAATGCTGGCCCAGCCAGTGACACCCATATCTCGTGAATGAATTTTAAAAAATGGTTGTCATTTAGACTCTCATTCTAGGGCTGGATTCTCCGATTTTGCGACTAAGTGCTGATGACGGCATGGCAACAGTGGCATTTTACGATACCAAAATTGGCACCGAATCCTCAGCGATTTCGGGACTGGTGAGGGGTTAGCAGCAGCGCCGGCTAAAACTCCCGGCTCCCGCGCCAAAAATGGCCGGAGAATGGCTGGGCCTGTGGCCGCGCATGGCGCCGACCTGCAGCGGTCGCCCATACAACATGGCGCCGGCCGCGCGCGGACCGGACCTGCCAGATAGTGCTCCCCCTAAACCCCCCCTCGCCCATGCCCCACCAGTCCCCTCTCCTCCTCTCCCCCCCCGCTTCAGCCAATGCCTGTAGCCACCCGAGTTGGCCACTTCCCGACTTAAAATGGAGAACCGCAAAAGCTGAAGGGAAATTCAGCCAACACAGGCAAAGACTAGCAAGTGCAGAAATCATGTGTATTGAAGCCTGTAAGGAACCAGACAGCACTGAAACCAGCAGCCATCTACATAGTAATGCAGCAGCCATCTACATAGTAATGTGCGATTCCAAGGCACAATGGCAACAGTTAAGGTAAACAAAGCCAAGCCAGACTCCACGGCGCCAGCAGGAGCCAAGTCAAAGGAAGGCCAACGGACATTTAGGGACCGCCCAGCGATCAGGGAGCCGCTCCAGCATTGGAGAAATCGATCCAAGTGATCGGAAAGTAGTCCAATCACTTGGAATCAGGTACGGGGTCCGCCCCGAAGGGCGGGAAGCCCCTGGGGACTATAAAGTAAAGCCCCCAAGTTCAAATTGTTCTTCTTTGGCAGGGTCACTCAGTAACTTGAACCAACCCTTGACAGTGACCTGCCTCGCTGCCATCATCCAAGTAAGTCTCAAGTCAATGCTTGCTACGTGATAGGCGCTCCTAGCTATCAGTCCATACCAGCTTTTGAATCCTGCAGACTCAGTACCTGAACGAAAGGCCATTTGTTCCCCTGACCTGGAGGGCCAGTCCGAAACTAAGTATCGGCCTTTTAGTGATAGGAATAGCCTAGAAAGTAGAGTTTATGCATGAGTAGTGATTTACTGTGCATAATAAATGTGTTTTGATTTGAATCTTACTAATTGGTGTGTTGAGTTATTGATCATTACTTGAACTTGAACCTCGTGGCGGTATCATAAAGATCCCTGGCGACTCTAGAGCAAAGGTTAAACAAACACGAGCAAATTACGATTTAAGAGCCAACCAAAAGTTAGCAACAAGCCCACCCCAGCCAGCGGAACGCCCCCCCCCCCCCCCCCCCCCCCGACTGTGGCGATGCTGGACACCATCCGCAGCTGCCACGCGAGGTTTACAAAGACTCAGAGCACAAGTGAACTGTACCGTCGTGACCTGAGCCCATCAGGGACGGAGCATCGGGTGATGTCCTGTGGCCGTCCCAACGGCGTGTGGCATACTCCCCAATGATGCCATTTTGGAGGGGGTGGGCAGAGCATCCGAAAACAGGCACTGCCCCCAATTTTCGCATCAAAAGGGATTCTCCGCCGATCACGGATTACGATATTGCCTTCGGTAACGAAAAATCCCACCCCCATTTACTGAATTCAAATTTGGATTTGAACATTACCCGGGTATACCCAGAATTACCCTAGTCTCTGGATTACTGGCTGAACGACAATACAACTAATGCACCGAGTCTTAAATATCCCTTTAATTCAGAAACAGTGACTTCTGGCTCCCGACTCTCCAGGCAGGGGAAACACTCTAGCAGCATCCGCCCTCTCAAGCCCCTTAAGAATATGACATGTTTCAATGAGACCATCTCTCAGTCTTCTAAATTCCAGGGGTTATAGAGATTGTTGATGCACCTTTTTGCTTAGGAAAATGCTGTCAGTTCCATTTTATAAATGCTTATTAGAATGCCAAGTAATTTGAAGCGAAACCCTAAAGGAAGGTGTCATAGATGTAGGCTGAAATCAAGTCTGACAAGCAGAATGCCGAATGAGGGGGGCACCGGATATACACACGTCATTTAGGACTTAAAAGAATCATTGTTCGGGATGTTACAGTTAGAAAAGGTTGATGACAATATATCAAGTGACAGAGAAACTTGATGGATGAACTAATAACATGGACATTGGTAACATCAGGAAATGATACAGTCCACCTGTGTAAGGAGTGTGTAGAACTAAAAATACAAAGAATGGAAAAGAGACTAATCAAGTTGGTTGCATTTTAGGATAATTCCACTTTAGCTATATGTGTTCCCGGACTTGCCAGTCAACTTAATGCAATCCATGTCATTAACAATATCAAACAACTTAAAATTGCCAAAATAATTTTATTATCAGATCAAAAATTAAACTTAAAACAAAATTAATGATGTTTTTGTTCCCAAAATTAGGGGCTAAAAATGACACTGATGAGAAATCCATGATGGTCAACGTTCAGCATTGCTGAGTGAGAAAAAGACACTGGGCGCAATTTGATGGAAACGTTTCTAAGTGTGGTAGCGAGCGGAACTGCCATGAGCATCCTGTTGCTCGGCCTGGCAGTCGATAACTCCCACTTGCTACATGGTGCACCTATCCACAGGAATCCACTTGGGAGCTGTGAATGGCTCACCTCCTCCTCCCCCCACCACCAAGCACCGGGGCTGCAACTCCAGTGCCCCCGGGCTCATTGCCGGGAACGAAGATGGCGACTCACCTCCTCGAGTCCCCACAGGTGTACTAATTGGCCCGCGTGACCACTTGCTGGGGAGGCACGTAGATCACTGGAGGCCGTTAGATAGGTGGTCCCGTTAATTGTATCGAGATTGGCCAAGTGGTGATTATTGGATTCTCGGCATGCTATGGTGGGTTCCTTATTTCGCCCACGAGAGCAGGCCGGTTGGATCGGAAACTGATCGGCGCGTAGCGCGGTCCTCATTTTTGGCCTCTTCCATGATCCAATGGCCTTGCTGCGCTCTTGCTTACACTCAACGCGGCCATTAAATCACACCCACGATATATAGTGTCTGAAGACCAGCTGTCCAAAAACTAAATTTGCGCAAATACGGATATTTCTGGTGTGTGCCATACATCAATTTAAAACATTTTTTTTAAATTGGAAAATTTAGCTAAGCACTATATTGGCATGGTGTGGTGTTGGACTAGTTATCTGCTTCGCCACTTGCATGTTGGTCTATTTCCATTCTCCAAGTGACCCAAGACACCACCTGACGTGCTTGGCCCGAATCACTCATGGCCTGAACCACCCAACACGAATTCCGGCAAGACCCAAAATCCGGCAAGATCCGAAATCCGGCACGGCCTTGGTCCTGGGGTTGCTGGTTTTCATACACCGAACCACATGTGGTGATATGATCACCATAGAATATTTTGATCTCATGGAGGTTCTGTTACAATGGATAACAGTTGGGACAGTGAGGAAAAGATTCTCAGTAATGTCAGTAGAACTACTCAGCAATCTGTCTATCGATCAGCTTCCCATTTAAAATTACATCTAAGTTATTATGCCAACTTAATGTGTGATATAAACAGGATGCATGATAATGGGTAACTCCTTATCAACAAACAAGTCAAGCAAAAGGTCAAAGTCCCGTTTACAAGATACCAAGCTAAATTATGAAGTTAAGGAGATAGACCATATATTGCTTGTGCTTGGGTGCAAATGCACATCCTTTACATACACAATAATATTTTAGAAACAAAAGGCTACATGTTAGTCCTCGTCTTCCCTTCTTCCCCAATCAATGTTAGTATAAGTATTATTTGTGGAACCAATAGCTTTTAGTGTCATGCAAAGTACATTTTTGAATCCTTATTTGTTGCAGCAGAAGATTTCTGTGCCATGTCACTGCTGCGGAGCTGGCTTTAACAGAGGCTGTGTGCTTTACTATTCTTCACCAGTGTTCCCGGTAAGTGCCTCTGCAACAGCTTTCTATAAATTTAATATAAATTGTACTGTCAGAAACTGTTACTACTTAGCAGCATTTAGTGAATAGAGTTTTAACCCAGTCATGCTCTTCGTTTTGGTTCCGATACAGGTAGAGGAAATAACTTCAAGTTTCCTATGTGGCATCGGGTTAAGTATCTTGCAGGAATTAATCACATGACCACAAATACCTATTTGCCACCAGCTCCAATACACAAAGATTCAGTTTTAGTTCCAAGAATGCAACAAGTTTGATTTAAAATCCCTGAGTGCTATTTTTAAAACATTGGTTAATGTGCTCATGTAAAATTACCGCGTGTACTATTTTAATTACATTCCAATCTGTTGGAAACAAATGGGTAGTAAATAAGAATTTCAAAATAGCCTGTGTGCTAAAAGAGCATTCACAGAAAATTCAATTGTACTGAGAGTTTTCTCAAATGTTACTTTGTTCTTCATTTCCAAGATGTCAAGGTTAAAAGGTGCAAATGTTAAGACCCATAAAAAAGTATTTCAGCAATCAAAGGGTTAATGTCATGTCCTTACCCTTTCCAAATTGCAATTAGCAGCAGGAAGTATCTAGAGATCATCTATATACTCAGCAGATAAGCATTTAAGTTTAATCTGTTTTTCAATTTTTAAGAATAAAGGCAGTAAAGGTTGTCTAAAATATTTATGAGGAAGTCATCCCAGGAACAATCTACATTTGATTTACTGTGCAGCAGTATGGTCACAGTGGATTAGACGTACAAAACCTCTAACAAAAGAACAACAGCTGATGCATGTGATGTTAGGAGGTGACTGAACAGTTAAAGCATGCTGCTGGCTTCAGGCAAGCAGTCAGCAGATGTAGACAAAAGGCAGTGACAAGAATAACCCTCTCTCCAAGGCGAGGAGTCGAGAATCCAAAATACCAATAACCCTTTTCTCCTTGCCCTCCCTACTGTTGTCTTATAATAGTATGTGCATGATTCCCTTTTACAGTCAAAAACTTAGATGGTACCACTGCAGCATTTACTAACCATTAAAGCAATTAAATGACAGAAATTTAACTTTTTAGGAAACTATCTTGAGGGATCTACTGGGTGTGATTACTTTGCCTTTTAGAAAGGTTTTGCAAATCAGTTTTTGATTTAGCAAAATAGCAAAAAGGCTCTCGTCCCTTTCACCTTTGTAAAATTCTCACTTCTGGTACCGGTGACATCGGTTCACTTGCGAGCATTTTGTGAAGGCAGGCAAACAAGCACAGTTTCAGTGACCGCTAACCTTGGTATGTACTGACACTTATGATGAGTATCCGCAGGACACAGAAGGCAGGCAGGCTGCTATGTCAGGCTTTTATAATGTGCTGCCGAGTCTGGGGACAGTCAGAAGATCAAACAAATGACCCCTGAAGGCAAAGCAACTCAGAAATGAGGTGATTCTTTGGAACAAAGTCACTACATTTACATTGTGCAAACTACGCGCTCTTTTGTCCTGACAAGCTCACGACGACTTGATTGACTGCTGCCACCTGATGCTGAGGAGGTGCAGTGTGTTATTATGTTCTTAAGTTCTAGGAATTGCTGATTCTAATAAAGGAACCTGGGTGACGCTGATTTGTCATCAGTACTTTATTCTGCAGACATTCCAATTGTTATTTTGCTTGGGGAATTTGTGTAGATGCATGTCTCCTTGGTTAGGAACAAAGCAGAACACAAGAGGGGGCAAAAAAAACAGCAGGAGGCAAATAGTCAAAAGTACTTCACCGAACATTCATTCACCCTTGCATGCACATGACTTCTCTGAACAAACTCTCCGTTCCCTGCTGTTTGTTAAGCAAATATTGATCAAGGAGAGTTGCATCTCCTGATAGCAGTGACATAAGCTGGGACTTGTTCTGCTGTGCAGACAGTCAATTCCACGTCTAACGAGCTAAGGACATTTTACCGATCCTGCACGGTTTTAATAGTGGAAGGCCAGTGCAACTACACAACGTTATGTTAAAATCTTCTGTAAATTGAGAGGTTTATGACTAAAAAAAAAAAATTCAGTTGAAAAAATGCATTTAAATATTAAGAAAATGGCCACATAAATTCAAAACCAATGTCACTGAGAAATGGCAATAAAAAGAAACAAGCGGATAAGCAGCGGCCCATTTGGGAGGACTGAAAGTGTTCCGTTCCATTTAAGAGGTTTTCAGTGAAATGAGAAAACATGTCCTACAGTTCTCTTTTACTTTCAATATTTTAAAGTTAAATTTGGGGGGAAACAGAGCACGGTAATTCTAGGTTTAAAATTCCCCATCATTAGTCAATAGATTAAAAAATACAGGTCTTGATCTCGAGTGGGCTAACAGCTTGGTCTGAACTACTTTACATACAACAATCAATTCTTTATACCTCTTGGTAGAGGGGTGATCCCATTAGGTAAGAAATGGACACATACATATCGCTAATTGTAGCTGAGTGAAAACATTCTTGTTTGATCAGCAGCTTAAAAAACCGAGAAACCCTTGCAGCCTCAATTGGGGACGCAGGTACACAGACCAAGCTGAGAGACCAACAAAGAAACCATATAAAAATATACAGGAGGGAGTATTAGACTAGTTTATAATTAGTGATTAGGATTACAAGATTACTTGCCTAATTCGGAAAAAGTTAAAATGTGGTTAGAGGAATAAACAGGTGTGAAGAGAAAAAAGCTCTTTCCTGCAGAATGTATTGCTTTCCCACTAAGGTACTTAAAGAGCCAGATTTATGACATGGTATGAGCCCGTAAACTTTAGAATAATATGTCCTTAATGTGATTTTCTACTTTGATACTGTTTGTGGCAATGTTATAATACCGATTTACAACAGTCCTAACCAGCCCTCTACATACCAATTGCTTCTGAGACACCAATTTCTTCTGAGACACAAACATGATCTAAGTGGTTATATGTATGTTATGCCATGAGATTGGAAAGCAACTACATGATGCGGGGTATGTAGTTCATAATGTCAGGTTAATATGAATACTAATTTCTCATTCGTCAAATGTCCATTCAGAGAATCTGACTTTCAGTGCAATTTACGAATAATGGCAGTATTGCCATGTTGTGAATAACGGCAGTATTACCATGTCACTTCACATCAGGAGATTTTGAGCTGATCTGTGAGCTCCAACTTCTTAAGTAGCACATTCAACACTAATACACTGCAAACCCATCACTTCCTAAAGGGTCTTGCTCCTATTAGGGCTGTGAAGAGTTGTACAGCCTCAAACTCCAACATCTTACTTCAATTTTAGAGCTGCTTTTATGATCAGAATGATATATATGCAGAACAAATATGCATATTGAATATTGTGGCACAAGGCATAAGGGTTCAGCGCATTACTCAAAATATTTCACCCCAGCATTTTCACAGATCATTGCACCATCACAATATCAACTCCAGTAAACCTTGCGGCTAGGCTGACAACACTTCTGTCTTCATATATACTTTGACAAGCAAATTCCTAAAGTCATTTATAAGTAAATTTAAGATAGGTCTTTATAGTCCTATTCACTTAAAATATTGGGGTAGAACAGAGATCAACTAGGGGTGGGGAAGATGCAACACTTCTGCTTTGTACAGAGCTGTTGTTTCACAGCATCACACTCTACTTTGAAGCAGGTAATACATCTGAACATGAATTTTTGAATGAAACAAATGATTAAAGAATTATATTCACTAACAGAATTTGTAGCATAACAATGCAAACATCAGGTCTCAATGGAAATGGTTTTATTCAGTATATACTTAAATGATAGCACACTTGCAACTTTTTCTGTTGTTTAATAAGGAACGCTGGTCAGTTATTAACTATTTTCCACAGTGATTTACTCAACCAGCCTTCTCCCCCACTTCAATTTATTTAAAGCACTGTCTTGAATTCAATAATTTAATTTTTATCATTGAACATGATAAATGCCTACAATCCCAAGGTATTAAGTGCAGCTATATTTCATGCAATTGTAAATAACCAGAACAGAAATGAATAGAAAATGGATTAAACTTCCACTACCAAGCTTTATTTATCCAAAAGGTTGTATTTCCAAAGTAAATGACAGGATTATATTGGCATTCCACAAAACAGAGATTTTCATTTCTTTATACATGATTATGTTCCTTCACGGACAATCCTATTGTGAGACCTCCAAATAAAACTTTGGTCAAATCTTTGCTGCACAAGTTCATGCCCAACAGAATATCAAACACAGAACTTGCTGGCTGGCCATCCTGAGTTATCAGCTCATAATGCAGGATTGTAACCATCAGTCCCAATAAATTCATTTATTCATCTATCATTAAAGAGGTGGACGCCATCAGTGCAAAACCAGGGCATGTTATACAAAAAAAAACTTTTACTCAGACCTCCAGATGTAACTATGACATGGAGTTTGAACTGTAAGTAATGATTCACTCTAGCCGAATCCCACAAAGTAATTGAGCAAAGCACATGCCACGAGTTAGGCAATAGTGAACAAAATGTGTATGTACGCAGAAAGTTCAAGGAGTCAATGGCTCCTCAAATTTTTACTGACAAATTGGAAATGTATTTATTCAAATAGGCTAAACCTAGTTGGACAGTACTAAATCCTTATTTTCCATTCACTAATATTCATTTTTGGACATGTTGTGAAGTCGAGAGTCAGCTGATGTTCTGAATACTCAGTTTCCAAATGATTACCAATATTTACTTTCAGGGCCTGCTCGACCTCCCCCATGATTGTTCATTCTTCTATTTTGGGAGCCTATTCAGAACCTCATCACAGTAATAGGGGTGAGATCAGGAAACCAGAAGTTATACTTTTGTGACACAGGCAGCATCACTGTACAAAATATTTTTATTTTAACTTTAGGATGCACTGGATTTGAATTTGGATGGGTTAATTTATTTTTAGTTGCAAGGTCAGTGAGGATGACAGTATTTTCCTGCCTTATCCCCCTTCTCAACTTGTGGGTTGCAGGTTGCCGAATGCCCAGCACTTAACATCTAACATCCAGATACATCCATCAAAGCTGCCAACTTCACACTTATCTCTCACTGCCTCAACATATCTTAACAATTCAGCTATGGCAAGCACATCAACCAGAGTCTGACACAATTACTGACATTCTTCCCTCCTCCTGCAGGAGGTGGAACACAACAGAAGGGAGCAGAGCATAACCAAAGACACCCTACCAAAGAGATGGCTCACTGCATCATGGAGCTAGCTGCAATGGGGGTTATCCAAAGACATTGAGAATATTGGAGAATGCTCTGCCTGCTCTCTGCCGCTTCTCAACTTGCAGCACATCCCCATCCAGCTCTCCGACATGATGAACAAGCTGCTGATGGTATCACCATGAACCTTTTGCTTTCCACCTTAAACCCTTCTCTCACATAAATCTTTGCCTTCCTGCTTTCAGCCACCCAAGAACTGCCACCCAGGCAGCCACAACACACTAAGGTGGAGGTAAGTGAACAACAGCATAGCAACAATGAACAAAATCCATTACCTGCACCAGTTCAGAGGCTGGCAGTACACATAGCTTGGAGGCAAGCATACAGCTGGGGGATCAACACGTAGTGAGTAATCCGGGTACAAGTGGTCTGCAGCCAGACAAGGGGTGAAGTATGGTTATTTGCCAGCTCAGCAGAAGACAAGGTGACAGATGAGCACAGCTACAAAGGACCCAAATGGAGTATTGAAGCATATAATTTACAGTGCAGAAGGAGACCATTTGGCCCATTGAGTCTGCACCAGCCCTTACAAAGAGCACCATACTCAAGCCCACGTCTCTACCCTAACTCCGTAACCCCCACTTAACCTTTTTGGACACGAAGGGCAATTTAGCATGGCCAATCCACCTAACCGCACATCTTTGGACTGGGGGAGGAAACCTGAGCACTCGGAGGAAACCCACGCAGACGGGAGAAAGTGCAGACTCCACGCAGACAGTGACCCAAGCCGGGAATTGAACCTGGGACCCTGGAGTTGTGAAGCAACTGTGCTAACCACTATGCTACCGTGTTGGGAGTAGTGTGCAGGTCGAGCATGCGCCTTGAGATGCTCCACGTACGTTGTCCTGTCAGTGAACCTCCTGCCATTGTTGAGGAGCATGAAGGATTCCAGCTCCAACTTGGTAGAGGGGAATGATTTGGAGCTTTCCCTCTTATTCCAGCGCTGTCATGCTGCAGACCCAAAAGCACTGACACTGATGCTCCCAAACATGTTGCAGCCTTTTGCATTTAGGCCACTCATTCTTCTGATTAGTTTACCACCTGTTCGTAGACAGATGTCTTCAACAATGACTTCACTTCCCACCCATTAGGCCACTTGTTTTCTTTATCTATATTTTGCCACTTGGTGACATGGACCCAGCTTCGACGTTGACATCCAGCTCAATATTTCCCCCACTCTGTGACCTTTCCACTGCCTGTGCTGTCAGGCAACTTGTTAGATACACAAGAGGAGAAAATTGATAGCATAGCATTGCTGTTTGATACGAACTGCCAGCTGTTGAGACAGTGGGTCTATACCAGTCTGATGCCAGGTACATAGGCTGTTTATAATGGGCATAGTACTGTTTGGATTCAATCAGCCTGTGTTTGCTAAACTTTGAACTAAGGGGCAATTTAGCGTGGCCAATCCACCTACCCTGCACATGGGTTGTGGGGGTGAGACCCATGCAGACAGGGGGAGAATGTGCAAGCTCTACACGGACAATGATCCAGGGACGGGATTGGTCCTGGATCCTTCACGTTGTGAGGCAGCAGTTCTAACCACTGCGCCACCGTGCTTGTAAAACTTAAAACATATGGTGGAACTTCCGGCCCTACCAGCAGCGGGAAGCTTGGTGAAGGTGGAAACTTAATTTGGAGTGAAACCAAAAATCATTTGCCTGATGGCAGGATGAACTTCGACGATCAAGTTTTTCAGATATTAAAGACGGGTGGAGCTTCCTGACAAACAATGTCAGGCAGGACGGTGGCTCAGTGGTGAGCCCTGCTGCCTCATGGTGCAGAGGTCCCAGGTTTGATCCTGGCTCTGGGTCACTGTCCGTGTGGAGTTTGCACATTCTCCCCCTGTTTGCATGGGTTTCCCCCCCACAACCCAAAAGATGTGTGGATTGGCCACGCTAAGTTGCCCCTTAATTGGAAAAAATGAATTGGGTACTCTAAATCTATTAAAAAAAGCAACGTCAGAAATCTCTTTTGCATACATGTCATGTATAATCACTGAAAGGCCAATTCACTGGAATTAAATTCTCCCTCCAAATTAAATTCCAAACTTAAGTAGTATGCATCTGGTGAGATTTACTTCTTCCATGATTAACAGTGAGTTGCCACTGTGTTGTCCTCTTTGGGGAATGTCTATAAATGCCAGCCCATGCTCGAGATGAGATGGTGACAGTTTAAGTTGCATGATGGATGACAAAAGAAGGGACGAATTGTTAGGAGGAAAGTGTGGAGCAGTGGCTAGGCAAAGCTGGAAGGAAGGCTATCCGACTGCCCTTTGGATATGGTCTTCGGACTTTTGATGCCATCAGATAATGACTTACTGTCTGAGCTAAACAGCGCAGGATCACATGTGGTCAGCCATCCCGCCGCCAGCAGAAATCATTCCCCCTAGATCGAACTTAGAATCCGGAAGATAAGATTGGCCTTGGGATGTAACGCGGCCGGTAAATCCCGCAAGAGGCCCACAATGGGCGAGATCCAGATCAATCTCCCAGGCGATCAAGGGCTCTGGGCAGGATGATACACTGGCACCTCAATGCCAAATGAGCACTGTGGCACTGTCAGCCTGGCAACTTGCCCAAGCCAAGGATCAGGCCTGAGGGTGCCCCGCCCATATGAGGTGGCATGCAGGGGGCTCGAGGTTTCCTTCATTGATAAGTTGGGGCATTGGAGAGATCAGGGAGATGGTGGGGGTTCAGAGAAGGGGGCATGCTTCCTGCACTGGCAAGCAGAGCTCGTTGGTGCGGGAAATGGGATTAAGTGCAGTCTCAGCCGGGCATTCCTCACAGGAGCCCAGAAATAAAGGAGAATCTCATTAAATAGCAGGGTTTTTGTTGGCACTGCAAACACCGGGAAACACCCAGCTAAACGCACCCGACATGGCACCGTGTCTCATATCCCTTAAATCACCAAAGCATCCTATCTGGCTGCATCACAGCCCCCTGGTATGGCAACTGCTCAGCTCAAGACCGCAACAATCTTCAGACAGTCATGAACACCACCCAGTCCATCACACAAACCTGCCTCCCATCCATTGACTCCTGCTGCCTTGGGACAGTGGGCAGCAAATCAAGGACCCCTCCAACCCGGCTTGCTCAACTCTTCCAACCTCGTCCATTGGCAGGAGATACAAACGTCTGAGAACATGCACAAACAGATTCAAAAACAGCTTCTTTTACGCTGTTACCAGACTCCTAAAGGACCCTCTTATGGACTGTACTGATTAATACTACACTCCTGTGTGCTTCACCCGATGCCGGTGTCTATGTATTTACATTCTGTACCTTGTGTTGCCCTATTACGCATTTTCTTTTCATGTACTAAATGATCTGTTTGAGCTGCACGGAGAAAAATACTTTTCACTGTACCTTGATACACGTGACAATAAAGAAATACAATCCAATGTCCAACATTAGATGCAATTTCCCATTTGGAGAGCACTTGCTGAGTGTGCTAAGAATTACAGTATGAACCAATTTAAGATGATTAGTTGGGTTTGCATATGGCTCACTTTCGCTTGCTAGAAGGTACATAAATTAATACACAAGGGAACTGTCCCCTACAAGCAGGAAGAACATGCCGAGACATTGCACCTTTTCAGAATGACACAAAAGCTGCACCTTTTTAGAATGAAGCAAAAGCATGATGGACAATAGTTCCATGATGCAATCTCCATGGCAATGTTTTGGCCAATCAGAGTCAACTTGCCAGCCAATTAGCACCCTGGGCGGGATTCTCCGACCCCCTGCCGGGTCGGAGAATCGCCGGGGGCTGGCGTGAATCCCGCCCCCGCCGGTTGCCGAATTCTCCGGCACCGGATATTCGGCGGGGGTGGGAATCGCATCGCGCTGGTTGGCGGGCCCCCCCTCCCCAGCGATTCTCCGGCCCGTGATGGGCCGAAGTCCCGCTGCTGCAATGCCTGTCCCGCCGGTGAGAATCAAACCACCTCTCTTACCGGCGGGACAAGGCGGCGCGGGCGGGCTCCGGGTCCTTGGTGGGGGGGGCGCGGGGCGATCTGGCCCCGGTGGGTGCCCCCACGGTGGCCTGGCCCGCGATCGGGGCCCACCGATCCGCGGGCGGGCCTGTGCCGTGGGGGCACTCTTTTCCTTCCGCCTTCGCCATGGTCTCCACTATGGCAGAGGCGGAAGAGACCCCCTCTACTGCGCATGCATGCTGTGAGCGGCCGCTGACGCTCCTGCGCATGCGCTGCCCGGCAAAGTCATTCCTGCGCCAACTGGCGGGGACCAAAGGCTTTTCCCGCCAGCTGGCGGGGCGGAAATCAGTCCGGCGCGGGCCTAGCCCCTCAAGGTGAGGGCTCGGCCCCTCAAGATGCGGAGAATTCCGCACCTTTGGGGCGGCGCGATGCCAGATTGATTCCCGCTGTTTTTGGCGCTGGTCGGCGGACATCGCGCCGATTGCGGAGAATCCCGCCCCTTTTCTCATGCAGTATAAATCGTTGCTCCCTTTTAAATTTGCTTTTCTTGCATCCACCATGATTAGTGTAAGATGAAATACTTCGACAGCATGCTGCTTTTTCAGCAATGACCATTTATTTATTTTCAAATGTCATAGTTATGATAATCCAACATCTATTATAACATGTTTATGTATTTTGCCCGCAATGCAATGTTTTGCCATTCCTCAAGATGGGAGGAAACTCCTGTAGAGAACTAAGATTAATCCAACAGACAAACTAAATTTAAAGAAAGATTTATCAAGTGTTATCCTGGGCACACTGTGGGAATTATCAAGATCTAAAGAGTAACCTTCGATTAGTTTGGGCAGCACGGTAGCATTGTGGATAACACAATTGCTTCACAGCTCCAGGGTCCCAGGTTCGATTCCGGCTTGGGTCACTGTCTGTGCGGAGTCTGCACATCCTCCCAGTGTGTGCGTGGGTTTCCTCTGGGTGCTCTGGTTTCCTCTCACAGTCCAAAGATGTGCAGGTTAGGTGGATTGGCCATGATAAATTGCCCTTAGTGTCCAAAATTGCCCTTAGTGTTGGGTGGGGTTACTGGGTTATGGGGATAGGGTGAAGGTGTTGACCTTGAGTAAGGTGCTCTTTCCAAGAGCCGGTGCAGACTCGATGGGCTGAATGGCCTCCTTTTGCACTGTAAATTCTATGATAACCTACACAACCAATCGAGGTACAAAAGGTCAAAAATATACTTAAGGTGAAAAGGGACAAAGAAAGACCCAATAATGTAAGAGGAAGTTTAAAATATATTACAGAAAACAAGTTTAAAATATAATTGTTGGGTTTGTTTGATAGTTCAACCATCAAGCTTTTCCCCAACTCATAATAGGCATTTTCTTATTCGCAAGTAAACATGGTGTATGTGACTTTGTAATGAAGAGTTGAAAATTTGGAAAAAATGGGCAGTGGGTGGGATTCTTCGGTCCTCCAGTGGTGTGTTTGTCAGTAGCGGACCATTCGCTGGAGGCAATATTTTATCTTCCCGCCATTTGTCAATGAGATTTCTCACTGAAGCCATCCCACCAGAAACCTACAGGCGGGGGTGAACTGTCAACGGGAAAAGAGAATCCCAAGGGGCAGAGATTTCCAGCTACTGTCTGCAATCATTTTAATATACTCCATTTTTTCCACTGCAAAATTATTGGACTGTTAATCTTTTCCCTAATTATGATGTTAAAGTGGAGCAACTGCTGCAGACGATTTGCAAAAAACAGCAAAGGTGGCATGGGTTAAAACCTAAGCAGCCAGTGGCTAGGATCTGGAATGCACTGCCAGAGAGGGTGGTGGGGTAAACTGAATTGTAGCTTTCAAAATGGAATTGCATAAACATCTGAAGGGAAAATGTCTGTAGGCATACAGGGAAAGGGCAGGAGAGGACCTGCTTGTTGGCCAAATGGCCGCCTTCTATGCTATAATATTCTATGATTATGTTCCACAATTATACGAGATGTCAAGGAAAATCTGCAAGGACTCAGGAAGAGGAAGATTGCAAATAGATTTATGTACCATTGGCTTAGAGCCTACATATACAGCTCTATTTTCTGCGACAGAAAGATGATGAGACAATCAGTCTTGATTGGCAAGAAATGTTAATTGTCAGCTTGATTTTCCCAATAAAATAAATTAATATAATATAAATGGGTTTGGAAAAAAAGATAAACAAGAGACAAAATCCACAAATGAAAATCTATTCTCTCTAGTCTTCAGCCATGCTTCCAAAACTGACATATACGATCTCAAAGCAAAATTTGCTTACAAAAACAGACTAACATGTAAACATTAATTTCACAGAATCAATGACCTATGTGAGATACAACTCTGTTACAAGATAAGCTGGCTCTAGTGTCACTTTGTCAAACAGATTTCAGGTTTCTCAGTTAGATAAAGATGGTTTCAAAATGGGCTGACGTGTTGCAACCAAGGTTCAAATGTTATTTGGCCTTGAAGCAGCCACCAGTCTTCGAGCACAAAGCTGGATAAACATACTTAAAAATGATAAGATAGCTGGTACATTGATCTCTTTCTCACACTTTTAAAACAAAATTTGATTCATATGCTTTTAAGTCAATCACTCAACAGGCAACTTAAAGGAATGGTGAACCTTATGGACAATTTTAATTTACAACACTGACAAAACGGGAGAAAATGGACTAATAAAATGTTGGCTGTATAATAAATCACAATTGCATCTTGTATTATATGTTATCACCTCTCCCTGCACATTATAGCATCAATTTTTTACAACAATGGTTCACACAGGAAAGGTAGATTACTCTCTTTGAGGTTGCATCTTATCCTTTAAATTAAGTTAGACCCTCATCCATAGAGTACGACATACAATTAATAAATCAAAGAGTTGCATCTGTTTAAGAGACATGGGTGGTTGAAATTTTATGTGATTTCTCCTTCTTGTAAACACCTTATTAAAAAAAACACCTTTCCACTGTGTAACCATTGTGATCTTCATGTAGAGCAGTATAAAGGTATGATCCATTTTATTCTTTGTAAAAGGTAGAAGTTTCTATTTTTTTAATGTAGGAAAGCTGTTGCCAAATAAGTTAGCAGCAACAAAATCAATTATAATTAGCAATAGTGAGGAAAACAAGTTTGTGAAACATGATTCTCAGAAAGCCAATTTTTGTTAACAGTTGATCAATACCATTATGTCTGATGCCCGACTTATGCCGGAGATTGAGGAACAGGCTCCTGGGATGTTTCAAACATTTAATTCCAATTAAGGGACAATTTAGCGTGGGCCAATCATCCACCCTGCACATCTTTGGGCGTGGGGGTGAGACCCATGCAGACACGGGGAGCATGTGCAAACTCCACATGGACAGTGACCCAGGGCCGGGCTCCTAGGATATTAAAAGAAATAGGTGCGAACATTCCAAATGACTTAGGAAAATTCCACGCTCTCTAGATCTAGGAACTGTACCTATACATTGAAAAACTGTAAATGTCACCCAATTATTTAAGAAGAGAGTTCGAGGGATAGAAAGGGCAGACTTTTTCAGTCCCACTTGTCATGTGAGAGTACCCTTTCAGAAATGGGTGTTTAAGAAATGTACCTTTAAGAAATGGAGCTGCTCATGTTACTGGAGTGATGTCAGAGTGTGGGTGGAGCTGAGCTCCACTTCGGCTTTTTAGTTTCAGTTTGAGAAAGCTTGGGTGTGTCTGTGAGCTGCATTGCCGTTGATCTCTGCCATGAAGGACTATCTCTTAATCATTTGGTGAATTCAGAAGAATTATAAATGTTTTCAGTCTTGAATGTAAACCCTAATGTGCTCCTGTTTGATGGTTTGTTAAGTCTTTTGGATGGTAAAAGGACAGCATACAGGTTATTTAGTGTTGTATTCTTTGGGGTATGTATTTGATTTACTGGTTACTTAGATGTTCACTGTTGGTTTTAGAAAGGTTCACTTGAGTTCATAGAACAAACATTGTTTTGTTTTGAAAACCACTGGCCCATTTTCTGCTGTACCACACCTGTAGAGTAAGCCATGTGCTCCCCATACCACAATCTATTAAAAGCTGTGGGTCAGGTGAACTCCATGATACACGTTGGGATTCTCTAAGCCCTGGCTCATAACACACGCACCCCGGGCCCAGACCTCCGTGGGCAGCACGGAAGCTCAGTGGTTAGCACTGTGTCTTCACAGCATCAGGGTTCCAGATTCGATTCCCGGCTGGGTCAATGTCTGTGCGGAGTCTGCACGTTCTCCCAGTGTCTGCTTGGGTTTCCTCCGGGTGCTCCGGTTTCCTCCCACTAGTCTCGAAAGGCGTGCTGTTATGTAATTTGGACATTCTGAATTCACCTTCTGTGTACCCGAACAGGCGCTGGAATGTGGCAACTAGGGTTTTTTCCACAGTAACTTCATTGCAATGTAAGCCTACTTGTGACAATAAAGATTATTATTAAAAAGATTATTTTTAAAATTCCCACCTGTGATCAACTGACCTTTTTCTTGTCCATCAAGTTAGTCTAACATCGCTTGTGGGCAAGTTACTGAAATCACCAGTGACAGGTGTGACTGAGTACTTATCTGCTGATCAAAGAGTCAGCATGGATTTGTGAAGATGTATTACGTTTGTCTAATCTAGTTACAATTTTTTGAGGTGCCCACTAGCATGATGGATTGGAGAATGCCTATGCACACTGCCTATATGGACCTGCAGAGGTCATCTAATAGGGTGTCAGTCAAAATGTGAACATAAGTCAATGGTGCACAGAATTGGATATCATTTTCTGACATGGATTGGCAATTGGATGAGAAGTAAGGGACAAAGAGTGAGGTATGCAGATGATACTCGCATTGTAAGCTGTGTAAGTGGGAAGGGATGTTATAAAGGGACATAAACAGAGTAACTGGCCAAAACTATGGCAATGGCATTCGAAGTGGGGAAGTCAGAGTGCATCCACTTTTGATTTGAGAAAGACACATTGGAATATATTTTAAATGATGAGAAACTACAAGCAGTGTGGAGCCAAGGGATTCAGATAGTTATGTGCATTAATCACTAAAGGCTGGGGGACAGATACAGTTAGCAATGAAAAAATGTCCACGGTACCAATAGAAAAATTTGGATGTGATACTTCTTTAGTCAGACCCATATGATGTACTGGAATTAATTCTGGACAACGTGCCTCAGACTGTACAGCACTGATTCACTAAAATTATACTGGGGCTTAAAGTGTTAAATTAAGAGCACAGGGTGCATAAGTTTGGCTCATACACCCTTGCATTTATATGGTTGAGAGGTGATCTAATTGAGATGTTTAAACTGAAAAGGGGATCTGATAAGGAAGAAGTTCGAGGGACTGAATGGCAAACACCTGTTCCCAAACTCTGTCAAGGTCCTGGCAGTTGAAGGGTGGTCAGCTGGAAGCATGACAATTGCAAACAATCTTACTTTGAGGACAGAAGGTTATTGTACATAGAGAGTAAATTATTTACTCCATTTGGAATTCTCTGCTTATCTTTTGTATCTCTCCTCAAGTAGCACCTCTCAAGGAGGATTGATCATAGACTCCAAGCACCACAAAGATACCTTTACAGAACTGCCTGTTCTTAGCAGGCAAATATTGCACTAAAGGTTACTCAAATGTCTTGAAAGATCACATATTTGAAGCTAACAATAGTTTTCTTAGTGGGTCAATCATAGTTATCATAGAGTTATCATCATAGAATTTATAGTGTAGAAGGAGGCCATTCGGCTCATCGAGTCTGCACCGGCCCCCGGAAAGAGCATCCCACCCAAGCCCACACCTCCATCCCATCCCCGTAACCCAACCTAACCTTGTTGGACACTAAGGGCAATTTAGTATGGCCAATTCACCTAACCTGCACATCTTTGGGCTGTGGAAGGAAACCGGAGCACCCGGAGGAAACCCACGTAGACACGGGGAGGACGTGCAGATTACACACAGACAGGGACCCAAGCCGGGAATCGAACCTGGGACCCTGGAGCTGTGAAGCAACGGTGCTAACCACTGTGCTACCATACCGCCCCTTGCCACCGTCTGTTATTGCAAACTGGTGAGCTATTACACTCATAACAGGCATTCATAAATCTTAATCCCATGCAGTACAATCAAAACAGTCAATCTCCTAACATTCTGGGCTGAATCTTCCCTGGACTGGCAACAACTGTTGCATTGATACTCTGCTCTTTTTTAAAAAAACTTACCTTAGACTGGGGCTGCACATTTATTGACTGAACTTCCAGCCCAGTTGTGCTGAGAAATGTGCAGCATAGCTACTTCCGGAGTCTTTTCCATGTAGTGCAGCCACATCCCCATATCTGCCATTAACTAGTAAGTTTAAAGGTCCCAGCCACTGTGACAGGAGAAAGGGCAAGTGTGTAAGATGTGGTTGGTGGGTAGGATGGGTCGGGGGCAGGGAGGGGCAAGGTAATAGTTGGGATGCGGGGGGAGGGGTGGTGTCTCTAGTCAGGGGCATGAGTCGGATGGTCGAGGGGTCCCGTGGAGTGTCAGCACCCTATCTATCCATCCAGGATTTAGATGTGGTTTTAATGCTTCTAACTTTATCCTTGGTAACTGTTCTGCTAAGAGCTAGAACCATCCAAAGTCTTCAACTTAAATCGAGTTTCAGATGGTTCCACTTGCAGGGTAATTGCTCAACAGAAGTTAAGATTTCCCGGCCAATTTCTGTGCTGTGCTTGCATGGGGACTTCCGACAGATTCCCCAGCAAATCTCCTCGAGTATGACCCTCTGGAGAATGGAAGATCTGGGCCTTTGATTTGTTCTACATAGTATGATCTTGCTCTTCAGGGTTGTGGTGATGGGAGACTTCAACTTCCCCAATATTGACTGGGACTCACTTAGTGCCAGGGGCTTAGATGGGGCAGAGTTTGTAAGGAGCATCCAGGAGGGCTTCTTAAAACAATATGTAGACAGTCCAACTAGGGAAGGGGCGGTACTGGACCTGGTATTGGGGAATGAGCCCGGCTAGGTGGTAGAAGTTTCTGTAGGGGAGGATTTCGGGAACAGTGACCACAATTCAGTAAGTTTTAAAGTGCTGGTGGACAAGGATAAGAGTGGCCCTAGGGTGAATGTGCTAAATTGGGGGAAGGCTAATTATAACAATATTAGGCGGGAACTGAAGAACATAGATTGGGGGCGAATGTTTGAGGGTAAATCAACATCTGACATGTGGGAGGCTTTCAAGTGTCAGTTGAAAGGAATTCAGCACCGGCATGTTCCTGTGAGGAAGAAGGATAAATACGGCAATTTTCGGGAACATTGGATAACGAGAGATATTGTAGGCCTTGTCAAAAAGAAAAAGGAGGCATTTGTCAGGTCTAAAAGGCTGGGAACAGACGAAGCCTGTGTGGAATATAAGGAAAGTAGGAAGGAACTTAAGAAAGGAGTCAGGAGGGCTAGAAGGGGTCACGAAAAGTCATTGGCAAATAGGGTTAAGGAAAATCCCAAGGCTTTTTACACGTACATAAAAAGCAAGAGGGTAGCCAGGGAAAGGGTTGGCCCACTGAAGGATAGGCAAGGGAATCTATGTGTGGAGCCAGAGGAAATGGGCGAGGTACTAAATGAATACTTTGCATCAGTATTCACCAAAGAGAAGGAATTGGTAGATGTTGAGTCTGGAGAAGGGTGTGTAGATAGCCTGGGTCACATTGAGATCCAAAAAGATGAGGTGTTGGGCGTCTTGAAAAATATTAAGGTAGATAAGTCCCCAGGGCCTGATGGGATCTATCCCAGAACACTGAAGGAGGCTAGTGAGGAAATTGCTGAGGCCTTGACAGAAATCTTTGGATCCTCACTGCCTTCAGGTGATGTCCCGGAGGACTGGAGAACAGCCAATGTTGTTCCTCTGTTTAAGAAGGGTAGCAAGGATAATCCCGGGAACTACAGGCCGGTGAGCCTTACGTCAGTGGTAGGGAAATTACTGGAGAGAATTCTTCGAGACAGGATCTACTCCCATTTGGAAGCAAATGGACGTATTAGTGAGAGGCAGCATGGTTTTGTGAAGGGGAGGTCGTGTCTCACTAACTTGATAGAGTTTTTCGAAGAGGTCACAAAGATGATTGATGCAGGTAGGGCAGTGGATGTTGTCTATATGGACTTCAGTAAGGCCTTTGACAAGGTTCCTCATGGTAGACTAGTACAAAAGGTGAAGTCACACGGGATCAGGGGTGAGCTGGCACGGTGGATACAGAACTGGCTAGGTCATAGAAAGCAGAGAGTAGCAATGGAAGGATGCTTTTCTAATTGGAGGGCTGTGACCAGTGGTGTTCAGCAGGGGTCAGTCCTGGGACCTTTGCTGTTTGTAGTATATATATATATATATATATATAATATATATATATATATAAACGATTTGGTGGAAAATGTAACTGGTCTGATTAGTAAGTTTGCAGACGACACAAAGGTTAGTGGAATTGCGGATAGCGATGAGGACTGCCAGAGGATACAGCAGGATTTAGATTATTTGGAGACTTGGGCGGAGAGATGGCAGATGCAGTTTAATCCGGACAAATGTGAGGTAATGCATTTTGGAAGGTCTAATGCAGGTAGGGAATATACAGTGAATGGTAGAACCCTCAAGAGTATTGAAAGTCAGAGAGATCTAGGTGTACAGGTCCACAGGTCACTGAAAGGGGCAACACAGGTGGAGAAGGTAGTCAAGAAGGCATACGGCATGCTTGCCTTCATTGGCCGGGGCATTGAGTATAAAAATTGGCAAGTCATGTTGCAGCTGTATAGAACCTTAGTTAGGCCACACTTGGCGTATAGTGTTCAATTCTGGTCGCCACACTACCAGAAGGATATGGAGGCTTTAGAGAGGGTGCAGAAGAGATTTACCAGAATGTTGCCTGGTATGGAGGGCATTAGCTATAAGGAGCGGTTGAATAAACTCGGTTTGTTCTCACTGGAACGACGGAGGTTGAGGGGCGACCTGATAGAGGTCTACAAAATTATGAGGGGCATAGACAGAGTGGATAGTCAGAGGCTTTTCCCCAGGGTAGAGGGATCAATTACTAGGGGGCATAGGTTTAAGGTGAGAGGGGCAAGGTTTAGAGTAGATGTACAAGGTAAGTCTTTTACGCAGAGGGTAGTGGGTGCCTGGAACTCGTTACTGGAGGAGGTGGTGGAAGCAGGGACGATGGTGACATTTAAGGGGCATCTTGACAAATACATGAATAGGATGGGAATAGAGGGATACGGACCCAGGAAGTGTAGAAGATTGTAGTTTAGTCGGGCAGCAGGGTCGGCACGGGCTTGGAGGGCCGAAGGGCCTGTTCCTGTGCTGTAAGCCACATAGTGGAACCAATGTGGGCAGGATAGGGCTACGAGGCAAAATGTAATCTGATCATAACAGCAGCATAGGCAAGAACTATGTAGGTGGACTAAGTTTCTAGTAAATGAAAGTAATCCTGGAGACTCATTGGCAAGTGTGATGTGGTACAAATTAGAAAGTAGTCTGTTGACATGAACTTGTGAAATCAAATTCAGGCCCAAGGCGAAAGGAAAAAAAAAACCTTCATGGTATAACAATAGAATACTAATGTGCAAAGTACTAAGGGCGCGATTCCCCCAGCTCCGTGCTGGAGAATCGGCGCAACCGCGCCACACCACCCCGATGCCGGCGCGCGATTCTCCGAGGTGCGGAGAACCGGCGCCATTTGCGCCGGAGCGTTTGGTGTGGCGCCGGTCGCGCACCGCTGTCCGTAGCCAGGCCGCCGATTCTCTGGCCCGAGCGGCAACGGCAGAGTCCTGCTGCCGTTGTTAACCCCTGCTCACAGCTGGCGGGAACTCTGCGGGTAGGGTCGGGGGCAGTCTGTTGTGTGGGGCGCCTCCGATGGGGTCTGGCCCGTGATCGGGGCCCACCGACCGGCGGGCCGGCCTCTATACCCCCGCCCCCCCCGCGTTGGGGCCAGCACGCTGAAGTCCCCCGCGCATGTGCGGGTTAGCGCGGTGCACATCTGGCACCGGGAAGGGAGGCTGGAGCGCCGTGAACCGCACCAGCGAAGTGCTGGTCAGAATCCGTAGTCCCCGCGCCCGTTTCACGCCGTCGCGAACACTTAAGTCTCCATTTCGGGGAATCGCGATTTCGGAGAATCGCGCCCTAAGAGTCTACTCGCACAATGAAACAGATAGCCATTGTGGTTACAACAAAAGTCTTCATGCGAAACAGGATCTCAATCCCTTTTCACTAAATTAATTGAACAAATGTTGGCCAATCATAAGGCACACCGAGTCTGCTTGGACTCTTAAGAGCATTACTCTTGGCTCAATGGTATCACTTTCACCTCAGATCCAGAAGATCTTGAAGCCAAGCCTCATTCCATGGCATAATTGAAGCTGACAGTGGAGTACTCAGGGAATGCTGCTTTGTCATAGATGCCATTGTTCAGGTAAGATATTACATTGAAGGCCTATCGGCCTGATGTGGTGGATGACGCTATCCGAAGAAGGGTAGTGGATGTCTTCCAGTGTCCTGGCTAACATTTATCCCTCACCCAACACCACTGTTTACATTTAACTTTGCAATTTGTTGGACCTTTTCTGCATGCAAACTGGTAGCTTCATTTGCCCAAAAGACAAATGGCTACTATTCAAATATAAATAATTGACTGTTCAGTGCTTTGGGATGTCCTGAGGCGGTGAAAGGAACTACAAAATGCAAGTCATTACTTTCTTTCTGAATGTCCTCCACTGAGAATCTGGATACCGCTATCTCCACAACGTCCATTACAAACTGGTAAGACTGTTAACTGACTGGTAACTCCGGGTCTTGACTGGCAATACAATAATTAACGTACAAGATTCTTCGCTACTGTCTCCCCACACACACCAAATCTGACCAGTTTCTTGTGACCATCAGAAAATAATCCATCTACTGCACTGAAAAACAGTGCATAAAGGATCCAGTAAACCCTACCGAAGGTGATGACTCCGTGTGAGTGCACCTGTATTTGCAGAAAAGATCATTCATTCTGTTCATTATATGGAAGAACTTATCAATTTCTCTAAACTGACATTCAGGTATAGTCAAGCTCAAAAGAAAAGCACAGCTATACCTATAAGAAACCTCTGATCGCTTTATTAGAAATAAACGGGTGTAAACATGGGTTATTTTGGCTAGTGGGTGAAATAGGAGCCAAGTCGGTGCAGCGTTAATAAGACTAACCTGTTTGAAAGTCTGGAATTAATATGCAATTTTTGTACCAATTGCCAATTACTATAATTTGACCTTCCCCCAGGGGTCCTGAATAGACACCCGTGGCTTTTGCACTCAATTGCTGATTAGGCTACCAAGTATGGAGCTCTCCGGCTGGCACACGGTAGCATATTTCAGCGATCAAGAGGGAGAGTGCACTAATTCTAGAATGGAGCACCCGAGGCCCTGCGGGAGGAGGTCCAGAGGAGGAATGCCCTGTACCCACAGTGGAGGAAGGACTTAATTTTGCTTTTCTGTCACTCTTTCCTGCAGAATCTGGTCTCTTGCCCTCTTCCCATTCCCTGTCCAGAACATGGGAGACTCATAACAAGGTAACCATGACCAAGCACTCCTTTCCTCCTACAAAGGTGTCCCATGAGGTGAAGTAGCATTGCACTTACTCTTTTTAGCTAATGTCCTCTGTGAATTTCCAGAACAAATGTTGCTCGAGTATTGATGAAATGTTGACAAAGTGATCCAGAAAATCTTCTGGAATGCTTCAGAGGACCTCTTCACTGCTCCAGCAGTGATGGGCAGAAATGAAAAGATGAGTATTCCTTTAAGCAGTGGTTGGAAATCAGCATTAACATGGGGCTGGATTCTCCATTACGCTCGTCGGTCAATGGGGTTTCCCATTGTGGGGCAGCCCCACATCATTGGGAAACCCCTGGGCGCCGGCAAAATGGAGAATCCCGCCAGCGGAGAATCCCTCCCAAGGTCTTTAATCCCAAATAGTTGGTTACTGTTAGGGCAGGACGTTAGTTGAAGCACAGGCCACCAAAATGCCATGCAACTGCTTTGATACGCACCAGCAGACATTTCAAATGGGAATCAGTGGTGTTTTTTAAAAAATTAAAAATTTGGAGTGCCCAATTATTTTTTTTTCAATTTAAGGGGCAATTTAGCATGGCCAGGTCACCTAACCTGCACATCATTTTGGGCTGTGGGGTTGAGACCCACACAGACATGGGGAGGATGTGCAAACTCCACATGGAGAGTGGACAATCAGCTGTTTAACAAGCCTTTAGGTATCTTTTCTTCGGGTTTGCTTCAACTCCTTTACCAAAATGGTGTTTTTTGGCCTAAATACAGACTAAATGGACATTTCAGCTAAAGACCCCTACATCCAACCTCTATCTTATGAATGCCTTAGGTTTTCCCAAAGCTTTCTCAAGAAGCACATAAGACCATAATATGTAGGAGCAGAATTAGGCCATACAGCCAATCGAGTCTGCTCCACCATTCAATGATGGCTGATATGTTTCTCCATGGCTGATGTGTTCTCATCCCCATTCTCCTGCCTTCTCCCCATAACCCCTGATCCCTTATTTATCAAGAACCCATCTATCTCTGTCTAAAAGACTGAGTGACTTGGCCTCCACAGTTTTCTATGGCAAAGAGTTCCATAGATTCATCACCCTCTGTCTGAATAAATTCCTCCTCATCTCAGTTTTAAAGGATCGTCCCTTCAGTCGGAGATTGTGCCCTCTGGTCCTAATCTCTCCTACTAGTGGAAACATCTTCTCAATGTCCACTCAATCTAGGCATCTCAGTATTCTGTAGGTTTCAATGAGATCTCCCCCTCACCCTTCTGAACTCCACCGAGTACAGATCCAGAGTTCTCAACCGTTCCTCATATGACAAGCCCTTTTTCCTCGGGATCATTCTTGTGAACCTTCTCTGGACTCCCTCCAAGGCCAGCACATCCTTTCTTAGATATGGGACCCAAAAGCTCACGATATTCCAAATGGGGTCTGACCAGAGCCTTATACAACCTCAACAGTACATCCCTGCTCTTGTATTCTAGCCCTCTTGAAATGAATAACTAAAATTGCATTTTCCTTCTTAACTGCCAACTGAACCTGCATGTTAACCTTAATAGGGTCCTGAACTGGGACATCCAAGTCCCTTTAATATTTCAGATTCCGGAAGCCTCTTCCCATTTAGAAAGTAGTATATGCCTTTATTCTTCCTACCAAAGTGCATAACCTCACCCTTTTGACACTATATTCCATCTGCCACTTCTTTGCCCACTCCCCTAGCCTGTCCAAGTCCTTCTGCAGCTTTCCCACTTCCTGAACCCTACCTGTCCCGCTACATACCTTTTTACCATCTGCAAACTCAGTAACGATGCCCTCAGTTCCTTCTTCCAGATCGTTAATGTGAATAGTTGTGGTCCCAACACTGACCCCTGCGGAACACAAGTCACTGGCTGCCATGCTGAAAAATACCCCATTATTCCCACTCTCTGCCTTCTCCCAGTCAGCCAATCCTCTATCCATGCCGCTATTTGCCCCTGACACCATGGGCAATCTTTTTTAGCAGCCTCCTGTACGACACCTGGTCAAAGGCCTTCTGGAAATCCAAAAAGATCATGTCCACTGGCTCTCTTTTGTCTAACTTCCTAGTTCCCTCCTCAAAGAATTCTAACAGATTTGTCCGGCATGACATCCCTTTGACGAAGCAATGCTGACCCACCCCTATTTTATCATGCACGTCCAAGTACTCCACAATCTCATCCTTAATAACGGACTCTAAAATCTTACCAACGACCAATATTTGGCTAACCGGCCTCTAATTTCCTGTCTTCGAGCTCCCTCCCTTCTTAAACAGGGGTATGACATTAGCCATTCTCCAGTCCTGTGTGACCCTCCTTGACTTCAGTGATTCCTAAAAGATCACCACCAATACCTCTACAATTTCCTCCACGTGATTTAAGTTGGCTTATTTTTGTTCCTTCCACCCAAATACAAATTATGAGTAAAACAATAGGTCTTACATCAATTCTCATTCTTGGCTAATGCAAACTTACAAATTGTTTTTGTGTTGGGGAAAGGAAAAGGATGGGGATGAATGAGCATTGACAAATAATTTGTAATATAAGCAACCCCACTGTGCCATTTATCTTGAGGACAGTTACATGACTAAACCAAGAGTTACACACATTCCCAATTAGTGCTGGAGACAATTTGGCAAATCTGCATGAAAAAGGTAAAGCACAATACTGTGTTAAGGTGTACTGGTGCATTTATTTTTAGATTTTAGGTAGTCACTCTGCTTCTCCACACCATCATCACATCAAAAAAGGTGGAGTAAAATTGGTGTTACACGACTTACTGTAGTTGGGAGTTCCCAGCAGCCTTAAAGCAGCTGCTTTGTGACTGAGGAGGAAATAAACCCTTTAAACTTCCTGTGCCAAGGAAAGCCATTTCCTTCCTGTTACGCAGATGCAATTCCACCACTGCAATGCGAAAGGACATTTAAAAGTAGCTAATGAAGATCAACTTGGCAGTATGAAAACACACACTATTCTGCCAAACAGATTTTTTGGCCATTGTACATAGAATTGCATTATTACATTAGTATGAATGGCAGAAAGAAGCAGGTCTGTCTGCAACAAATTCTGCACTTTGAAAAGGGTTTCCACACATTTCCTTCATCTTCATTATCTTACAGTTAATTTCATAAGGTGTTTAATCAGATAAGCATTTAGAGTACCAAAAGATTTTCCTACTTTCTTCAATGAAAATATATTCAGCCTAATGCAATACATTAACACATGAAGAACCTATTTGTTTGCCTGGGCTTTTCAGCTCTAAAATAGAAAATGAAGACCAGCCCAATACCAAGTATGGGCTGGATTTTCTGGCCACACCCGCTGCAAGATCACCACGGATGGGACGGGGACCATGTAAAGGTCCATTGGCCACGGGCGGGAATTTCCGGTCGCCGGGCGGGCGCAGCGGAAACATCCCGCCCTATGTCTTTTCCTTACAATTCTGTCTCCTGGTCTAACCAGCACAAATTAAAACCCTTACTGATACAGCAGGGCCACTGACAGTAACCAATATGCAAAAAGATTAAAGTCAACTGAGCTTCAAAACAACTTGTTTGAAATGTTTGTATGAAAGGATCTTCATGTGGGACTGCTTAATTGCATAATCTGTTTAATAGCATTGGTGTCTCTAGAGCTGCTGATATGCAATCATGTAGGTATGTTCAGGAGATGGCAATCCCATGTGATTTTAATTAAAATTATATTATGAAAACAAGCTATATGCAACAGTTGACTGAAATGTCATTTGGAACTCAATTGAATTCTTATATTACAAGGGAGGAGGAGCATTTTAAAGCCATTTTTCGTATTTATACCTCTCTCTTTCAGCTTTTCCTCAGTTACTATCTATCATTATTATGTCTCGATTATCGTAAGTGGTAGCTTTTCACCTTCACTTAGACCGTCTATTGAGGGGATTTAAAATCTACCAATCATTTACCAGGTTAGTGGTCCTCAAAACATTGCTGCTTTTTGACAATCTATTCTCCCAAGTAGTACCATTATGATCAAAGTCTTCCATTCAGTACCTTTCTATTAGATATTTGCTGCTCTCAGAAACATATCAAATGATCGAATTTTATAACGGGGGGAATCTTCGCCGTCCGCTGCCAGTAGCAGAGTTCCCAAAGCAGGGGAGAATCCAGTGTCGGGGAATAACCCATTTGCATCCAATTAATGAATTGGACACTGGACTCGGCACATCCTGGTGATGCTCCAGCCAGGATTCATGTGGACATGGATTGGTGCAAGTATTTGCCAGCGTGGCCCTGACGCAATGAAGCTCATAGTAGGCCAATCGGGGTTTTAAGGTTGGTGCGCCCGAAGTCCATCGGAGGGCCCCTCCGCCCCACAATGCTAATCCTGCCCACTCCACCGCACCCCATCAGAGACACCCCCATATCAGAGACCTTCCACCATAAGTCGCCCCTGCCTGGGTGCAGTCCAGACATAAACAGTGAAAATAATCACTGCTTTTTCACTCACTTATCCCTTACACCTGCTGCCTCAGACAGATGTCCAGAAATCAGCAGCTCTGACTTCATAGAAAACCAAAACCATATCACAAGGCTTCAAAACCCCTCAGATTCTTTGACATACAAAGCTTCTATTCACTTCAAAAAGAAGTAGCTTTTAGTAGACTGTAACTGACAGCTTCCAGAGAGCCAAATGTCTTGATTGTTTATTTTCATTTCCTTTCACACTTGAAGGCATCTCAAGTAGCCTGCTTTGAACCAAACCACAATATTAATAACCATCCAGGAGTTAATGGGCGGGATTTTCTCACCCTGACGCCGGGCTGTAGAATCACCGGGACCGGCGCGAATCACGCCACGCCGCCCTGACGCCGGTCCGCCGATTCTCCGGATAGTGGGGACCCCCCTGGCGATTCTCGGCTCGGGTTGGGCCGAGTGGCTCATACCCGGCGGACCTTGGCGTTGATGCATCTGGGGGCAGCCTGGTTGGGGGTGGGGGGGGGGGGGGTGGGGGCTCCACTGTGGCCTGGCCCACCGATCGGCGGGCTGGGGGTCTCTTTTGCTCCACGCCGGCCCCTGTAGCCCTACGCCATGTAGTGTCGGGGCCGGCGCGGAGAAGGGAGCCACTGCGCATGCGCGCATTGGCGCCGGCCCCGCTGCGCATGCGCAGACCCGTGGCGCTCATCTGACTCCAGGGATCGGCAGCTGGGATGGCGTGGGTCGCTCCAGTGCTGGCCCCCTGAAGGGGTCAGAATTGCCGCTCCTGAGGCCATGTTGATGCGACGGCGTTTACGACGGCGTCAACACTTAGCCTCAGGATCAGAGAATTCCGGCTCTGAACTTTCATTTCCTCTTTTTCTCAGCAGAAAGCACTACTGCTTTTGATGTGATGTGGAGATGCCGGCGTTGGACTGGGGTGAGCACAGTACGAAGACTTACAACACCAGGTTAAAGTCCAACAGGTTTGTTTTGATGTCACTAGCTTTCGGAGCGCTGCTCCTTCCTCAGGTGAATGAAGAGGTCTGTTCCAGAAACACATATATAGACAAATTCAAAGATGCCAAACAATGCTTGGAATGCGAGCATTAGCAGGTGATTAAATCTTTACAGATCCAGAGATGGGGTAACCCCAGGTTAAAGAGGTGTGAATTGTACCAAGCCAGGACAGTTTTGCCAGGACTTTTGATGTGGACAGGACCTGTCAATCATAGCTAGGTGTTTATGAACATTGTGCTTAGATCCATAGCAGGCTACTGGAGATGCATTTAAGCGTGAAGGGAGTGAAAATAAACAGTCCAGATATCCAGCAATCTGGAAGCTTTCAATTACAGCCTACTAAAAGCTATTGCACTTTGAAGTGAATAGAAGATCTGAGGGGGCTGAACGCCTTGTGTGGATTTGGCTTTCTATGAAGTTACAGCTGCAGCTTTCAACATCTTCATAGAATCCTTACAGTGCAGAAGGAGGCCATTCAGCCTATCAAGTCTTCACCGACCCTCCGAAGGAGTACCCCACCCAGACTTACCCACTGCTCCATAACCTTACCTCACCTTTTGGACCCTAGGAGCAATTTAGCATATGTTTGAGGCAGCAGGTGTAAGGGGCAGTAAGTTAAAAGGCTGGTATTTCTTCACTGCTCTTTAGCTTCCAGGCAGGGATGACTGGTTGGGGGGGGGGGGGGGGTCTCTTATGTGGGAGGGTTCTCTGATATGGGCGGGGGGAGCTCTCTTACATGGGTAGGGGGCTCTCTTACATGGGTAGGGAAGGCTCTCTGATATATGGCAATGGGGGAGGTCTGGTGGAGGTCCGGGTCATCCTCATACGTGTGCGCTATGAGGGGGAGGGTGGTGTGACCCCGTAATTCTCACGGGGGTGGGTGGGGGGAGATGCCCCTACTTGTCAGCAGGGTTGGGGGCGTGGATTTGCATTGCAACAGAAGGTGGGGGGCAGCCGGCACACCTCCCTATCGGGCCACCTGCTCAAAATGGAGATCCAAGAATGGGGTTGGCAACAGAATCACATGCGGTCCCTGCCATGCATAAATCCGCATGGCTGGGAAGAATGAATTGCTTGTGGGCACAGCTTCTAGTGCCAACGCAAACCAAAAGCGATTCAGCTCCGGCGGGATCACAGTCTCCCAAATGGAAAATCCAGCCCTAAATCCCCCAGATGCAGAAATGTTATAGTTTTCTTTGCAAAGCAGGCTCCTTAATCTGATGGAAGAACCTTGTGGAGATCCACTCAATTAATTTGCATAACTTCGGAAGTCTCAGTAATGAATGGCTGCCTTTCAAAAAAAAAGACAATGTTTGTGCAATGCAACAGTACCAACTTCGCTACGAAATTATTATTTAAATGTCATTAGGTGAGAAAGTGATGCCTTGGCGGTATTCTCCAGCCTACCAGCTGCATGTTTTATAGCAGTGGGAGGCAGCATGCTGGTGGCTGGCGGCCGGATTCACTGCTCCTACTGCTGTCAATGAGAAATCCCATTGAAACCACCCCACACCATTGGGAAACCAGTGGCAGGGGATGCCGGCAGACACAGAGGTCGGGATTCTCCCATACCCGGCGGCGCTGGGGTGTCCCGGCGGTACGGAGTGGCGAATCCTCTGCACCTTCAGGGGCTAGGCCGGCGCCAGAGTGGTTTGCGCCCCGCCGGCCGGCGTGGAAGGCCTTTGGCACCGCGCCAGCAGGGGCCGAAGGGACTCCGCCGGCCGGTGCAGGTCCACGCATGCGCGGGAGCGTCAGCGGCTGCTGATGTCATCCCCGCGCATGTGGGGGGGGGGAAAGAGTTCACCTTCGCGCCGGCCATCGCGGAGGCTTACACGGCCGGCGCGTAGGAGTAGAGTGCCCCCACGGCACAGGCCCGTCCGCGGATCGGTGGGCCCCGATCGCGGGTCAGGCCACCATGGGGGAAACCCCCCGGGGCCAGATGGCCCCGCGCCCCCAGGTTCCGCCGGTCGGCAGGCCCCCCCACACCCCCCGCCAAATCTCTGGCACCGGAGAATTTGGCAGCCGGCGGGGGCGGGATTCACGCCGCCCCCCCTGCGATTCTCCGACCCGGCAGGGAGTCGGAGAATCCTGCCGACGTGAACGATCGGAGAATTCTGGCTTTATGGCTACATTTTACCAATTGTCCAATTAATGAACCACAGTAATAGAAAATTCACTAAAAGCGAAATCTTCAAATGCTATTTTGCCAGCAATGAATTTTCAAAAAAACAAAACTGGAACGGATCATTTATATATAATCTTTTCCCACCCAGAAATTTCCATATGTTGCATGGGAAGGCTGCCATTTTTGGATGAATTTGATCTGGGGAGGTTTTTTCAGATAATACAATTGCTGTGTCACAAGTCATTTTTCACAACATAAGTACGACAACTATATGAGATCTTTCTTTGCAGAAGATCCTTCAACAACAAAAAAATTAAATATGGATGCTAGGAGGAGCTAATTGATTAATAGGTGCACAACACTAATCTCAGATATAATCCATCAATTTGCCAATACAAGGCTAAACCAGTACCATTTAATGTTTTTTTTTAATAGAGAAAGCTCATGTTACCAGTATTTCAGTAATTTCTTAGACGGTCACAACCTGATTAACTACATTAGATCAGATTTGATTATGTCCACTAGGAAAGTGAAGGTTCTGCATAGTACCCAATGACATACTCATTCTTACATACAGCGAAATTTAATGGGGAAAAAAAAGAGTTCCGCTTTGGGCTTGTTTAGTGGGGTGTTTCTTGGTGCCTGCAGCGCTGTGAACGGTCTCGTTATTAAACGGGACTGTTGTTTTTTTTGTTGCGGCCTCAGCAAGGAAAGCCCCGCTGAGGCAACACATACCTTAATTTCCTGCACGTCAGCACAGGAAAAAAAATCGGGAGTGACATTTTTTAATGTCACCCCAATCTCTAGGGCACCCCCCCCGTCTGCGCCCTCCCCACCAGCGCTTCCGGACCCAACACCCCAACATGCCGATCAGGAGGCCTCGAGCCCCCCTCACCCTACCTTAGAAGGGCACCCCTAGACCCAATCCCGGGCAAGAGCAATCTGCCACTTTGGCACTGCAAGCCTGGCACCCTGGCAGTGCCCTTGGGCACCATGGTAGTGCCAGCCTGGCAGTGCCAGGATGACAGTGCCAAGGTACCTGGGTGGCATTGGGAGTGCCAGGGTACCACCCTGCCCAGAGGCTGACCACCTCAGAGAACCGCCCAGGTGCTCTTACACCTGGTCCAAGTTTGTGTGGACCTAATTGGTGTCACGGCGAGGTCTCCAAGGCGCGGGCGGCCATTCACTCTCAGGCCTTGGGAAACTCCGACGTGAACATAGTTAAGTGAGTTTGTCTGTATATTTAAATATGCAAATCTGGATCCCGCCTATTGAGGATGAGATCCAGATCATGACGTCTCGCAAGATATCGTTAGATCTTGCAAGGTGTCCCGAGCGCCGTAAATCTCGTGAGAAGCCTCACCAAGTCAGCGCAATCAGGCCATAAGATCGCAACCGCAGTATTTGAAACAAAAGTAGAAAAGGTTATATTCCAATTTTTAAGCATGGCGAAGGGTAGATAAACTTTACTATTGCCTTCATAATTTTGCAGGTTGTTAAGCAGAAAGCCTCCTTTGCCACCCCCCCCCCCCCCCCCCCACCCCCCCCCCCGCCCAAAGAATAACATTTTCAGCTTGTTAACCATCCTCATAATTTAGTTTCCTGATTCACCTTAGATATTGTTGCCCACCTTTGTATTACACCCAGGAAAATATCACCATTACATCAGGTGAGTTGCACACGTACTTGGCTCAGTACAACTTCATTAATGAAAACTAAAATATATTAACAGTTTTAAAATTAAAAAGGAAAACATTCTCGCACTGAACTACTGCCAGTATTTAAATCAATTTTAGGAAGTCAGGCATGACTTAAAAAGAATGCCCTAATAACTTTGAAGTTCACTCTCAAAAAGGACCTGTTGGAATTTCTGCTCTGCATTCCTAAGTGTGAAATAATCTTAGGAGTGCTTGGATTTCTTGTGAAAAGAAATTTAAGATTGCTATATTACAAGAACTTGGCAGTCAAACCAAAAGTAAAAATCTGAGACATCCAGTATTGAACCAAAGTTTTGTTTATACAAAATGGCCATCACAGCAATTAGACCCAGGTCAGAACCTGATGCACTTGGTACTGGTAAACTAGTAACAAACTGAACATTTACCTCTTACCAAAAAATTTGGTAATTGAATAGTCTTGTTTCACTTGAGTGATCAGAGCATATCAAAGGAACACTTCTGGTGAGGGGAGGGGGAAAGGAATAATTTTCAAATATAGCACAATAGCATTTGGTCCTGGAAGATTTTGAACATATACATGAAACAGTAGAAATCTTCTGGTACATAACTCAAAAGAGACAACATCTCCCCACATTATTTCATTTACGTGTGTTCTCTTAACTAATGCACCGACGTGCATACATATTTCATCAATGTCCAAAGAAATATTGCGTGGAGGGGGGGGGGAAAGAGAGAGAAACATTTCAATGTCATGGAAACACATGCAACTTAGACCGCAACAAATCACATATTCGAACAGACATCTCAAGATCAAATGTTTGGCTCCAACATTAGTACAGCTGCAGTAAATATTGAACCATATACGGAGAATTACACACAAATCCTCACACACAAACACACACACAAGACAGACTCACATACACACATGTTTAGCTAGGCACATGCAGGCAGACACATAGATACGTACACACACTAATATATACAGGTACACACGCACACAATAATCTGCATTTCATAAACTTGCAATGTTTATCTGACTGGGGTATTGGAAGAGGCTTACGGACTTGCACAGCGATGCAAATTTGTGTATAACACTAACAATCACTGAATTTAAAAGATATTTAGGTCCCTGTTCAGAAAATGCAAGGTTTTATTGGGCCACAGCAGAATGAAAGGGTTAAAAAGTCACCTTGTTTTTATTATGCAGCTTTCTGCTTATACAGGCAGAAATCAGGACATCTGGAGCATAGAGTGAGAACAAGAAAAGGAGGTGCTTGAATAAACCAATCACAAACACTGACAAGGAGCACAGCACGGACAATGCAGTAGGGAGGCAGCTCGAAGCTGGGCGTTTTGTCTAGCGATGGCTAGGCAGTGGTGACTAATGAAGCATTGGGGATGTGGGCCGTATGCCAGCACTGGAAGAAGATGTGCATCAGCTTTGCAGATGTGTCAAAGCCCCCTAGAGCAAAATAATGACATAATCACCATCAGTGTCACAGACCAGACTGCACACAAGGTGACATGGGAGACAAAAAAAATGAAAGTGAATCCTTCAGAGGCTCTGAATACATGCTGCAGATTGATTCAACCTCCCTCTTCACTATTCTCTCCCAACTAGAGATACCAAAGATACTCATGTACAAGAGAAATTAAGATGAAACTTCAGGTTCAAGTGTTGGCCCGTGGAGCAAACACAAACAAAAATTAAAGAAGCTTCTTTTAAGTGGCACTAATTAAGTGTGAACAGGCTTTCTGTGTGGTGGAGGTGTTTGTGTGACTACAGCTGTCTGGGCTTCAAGTGACTTTTGTCAGCTCTAAGTGAATGTCTGCTTGTGAAGATGGAAGAATAGTGGCAAGTAACCAATGAGAAAAGATTGTAACAAAGCATTTGGCTCCAGTAGTGCCCCTTTCATTGCTTCTAATTAAAGATTCATAAGAACATTTTCAATTTTTTATGAGTCCTTTTGCATTACCATATCAACAGCATCTACTTCTAATTTTAAGTTTTGTGCATATATACTAAATACACACACATGTTTGTATGAATATATGACTAAACCCAAAATGAAAAATATGCCACTTGATTGATAACCTTGTACTTATTTTATATAGACTGCCTCAGGAAATCTAGCACAACAAGTGTTTTCTTTATTGACCGAAATGAAATATTGCATTTACCAGCTGTGGGTTCATTATTAAAGAGAGCACAATAAAAGTTCAGTTCACACATTGGTTCACCACAGAGGTACAGCACCAACTGCTATATATTAGGTGGAAATTGCTACAGATCATTTATTAGGATCTTATGCTTAATGCAGGCAATATTCCCAAAGGGAATTTTCATCACTGGACAATACAAACAAAAATGTCATACTTCATCCACGAGATACTGGTAAAATCTAGTTTTGCAGAGACCAGAGAAAATATCACACGTCTAAATATTGTTATTTCGCAAGCAATTTAGAAATATTTTGCAAAGTTTATTCAGAGAACACAATTTAGAAGTGTACAATTTTTATAATTTGATATTACATGTCACAATATAGATATTTGAAAAGACAGACAGGGAAGTCCATAAGGGTCAAAAGTCCCTTTTGAATTTCGGCGGGAGCGGTGCGCAGGGACCTTCTGGGAGGTGGTGAGTATTTACTTTAAAAACCCTTACCTTTGCAGGAGCAGCCCTTTGAATTTCGGCGGGAGCGGTGCGCAGGGGCCTTCTGGGAGGTGGTGAGTATTTACTTTAAAAACCCTTACCTGGTCCCGTGTCTGTTCTTCTTTTCTGTTTTTTTTTTATTATATAAGGCGGGAACCGGACGTTCGACCCGCGGACTTCTGGGAAGGCCCCCCCCCCCCAACCAATAAATTCTGGTGGAGAGGAAACCCGAGACACTACACATGTAGTGTCTCCCACCCACCCTCCTTCTCTAACCTAATAATAAAACCCATTGGTGTGAGGTAAGTACCATATTTTATTATTAACACTAAGAAGGTAAGTAAGTGATTTTTACTCATTTTTACTTTTGTACCTTTTCAAATTGTGTGTGTCGGGGGGAAACTGAAGTGACATCACAGAAAAGCTGTGGCCTGAGTGGCTGGTTGGGATTCTACACTAAATTAAAAAGAAATTGAGCACTGGTAACTAATTAAATATAATTACTTAATTATAATTTAGAGGGATATCTAAGCCAGAGATCGGAGAGTACTATATTTAGCTTTCGCATTTCTATTAGAAATTTAGTGCTAGGAAACAGATAGTTAACAGTAACTTTGAATTTAAAAAAAAAATATTCAATTTTTAAAAAATTTTTTTTAATTTTAATTAATTGACGCAATGTCAGTTAGAGGGGTGCTGTGCTCTGACTGTGAGATGTAGCAGGTCCGGGAGGCTTCCAGCGTCCCGGATGGCTTCATCTGCAGAAAGTGCACCCAGCTGGAGCTCCTCACAGACCGCATGGTTCGGTTGGAACAGCAATTGGATGCACTTAGGAGCATGCAGGTGGCGGAAAGCGTCATAGATCGCAGTTATGTAAATGTGGTCACACCCAAGGTGCAGGCAGAGAAATGGGTGACCACCAGAAAGGGCAGGCAGTCAGTGCAGGAATCCCCTGTGGTTGTCCCCCTCTCGAACAGATATACCCCTTTGGATACTGTCGGGGGGGATAGCCTATCAGGGGAAAACAGCAGCAGCCAGAGCAGTGGCACCACGGATGGCTCTGATGTTCAGAAGGCAGGGTCAAAGCGCAGAAGAGTAATAGTAACAGGGGACTCTATAGTCAGGGGCACAGATAGGCGCTTCTGTGGACGTGAAAGAGACTCCAGGATGGTATGTTGCCTCCCTGGTGCCAGGGTCCAGGATGTCTCCGAACGGGTAGAGGGCATCCTGAAGGGGAAGGGCAAACAGGCAGAGGTCGTTGTACATATTGGTACTAACGACATAGGCAGGAAGGGGCATGAGGTCCTGCAGCAGGAGTTCAGGGAGCTAGGCAGAAAGTTAAAAGACAGGACCTCGAGGGTTGTAATCTCGGGATTACTCCCTGTGCCACGTGCCAGTGAGGCTAGAAATAGGAAGATAGAGCAGCTAAACACGTGGCTAAACAGTTGGTGTAGGAGGGAGGGTTTCCATTATCTGGACCACTGGGAGCTCTTCCGGGGCAGGTGTGACCTGTATAAGAAGGACGGGTTGCATCTAAACCGGAGAGGCATAAATATCCTGGCCGCGAGGTTTGCTAGTGTCACACGGGAGGGTTTAAACTAGTATGGCAGGGGGGTGGGCACGGGAGCAATAGGTCAGAAGGTGAGAGCATTGAGGGAGAACTATGGAATAGGGACAGTGTGGCTCTGAGGCAGAGCAGACAGGGAGATGTTGCTGAACACAGCGGGTCTGGTGGCCTGAAGTGCATATGTTTTAATGCAAGAAGTATTACGGGTAAGGCAGATGAACTTAGAGCTTGGATTAGTACTTGGAATTATGATGTTGTTGCCATTACAGAGACTTGGTTGAGGCAAGGGCAGGATTGGCAGCTAAACGTTCCAGGATTTAGATGTTTCAGGCGGGATAGAGGGGGATGTAAAAGGGGAGGCGAAGTTGCGCTACTGGTTCGGGAGAATATCACAGCTGTACTGCGAGAGGACACCTCAGAGGGCAGTGAGGCTATATGGGTAGAGATCAGGAATAAGAAGGGTGCAGTCACAATGTTGGGGGTTTACTACAGGCCTCCCAACAGCCAGCGGGAGATAGAGGAGCAGATAGGTAGACCGATTTTGGAAAAGAGTAAAAACAACAGGGTTGTGGTGATGGGAGACTTCAACTTCCACAATATTGACTGGGACTCACTTAGTGCCAGGGGCTTAGACGGGGCGGAGTTTGTAAGGAGCATCCAGGAGGGCTTCTTAAAACAATATGTAGACAGTCCAACTAGGGAAGGGGCGGTACTGGACCTGGTATTGGGGAATGAGCCCGGCCAGGTGGTAGATGTTTCAGTAGGGGAGCATTTCGGGAACAGTGACCACAATTCAGTAAGTTTTAAAGTACTGGTGGACAAGGATAAGAGTGGTCCGAGGGTGAATGTACTAAATTGGGGGAAGGCTAATTATAACAATATTAGGCGGGAACTGAAGAACATAGATTGGGGGCGGATGTTTGGGGGGCGGATGTTTGAGGGCAAATCAACATCTGACATGTGGGAGGTTTTCAAGTGGCAGTTGAAAGGAATTCAGGACCGGCATGTTCCTGTGAGGAGAAGGATAAATACGGCAATTTTCGGGAACCTTGGATGACGAGAGATATTGTAGGCCTCGTCAAAAAGAAAAAGGAGGCATTTGTCAGGGCTAAAAGGCTGGGAACAGACGAAGCCTGCGTGGAATATAAGGAAAGTAGGAAGGAACTTAAGCAAGGAGTCAGGAGGGCTAGAAGGGGTCACGAAAAGTCACTGGCAAATAGGGTTAAGGAAAATCCCAAGGCTTTTTACACGTACATAAAAAGCAAGAGGGTAGCCAGGGAAAGGGTTGGCCCACTGAAGGATAGGCAAAGGAATCTATGTGTGGAGCCAGAGGAAATGGGCAAGGTACTAAATGAATACTTTGCATCAGTATTCACCAAAGAGAAGAAATTGGTAGATGTTGAGTCTGGAGAAGGGTGTGTAGATAGCCTGGGTCACATTGAGATCCAAAAAGACGAGGTGTTGGGTGTCTTAAAAAATATTAAGGTAGATAAGTCCCCAGGGCCTGATGGGATCTACCCCAGAATACTGAAGGAGGCTGGAGAGGAAATTGCTGAGGCCTTGACAGAAATCTTTGGATCCTCGCTGTCTTCAGGGGATGTCCCGGAGGACTGGAGAATAGCCAATGTTGTTCCTCTGTTTAAGAAGGGTAGCAGGGATAATCCCGGGAACTACAGGCCGGTGAGCCTTACTTCAGTGGTAGGGAAATTACTGGAGAGAATTCTTCGAGACAGGATCTACTCCCATTTGGAAGCAAATGGACGTATTAGTGAGAGGCAGCACGGTTTTGTGAAGGGGAGGTCGTGTCTCACTAACTTGATAGAGTTTTTCGAGGAGGTCACTAAGATGATTGATGCAGGTAGGGCAGTGGATGTTGTCTATATGGACTTCAGTAAGGCCTTTGACAAGGTGCCTCATGGTAGACTAGTGCAAAAGGTGAAGTCACACGGGATCAGGGGTGAGCTGGCAGGGTGGATACAGAACTGGCTCGGCCATAGAAGGCAGAGAGTAGCAATGGAAGGATGCTTTTCTCATTGGAGGGCTGTGACCAGTGGTGTTCCACAGGGATCAGTGCTGGGACCTTTGCTCTTTGTAATATATATATAAATGATTTGGAGGAAAATGTAACTGGCCTGATTAGTACGTTTGCAGACAACACAAAGGTTGGTGGAATTGCAGATAGTGATGAGGACTGTCGGAGGATACAGCAGGATTTAGATTGTTTGGAGACTTGGGCGGAGAGATGGCAGATGGAGTTTAATCCGGACAAATGTGAGGTAATGCATTTTGGAAGGTCTAATGTAGGTAGGGAATATACAGTGAATGGTAGAACCCTCAAGAGTATTGAAATTCAAAGAGATCTAGGAGTACAGGTCCACAAGTCATTGAAAGGAGCAACACTGGTGGAGAAGGTAGTCAAGAAGGCATACGGCATGCTTGCCTTCATTGGCCGGGGCATTGAGTATAAGAATTGGCAAGTCATGTTGCAGCTGTATAGAACCTTAGTTAGGCCACACTTGGAGTATAGTGTTCAATTCTGGTCGCCACACTACCAGAAGGATGTGGAGGCTTTAGAGAGGGTGCAGAAGAGATTTACCAGAATGTTGCCTGGTATGGAGGGCATTAGCTATGAGGAGCGGTTGAATAAACTCGGTTTGTTCTCACTGGAACGAAGGAGGTTGAGGGGAGACCTGATCGAGGTATACAAAATTATGAGGGGCATAGACAGAGTGGATAGTCAGAGGCTTTTCCCCAGGGTAGAGGGGTCAATTACTAGGGGGCATAGGTTTAAGGTGAGAGGGGCAAGGTTTAGAGTAGATGTACGAGGCAAGTTTTTTACGCAGAGGGTAGTGGGTGCCTGGAACTCGCTACCGGAGGAGGTGGTGGAAGCAGGGACAATAGTGACATTTAAAGGGCATCTTGACAAATACATGAATAGGATGGGAATAGAGGGATACGGACCCAGGAAGTGTAGAAGATTGTAGTTTAGTCGGGCAGCATGGTCGGCACGGGCTTGGAGGGTCGAAGGGCCTGTTCCTGTGCTGTACATTTCTTTGTTCTTTGTTCTTTGCTGATGGAATAACCAGCTAGATTTTCTTTGCATTTTTAAGTTACAGGCAAGTTGCAAAATCCTGAATGGGGTTGAAAAGTTGCAACACAGTTCTCGTCAAGTGATGCCTTATTTCTTTGGTTTGAAATGTTCCACTTCACTTTTCTTACCTCATTGATCTATATCATGCTAACTTTTCAGTGCAAATTCACTCGGTGCACCCACTAGAGCAATCTGAGTAACATACGCTTTCTCCAGTTATTATAAAACCCATCTTGACATATTTTCATACCATGCAGAAATCACCATGAAACATAGTAAAAGGAGGGATGTTTTGTTCCCAGGTCTTTCACAATGCTATGATAGGCCGGAGCAGCTCATTTATTCATTTCTTTTCCCTTTGCTCAATATACAGTTGTGAGCAAATCTTGGGTATGGACATATCTGGCACAGTACCTCACAATCTCAATACTTTGCCATTTTTATTTAAATAAACGACTCAACAAATGTTTTCTGTACAGTACATTGCTGCGGTATGTTTTTGGTTGTGATACCATTCGAAACTGTGGTGGCATTCCTAAATTCAAGCCTTGACCTCACTTTTAAGAAATCAGAATCCTCATCACTGAATTATTTGCTATATATGATTACTAGAAGAAGTAATTACGGTGATGCATTATTTTGATATGCAACTTAAGAGACTTAGAAATGCTTTACACTTCAAATATGTTGAATTATTAAGGGCTTTTAAAATTTAAATAAACAGAAATGGTAATTGATTATATTAACTAATAAAACAAAGGATATTTCCAAAGTGGTAGTTATACTCCCTTTTTGTGCCAGTATACAGTGGTTTGGTTTTGTGTGTGCACCATTGCAAAAGATGGCACTATAACTCAGATGTGACGTCCAAATCTGAATTCCAGTACACTGCAGGCATCTCCAAGAGGCCATTTAATGGTGGCTGCACGTCACTTCACACCCAACACAAAAACACATTTTCACAGTGGCCTGGGCAGGCCCACCAGAACTTGGGGACTTACATAAGGGGTTAAAACAACAATAACAACTTGCATTTACAATGCCGTTTAATCATAGAAGTTCAAGGTGCTACACAGAGATGCAAGGCAAAAATGGAAATTGGTACAGAAATAAATAAAAATATGCGGGGGGGGGGGGGGGAGAAGAGGAGAGGAAGAATTCTCTGGCCGCATTGGACCCGGCGCACATCCCGCTATTCCAGGAAAGCCCCTAGATGAGGTGTGTACTGGGCGTCGAAGAGAGCAGGACGTTCCCAGCACTCGGCACAATCTGGTTCACACCCAGCGAGGGCGTGAACCAAATTAACATATTTAAATTAGCATTTAAAGATGCTGCGTCAGGATAAAGCTGGATTCTGCTGAGGCCCGGGATTCTCCCCTCGTCCTAACTGCCAGCGCTGCGGAGGCTGGTGGGAATCACCACGTCTGGTCGTCAGTGATGGAGACCAGTAGTGATGACCATGCTGGGAAGCTCAGAGGCCATTGGAACCGCCAGGTGGTCACCTGATGCCAGCTAGCAGAGGACAAGCCTGAAGAGACACTCTTTGGGAGGGCCCCAATATCAGTGATCCTGGGGGTGGGGCTTCTCCACACACTTTCAGATCTGGGCACCCTTTAAAAATAATACCTTGATCTCGGTGAGGCCAACATCATCGGGTCCCACATCAGCTTTTTGGTGGGTTTCACCCTTGGCTCAAAAAAAATTACTTATGTGGGAGAATTGCAATGGCAATCGCACCAGAACGGCCGGCGCAATTTGCAATGATTTTCCAGCCCAAAATAACACTTGGGGCACGATCCAACGGCCACGCTGCACCAGAAAAGCAACTTGCTGCGGCGCAGCATGGCCAATGAAAGCTAAGAGACCATGCTCCCGGGATCTATCTGGCTTGCCACGCTGTGATGGAAATCCTGCTCGTTGTGGGCGTGATAACGTTTTGGTGAATCTGCATATTAGAGCGAGGCAGCTAGCCTCACTCTTGTGCAGATTCCATAGCCCCCCGTGGCTTTGAATTCATCCCCTTTGCCTTGGACATCTCGGGTGAACGTCGTTCAGCGTTCAGGTCTCCCAGTGGATTGGAGGCCCCCAGCTGCATGTCCTTTGGGCAGGGTGGTGCCCTGGGACTATGGTGCCACCTGGGTACCCTGGCAGTACCACCTGGGTACCAGCCTGGCACTCCAAAGTACCCAGGTGGCACTGCCAGCTGGCATGGGCACTACCAGGGTAGCACTGTCAATGTGCCATCTAGCATTTTTTTTTTTTTTGCATGTGCACGATCGGGCCAGGAGTGCCCACTCCAGCTGGCATGGGCCCTGCCAGGGTGCCAAGTTATCACTGCCAAGGTGCAAGCTGGCATTTTTTGTGCACGTGTGATTGGGCCGGGGTGCCCGGCGCAGATGTTGGGAGGAGGAGGAGGAGGTTGAGGATCGTTTTGGGTGTCTCGGAGATCGGGATGCCATTTACAAATGGCGTCCTGATCTCTCGCTACACTGGGGAGTTCTGGCGAGCGGAGCTCCCCACTGTATAAAATGGGGCTATCTGCGGCCTGGGTCACACATTCCCGTTCAGGCCCCTTTATACAACGCGAGTCGTGTTGAATAGCCAAGTGTTTCTCGCCACTATGAGCATCGGGAAACACGGGGCAAAATGCGCTTGCTAGGGGACTTTGTTCCCTTTTGGGAGAATTGCACCTGTAGTAATTGTTTAGGAGAATTCCATCCATGATCTCTATGTTTCTATAATCCATCATAAAGTTCATATTTGTTCATTTTGAAAATGGAAAGGGCAGCTATGGGGAGGGTCAAAGTGTTTGTAACTTGAGGACCCAGAAAAATGAATACTGCGTAGACAAGTTTTTAAAGCATGAATGATTGTGAAATGATACAATACAGTTCTAGTTATTTCTTCAAATTGAATGTTTCACATGTGTTTCTTACAGCATTGACAGTAGCGGTGGTAGCGGTGTCAGAGAATGAAACAGCACAGAAGGAGATAATTTAGCCCAAAGTGCCTGTGTTGCCCCTTTTAAAGAGCTACTCAATTAGTCCTATTCTGCTGCTCTTTCCCCACAGCCCTGCAATTTCTTTCCCCTTCAAGTATGAATCCGATTCCGGGCAGCACGGTGGCGCAGTGGGTAGCACTGAAGCCTCACGGCGCCGAGGTCCCAGCTTCAATCCCGGCTCTGGGTCACTGTCCGTGTAGAGTTTGCACATTCTCCCCGTGTTTGCGTGGGTTTCGCCCCCACAACCCAAAGATGTGCAGGGTAGGTGGCTTGGCCACACTAAATTGCCCCTTAATTGTAAACATGGGGCGGAATTCTCCGCAATCGGCGCGATGTCCGCCAATCGGAGCCAAAAACGGCGCGAATCAGTCTGGCATCGCGCCGCCCCAAAGGTGCGGAATCCTCCGCATCTTGAGCGGCTGAGCCCTAACCTTGAGGGGCTAGGCCCGCGCCGGACTGATTTCCGCCCCGCCAACTGGCGGGAAAGGCCTTTGGTGCCCTGCCAGCTGGCACGGAAATGGCTTTGCCGGGCGGCGCATGCGCGGGAGCGTCAGCGGCCGCTCACGGCATCCCCGCGCATGCGCAGTGGAGGGGGTCTCTTCCGCCTCCGCCATGGTGGAGACCGTGGCGAAGGCGGAAGGAAACGAGTGCCCCCACGGCACAGGTCCGCCCGCGGATCGGTGGGCCCCGATCGCGGGCCAGGCCACCGTGAGGGCACCTCCCGGGGCCAGATCGCCCCGCGTCCCCCCAGGATCCCGGAGCCCGCCCGCGCCGCCTTGTCCCGCCGGTAAGAGAGGTGGTTTAATCCACGCCGGCGGGACAGGCATTCCAGCAGCGGGACTTCGGCCCATTGCGGGCCGGAGAATCGCCGGGGGGGGGGGGGGGGGGGGGGGCGCCAACCGGCGCGGTGCGATTCCCGCCCCGCCGAATATCCAGTGCCGGAGAATTCGGCAACCGGCGGGGGCGGGATTCACACCAGCCCCCGGCGATTCTCTGACCCGGCGGCTGGTCGGAGAATCCCGCCCATGAATTGAATACTCTAAATTTATAAAAATTAAAAAGTATGAATCTGATTCACTCTTGAAAGGATTAATAGTAGTAGGTACCAGTAACCAGCCCTGCTCCACTTTTCCAACATTAAAGGATAGTGTCAAATAAGTCGTCTGCTCCCTGCACAGAGTTCTGTTACTGCTACACCTTGATCGTGGTCACACTGCATTAAGACACAACTGTGTCTGCTGACTGCGCACTACAGCTTACAGTTAGCAGTCGCAGGTCAGTAGCTGCAGTATAACTGCAACCCAAAAATAATCCTGGTCACCTTACGTAAAACATTTAAAAGAATATTGAAAATACCTTCTGAAGTTCTCTTTGATAAGACGATTGCTTTCTAAATGTCACACAAATAATCAATGTCATGTAGAATTTGAAAGCTCTATGACAAGGTAAGCAAGCATAAAAAACGCCAAAGGTTATTCAGAGAATAATTTGTGCTTTGTCAATGTAGTCTTCCTTTTTACTCAGTTTGCGAACTGAATTCCCTCACACCTTTGCTTTTGAACTATTGGCTCCTGCATTTTAACTTTATTGTTAGTAGAAATACATGCTTCACTGTAGGCTGTGACCCCCAGCAGCTGTTTGAAGAACCTAGTCTTTGCTCCAATTGATAATCCTCTCCGGAATGAAGAAAGAACTGAGCTGACAGTGCTGTGGGTAAGGAGAACTGAATGTCAGACAATAGATATCACCACGTTCAGTCTTTGAACTTCTCCCTATCTCTGAAGGACGATTAATTATGAAGGCCTTTGGGGTAGGTCAAAGCAAGGGAGAAGCTACTGCTGGTTGAGCTCTCCTGCTGGTATTCATGTTTGTTAAATGGCTGTGCCTTTCGGGGGGACAGCAACAGCAGCAGCAACCAAAATAACCGATAGATCATTTAAAAGGAAGTGAAAGAATTATTATTTTTTTGATATGCAACTGCCCCTATGTAATTCCATTCTCACTGTGAAATCATCCACTCACTCAAGAACAATTTTCAGAAGAGCCACAGGGTAGGTCAGAGTGGAGATGGCCTCTCAGCAGTGTATTAAAAAGGGACACTTTCTTTTCACCAAAGCAATTGAGGGAGGTAAAACAGATAAACACAAAGACTTGAGACTTTTTCTCAAACATTAAATGGAGTAACTGATAAGGTCAGACACACGATACCCGAAGATACAAATCCCAAACTTTCAATTCAAAGGACGCTTCTATGCTAATACTGCATAGGGAGGAACTTTCAAAGCACAAAGATCACAGCATTCCAAACAGGCCCCTCAAACTTCATGAAGTAGGAGAAAATGCTGCAAGTAGTAAAGCATGACACAAGAGCCTTCAACTATTCTGAAGGAAAGATGAGACTCATCCAAGCCAACAAAAAAAAAAAAAAACTTATTTCCCAGAGGTTCCTCTGAACTCTGATACATTCGAAGACATAGCTATTGAGAGCAAGAACAATTATGCGCTATAGCCAGCATTAAAGCCGTATTCATCCCAACAAAGACTATACACCATAAAGAAAGCAACATCTTACTTTAAGTCACTCGCAACTATGACAGACTGATCCTAGTAGGCACCTGAAAAGTCATCAAATCTCATATAGAAGGGAGAAAAAGACAGAAGAAATGAACAGTGAATAGCTTACGGAAAGTAACCTATTAGAAATTATGTTCTGCTTTAGAATAGTACGGCTTAGAAGTCAAGCAAGTCTGTCGCCGGAATCTTGTGGAGGCGGCCGGGGCACCAGCCACCGGCGGGACAGAAGGCCCGAGTCCTGTGTGGCATCTTTCAGGGGAGACATCTAGTTCCACTCGGGACAATTGACAGGCAGGCAACGGACCTTCCCCAGGGATCAAGGACCCAAGTGGCAGGCGTCCTGCCCACTACGAGGAGTCAGCCAATCCAAGGCAAGCAGCTCTATTGAATGGCAGTATCACTGGGATGATGGTGGCTGCTGCCGGTTGAAAAACACCTGTGGGCTAGTATTGTTGTTAGATCCCAGGTCAGAGGTTAGCGATTGCAGAAGGAATAAGTAGCCCATGAGCGAGAGGTGACTGAAGATTGGCAACAAAGGCAAGAGGATGGCTCAGTGGTCTCTCACTTTCCAATGCTGGGTACCTTGATCAGGCACAGGTGCCTTTGAAGAGGGACCACTCCGCCTGCAAGCAACCTAATTTGTTTGTTTTGCTCCCCACTCTGATTCCACTTCTGAGACTCCTGCCCGCTGCGGAGTTAAAACCTTCAGTTGGATTAATTGACCACTGCCAGCTTAAATGACCGACAGCCATCAAACCCATCACAGGAGGTTGGCGTACAAAATTCTGTTCAGAGGAAGAGCGCAGGGGATGGAGAGAGAAAACATAGGTGCGGGAGTGGAGAGAGCGAGCGGGCGCACGCGGGGGGCAGAGATAGTGAGCGGCACATGTGGGGGCGGCGAAAGGGAGCGAGCGTACACATGGGGGCGGGGGCGGAGAGAGAGCGAGCCCACGTGGGGGCGGAGAGAGAGAGAGAGAGAGCATGTGAGGGGTGTGGAAATGAGCGAGCGTGCGATGGGTGGAGGGAAGAGCGCGAGGGGTGGGGGAGGGAAGAGCGCTAAGGGTGGGGAGCAATATTGGTGGAGGAGGATATTGGAGAGGGAGAGCAGGAGAATGAGTGTGGCGGATGAGGGAAGGCGGCGAGTGAAGAGAGCGAGTGTGACAGAGTGCGTACATCAGTAAATGAAAAATTTTAGGAAAGCACTGACAGAACAAATCACCATCAGGAAGATCATAAGGGAATCTTATTCATTTCCAGAATACAGTACAAGGTGAAAAAAAATCTTTGATGTTTCTAAATTTGGCAAATGTACAATTTGCTGAATCTGCTACGTTTAATATTTCATATGTTCTTTGTGCGACTATTACTTGTCAGTCACAAAAGCACTTTTTTTTTTTACACGTACATTCATTTCAACAGCATCAGCAATTTCTTTAAATTCTAATGTCAGAATAACTAAAAAAAGGCATTCCAAATAGTCAATTAAAATTAGTACATCTTCTGCATGTCATAAATGTTTAAAAACAAGAAGATGCAATTAATCAGTTTCAGTCTATACACTGATCATAAAGTAATTCCCCCACAAGCCACCCCAGAGGTAGTGAAAGGAATACAACATTATCTACAACTCATGCTAAAACATAAAAAAAGACTTTTAAACCTTCATTCTCTGGATCAATGCAACATGCCCAATGAAGTGTAACATGTTGCTAGCCCATTTGAACTGAAAAGCAACATTGAACTGTACACTGAAAATGGATACACACATACCAAATTTGCTTCAGATTTTAGTTCTAGGGAACTTTGTGTGTGGATTATATTGAACAGGAAATAGTACGTATAGCGTGACAGTGATAAGACACTTAGAAAACTTTAACTTCTATTATTCAACGTATCAGGGTGGGTACTTTCAAACTACAAAGAAATGTTGCACAAGGATCAACACCATCAAAATCTTAGACACTTCTAATACAGATAAGAACCTCAAGCGTTTCACAGAGCGACAAGGAGAAGTAGGTGCTTCCCTTTATTAGGCGGGTGATTAAGGAAAGGAATTGTAAATTTGAAATGTTGGGAGAAATAGGGATACAATATGGAGCAGTAGATTTTGGCTGAGCTGAAGTCTATATAGTATGGAGGATGAGAAGCTGCCCAGAAGAGCATTGAAGTGGTCAAAGCTGGAGGTGACAAAGGCAGGAATGTGGGCTTCAGTACCAGACAGACTTAGGCAAGGGTGGAAGCAGGTGGCATTTCTGATGGAGACGATATTAATATGGAAACTAAATTAGGGGTCAAATAGCACATGCACTGTTTGGTTCAGACTGGCTGGGAAGGGAATGGAGTTGATGACGTGGTATGGGGTTAGAGATGGGGCTGAAGGGACAGCACAGTGGCGCAGAGGCATCGAGGTCCCAGGTTCGATCCCGGTTCTGGGTCACTGTCCGTGTGGAGTTTGCACATTCTTCCCGTGTTTGTGTACGTTTCGCCCCGCAACCCAAAGATGTGCAGGGTAGGTGGATTGGCCACGCTAAATTGCCGCTTAATTGGAAAAAATGAATTTGGCACTATAAATTTATTTTTTAAAAAGGGATCATAGATCATAGAATTTACAGTGTAGAAGGAGGCCATTCGGCCCATCAAGTCTGCACCAGCTCTTGGAAAGAGCACCCTACCCAAGATCAACACCTCCACCCTATCCCCATAACCCAGTAACCCCACCCAACACTAAGGGCAATTTTGGACACTAAGGGCAATGTATCATGGCCAATCCACCTAACCTGCACATCTTTGGACTGTGGGAGGAAACCGGAGCACCCAGAGGAAACCCACGCACACACGGGGAGGATATGCAGACTCCGCACAGACAGTGACCCAAGTCGGAATCGAACCTGGGACCCTGGAGCTGTGAAGCAATTGTGCTATCCACAATGCTTCCGTGCTGCCGCTGAAGGTGATGGGGGGGGGGGGGGGGTGATGGCTTTGGTCTTCCAAAGGCAATCCCAACAGCTTGGGCAGTGAAAGAGCGATATTGCAGAAGGCTGTAGTAATCAACTGGATTCAAGATTGCAGCGGTCAAGGGTGGGGCGGGGGAGGATAGTATAAAGCTGTAGCTACAGAATTAGGACCATTTATTTCACTGCTATGGGAATGGCAGAAAGCAAACTGGAGGGATTCAAACAGAGTTGCACAGAGATTGACATGTATCACGTTGAAGGATTTGGGAGATTAAAGGAAAGGGAGGTTGGAAAGCAAATTGTGAGGACAGAGGGATCAAAGGTGGGATTTTAAGGATTGGGGAATTTGACACATCTTTAGCATCCCTTGATGGTGAAAAAATAAATTTCTCTTCCTCGTTTAAAATCTCGGCCATTGTCCCATTCCTGATTGTGATTGAGCAATCCATCCTGCAAAGTGCATGTATGTGGCCGCCAGATGAGGAAAACATAACAGTTGATCAACGCTTAGACTGTTCTCACATTTGATGAATTGGAACTTGGTTTAAGTTGCTGGAATCCACAGGAAAAAAAAAAATCAACATCCAATCCAACTTTAGCAAAAGCTTCTTAAGGGCCGACAACAAAGTCAAATCTATGAGCTGGGACAATGCGCCCGTCATAATCTCCCATGATTCCTCACAGTTCTCCAAAAGTAGCAGCAGTAAGGAAAGACAACAACAGCTTTCCCTGTCTTGCCCATTTCCCCCTTTCATAACACACAACATAACATGCTAGTTAGCTTGATAAACTCCAAGATTAATAAGTCAGAACGGGTACTCCACGCTACCATGGCAACCAATAATTTACTTAAACATAGCACTGATGAGGCTAAATGGTTTTCTGCCAACTTCAGTTAAGTTTACAGTTCAAATAAAATATTAGAAAATTGCACCATATTTTCAAGTTCTTAAACGTTGAAGCCAATTAAAAAGGAAACGGTTCTTCTGAACACGTTTTTTTTTTTTAAAAAACATTTTATTAGGGTATTTGTAGTTTTCATAACAATAACAACAACATGAACATAGTATATAAGACATTTTCATCCCTGACACGTTCCTCACACCCCCAACACAGAAACAATAGCCTAAACCCCCCCCCCCCTAGATTTCTGCCTCGCTGACATTTAATTTTCCCCGAAGAAGTCGACAAATGGCTGCCACCTCTGAACGAACCCTAACATTGACCCTCTTAGGGCGAACTATATTTTCTCAAGACTGAGAAAATCAGCCATGTCGCTAACCCATGTCTCCGATTTCGAGGGCTTTGAGCCCCTCCACATTAACAGTATCTATCTCCGGGCTACCAAGGGGGCAAAGGCCAAAACGTCAGTCCCTCTCGCCTCCTGGACTCCCAGCTCTTCCGACACTCCAAAGATCGCCACCTCTGGACTCGGCACCACCCTTGTTTTAAGTACCGTGGACATGACATCAGCGAAGCCTTGCCAAAATCCTCTTAAGCTTCGGGCATGCCCAAACCATGTGGACATGATTTGCTGCCCCGCCCGCGCACCTTGCACACCTTCCTCTATCCTAAAAAAACTTGCTCGTCCGGGCCAACATCATGTGTGCCCGGTGGACTACCTTAAATTGTATCAGGCTGAGCCTGGCACGTGGTGAGGATGTATTAACCTTGTCTAAGGATAGAGCACAGGGGGTCCTTATATGCAGACGACTTGCTGCTGTATGTGTCGGAACCGAGTGCGTCGATAGGAGGAATATTGGAGCTACTGCGGGTATTTGGGTTTTCTCGGGGTACAAGTTGAACCTTGACAAGAGTGAGTACTTTGTGGTGTCTCGGCCAGGGGTGGGGGGGCTGCCATTCCGTAGAGCAGGGACTCATTTCAGGTATCTGGGGTTGCAGGTTGCCCGGGAGTGGGGGAGGCTTCGCAGGTACAACATCACTAGTTTGGTGGGGAGAGTGAAAGCCGATCTGGCAAGGTGGGACGGCCTTCCTCTGTCACTGGCAGGTCGGGTACAGGCAGTTAAAATGAATATGTTGCCGCGATTCCTGTTTATTTTTCAATGCCTACCGATTTTCCTGCCAAAGTCTTTTTTCAGGGAGATTGAGGGAAGGATTACCTCATTCATATGGGGAGGGAAGGTGGCCAGAGTGAGAAAGGTGCTGCTACAGAGGGGAAGGCAGGCAGGGGGTTTGGGTCTCCTGAACCTGTTGTACTACTACTGGGCAGCGAACGTGGAGAAAGTGCGGAGCTGGGTCAGAGGGGTTGATTCTCAGTGGGTCAGAATGGAGGAGAGTTTGTGCAGGGGGGTCGGGGCTGAAGGCACTTGCAACAGCGCCGCTCCCGATAGCTCCGGGGAAATATTCAGGGAGTCCGGTAATAATAGCTTCATTCAGAAATGGGAAGAGAAGGGGATTAAGACGCGAAAAGATTTGTTTCTTCGGGGTCGGTTTGCAGGATTGAGGGAGCTGGAAGTGAAGTATGGGCTAGAGCAGGGAGAAGTGTTTCGGTACATGCAGGTTCGAAATTTTGCCAGGAAGGAGATGCAGAGCTTCCCGGAGGAACTGACCTCCACATTGCTGGAGGAGGTGCTGACGACAAAGGGACTGGAGAAGGGGGCAGTGTCAGCGGTGTACGGAGCTATTCTGGAAGAGGATAAGGCACCACTGGAAGGGATCAAAGCAAAGTGGGAGGAAGAGCTGGGAGAGGTTATAGAGGCGGGGGTCTGGTGTGAGGTGCTCTGTAGAGTGAATGCCTCCACCTCATGTGTGCGGTTGGGGCTGATACAGCTGAAGGTGGTATATAGAGCACACCTCACGAGGGCGAGGATGAGCCGATTTTTTTGAAGGAGTAGAGGATGGGTGAGCGCGTTGCGGGGGGGGGGGGCTGCGAATCACGTTCATATGTTTTGGTCCTGTCCAAAGCTAGGGGAGTACTGGAAGGAGGTGTTTAGGGTAATTTCCAAGGTGGTGCATGTGAAACTGGACCCAGGTCCCCAGGAGGCCATATTCGGGGTGTCGGACCAGCCAGGGGTGGAAATGGGAGCGGAGGCAGATATCATAGCCTTCGCCTCGTTGATCGCCCGAAGGCGGATCCTGCTGGGATGGAGAGCAGCCTCTCCACCCAGTGCCCTGGCGTGGCGGGGGGACCTGTTGGAATACTTGACCCTTGAAAAGGTTAAGTTCGAACTGAGGGGAAGCTCGGAGGGGTTCTACAAGTCATGGGCACTATTTATTATGCACTTTCAAGAACTGGATAACATCGAACATTAGTTGGGGGGGGTGGGGGGGGGGGCTGTGTAGATTAAGGGTGACTGTGGGTAATCCCTGATTCCTTTTTGTCATTTGTTTATGTAAACATGCGGGCTGATGTTTGGGGGTTGGTGGGCTGATGGGATAGTTGTTATTATGGGGATTGACATATCTTGCTGATTATTGTTTATTGTTGATGGGTGTAAATGCAGGAGAAAATGTGAAAAAGGAGAATAAAAATATTTATTAAAAAAAAACCTTGCCTAAGGCATCTGCCCAGAAACTCGCCTCTATCTCTCCACCTAGCTTTCTTCCCACTTGCCCTTTAGCTCCTCAATCGGAGTTTCCTCCAACTCCATAAACTCTTTGTAGATATCCGGGGCGGGATTCTCCCAGCCCTGGGCCTGAGAATCCCTGCGAACGGGCCACGTCGCCCAAACGTTAGCACGAGATTCTCCGCAGAGTGGAGAATCGGCGCCATTGGCGCCGAGGTGGTTGGCGCAGCACCGGTCGCGGGCCGCTCTACGCTCCGCCCGGATGGGCCTGGCTACAGTTGATTACTACAGCCTTCTGCAATATCGAGTCCCGCCGGCGCCGTTCTAACCTGCTCTGGGCTGGCGGGACCTCGGCATGTAAGGGTCGGGTGGCGGTCTGGGGGGGGGGGGGGTGCCTCCGATGTGGCCTGGCCTGCGATTTCGGGGGCTTCGAGTCCCTCCATGCCAGTAATATCCACCTCCGGGATACCAGGGAAACGAAGGCCAGAACATCTGCCTTTTTCTCCTCCTGAATTCCCGGATCTTGCGACACCCCGAAAATTGCCACCTCTGGACTCATTACCACCCTCGTATTTAATATCTTGGGCATGACGTCGTCAAACCTCTGCCAAAATCCCCTCAGCTTTGGACATGCCCAGAACACGTGGACACGATTCGCTGGCCCCCCCACACATTTTGCACACCTATCCTCCACCCCAAAGAATCTGCTCATCCGGGCCACTGTCATGTGAGCCCGGTGAACGACCTTGAATTGGATCAGGCTGAGCTTGGCACATGTTGTAGTCGCGTTGACCCTACTCAGCACGTCCGCCCAAAGGCCCTCCTCTAACTCTCCCCCCAGCTCCTCCTCCCACTTTTGCTTCAGCTCCTCAGTCTGCGTCTCCTCCGATCCCATAAGCTCTTTATATATGTCCGAGACGCTCCCCTCTCCTATCCATCCTCTGGAAACCACCCTATCCTGAATCCCCCTTAGCGGCAGGAGTGGAAAGGTTGGTACCTGCTTCTGCAAAAAGTCCCGCACCTGCAGATATCAAAATTAATTTCCCCCTGCCAATGGGAACTTCTCCTCCAGCGCCCTCATATTCGGGAAGCTTCCTTCTATAAACAAGTCCCCCATCCTCTCGATCCCCACCAAATTCGGAACCCCCCGTCCATCCTCTCCGGGGCAAACCGGTGATTATCGCAGAGATTGGGGACCACACTGATGCCCCCTCTGCTCCCATATGTCTCCTCCACTGCCCCCAGACTCTCAGGGCCGCCACCACCACTGGACTGGAGTACCGCGCTGGCGGGAACGGCAGAGGCGCTGTTACCAACGCCCCCAGACTTGTGCCCTTGCAAGAAGCCACCTCCATGCGCACCCACGCCAGCTCCCCCCCACCAGCCACCTCCTCACCATGGCTATATTAGCCGCTCAGTAATAATTGCTGAAATTCGGCAGCGCCAGCCCACCGTCCCCCCGACTCTGCTCAAGCATTGCCCTCTTCACTCGCAGGGACTTGCCCCCCCCCACATAAAGCCCACAATAACTTTATTGACCCACTTAAAAAAGGACCGCGGGATGAAGATGGGGAGGCATTGAAAAACGAATAGGGATCTTGGAAGGACCGTCATTTCTACCGTTTGAACTGTGCCCGCCAGGGACAACGGGAGCGCATCCCATCTCCGGAAATCCTCCTTCATCTGATCCACCAGCCGGGCTAAATTCAATTTGTGAAGCCTGTCCCAATCCCTCGCCACTTGTATACCTACGTACCTGAAACTGTCCCCTACCACTCTGAACGGCAATTTTTCCAGTCACTCTCCTGACCCTCACCTGGATCACAAACATCTCGCTCTTCCCCATATTGAGCTTATACCCTGAAAACCGGCCAAATTCCCCTAAAATATCCCATAATTTCTTCCATCCCCTCCATTGGGTCTGAGACATACATAAGCAGGTCATCCGCATACAGAGCGACCCTGTGCTCCACCCTCCCCGGACCAGCCCCTTGAGGTTCTCAGAGCAATTGCCAGCAGCTCTATAGCCAGCGCAAACAGCAGTGGGGAGAGGGGACATCCCGGTCTCGTCCCCTGGTGCAGTCTAAAGTAGTCCAAAATCGTCCTATTCGTCCGTACACTTGCAACTGGAGCCCGATACAGCAACCTAACCCAGTCAATAAAGCCCCTCCCAAATCCGAACCGCTCCAGCGCCTCCCATAAATAATCCCACTCAACCCGGTCAAAAGTTTTCTCTGCATCCATCGCGACCACTACCTCCACCTCCCTACACTCCGGGGGCATCAAGATCATGTTTAACAGCCTTCTTACATTGGCCACCAGCTGCCTGGCCTTAACGAACCCCGTCTGATCCTCCACAATAACGTCCGGTACACAGTCCTCAATCCTAGAGGCCAAAATTTTGGCCAGCAGTTTGGCATCTACGTTCAACAAGGAAATCGGCCTGTAGGACCCACATAGCTCCGGGTCCTTGTCCCGTTTCAGGATTAGCGAGATCATGGCCTGTGACATCGTCTGGGGCAGAACCTCTCTTTCCCTAGCCTCGTTAAAGACCTTCCCATAACAGCCTCCCCAAACAGGCGCTGGAATGTGGCGACTAGGGGCTTTTCACAGTAACTTCATTGAAGCCTACTTGTGACAATAAGCGATTTTCATTCATTCATTTTCATTTCATCAGCACCGGTCCCAATATTCCGGAGAACTCTTTATAGAACTCGACTGGGTACCCATCCAGTCCCGGGGCTTGACCCGACTGCATGGCCTTCAAACCCTCCACTATCTCCTCCAGCCTGATCAGGGCCCCCAGCCCTTCTACCAGCTCCCCGTCCATCATCGGGAAAGTCAGCCCTTGCAGGAAGTGCCTCAACCCCTCCAGCCCCGCAGGGGCTTCCGACCTATACAACCTGCTATAAAAGCCCTGGAAGGCCTTACTCACTCCTGCTGAATCCCCAACGAAGTTCCCATCCCCGTCAATAACTTTCCCTATTTTGCTAGCTGCCTCCCTCTTTCTGAGGTGTTGTGCAAGCATCCCGCTGGCCTTCTCACCGTGCTCGTAAATCGCTCCCCTCGCCTTTCTGAGCTATTCCACTGGTCCCCCTGTGGTAAGCAAGCCAAATTCTGCCTGTAGCCTCCGGCGATCCCTTAACAGCCCAGCCTCTGGAGCCTCCGCATTCCTCCTATCAACTTGTAGTATCGCTTTTATCAGCCGGTCCGTCTCTGCCCTGTCCGTCCTGTCTCTGTGAGCCCGGATCGAGATCAGCTCACCTCTCACCACTGCTTTCAGTGCTTCCCAGACCACCGCTGCTGAGACATCCCCCGTATCATTCACCTGCAGGTAGTTCAACATACAATTCCTCAACCTCTCGCACACCGCTTCATCCGCCAATAGCCCAACATCCAACCTTCATTGCGGGCGCTGCTTGCTATCCATACTAACCTGCAAGTCCACCCAGTGCGGAGCATGGTCCGAGATAGTGATCGCAGAGTATTCTGAATAAATTAAACATGAGACCTTTCTGGGGAAAAAAAGCTCATTTTTAAAACTACCCAGTAATGGACTACAGATTTGGATTGCTCAAAGAACAAAGAAATGTACAGCACAGGAACAGGCCCTTCGGCCCTCCAAGCCCGTGCCGACCATACTGCCCGACTAAACTACAATTTTCTACACTTCCTGGGTCCGTATCCTTCTATTCCCATCCTATTCATATATTTGTCAAGATGCCCCTTAAATGTCCCTATCGTCCCTGCTTCCACTACCTCCTCCGGTAGTGAGTTCCAGGCACCCACTACCCTCTGCGTAAAAAACTTGCCTCGTACATCTACTCTAAACCTTGCCCCTCTCACCTTAAACCTATGCCCCCTAGTAATTGACCCCTCTACCCTGGGGAAAAGCCTCTGACTATCCACTCTGTCTATGCCCCTCATAATTTTGTATACCTCTATCAGGTCGCCCCTCAACCTCCTTCATTCCAGTGAGAACAAACCGAGTTTATTCAATCGCTCCTCATAGCTTATGCCCTCCATACCAGGCAACATTCTGGTAAATCTCTTCTGCACCCTCTCTAAAGCCTCCACATCATTCTGGTAGTGTGGCGACCAGAATTGAACACTATACTCCAAGTGTGGCCTAACTAAGGTTCTATACAGCTGCAACATGACTTGCCAATTCTTATACTCAATGCCCCGGCCAATGAAGGCAAGCATGCCGTATGCCTTCTTGACTACCTTCTCCACCTGTGTTGCCCCTTTCAATGACCTGTGGACCTGTACTCCTAGATCTCTTTGACTTTCAATACTCTTGAGGGTTCTACCATTCACTGTATATTCCCTACCTGCATTAGCCCTTCCAAAATGCATTACCTCACATTTGTCCGGATTAAACTCCATCTGCCATCTCTCCGCCCAAGTCTCCAGACAATCTAAATCCTGCTGTATCCTCAGACAGTCCTCATCGCTATCCGCAATTCCACCAACCTTTGTGTCGTCTGCAAACTTACTAATCAGACCAGTTACATTTTCCTCCAAATCATTTATATATACTACAAAGAGCAAAGGTCCCAGCACTGATCCCTGTGGAACACCACTGGTCACAGCCCTCCAATTAGAAAAGCATCCCTCCATTGCTACCCTCTGCCTTCTATGGCATAGCCAGTTCTGTATCCACGTTGCCAGTTCACCCCTGATCCCGTGTGACTTCACCTTTTGCACTAGTCTACCATGAGGGACCTTGTCAAAGGCCTTACTGAAGTCCATATAGACAACATCTACTGCCCTACCTGCATCAATCATCTTAGTGACCTCCTCGAAAAACTCTATCAAGTTAGTGAGACACGACCTCCCCTTCACAAAACCGTGCTGCCTCTCACTAATACGTCCATTTGCTTCCAAATGGGAGTAGATCCTGTCTCGAAGAATTCTCTCCAGTAATTTCCCTACCACTGAAGTAAGGCTCACCGACCTGTAGTTCCCGGGATTATCCTTGCTACCCTTTTTAAACAGAGGAACAACATTGGCTATTCTCCAGTCCTCCGGGACATCCCCTGAAGACAGCGAGGATCCAAAGATTTCAGTCAAGGCCTCAGCAATTTCCTCTCCAGCCTCCTTCAGTATTCTGGGGTAGATCCCATCAGGCCCTGGGGACTTATCTACCTTAATATTTTTTAAGACACCCAACACCTCGTCTTTTTGGATCACAATGTGACCCAGGCTATCTACACCCCCTTCTCCAGACTCAACATCTACCAATTCCTTCTCTTTGGTGAATACTGATGCAAAGTATTCATTTAGTACCTCGCCCATTTCCTCTGGCTCCACACATAGATTCCCTTGCCTATCCTTCAGTGGGCCAACCCTTTCCCTGGCTACCCTCTTGCTTTTTATGTATGTGTAAAAAGCCTTGGGATTTTCCTTAACCCTATTTGCCAATGACTTTTCATGACCCCTTCTAGCCCTCCTGACTCCTTGCTTAAGTTCCTTCCTACTTTCCTTATATGCCACACAGGCTTCGTCTGTTCCCAGCCTTTTAGCCCTGACAAATGCCTCCTTTTTCTTTTTGACGAGGCCTACAATATCACTCGTCATCCAAGGTTCCCGAAAATTGCCGTATTTATCTTTCTTCCTCACAGGAACATGCTTGTCCTGAATTCCTTTCAACTGACACTTGAAAGCCTCCCACATGTCAGATGTTGATTTGCCCTCAAACATCCGCCCCCAATCTATGTTCTTCAGTTCCCGCCTAATATTGTTATAATTAGCCTTCCCCCAATTTAGCACATTCATCCTCGGACCACTCTTATCCTTGTCCACCAGTACTTTAAAACTTACTGAATTGTGGTCACTGTTACCGAAATGCTCCCCTACTGAAACATCTACCACCTGGCCGGGCTCATTCCCCAATACCAGGTCCAGTACCGCCCCTTCCCTAGTTGGACTGTTTACATATTGTTTTAAGAAGCCTTCCTGGATGCTCCTTACAAACTCCGCCCCGTCTAAGCCCCTGGCACTAAGTGAGTCCCAGTCAATATTGGGGAAGTTGAAGTCTCCCATCACCACAACCCTGTTGTTTTTACTCTTTTCCAAAATCTGTCTACCTATCTGCTCCTCTATCTCCCGCTGGCTGTTGGGAGGCCTGTAGTATACCCCCAACATTGTGACTGCACCCTTCTTATTCCTGATCTCTACCCATATAGCCTCACTGCCCTCTGAGGTGTCCTCTCGCAGTATAGCTGTGATATTCTCCCGAACAAGTAGCGCAACTCCGCTTCCCCTTTTACATCCCCCTCTATCCCGCCTGAAACATCTAAATCCTGGAACGTTTAGCTGCCAATCCTGCCCTTCCCTCAACCAGGTCTCTGTAATGGCAACAACATCATAGTTCCAAGTAGTAATCCAAGCTCCAAGTTCATCTGCCTTACCCGTAATGCTCCTTGCATTAAAACATATGCACTTCAGGCCACCAGACCCGCTGTGTTCAGCAACTTCTCCCCGTCTGCTCTGCCTCAGAGCCACACTGTCCCTATTCCCTAGTTCTCCCTCAATGCTCTCACCTTCTGACCTATTGCTCCCGTGCCCACCCCCCTGACATACTAGTTTAAACCCTCCCGTGTGACACTGGCAAACCTCGCGGCCAGGATATTTATGCCTCTCCAGTTTAGATGCAACCCGTCCATCTTATACAGGTCACACCTGCCCCGGAAGAGCTCCCAGTGGTCCAGATAACGGAAACCCTCCCTCCTACACCAGCTGTTTAGCCACGTGTTTGTCTGCTCTATCTTCCTATTTCTAGCCTCACTGGCACGTGGCACAGGGAGTAATCCCGAGATTACAACCCTCGAGGTCCTGTCTTTTAACTTTCTGCCTAGCTCCCTGAGCTCCTGCTGCAGGACCTCATGCCCCTTCCTGGCTATGTTGTTAGTACCAATATGTACAACGACCTCTGCCTGTTTGCCCTCCCCCTTCAGGATTCCCTCTACCTGTTCGGAGACATCCTGGACCATGGCACCAGGGAGGCAACATACCATCCTGGAGTCTCTTTCACGTCCACAGAAGCGCCTATCTGTGCCCCGGACTATAGAGTCCCCTATTACTATTACTCTTCTGGGCTTTGACCCTCCCTTCTGAACATCAGAGCCAGCCGTGGTGCCACTGCTCTGGCTGCTGCTGTTTTCCCCTGATAGGCTATCCCCCCCGACAGTATCCAAAGGGGTATATCTGTTCGAGAGGGGGAACAACCACAGGGGATTCCTGCACTGACTGCCTGCCCTTTCTGGTGGTCACCCATTTCTCTGCCTGCACCTTGGGTGTGACCACTTTTACATAACTGCGATCTATGACGCTTTCCGCCACCTGCATGCTCCTAAGTGCATCCAATTGCTGCTCCAACCGAACCATGCGGTCTGTGAGGAGCTGCAGTTGGGTGCACTTTCTGCAGATGAAGCCATCCGGGACGCTGGAAGCCTCCCGGACCTGCCACATCTCACAGTCAGAGCACAGCACCCCTCTAACTGACATTGCGTCAATTAATTAAAATTAAAATTTGTCTTTTTTTTTTTAAATACTTTTTTTTTAAATTGCAAAGTTACTGTCAACTATCTGTTTCCTAGCACTAGATTTCTAATAGAAATGCGATAGCTAACTATAATACTCTCCGATCTCTGGCTTAGATATCCTCTAAATTATAATTAAGTTATTATGTTTAATTAGTTCCCAAATACTCAATTTTTAAAAAAAATTTAGGTTAGAATCCCACCAGCCACTCTGGCCACAGCTTTTCTGTGATGTCACTTCAGTTTCCCCCCGACACACAATTTGAAAAAAGGTATAAAAGTAAAAATCACTTACTTACCTTCTTACCTTCTGAGTGTCTGAGATGTTCTCAGGTTCTCTCGCTGACAGAGACTGCTCCTCCACCTCCGATCCTTGACCTGCACAATGCTAATAATATAATAATATGGCACTTACCTTACACCAATGGGTCTTATTATTAGGTTAGAGGAGGAGGGCGGGTGGGAGACACTACACGTGTAGTGTCTCGGGTTTCCTCTCCACCAGAATTTATTGGTTGGGGGGGGGGGGGGGGGGGGGGGGGACTTGCCAGAGGTCGAACTTCCGGTTCCCGCCTTATATAAAAACAAATAAAACAGAAAAGAAGAACAGACACGGGACCAGGCAAGGCTTTTTAAACTCACTACTCACCTCCCAGAAGGCCCCTGCACACCGCTGCCGCCGAAATCCAAAGGGCTGCTCCTGTAAAGGTAAGAGCTTTTAAACTCACTACTCACCTCCCAGAAGGCCCCTGCGCACCGCTGCCGCCGAAATCCAAACTGCAATAGGTTTACATTCATGTACATCACTGCCACCAAGTCCAGGGAAGGATCCCAAAAAAGTGAACCAAAGCTCAACAATTGAGTGTCTTCAATAAATACAAGCTTATATTTGCAATGAGTCTCTGTTTTTAGACAGCAGAAAATTGGATTATGCCCTAATGTTTGATTCACACCTTCCCCTTCGCATCACTTCATTTCAACATTATAACTAAATGACAAAGATGACTGAATAAGAAATTATAAGAATTATAAATTGTTTTTCTTGATAGAACCAATCTACTTAAATGTGTCCACGTTGATTTAACCACAGTTCTAGGATTTTTTTTTTTTTTTAATCCAGTCACGAGTATGCCAAAACAGTTTAATAGCTGAATATTCAAATCAAATCGAAAAAATTGCAAGCATCAGTTACAAATGCAAAATGAATACCTTCCACAACGGTGTGTTCATATTTATTCTTAATGAACTTCATCTTGGTCAACACATAGGCCCATCTGGTCTCTGGATGTTTGGAGACTGGACATACCCAGAAGGATTTGGCTTGCCTACTACCTAAAGGGGTAGGGAAACCAGACTGCTTCTAATTTTGGGCTCTGGAGTCACTATTTGCGATTAGCCTGTACCCGGTCATATTGAGGCAAGCAGTGCACAAATCTTGTGGTGCCTCCCCATGGTGAATGATTATAACATTCAGACACAAATCTTGCTGGTGTTCAACACAGGTCAGGCTGTATACATGGCTAGTACATGTTTTAGTTAGCCTGCAGCTCTTTAATGGAGGGCTACATTCATTATAAGGAAGTTGCTGTTGTGCATGAATGGCCTGCAAGACCAATTGAGACAACAGACAAGACAGAGGACTTCCAGGTTTTCCGATGCAGCACTGGACGCATTAATACAAGAGGTCAAAAGGAGGAGAGAGGTACAGAGGGTCAGAAGGCCTTGAAGGCAAACCCAAATGGGAGCAGTTGGCCAGATAAGTCATTCCCAAAAACCCAGTAACAGGTAACATGACACAATGTTCAGCACCATTCCCAATTCCGCAGTTACTGAAACAGTACATGTCTAAATGCAGGGCTGACAAGTGGCAAATAACATTCGTGCCACACAAGTGCACACATTGCTTGACAATGACCATCTCCAACAAGAGAGAATCAACCATCCCCACTCGGCATTCAATGGCATTATCATTGCTTAATCCCCCATTATCAACATCCATGGGGGTCCCCATTGACCAGAAACTGAGCTGGACCAGTCATATCAATACTGTAGGTACAAGAGCAGGTCAGAGGCGAGGAACCCTGCGATGGGTATCTCACCCCCTGACTCCCCAAATCCTGTTCACCATTTACAAAGCACAAGTCAGGAGTGTGATAGAATACTCTCCACTTGCTTGGATGAATGCAGCCCCAACAACTCTTGAGAAACTTGACACCATCCAGGACAAAGCAGCCGACTTGATTGGCACCTCATCTACAAACATTCAGTCCCTCCACCAGGATGAACAGTGGTAGCAGTGTGTATCCTCTACAAGATGCACTGCAGGAACTGACCCACACCTCTTGGGGAAGCACCTTCCTAACCCATGACTGCTACCATCTAGGCAGCGGATACATGGGAACACCACCACCTGAAAGCTCCCCTCCAAGTCACTCACCATCCGGACTTGAAAATATCACCATTCTTTCATTGTTGCTGGGTCAAACTCCTGGCATCCCTTCCTAACAGCACTTTGGGTGTACCAACATCTCATGGACTGCAGCGGCTCTAGAAGACAACTGACCACCAACTTTTCAAGGACATATAGGGATGGGCAATAAATGCTGGTTTAACCAGTCACACCCACATCCCTTGAATGAATATAAAAAGAAAGTACCAGAAGAGGTTCAATGACCTCACACGTGGTCAAAATTATTTAATGCATCTTCAAAGAACAGATCCTACCCACTGGACCATAATCTCTCACACTGTTCAATGCATCACATCCCATCACTTACTCAGAAGCTTCACCTCACCCTCACACACCTTCCAATACGGCCAGCTTCACACTTACCTCTTACTGCTTCCAAATACCTCCAACTCTTCACCATGACAGGAATATCACCCAAACAAAATCTGACATTTTTCCTTTCCTCTTGTATGACAAGGTGGCCCTAATAGGAGCGAACAAACGGGGGGGACGGGGGGGAACAGATATGCCTATATCCCGAGCCCTCTAAGGGAAGCAATGCTCTGTATCTTTGGGATGGCTGTGGCAGTACTCAGCATCGCAGAGAACATTCTGTCTTATTCCTTCCTTTTAAATCCCATCTCATCCTCATCCTGTTATCTGGCATGAAGTGAAAACTGGTGATGGTGATGCTTGCCACCCCGCTCCCCATCTCTTCCCTTCTGCATTTATACTTTCAGATACCCAAAACTAGCATCTGGCCACCCACTGCAGCCTCATGAGGAAGTGCGAAAGCTGCTAAAGACGTCTTAGGAAGATGTTCTCACTTGATATGACAATTGCTACCACCAACTCAAATATTAGCTCAATCCATAGCCTATAGGGTAACAGAGTCAGATTCTGGAAGTGGTGAATCACCAGGTATGGTCAAGATGCAGCCAGGCCAGGGGGAAATTATAGCGCAGCTGCCAGAAGACTAGATCGCAGGTGAATTCTGATAGAGGGCACTCAGGTGAGGACATTGATGGGGCAGTTTACAGAAGAGTACTGAACAACGTGTGCACCCAGATGCTGGGTGCTTTGGCAGGCCTGTCAGCAATCTCTTGTTTCTGTCCAGGAGCATGGAAGAGTCTTGCTTTAAATTTGCACATGGCTTTAAACAATGTTTTGAACTCATCCTTTTCAATGTGGCCAACTTCATGACACCATCCGAGGACATAACCATGATGCAGCGTCCTGTTGCTGCTATCTCAGCTTCCATTGCAGCACAGGCAAGAAGGCACCCAACATCTCAGTGATAGCACTGTGGTTACTGCCAGGATAGCGGGCATTCACCAACGTGGTTGCTCACCAACTGCATGTTGAGGGAATGGTAGCCCTTCCAGTAGATGGTTCCCTGCACAATTGGAAATCGCTACCCTGGTAAAATCAAGCAACCACTCTTCTTACTTCTCCTATGGTAAGGGAGAAGATCATGAAGTCCCCTCTTCTGGCATACAGCACATCTGTCACCTCCCTATTGAGCAGCATACAACCGGGAAATGTTGGCTTACTCGCAGACGGAAGGATCTGCTTCCACAAACGTTCAGTACAAAGGTGTCCTTGACGACCACTGGAAGTGCCATCCTTGCCCTACTGCGCAGCTCTATGTTCTGTTGAAGGAGGTGGCACAGCTCGCTTCCATGTTGAATCATAGATATCTCTAATATTGCTCCTGGCTGAGGTGGAGGTAGGGAAGTGCTGCCTGAAAACCATCGCTGGTGGGCCGCCCTCCTCTTCCTATACACAGCTTCCCCTTTCTCTCTATCATGTTGCAGGCCAAGAAGAACTATAGCCCTCATGTAGGGTTCTGTATACAAGGCATAAAAATACTCTGACCTCCTTTTCACGATTCAGCAGTGCTTCCTCAAAATTCAACAAGTCACCAAAACATTTCCTTTTTTAAAAAAAAATATTTTATTGAAAATTTTTGGTCAACCAACACAGTACATTGTGCATCCTTTACACAATATTATAACAACACAAATAACAATGACCTATTTTATAAACAGTAAATGAATAAATAATAAATAACAAAAATGAAAACTAACCTTAATTGGCAACTGCCTTATCACAAGTAACACTCTCCAAAAATATAATTTAACAGTCTAATATATAATTATCTGTAGCAACGACCTATACATATTATACAGTATATATTAACAACCCTGAGAGTCCTTCTGGTTCCTCCTCCTCCCCGCCCCCCCCCCCCCCCCCCCCCTCCAATCCTGGGCTGCTGCTGCTGCCCTTCTTTTTTCCATTCCATCTATCTTTCTGCGAGGTATTCGACGAACGGTTGCCACTGCCTGGTGAACCCTTGAGCCGACCCCCTTAGGACGAACTTAATCCGCCCTAGCTTTATAAACCCTGCCATGTCATTTATCCAGGTCTCCACCCCCGGGGCTTGGCTTCTTTCCACATTAGCAATATCCTACGCCGAGCTACTAGGGACGCAAAGGCCAAAACATAGGCCTCTCTCGCCTCCTGCACTCCCGGCTCTTGTGTAACCCCAAATATAGCCAACCCCCAGCTTGGTTCGACCCGGACCCCCACTACTTTTGAAAGCACCTTTGTCACCCCCATCCAAAACCCCTGTAGTGCCGGGCATGACCAAAACATATGGGTATGATTCGCTGGGCTTCTCGAGCACTTCGCACACCTATCCTCCACCCCAAAAAATTTACTGAGCCGTGCTTCAGTCATATGCGCCCTGTGTAATACCTTAAACTGAATCAGGCTTAGCCTGGCACACGAGGACGACGAGTTTACTCTGCTTCGGGCATCTGCCCACAGCCCCTCCTCGATCTCCTCCCCCAGCTCTTCTTCACATTTCCCTTTTTGTTCATCTACCATAGTCTCCCCTTCGTCCCTCATTTCCCTATATATATCTGACACCTTACCATCCCCCACCCATGTCTTTGAGATCACTCTGTCCTGCACCTCTTGTGTCGGGAGCTGCGGGAATTCCCTCACCTGTTGCCTCGCAAAAGCCCTCAGTTGCATATACCTGAATGCATTCCCTTGGGGCAACCCATATTTCTCGGTCAGCGCTCCCAGACTCGCGAACTTCCCATCCACAAACAGATCTTTCAGTTGCGTTATTCCTGCTCTTTGCCACATTCCATATCCCCCATCCATTCCCCCCGGGGCAAACCTATGGTTGTTTCTTATCGGGGACCCCCCCAAGGCTCCAGTCTTTCCCCTATGGCGTCTCCACTGTCCCCAAATCTTCAGTGTAGCCACCAACACCGGGCTTGTGGTGTAGTTCCTCGGTGAGAACGGCAATGGCTGTCACCATAGCCTGTAGGCTAGTCCCCCTACAGGACGCCCTCTCTAATCTCTTCCACGCCGCTCCCTCCTCCTCTCCCATCCACTTACTCACCATTGAAATATTAGCGGCCCAATAATACTCACTTAGGCTCGGTAGTGCCAGACCACCCTATCCCTGCTACGCTGTAAGAATCCCTTCCTCACTCTCGGGGTCTTCCCGGCCCACACAAAACCCATGATGCTCTTTTCGATCCTTTAAAAAAAAGCCTTCGTGATCACCACCGGGAGGCACTGAAACACAAAGAGGAATCTCGGGAGGACCACCATCTTAACCGCCTGCACCCTCAGTGACAGGGATACCATATCCCATCTCTTGAAATCCTCCTCCATTTGTTCCACCAACCGCGTTAAATTTAACCTATGCAATGTGCCCCAATTCTTGGCTATCTGGATCCCCAGGTAACGAAAGTCCCTTGTTACCTTCCTCAACGGTAGGTCCTCTATTTCTCTACTGTGCTCCCCTGGATGCACCACAAACAACTCACTTTTCCCCATGTTCAATTTATACCCTGAAAAATCCCCAAACTCCCCAAGTATCTGCATTATTTCTGGCATCCCCTCCGCCGGGTCTGCCACATATAGTAACAAATCGTCCGCATACAAAGATACCCGGTGTTCTTCTCCTCCTCTAAGTACTCCCCTCCACTTCTTGGAACCCCTCAACGCTATCGCCAGGGGCTCAATCGCCAGTGCAAACAATAATGGGGACAGAGGGCATCCCTGCCTTGTCCCTCTATGGAGCCGAAAATATGCAGATCCCCGTCCATTCGTGACCACGCTCGCCATCGGGGGCCCTATACAACAGCTGCACCCATCTAACATACCCCTCTCCAAAACCAAATCTCCTCAACACCTCCCACAAATAATCCCACTCCACTCTATCAAATGCTTTCTCGGCATCCATCGCCACTACTATCTCCGTTTCCCACTCTGGTGGGGGCATCATCATTACCCCCAACAGCCTCCGTATATTCGTGTTCAGCTGTCTCCCCTTCACAAACCCAGTTTGGTCCTCGTGGACCACCCCCGGGACACATTCCTCTATTCTCATTGCCATTACCTTGGCCAGGATCTTGGCATCTACATTTAGGAGGGAAATAGGTCTATAGGACCCGCATTGTAGCGGGTCCTTTTCCTTCTTTAAGAGAAGCGATATCGTTGCTTCAGACATAGTCGGGGGCAGTTGTCCCCTTTCCTTTGCCTCATTAAAGGTCCTCGTCAGTACCGGGGCGAGCAAGTCCACATATTTTCTATAGAATTCGACTGGGAATCCATCCGGTCCCGGGGCCTTTCCCGCCTGCATGCTCCTAATTCCTTTCACCACTTCTTCTACCTCGATCTGTGCTCCCAGTCCCACCCTTTCCTGCTCTTCCACCTTGGGAAATTCCAGCCGATCCAAAAAGCCCATCATTCTCTCCCTCCCATCCGGGGGTTGAGCTTCATATAATTTTTTATAAAATGTCTTGAACACTCCATTCACTCTCTCCGCTCCCCGCTCCATCTCTCCTTCCTCATCCCTCACTCCCCCTATTTCCCTCGCTGCTCCCCTTTTCCTCAATTGGTGTGCTAGCAACCTGCTCGCCTTCTCCCCATTTTCGTACTGTACACCCTGTGCCTTCCTCCATTGTGCCTCTGCAGTGCCCGTAGTCAGCAAGTCAAATTCTACATGTAGCCTTTGCCTTTCCCTGTACAGTCCCTCCTCCGGTGCTTCCGCATATTGTCTGTCCACCCTCAAAAGTTCTTGCAGCAACCGCTCCCGTTCCTTACTCTCCTGCTTCCCTTTATGTGCCCTTATTGATATCAGCTCCCCTCTAACCACCGCCTTCAGCGCCTCCCAGACCACTCCCACCTGGACCTCCCCATTATCATTGAGTTCCAAGTACTTTTCAATGCACCCACTCACCCTTAGACACCCCCCCTCATCTGCCATTAGTCCCATGTCCATTCTCCAGGGTGGGCGCCCTCCTGCTTCCTCCCCCATCTCCAAGTCTACCCAGTGTGGAGCGTGATCCGAAATGGCTATAGCCGTATACTCCGTTCCCCTCACCTTCGGGATCAACGCCCTTCCCAGCACAAAAAAGTCTATTCGCGAGTAGACTTTATGGACATAGGAGAAAAACGAGAACTCCTTACTCCTAGGTCTGCTAAATCTCCACGGGTCTACACCTCCCATCTGCTCCATAAAATCTTTAAGTACCTTGGCTGCTGCCGGCCTCCTTCCAGTCCTGGACTTCGACCTATCCAGCCCTGGTTCCAACACCGTATTAAAATCTCCCCCCATTATCAGCTGTCCCATCTCTAGGTCTGGAATGCGTCCTAGCATCCGCCTCATAAAATTGGCATCATCCCAGTTCGGGGCATATACGTTTACCAAAACCACCATCTCCCCCTGTAGTTTGCCACTCACCATCACGTATCTGCCCCCGTTATCCGCCACTATAGTCTTTGCCTCGAACATTACCCGCTTCCCCACTAATATAGCCACCCCCCTGTTTTTCGCATCTAGCCCCAAATGGAACACCTGCCCCACCCATCCTTTGCGTAGCCTAACCTGGTCTATCAGTTTCAGGTGCGTTTCCTGTAACATAACCACATCTGCCTTAAGTTTCTTAAGGTGTGCGAGTACCCGTGCCCTCTTTATCGGCCCGTTCAGCCCTCTCACGTTCCACGTGATCAGCCGGGTTGGGGGGCTTCCTACCCCCCCCCCCTTGTCGATTAGCCATCCCCTTTTTCCAGCTCCTCACCCGGTTCCCATGCAGCTGTATCTCCCCCAGGCGGTGCCCCCCCGCCCATCCCCTCCCATACCAGCTCCCCCCTCTCCCCAGCAGCAGCAACCCAGTAATTCCCCCCTCCCACCCCCCCCCCCCCCCCCCGCTAGATCCCCTGCTAGCGTAATTACTCCCCCCATGTTGCTCCCAGAAGTCAGCAAACTCTGGCCGACCTCGGCTTCCCCCCGTGACCTCGGCTCGCACCGTGCGACGCCCCCTCCTTCCTGCTTCTCTATTCCCGCCATGATTATCATAGCGTGGGAACCAAGCCCGCGCTTCTCCCTTGGCCCCACCCCCAATGGCCAACGCCCCATCTCCTCCACCTCCCCTCCTCCCCCCATCACCACCTGTGGAAGAGAGAAAAGTTACCACATCGCAGGATTAGTACATAAAACTCCTCTTCCCCCCTTTTTAACCCCCCTCTTCGCCCCCCACATTCGCCCCACCACTTTGTTCAAACGTTCTTTTTAATAACCCGCTCATTCCAGTTTTTCTTCCACAATAAAAGTCCACGCTTCATCCGCCGTCTCAAAGTAGTGGTGCCTTCCTCGATATGTGACCCACAGTCTTGCCGGTTGCAGCATTCCAAATTTTATCTTCTTTTTATGAAGCACCGCCTTGGCCCGATTAAAGCTCGCCCTCCTTCTCGCCACCTCCGCACTCCAGTCTTGATAAACGCGGATCACCGCGTTCTCCCATTTACTGCTCCGAGTTTTCTTTGCCCATCTAAGGACCATTTCTCTATCCTTAAAACGGAAGAATCTCACCACTATGGCTCTGGGAATTTCTCCTGCTCTCGGTCCTCGCGCCATCACTCGGTATGCTCCCTCCACCTCCAACAGACCCGCCAGGGCCTCCGCTCCCATTAACGAGTGCAGCATCGTGCTCACATATGCCCCGACGTCCGCTCCCTCCACACCTTCAGGAAGACCAAGAATCCTCAGGTTGTTCCTCCTTGCATTGTTCTCCAGTGCCTCCAACCTTTCCACACATCGTTTCTGATGTGCCTCATGCATCTCCGTCTTCACCACCAGGCCCTGTATGTCGTCCTCATTCTCGGCTGCCTTTGCCTTCACGACCCGAAGCTCCCGCTCCTGGGTCTTTTGTTCCTCCTTTAGCCCTTCGATCGCCTGTAGTATCGGGGCCAACAGCTCTTTCTTCATTTCCTTTTTGAGCTCTTCCACACAGCATTTCAAGAGCTGTTGTTGTTCAGGGCCCCATGTTAAACTGCCACCTTCCGACGCCATCTTGGTTTTTGCTTGCCTTCCTTGCCGCTGTTCTAAAGGATCCACTGCAATCCGGCCACTTTCTCCTCCTTTTTTCATCCGTATCCAGGGGGGATTCCCTTCTGGTTTACCGCACAGTGTTTTTAGCCGTCAAAATTGCCGTTGGGGCTCCTATCAAGAGCCCAAAAGTCCGTTTCACCGGGAGCTGCCGAAACGTGCGACTCAGCTGGTCATCGCCGCACCCGGAAGTCCACCGAAACATTTCCAAGAGAACATCACATCGTGCTTCCACAAATTTTGCAAAAATATCTCATCTGTAAGTTGGATGCTGGCCCTTTAAACAACACTCGTGAGGGAGCACTCATGAATCTGAAAGCATGTTCAGTTGGGAATGTTCAGGACATGGCGTTAAATGGACCTATGCAGTTCAAATTGGCATAACCCGTGTCAGTCCAACAGACTGTTAGGTATCACAATCTGCCTAGTGTGGAAGTGTCCAGATCATGCTAGCACTTTTACCAGCATGGCACAACATAAGGGCCATGCCAGAAGTGGCCGGAAGCTGTGGATCTGCCATTTTTAGCAACTCTGATTTTGCATAGCGCCAGCTCGAGGGGCAGTACGTAGCTGAATTATTCTGGAAAGTATCTTTTCATTTCATTCAATTGATTGCGACGCAGCAAGGTTCTGAAGTGGCTCAAGTGTCTGCCAGATATAATAATAAGCAAAATGTACAAAATCAAAATACTGGAAGTCTGAAATGAAACTCCAAAATTCTGAAAAAATGTCAGGCAGCATCAACGGAGAGAAACAGAATGAACAGCTCAGGTCGAATGACGTTCCATTCTAAAGAATGATAGAAATATGAGAGTTTTTAAAGCCATGGGAAGCTCTGTGATAGGGTGGAGGGCAGGAGAGATTAAACAAAATAAAAGTTCATGCAACGGCCCCAGGGAAACACTTGCATTTCTATCATTCGTCACTTCTGATGAAAAGGTTATTCGACCTGAAACCTTAATGTTTCTTCACAAATGCTGCCTGACCTGCTGAGTTTTCCCAGCATTGTTGATTTTAGCAAAGGCAAGGCTAGCCTAAACACAAGGCAACCATTTGACAGTTGCACATGAATTGATGCAATCCTGCACATTTCTTTAAAAGTAGCAAAATAATTTCTCTTCTGGGATTTTGATGACAACAGTTTATGTTATTCTGTGCAGCAACAAATTCAGGGTGATGCAGATAAGTATGCACCGGAGAAAAAGCTCATCAGTAATATAGTGCCTGTAATATTGCCCACAGCAAAGCCACAATATCCCTCGTCTGGTTTCTTCAGAGTACATTCACTTCTCATTTATTGGTACACATCCAAAATGAAATATGAAGGGAGAGTACGCAGAAAACGCAAGTAGACTGCAAAGTTGTCTCAAAACTAAACTAACTACCAAGATACTAATGATTAGATGGGTTTTTGTTCCCTTGAAAGGTGGTGGGATATAATTTCCATGACCTATGTGGATACCAAGTTCAAAATAGTGCACAAAATGTACAAAAGGCAGCAATGGTGATCATTGAAAGTAAAATATTTCAAAAGTATCCTGAAGTAAAACATACTTTTTGAAATGTTGCACAACGTGTGCGCCCTTTGGTCAGCATTACAGAAGACATTAAACTTGTTGCTGATTGGTTTTACTGACTAAAGCTTTATTTGTGTTGCCACTTTAAATAATACTGGATGTCCTGGAGCTCGATTATGCTCAGTGCTCAGCTGCCTTAAGCTGGCAGAGCCCCTGAAAGTGAATGAGATACACTAACTTAAAACCACTAACCTGCAATTAGGATTAGAATCTAGCTGGAGTCAATCCTCATTTTTTAACCCCTTCCCAGTAAAAACAGATGGTCAGATTTGAACAAACTATTCTGCAACTGTGCAGATGGCAACATGGGTTAGAATCTTAGAAAGGTTACGGTGCAGAAAGAGGCCATTCAGTGCTTCATGTCTGTGCCAGCCAGAGAAAAAAAAAAAGAGAAAAAAAAAGAAACGAGCCACTCATTTAAACGCACCCGGTCCGTAGCCTTGGAGGTTACAGCACTTCAGGTACAGATTCAGGTACCTTAATGAGGTAATATTTCATTTTCTTTGCAAAACACCAGATATTGTGGACCAAAAATTGAACCATGCCCAAAAGTGGACATGCAAAGAAGCTGGGCAGGTGATGCACACACCTGAGCAGGTGGTTCCAGACAGCACTTAAATTCTTGTTGGGAACCCATTAGGATGAATCAGCCACCATAGACTATGCCAATCATTGGCTGCTGAGCAGGGTGAAGAGACATGGCCATGGCGAGTGGCAACACTAGAGGATTTCTTCATACTTTATCCTATTTTCCCCTTCTTACTTCTATCGCACGCCACAGTCTGCATGACAGACTGTGGCTACTTTCACCAGCCATTCATCTTTCATTGCTCGGTCTTTTGACCAATAGCTCACCTTTATCCCTCGCTGTCACTTCAGGTGCATGAAATCTGGAGACATCAGAACTTGATTCCCAAATTACCTGACCAACATCAAGGGCGCGATCGAACGGCCACGCTGCACCCGAAAAGCAGTGTGTTGTAGCGCAACGTGGCTGATAGAAGCCGGGAGACAACAAATCTCACTATAATAAGTTTCCTGAGGCACCCAAAGCATTGGGATCTATTCCCTTCGCCTCGGAGACCTTGAGCCAGCGCCGTTCAGAACTGGTCTCCATAAATGGTGTTGGGGCATATAGGGAGGCCCGGGGACCCCCTCATATAGTGAGTTGGGGCTTGGGGAGGGAGGGGGGAAATCGAGGAGTTACATACATAGAACATACAGTGCTGAAGGAGGCCATTCGGCCCATCAAGTCTGCACCGACCCACTTAATCCCTTACTTCCACCCTATCCCCATAACCCAATAACCCCTCCTAACCTTTTTTTGGACACTAAAGGCAATTTAGCTTGGCCAATCAACCTAACCTGCACATCTTTGGACTGTGGGAGGAAACCGGAGCACCCGGAGGAAACCCACGCAGACACTGGGAGAACGTGCAGACTCCACACAGACAGTGACCCAGCAGGGAATCGAACCTGGGACCCTGGCGCTGTGAAGCCACAGTGCTAGCCACGTGTACTACCGTGCTGCCCTAACGTTAGGAGTTATGTCAGGGGTTCCAGAGATTGGATTTAAAAATGGCATCTCCATCTCTCAGTACACTGAGGAGTTCCAGCGGGAGGAGCTCCTCAGTGCAGAAAACGGGGCTGTGTGGCCTCGGCCGTGCGTTTCCCGCTGAAGCCCCCAAGTAACATTTAATAGCGTTATGCTTCTCAGCACCGAGCACCGGGGAATACACCACTAAATGCGCTCACTATGGGACTTTGCTCTATTTAGTTAAATCGTGCCCCACGTCCTGAACAAATCAAAATTTCTTCTATCGATGAGAGAAGAACAGAAGCTATCCTTTTGCTTCCATGTGTCTCAGTTCAACTCCATCAACTTTCCTGGCTGTCATCATAGGTCAGTGGAGACTGTGGTTTGATCCCAAGTTGATTTTCTTCTGTTCGGTCATTAAGACCAAGATTAAAAACAACTTTGCCTCCATTGTTTCTGCCACTATGGCAGAGACTTTAAATCTCCTGAGGGTCAACTACTCAAATACTATCCTAGTCAGTCTATCTGCTTTCACTCCCCATAAGTTGCAGCTCATTCAGAATTCAGTTACTAAATCCTTACCTGGTCAAAGACTGATGTGTGGATGTTCTATAAATGCAGTCTTCTGTTGCTGTTAAATGGCCACTATCAGGTTGAAGAATAGCAAGTTAACCATTGCTAAATCACAGGCTGTATTCTTTACAGGGGATGGATCCCTGTTCCCGAGGGGGGCTTCCGAACGACAGAGGATCCCTGAAAAGGAATCACTCCCACCCTTGCCCAGCTACCAGTCCACCAAGTTTAACCTTTCGGGCTGCACATCTGACCCTAGCCTACAAGTCAGAAGTAAACCCCGAGAGGCGGCCGGAGATCGTTAATTGGCCACTCAGGGGCCTCAATTGGCCCATGGATAAGTGCAGTGGGCACTGTGCCAATTTTATGTCTCTCTGCCTCATCCTGTCCCCGGAGGGGTGGGGAGTTGGGGGGGGGGGGGGGGGGGGGAAGGCAAACAATTTTGGTTGTGCTTCAATGTTAAGCATTTGGCATGTGGAGCAAATCGAAACTCGAAAATGATAAATGACAAATCTTCTGGGACTTAAGTCTCTTTGGGTCAGTACTATAAAAAGTATGGTCAGTACTATAATAAGTAGAGGGCACATTTCATTACATTTGTAATGTTTGTGTGATTGGTGCTACCAATTTTGTTGATTCGACCTCTTAATGAAACTTGAACCATTTCTAGAAAAGGGCCAAGACAAGAAAATCTATAATCAGTAAACAAAACAAGTCCCCCAATCAAATTGTGACCCACTTTCACCGCATCCAAATATCAGAAAAAAAACACTGGTTCAGTGTAGCAAACAGGAATTCTCCAGCCACTTCCGGTGACAGCGGGCGGGAGGCGTCTGCACAATGGAGGGCTCCCAGTCGGCAACGGCATTTTCGGGACTTTTAAGCCCGGTCCCAGGGTCCGCGGAGGCAGCAAAAGAAGGGAGAAGGCACGGAGGAGACACAGTGGAGACACAGGAGGAAAAAAGGAACAAAGAAAAATGTCGAGGGCGAGCAAGAAAACGGCCAGGAAAAAAACAGCTGGAGGTCTGTCGGGGAGTGGAAAGGTCACCGCGGAGTCACCAGGAAAAATGGAGGCTGGAGCACCAGGGAAGGCCGCACTGCTTACGGCTGAAGAAATAACTAAGGTGATGGCTGCGGAATTTGAAAAGCAGTTGGCGCAGATTGCGAAATGCATGGTGACGGTGATGAAGGAGATGAGGGAGGTTTTGAGTGTGCTGGTGGAGGAGGCGGTTTCCCCGGTGAGGACGGAGGTGGCGAGCGCAGTGGCGGAGGTGCGAGAGCAAGGGGAGGCGCTGAAGGAAGTGGAGGAGACGTTATCGCAGCACGGTGATCAACTTGCCTCTATGGGGAAAGAGATGCGGAAGGTGATGGACACTAACAAGGATCTGCGAGGAAAAATGGAAGACCTGGAAAACAGATCCAGGCGACAGAATTTGAGGATTGTGGGGCTGCCCGAAGGAGTTGAAGGACCGAAGCCGACTGAGTACTTTGCCGCGATGCTGGCAAAATTATTGGGGGAGGGGGAGGATCCCTCCCGATATGAACTGGATCGGGCTCATCGGTCGTGGAGGCCTATACCAAAGGCGAGTGAGCCGCCAAGGGCAGTGACTCTGTGCTTCCGTAGGTACAGGGTGAAGGAGAAGGTCCTGAGCTGGGACAAGCAGAAGCGGGTGGTGCAGTGGGCTGGAGCTGGTATACGTGTATACCAGGACTTTACGGTGGAGCTGGCAAGGAGGCGGGCTGCCTTCAACCGGGTGAAGAAGGCACTGTACATTAGCAAGGTGCGGTGTGGCATTGTATATCCAGCGAAGCTGAGGGTGACTTACAAGCTCAGGGATTTTTAATTTGGAACGGCGGAAGCAGCGGAGGAGTTTGCAAAAGCAGAAGGACTGTGGCAGAACTGACAAATTGAGGAATGGCCATGTGCCGATGTAACCTCATGACTGTATTTTCTTCTTTTTTGTATCACTGCGCGCGGGTGTAGAGATTAAAGGAGCCAATGTGGTATATATTTGGACAAGGGAAGGGACGGGACTTTCACTCGAAATGAGAGTTCTTTGGGGTGTAGGTGGATATGCGGGGTTTGTGTGCTAAAAGGGGATCTTTGGGCTTTCCTGGGGCCGGGCAAGTGGGAAAGGGACCCGGGTGGGGGCCTCCACGCTGGCCGGTTTAAGCCGGCCAGTGAATGGGAGTGAGGTGGGGGGGAGGGGCTGCGGCCATCGGAGCCTGGCAGAACAGGGTCCGAGTGGTCTAGCCGGGGTGGAAAGTTGGGGGGGGGGGGAAAGGAACCGAGGTTGGGAGGAGGAGTTTTACAAGAGGCAGTGGACAGGAGGAGTTGGAGACCTGCGGTGGGGGGGGGGGGGGGGAACCCAGATTCCTTTTTGCCATTTGTTTATGTTAACATGCGGGTTGAGGTTTGGGGGTTGGTGGGTAGATGGGATCGTAGTTATTATGGGGACTGACATATCTTGCTGATTATTGTTTATTGTTGATGGATGTAAATGTGGGAGAAAATGTGAAAAAGGAGGAGAATTTAAAAAAAAAAAGGAATTCTCCGGCCATTCGCTGGCGGGGGGGGGGGGGGTCTCTCTGGTCCCGCCGGCGATGCACCCCTGCCTGCAGATTTCCCAGCGGCGTGGGATGGCTTCAATGGGGAATTCCATTGACAGCAGTGGGAGCAGAGGATCATGCTGCCAGCGAATGGTACGCTGTCTCCCGCCGCCAAGAAACATACAGCTGGGAAGCAGGAGAATCCCGCCCTACATCTGCATGCCAATTCTGCCCAATCTGATATCTATTTAGAATGTTGAAAATATGAACCTCGTCAATCCTGCCAACATTCCAAAGTTCCTCCATCTTAAACTTTGTTTAATTTAAGACAGGGATCCAACCTTCGGAGCAGTGGACTAAATCCATGTATAATAGCTAATGAGTGGATCACGTTTTTCAAGAATCATCATGATTAAACAGTATCCGACCTCCAAATCTTTTGCACATTTTGGAATCATTGCAATATCCAGTTTCCAAGTCCATCCCTCTCTTTTTATTTCACTCTTTCTACGTGCTCATTTACATTTCTCTCTCTACTTTTCATTTTTCACTTCCTCTTTCTCGCTTTCCTCTTTCCCTTTGCCTCTGCAACCGGTTTGCATTCAAGTTAGAAAAAGAAAAAGAAACATCTGGAGATCACCAATTGTAAAACCCTCACCTTGGGAACGACCCCAACAGCAAAAAACAACTTGCCCGTGAGAAGTAAAAAATAATTCAGGCAATAGCATTGTTGGTTCTTAGAGGGATTGCAACATGCATCTTGCACACCAAGAAAATCTTTCTCCTCCTCCAGTTTAGGTTTGCCTCAGTAATTCCAAGATGGAAATGGCCAAGCAGCGCTTCCAAATGTGGGACATTGTATGGTGAGCCCATGCATTCTCAGAGAGAGAGAGAGAGAGAGAGAGAGAGAGAGAATGTAGCCACTGTTTTTATTACTTATTACTTTAATTTCCAACAGATCAACTCCTTCAGATCAGGAGTTGCCCAGTGAAGCCACATTCAGCCTATAGCACGGGGTTGTTTATAAACAAAGTGGTTTTAGCTCCCTGTCGCTGGCCAATTTTATTGGCAGACTCGTGGCAACAGGAGGGAAAGGGAGATACCTTGTCACAGTCCCATTACTTTTTCAGAGGACTAATCTTGTTGCCAGATAGTATAATGCTGCATATGTAGGCAGATTTATGTAAACTTTATGCAAATTATGGAAATATCATCACCATTCATGGCTCTCACCATTTCTACCTTTGCTGGAGGAAAGGTCTACCCTGTTTGACCCAAGCAAGAGGCACTAAATGATTGCTGGAAGGCAGATGAAATGTATTGCTGCAGCCACATCTTGTGCAAGCTTGTGACTCGGATTCTGCATGCAGAGTGGGCCCAAGACGGGAATCAAAATGGTTTTCCTAAAAACATTCAAGACCGCCTGTGCTAGAATTCTATCCTCTGGCAGGAGCTAAAGTAACCGCCTTCACTTTGAAATTGTTATTGAGGCTAAAAACTCGAATGAGTGGTCAGAAGTCCTGTCCTGCAGAGGCACCCTAAACAACAGGGCAGTGAAAAGTCTAGGCCTCGCCAGAGTCGAGAGTCATTAAATCCTAGTTCCTGCATGGAATCCTGTACATATTTCATTTCATTGTGGAAATAGGAGAGAGATACTCTATGGATACATAAACTAGGGGCATCTGTTCGAGTTAGTGTCCAACAACACTGGTGTTATAATTCAGAAATTACAGGAAAGAAAGAAACCATTTAGGTCATCTTACCCATTTCTCTGCCAGTTTTATTTTATCTACTCTAATCCTGTTTTCTTCTCCATTCATAATAACTTTTTACATTCTTCCATTTCAAATTCGTACACTGCGACATGGGGATAGCTTTGACATGTACTAAGTCCACGACAAATGGGAATCAGCAGTTTATAACAGTTGACAGTGTGACAAGACATCATCAAGAGCTGAGAAATTTCAGAGAATTCAATTTGGGCACTCCATCGAAACAGGGTACTTACCTGCACGTGCATGGGAGAGGTCCGAGCAACTTCAGGTATTGGGCCTTGGACCTCATTCGAATAGGAACAGCTCTGTGGGAGGAGTCCAAGAAGGCAAGTTGAGGAAGATTGGATCATTGTTAGCATTGTTGTGGACCACAGTTAATTTACGTTTTCAGAGCAAGATCACAGACTCACGGGGTGTAGAAACAATGGACCTTGGGGTCGAGAGAGTGGACCTTGGGATGGGGGGGGATGGGGGGCGCAGAGGGGATACCAATCATTAGTTGGGATGCTTGGCAGTCTGGGTGGACAGAAGGAAGCAGCAGCAACCCATGAGTTTGAGGCTTGGAGATTGAAAATCCTAGGCTCAGGGAGACTAGATGTTGGGGATCTTGGGGCTGGAAATGAAGGAATTGCTGGTTTAATATGCGATCAAGAGTATCCCAACTCTACATTTTTGTTGCAGGCATTTGCAAGATCGGTGTCAGAGTGCAGCTTGCCATATTGGGAGAACTGCTTCACGCGCAAAACAAACCTGCAGTGGGGATCTCATTCAAGTGTTAAGCTTTGGTCAAGGATAATATGGCCGTAAGTGTGTGCCTGCTTCTTGCTTGGCATTTTGTGGACTTACTAGGTTGCCCAGCATTTGACTTTATGCAGCCCAATTTCCAGGCCAAGTTGTGTTAACAGGAAATTTGTGTGAATGTAAAATTTTAACTTAACATATAGATACAAAGCCAGTTACAATTTGGATGTTTTCCATTTTTAGTAGTCATTAACAGCTTTGGAGAATGTGTATAGTCTTTTATTACCAGATCATTACAGCTAGTTTATTCCTGGCAGCAGCAACTGAAAATTGGAAGTTTCTCTCCTCTGCTTCTTCTGGCATTAAAATGCAGAATGGCTATCAATATAGAGATGTTCCTCAATTTATTAAAAATAGGCATGAAATATTTTTGATATACTGAAAGGATCTGCAAACAAAGTCACCCTTTTTTAAGTGTCAAGTGTGTGAAGTAAGTCATGATTCGTAACAAAGAATAACTAATCTCTGCACTGGTAATAATGGGTTTTCCGTATTTCTGAAGCACCCAACGAGATACTTGATCTCTTTTTATTTCAACAAGTCTAAATCTCTGGCGATGCAGTGCAAGGTAATAGTTGGCAATAAAAACAACAAATAATAGTACAAAATCTGTTCCGCAAGCGTTCGAGGGCCCCACCTTCGCTGAGACATACATGAGAAAGTGGCCCACAGTTGAAACATTGCCAATGGTTGTCAGGGGGGGGCTGTGTGTTTCATTAAATTTAAAAGCAGTGCTTCCTCAAGGTCACCAGCACAACAATGCAAATTATTGACAGTTCAGGGCCACTGAGCATCTTAGTTACTGTGGTGTGGATTTTCACCCAAGAGGCAGGTAGTGGGAGAAGGGAAAATTCCCAGCTTGACCTGGCTGCCTCGGGAGGAAGTGCTCGAAAAATGGGAATTTCATTCTCGGGACAGGGGTGGGTGGGTGTGCAGTTGGGCAGCCGACCTGCAAACAGGTTGGAGACAGCCACAGGGCTGCTTGGTGCCGAGGCAGGTCTTTTGAACTGCCTGCCTTGGAGCTGTGGAATTTTATAATAACAGAAAGACTTTCCAGCCCTCACATGCCGCCATCCATGCCACCTCATTACCTCTAACCACCCTCAGCCACCCCCTAGGCCCCTCCATGCCAAGCTGTATCCCCTCAGCCACCCCTTAGGCCCCGCCATACCAAGCTATATCCCCCCACCCTCCCCCTAGGCCTCTTATGTTCCCATATCAAGCTACGGCACTTCTGTAACCCTATACACTGTATAGAATCTATGAACACTAGAGTGACAATAGGATATGTAAACAAAAAGCTTTTAAAAAGTTATTCATTGGTAACTTTCCACTTTGATTTCAAAATTTTATTTTTTTTTTTAAATAAAAGAGTACCCAATTCATTTTTCCAATTAAAGGGCAATTTAGCGTGGCCAATCCACCTGCCCTGCACATCTTTGGGTTGTGGGGGCGAAACCCACGCAAATATGGGGCGAATGTGCAAACTCCACACGGACAGTGACGCAGAGCCAGGATCGAACCTGGGACCTTGGCGCCGTGAGGATGCAGTGCAACCCACTGCGCCACCGTGCTGCCCCCACTTTGTTTTAAAATAACCAATTTTTACTACAACACAATAGAAGTGTCAATCATTCAAACCTTTTATCAATAGCTGAAACTGCAAGCACTCAAGACCACTTGACATTGTGTAAGTAAACATTATCGAATTGATATGAGATCCAGAACTGTCAATTCATGTTTTCCCTGGGCCTCAGGTGTTTCAGTACACTAACTGATGTCTTGGTTCCCAACCAAGAATGCATAATAACTCTTTCAATAGTATTCACCATAAAAGAGAGACGATGGACTGGATTCAACTAATTGGAAACAAAGTCCCATAGTGAGCGTGCTTAGCCGCGTGTTACCCGGCGCTCACAGCGCCGAGAAACACATGGCTATATAATGCGCCTCGTGCTGTATTAGGGGCCTCAATGAGGAACGCGCAGCCGAGGCCGCACACAGCTCTGTTTTGTACACTGGGGAGCCCCGCTCACTGGAACTCCCCAGTGTAGCGAATGATCGGGACGCCATTTTTAAATGGTGTCACGATAGAGGCTCCTAAAGTGACCCCCCAGCCCAAACACACTATGGAAGGGTCCCCACCTAACTCCCCACCCTGCATTCCCCAATGCAGGGTACCCCTGGCCCGATTGCCTGCACGGTGCCAAGCTGGCATTTCTGTGCACACGCAATGAGGCCGGGGTTACACAAAGTGTTGGGGGGTGGAGCCAGGGAACCCTACCATGTTGCGTTTAGACTTGGGGGAGGGAATTCCCCAATTTTAATTCTAAACATGTTGCGTTTAGAATTGGGGGAGGCCAAGAGATGGCACCCCGATCTCTTGCACAAGGGGAGTTCCTGCGAGCGGAACTCCCCATTGTAAAAAACGGGGCTGTGTGTGGCCTCGGCCTAGCATTTCCCGTTCAGGCCCCTTATTCAAAGCGAGTCGAGTTGAATAGCCATGCGTTTCTTGGCACTGCGAGTGCCAGGAAACACCTTGGCTAAACGCGCTCGCTCGGGGAATTTGTTCCCTTTTGGTAAGATTGCGCCCCATGTTCCTTTCTGAATAAACAAAAGAAGTTAAATGGTACTAGAAATATCCTGGAATTGTAATATCATCCTGGGTCATTCGCTCTCCTGTGCTCTAAAAGGCACAAGTTGGGATGAATTTTCAACTTTTAGTTGCTGCCAAAACACTGGACAATTAGCAGATCAGAAACCCACCGGAATTGTCAATGGACTTTGCCTTGGCTCTTTACCAGAGTTAGGGCATTAGCATCACTCTTGTGGGTGAGGTCTCATGCCATATCTGTGAAAGCAAGAACTTTGAATCAAAAGGACCATAGCAGAGTCAGAATGGCTCACTTGCACACATTTATTAGAGACTTGGGAAGGCTGCTCCCTGGATCTCTAACCTTTACCTGGAGGCTCGGCTGAGAGATATGAAGGAATGCAATGAGATGATCCTTCTCAGATGGTAGCAAGTGATAGACACCTTGATGGACACTGGTAATGTGTATCCACTGGGTCCACTGGAAAGGTGGTCTTATTCTCGGAGGCGCAGATGTCATTAATAAACTGCTGTAAAAGCCTGAACTGCCTGAGGCACTGGTTCTCAGGCACATTGATACAGCTGAACCCCTGCTGGTAGATCCCGGGTTAGGATCTCACCTCCTAGGAGCCTATTCTGTGTCCATCCCCCTGCCCTATGAAGAGTCATGCAGATGAGACTAAGGCAGTGAATGCTGCAGCTGACAGTATTGTTGCTCCTTTTGTTCCTCATTAGAGATGTAAGATAGAGCCAAATAAACCATGGCATATGCTGGCATCATGCAGCTGAAATAGAGTTAAGTGCAAGACAGCCAAAATGTCTTCCAAGAAGTTACCAATCACTTGTCAAGCAGTGAAAATACTCTTTGAGAAAGAATGCATGAGCCGCCGCCTCTCACCTGGACATGGCTGCAGCTCATCAGTTTTTCACCGTTCAAAGGCTTCCTAGCCTGAGTTTCACCAAAGTGGCACTCCCCACTCTACATTTGCATGGTTCATCTTGGCATGTTGCTGACAGCTTGTAAGTTTAAAAACACTGGTTGGGCCTCAACTGGAGTGCTGCATCTAATTCTGGGCACCATACAAAGAATGATGTGAATGCATCAGAGAGGAGGTAAAAAAGCTTCTGGAGAACGGTTTCAGGGATGAGGAATTTCATTTATGTGGCTAGGTTGGAGAATTTGGGATAATTTCCCTCAAAGAAAAGGTTGAGAAGAAATTTGATGGAGATATTCAAAATCATGAGAAGTCTAGACAGGGTAGATAGGGAGAAACTGTTCCCATTGGTGGAACAACCAAGAACCAGAAGGTCCAGGTTTAAGGTAGTTGGCAAAAGGAGTATTAGTGACATGAGGAAAAAACATTTCACGCAGCGCGTGGTTTGGATTTGGAATCCACTTCCTGTGTGTGTGGTAGAGGCAGGGTCAGTTAAGACTTTCAAAATGGAATTGGATTATCAGAAAAGAGAAAAAAAACTGTAGGGCTTCAGTGAAAAAGGGGGGTAGCACTGAGTTTATTACTCTTTCGGATGGCCAGCGCGACACAATTGCCAAATGGCCTCCTTCTGTGCTGTAACCATTCTATGTCTCTATTTAATAAATCTGTGTTTGGACCAAACTGTAATGAGTTTTGAAGGCAAATGATCCTGGAAGAACCCATCATTTATGTGATATGAGGCATCGTTGGCTAGGCCAACATTTGTTGCCCTTCGCCAATTGCCCTCGAGAAAGTGGTGGTCAGCTGCCTTCTTGAACCGCTGCACACCATGTAGAGTAGGTACACCCACAGTGCTGTTGGGGAGGGAGTTCTAGGATTTTGACCCGGTGACAGAGAAAGAAATGTGATAGATTTCCAAGTCAGGATGGTGAGTGTCTTGGAGGGGAACTTCCAGCTGGTGTTTCATGGCTGAAGATTGACTCCTGCGATGATGGGGACCTAATGAGGAGGCCAGGATGCTTCACCCAGTTTGCTGTAGATAACCAACGTCTCAGCCTTGTCTTTTACGCTCAAGTGCTGGGCTCCAGACTGGCTCTATACACTGCCTTTGGTATGGTTGGAGAAGGCTGTGCTACATGCTGGGAACAGCACACTGAATCGGCTTAGGAACCAATTGAAACTGTGCACCCTTGGGTGGTAGAATTAAGTGTGTATGGGTATTACCTCATTGCAAGTGAATGAAACTTCTTTAAGGTACGTATGTAACAAAGTTCTAAAATGACCGATGCACAGAGATAAAGATCCAAAATGATAGATTTTTAGGAGGCTGATTGATGCATTATTTGTTACTTACCTCTTTCAGTAGAATAAGGAAGTGGGAGTGAAACACTTTCAACTGCATTTTTCCTGTTAACATATATTTATAAAGCTTTAAACTTACTTGAGAATAACTTGTTCAAAAATAGTAAATATTTGGAATTACCCGCCTCATAACTTAGTGGAAGCAAAATATTTTTCAGCTGTTCAAAATACAATAGTTTGGTAGTACGGTAGGGGAGAGTTAGAGTAAACAGAACTTAGACTAAATTTTCAGTCGCCAGTTGCCATTGTTGCAGTGAAAATGGAGTGGGTGACAGTCCCAGCTCTCAACATGCCAAATTTGGAGCTGCACAAAGTTTCTGATAGGCAACACTAACAGCCAGTGGCAGTGTTGAACAGGCCAATTAATACCTTGGTATTAATTGGTGGATGCACAGCATTTACCACCATTCTGATGTTGCAGGTTGCCAGATGCAAAGAACGTCCACCTAAAATGCAGTCCGAGTTTGCTTTGCAGCTTTATATATACTGTAAGTCATGCAAATTACTATAAACAGTCACATTCATTTTTGGCATCTTCACGGTTTTCCTTTTTTTCTCCTGCTGCCACTTAGCTTATGAACCTTTTTGCAATTTTCCTCTCACAATACTGGAAGTGTAAATTCCTAGCTGATGTATTTGGAAGAGGAAGACCTGTAGAGAAACCAAGCATGTGAGGTGTTCTGTGTATCCTCCATGGTACTTGTGCCTGTAGATAGAGAGATGATATCTCACTTTGGTAGCAGTTAAGTGCAGGTGGAGGCTCCGCTTTCCAAAAAGAAACTGGACAGCAGAAATAGTGACAACACTGAGATATGTGATGGGTGCAAAAGATGCAATGTTGAATGCATCCTTGGAGGCACCTGAATTACAGCAGGTTATACTTTCATCAGCACTGCATAGAAGAGGCAGCAGTGGTTGGCACTGTTACCTCACAGCCCCAGGAATCCCGGGTTCAATTCCAGCATTTTGTGACTGTGTGGAGTCTGCACATTCTCCCCTGGTTTGTGTGGGTTTCCTCTGGGTGCTCCAGTTTCCTTCCACAGTCCAAAGATGTGCAGGTTAGGTGGATTGGCTATGCTAAATTACTCCTTAGTGTCCAAAGATTAGTTGGGGTTTTGGTGATAGGGCAGGAGAAGTGGGCCTACGTAGGGTGCTCTTTCAGAGAGGGTCAGTGCAGACTTGATGGGCCGAATGGCCCCTTCTGTACTGTAGGGATTCTATTCTATTCGAAGAAGGTATGCCAGGAAAATCAAGAGCCTATATAGGCTGACTTGCCACATCAACTATGAAGCCAGGCTTTCTGCTGGTTTTGGCATATCCTCCTGGCAATTTATAGGTTTGAAGAGGAGCAGAAGCAGGGCTGTATCACCTGCTAAAAGATTCGGACACCTGTGCTTTCCGTACAGCACAGGGCTAACACAGGTAGGTGAATTGCAATGGAAACAGTGCCATGGAGCAACACAGAGGGCAACCCTTCTTGCAATCATTTAATGTAACACTTCTGTTAAAGCAGACATTAAATAAAGGGTCAGGTGCTCAGCTTGTGTTTCCTTTTCTTTCACGTTTGCTTATTCTTCTTAGTTTCCTGCTCCATCAGCCTTGATAAAAGCTGTTGAAGGATTCAAATGCCTTTTGGGGCTTCTCAAAGTTTTTAAGAACTTGTGTCTTTGTTACTGTCCTTCCATTGCCATAATCCTTCAAATTTTACTTACACAATTCCTTACTTCAACTATTAATATACCAGCTGCGTCTGCACCTGTACTATGCTGACCTTGGAAAATTAAGTGTAAACTGTGTACTTCCTTTTGAGTCCTTCTGAACCTGCCAATAAAGATGTAAATAATGGCAATATCAAAACCTTAGTTTCTCTCTCTTATCCTTCCCTTGTTCAAAAAAAATCTTTCCCAACATCTTTTTAAAACTGAATAATATTATATGAATAAATTACACAAACCAGACAACTCTACAAGAGTCACTTTTTTATGGAGAATAATGGATACCTGGCAATGATTACAAAGCAGTAATTTGATCGAAGGCTTGACATGGCATCATAAACTGCGAGGACAAAGCCTGAGTGGTTTATAACAGGCATCTGAATCCCTAGATTAGATTACAGCCCTGTAATCACTTTTTAAAATATATACAGTTTTAATTTTAAGTGGAGCTTTATTCTATTTTCTGCTGGCAGCAGTTGTCCGTGCCAGCATCAACTGTCAATACATTCAATGTTGCTGAATCTCAAGGTTTAATGACTGTGATATAGTTACCTTATTTTCTCCTTGGCCTCAACCTGGAAGTTAAACCTAAAAATGCACCAACGTTGCATTCAGGTATCTTCTCAATCTCATTAAAATATGCCCAAGTGTAAATGGGCATAAAATCAGTTGAAATTGCAGTCAACCAACTAGGCCAAAGGCACCTTAAAAATTTAGATTTTAACTCATGTAAATATTGTTCATTCAGGTCAGGCACAGTATGCATAAGAAAATGCAATCAGGGAGGTTTGATGTTAATGTGACATACTTATGCCATAAACACATATATTTTTTAAAGAAACAGGAAATACAGAGAAGATCGGAGCTCCGCTCCATATTCTCAAAGGAGAAATCTTTTAGCGTTCTCAAAAATTAAAAGCAGGAAAATCATTTCCCCATGTGCCTGTAAAGCTGGACACAAAGGTTGATAGACTTAGCTCAATCCAAACAAGTGCATTTGGACAATACTATGGGTTGGAGATGTGGCCTGGTGGAGACTTATTGGGATGCTGGGTTGATGGACAGACTTAAAAGATGTAGAAGACTTGGGGCGCGATTCAGTAACCCTGTTGCACCCAACGTGGATCTGGGCGCAATGGCCAAATCGTGCGGAGCCCCAAATCGGTCGGTGAAATCTTGCGTGAGTCACCCGACTCGATCCGTCCAGCGTAATCTGGATCTCAACCTCACTGGGCATGATCCTGATCTGCATATTTAAATGGGCCTCATGACTCATAAATACCTGGACGGCAGATCTACACGGCGCCAGGGTCTCACCGCCGCATCTGGGCGACATCGCCAGGGCACACAAACGTGGACCAGTTGTAAGCCTGCCACAGCAGGGGGGAGGGGCCGCACAGGCCATTGGAGATCCCCGTGTGGTCGGGGGCAGGGCAGGGTGGCACCTGGGCACTGCCAGCTCGGTACCCTGGCAGTGTCACCCAGACACCCTGCCAGTTCCATCTTGGCACTATCAGAGTGCCCAGGTGGCACGGTCAGAGTGCCAGGCTGGAAATTTCAGGGGGTCTCCCCAGAGGTTGGTGGGGGTGACAGGGAATCATAAAAGAGCGTGGGGGCGGGGTGGGTGGAGATCAGGGCAGCCTGCCAAAATGGCGCATTGATCTGCAAGGAGCTTTTTCTGCTAGCAGGAAATCTCTCGAAGTGTGGCCTTGACAGAAAGAAACCTCCGAGGCCAAAAAGCAGCAAAGTGATGTTGAATAGTGGGGTGTTCCTCGGTGCTGCATCTGCGGCGAATCACCCCACTAAAAAGTGGATTTTAACTCGAGTCCTCGGAATTGTGCACTTGGTTGTATTATAGTTTAGGATATCATTCACCCACGTGAAAAGTTTGCATAACTTGTTTACACGCTGATTAGAGGGCTGGAATTCTCTGTCTGGGATACTATGGGCAGGATTCTCCAGTTGCGCCCACCTGGTGACTGGAAATTCCCACCCGATGTCAATGGACCTTTACATAGTCCGCCCCCTCCCATGGCAATCTTGCGGTGGGGGTGGAAGAATCTTGCCCCAAGTGTTCTCAGTGGGACTGAATAGCATGCGAGTCGCGTTTCCATTGGGGTCACTATCTGTTCAGTGAGTCAGGACATGTAAAAGGTCCAGCACTCTGCCGGCGTGAATTAAAAGCAATTCCTGACCAAGAGGGTGGTGAAATCGCACGGGCCAGAATTGGTGCGAAAGAGCCTGACAGCTGGAGTTGTTTTTAAGCACTCCACTCATCACACACTCCCTGCAGGCACGAAGGTGGCTCACTGAAGACCTGCACTCTTCCCCCCCACCCCCCGGATTTCAGGAGTCTGAAGTGTACCCACTGCTCGATGCCAATGAAGAGAGGAGAAACACCCTCTCAGGTGTGGGCCACAGACTCAATCTTGCTTTCCTGAACAGCACCTGGGAGGAGGTGGCAGAGGCAGTTAGTGCTGCCAGCCTCACCAGGAAGTGACAGCAGTGATCCTGAGGAGTTGGGGGGCCACTGGTGAGGCCTCTGCCCTGAGAGGGGCAGACAATCAGTGAGGGTTCCAAAGGCCACTGTGCTGGTGTCCTTTGCTTGGGGTGAGCTCTGCTAATCCCCTGTTCCTCTGCAATGGGGTGGCGCTTCTGAGGAGTGCCAACACCCAGTGGGTCAATGTTTGAGCTTGGCCACGCTCATCTCCTTGATGGAACTGCTGGGGTATGAAGGTTTCCAGCGTGGGTGGGCTCCCAGATGACCCGAGGCTCTCTGAGCATTCACGAACACAGTGAGCATTCAGCAGTGCGAGCAGCCAGGAGCTTGTACGTAGCATCAAAAGGTGTGTTTAAATCCACACACTGCAGCAATGGCAGTCTGAGCCAGGCCACCCCACTCCCTAGGGAGACATCCCGAATCCAAGGATTTGGCACCAAGTCGATCCCAGCTCCTGCCGCCAGCCTGGGAAGCCACCCCCCACCAAGCCCGACAATGTTTGAGAGTTTTTTAGCCTCCCGCTCTCTCCCCTTCCCCAGCCATGGCGCCCAGGCCCACTTGTAAATACTTGCACTAATTAGCACCTGCGAGGCAGTCACCTAAGTGAGGCGGAGCATCACGGAGGGGTGGAGTACGAAGTGTCCAACCTGCTAATGATATTTAATTCCATGCAAATGGCAGTTTTGCATGGACTTGCGCAAACCTCCGATAACACTGCCAGTGAAGAAACGGAGCATGGCAACGGAATCGACGCAGAGCACAAATTGTATTTTTCCACAGCGCTATTCTCTGCCCGATCACAATTCTCGCTGCCGGCATCACAAAGCGGAGAATTCAGCCCCAGGTATAACAGAGCACAAATGTGGAGGGAACCTCAGTCTTCCAAACTATTTCAAGAATATAATTTGTAAAAATATGATCATTCAAAAGAAAATTCAGAATTTAGACTCATGGCAAATGCCTAATGTTTTAAAACTTTTGTTTGGGAGACTACGTCCCCACGCCGGTGTGAAAAGTGGTGCTTTGCTCTAGGAAAACTGGCGCAAAATGGTCACCGATTCCCTTCTCCGGGGCCGGGGAGGGAGGGCCCTCCCTCCCTCCCCTGCCCGCGGATCGTCCCTCCCCCGACTGTGGCGGCGCCAGACCGAGTCCGCAGCCACCACGCTAAATTCACGCCGGGCGAGAACATGAGAGTTCCACGCCGTTGGGAACTCGGCCGGTCGGGGACGGAGCATCGCGGGGCGGGCATCAGGCAATGGCCTGAGCCATGGATACAGCGTGCGGTGTATCCAGAGAGTACGCCGCTTTTCAGGGGGTGGAGCATCGTGCAAGCGGCGCCGCCCCCGATTTTGGCTTCATCAGGGATTCTCCGCCTCCTCGCCAAACGCAATTACGGCATCGGGGATCGGAGAATTCAGCCCAAGGTTTTCCTTCGCCTTACTGTTACATTCTAACTTTGGAAGTTTCTAGAACCGTAAGGCTGAATTAAAATCAAGAAATCTTGTGAACAAAAAGTAATAAAATACTGAAGTTGCTGGAAATCTGACACAAACTGAAAATGCTAGAGATGTTCAGGTCAGGCAACTTATGTGACGAGAACAAAAGATGATGGTCATCAGAACTGGGAGGCTATTACAGGTGACCAGCATGTAGCAAAGATAAGTTGGAAGGGAAAATAAAACATTACAATTACACAAACAGAAAACGGAAATATTACAAATTGTAAACTGCGTTTATGGAGGTAAACAATAAACAGAACAAAGAAAAAAGATTTTCTAGCAGGCTAAATAGGGCAAACCTAAGATTTTACAGTAAACAGAAGCTAACTTAAGTGAGGGGTATTTTTAAGCAAAACATCTTTATAAGAGATATTCCTGTAAAATAGGTTTGAATGCTTTTGAGCATGCAGTACAGAGAAACCCTTGACATTTTTAAAACACACTTGTTTTCTCCTTCTTAAATCCTGTGCTAGAAAAGCTAGGTCATGGACTTGGATATCGTCATATCTTTGTTGATCAGTCATCAGCAGATGAATGAAATTTCATTTCATCTCAACATCCGAGCAGCTCAAATGAGAAATGGTACAATCTAATAAAATGCTACAGCCCAAACCATTGCTAATATTTGATGTATGTATCACATTTATTCATAGAAATGCAAAGTAAGCATTTTTAGAATGGAGGTACCAGCTTGCGGTGAATGAGTGGTCACACTGTAAATGCAGACCGCTACATCATCCTGTTAAATATTGATCATCACTCCATAAGCTTCCCATGAATTCTTCACTGGAGGTAGGTAAGACTAAATATCCCCAAAAATGCAAGTACCAAGAAAAAGTGCTTAACTTAATTCATCCAGTTATTCCACGTAAAATAAATTGGGCCTGATCTAACCAAATGGAGTCCCATAGCAAGCGTGGGTAGCTGTGTATTTCCTGGTGCTTGCAGCGGCGAGAAACATAACGCTATCTAACGCTACTCCGATTAGATACGAGGCCTCAATGGAGAACGCATGACCGAGGCCACACCGCTCGCCTGAACTCCTCAGTGCTGGGAGAGATCGGGAGGCCATTTAAAAGTCCCTAACGTGACCTATGAACCTCCCAAAATCCCAACTCCTTGTTCCCCACCCCCTCCCCCCCCCGCCACCCACTTGCAATGGCACCCCCGGACCCGAACCCCGTCAATACAATTGCCAGCTTGACAACCTGGCAGTGGCCCTTGCAGCTGGTAGTGCCAGGCTGACACAAAGGTGCACCAGCAGTGCCAAGGTGCCACCCAACTAGAGGGCAAGCACCTGGGGTCCTCCAATCCCCTGGGAGACCCCCTCAAGTGCTGTTCCGCCTGGTCTGCGTTTGTGGGGACCAGTACTGACCAGTGCTCGCCGCACATCTCCAAGGTGAAGGGGATAGATCCCAACGCCTCAGTTATCTCAGGGAACTGCATATTAGAGTGAGAGTAGCTATCTGGCTCCACTGTGCAGATTTGGCAATCACAATGGGCGGGATTCACATCGCAATATCTCATGATTGCGTTAGATCTCACAAGGCATAGCAAGCCGGGTAGATCCCGGGAGCGGGGTTCTCCTGGCGTCTACTGGCAATGTTGCGTCGTGGTGCACTGACTTTCAGGTGCAATGTGACCAGTGGATCGCGCTCTTTATGTATGTATACGTAAAATCCACATACTTTAAAATTCTACTGTCTGTGGGCAATTTCAAGATTGTAATTTTCATCTTTCAATTCAGGTAACTTTTTAAAACTAAACTTAAGTAATACATTCCTTCTCTGCAATGAGAGCCTAGCCCCGATTTTCATCCACATCTTCAATTATAAATGGGGTGATAGAGAACAAAACTTACCACCCCATTCTGTCCAGCATTTTGACTAACAATAGCCAAAGCTCTTGCTGAAAATAGGCATGCGTCGCGTCATGCATTGGGATCTCATCGTGGCAATTTCCAGTGCCAAGGGCCAGAATTTTCCAGACTCACTTCAGCGGGTTCTCCTGTGGCATGGCCTGGGGCCAATGAAATAAGATCCCGCCAATGCAGGGGCTAGAAAATTCTGGTCGATGGGTAGGTACCCAATCCTCAAAAGCCCGTTCCCGGTATCCATCCTTCCCCTCTTTTTAGTTATAAAATGTTGGCTTAGATTCAAGGATGAGCAGTCATTTCTCCACTGCAACCACCCCACCGCAAGCTTCTCATTACAGACCCAAATATTGGAATATTAAGGGTGCAATTCAGCGGACTCAAGTTGAAGTCCGCTGAACGTCACGTTTAGTGGGGTGATTCCCAGTGCTGCTGCGCCGAAAAAGACCCCGTTATTCAACTGCACATTGCTATTTTGTTTGGCCTTGGTGAGGGACTCCCGATCGAAGCCACTCTTAAGTCATTTCTGCACTGGTGAGCTCAGATCGACAGTGCAGGAAGACTATTGGAGTATCGGGAACCACTTTTAAAGGCAGCCCTGTTTCGAACCCCCTCAGTGCCTCCACCATGGCCTCATTCCCCACTTCACCCAGCTTACCTCTTCAAGGGTCCTCAAGCCTTCCCTCACTCGACCTCTCATGGGCAAGACCCGGGCCCAACCCCTGGCACGGGCCACCTGGGCACCTTGGGACTGCCAGCCTGGCACCTTGGCAGTGCCCCTGCCAGCCTTGCAGTGCCACTCAGAGAGTACCAGGGTAGCACTGCCAAGTGCAAGGCTGGCAGTGCCAAGGTGTCGAGGGAGAGTGCCACTGCCCAGTCCCCTACCACCAGGGCGCCGCAACTTCCTAGCGAGACCCCCCCCCCCGCCAGGTGCTATCATGACTGGTTCACCCCTCCAGCATCCACCTTCCCATGTTCTGGAGTCCCTGGCTCCTGACCGCAAGAATCAGCATGGTCAGGGAGTGAAAGGGTGGGGGAGGGTGAACACTACTGGAGAGGAAGATAAGCATTATGAGGGGAGGGTAAACAATATGATAGGTGAGCTTGCTGGTGAGAGGAGAGTGAGCAGTGTTAGAGGTGATAAATCCATTTAAAACAGTGCAAGTCAATGAACTAAACACAGACCTTAAGGGATGTGTCTTTAGTTCATGATGAAAAATGGGTGTGGCTTCGCTGGAATTTCACTCGCTATTTGGCTTCCCAGTTTTGTTTGTTACTGTAACCCTGCTGGGGCCAGCATCAGAATGTGCAAAGGCTGAGTGGGCATATTAAATCACAAATCAGTTGTGGGGTGCTAACCGGAACTTCTGGGCCATGAGATTTCAATTTTTCCAAAGAGTGAGATCATGGAGAATCCTATAGACCTTCTAATTGACCAACCAACAATCAATGTTAAATTCATGGAATATTTACTGCCATTTGGCCGGTCTAGTATCTGCCAACTCTCTACAAGACCAATTTAACTATTGCCACCCCCCCGACCTTCCTCGTAGCACTGCAAATCCTCTCTTCAGGGAGTTTATTCAAATCCCTTCCAAAGACCATGGGCTCGATTCACCGAGCCTCCTCGCCGAAATTGCGTTCGGCGCGGGGGGGGGGGGGCAGAACGGTTGTCAACCCGGAAATTCGGACCGGCGGCGCTCCGGCAGCTTGAGAATCGCGTGCGCGCGAACTACGTGGCACCGTATGTGGTAGGGGGCGACTGACAGAAGCTCCCCTCCGCGCGCAACTGGCCGAGTTCCCGACGGCGTGTTTCTAACTACCTATCGGGCGTCGGGAACATCGGTGAGGGGCGGGGCGATCGTTCACCGGGGATGGGCCTCATGGACGGCCAGGCAAACAATCGGGCAGCACCGATCCGCAGGCATGCGCGATCTCGGGGGACCTACTTCTTCCATCACGGTCTGCGATGCAATTCCGCCATGTCGTACGGGACGGCCGCCGCCGTGCGCATGTACGGACTCCTGACTGGAAGTACGGTGTCCCGTATCCGCAGCCAGAGCTGCGAGAACACCTCTGGGGCCCTGCCAACCCCTGCAGATGGGAGAATCACTCAGGACTTTCTTAAGGTAAAAACGCTGACGTGGGGACATAGCCCCATTATTGGAGAATCCAGCCCATGCTGAATCAGGTTCCACCACATTCTCCAGCAGTGCATTCCAGTTTGCAACCATTTGCTGTGAAAAATGCCGTGGGTTCTTTGACAATTACTTCAGATCTAATCCTCTTTTGCCAATGGAAACAGTTTTTCTCTATCTGCCTACAACCCTCATGAACACCTCTACCAAACCTCCTCTTAAAGGAGAATAACCTCACCTTTTCTCCATGTAACAGGAGGTTCCTAATTCTTGGAAAGATTTTTAAAAAAAATAAAGCCTGCTGTCCAAAATTGGACATAATAGGTGTGATTCTCCGATCGCGGGACAGAATGTCCGTGCCGTCGTGAACGCCGTCGCGTTTCATGATGGCGCGGACACTAGCGATTCTGGCCCCACAGGAACGTGCTGGCCCTGACGCAACATGGCGCTGGGGCTCTGGGGCAGAACGGGCAACAAAGTAGGCCTGCGGGGGGGGGAACCACTACCGATCGGCCGGAGAATCAGCGTCCTGGCCTCGTACAGTGGCCCACGACCGGCACCGTGCCAAACGCGCCGGCGCAAATGGCGGCGATACTCCGCACCTCGGCCGCGTTGGGGCAGCGTGGCGCGGTTGCGGCGATTCTCCGGCCCGGCACGGGGCTGGGAGAATCGCACCCAAAATTTCACTAGCTGCCAAACCAATATTTCATCATGGGTCCTCAGAACATCCTTGGTTTTGTACTCTGTACCCCTATTTATTAAGCCAAGGATCCCATATCATTGTTAACCATTTTCTCAAACTACTCTGTCGCCTTCAATGATTAGCGCACATGTACCCAGAGGTGTCTAGGTTCATTCAACCCCATCAGAATTCTATTCTTTAATATATATTGCCTCCCCAAAATGTGTCCTTTCACATTTCTTTGCATTATGGCCGCGATCTAATGGAAATGTTTCTACTTCATTTTTGGCGAATGTTTCTGGCGGTTTCTCCAGGCTGTTTAGCCCACTGTGCTAAACCAGCCCTATTATCGGCACCCGCGTGACCGCTCGCTGGGGAGCCGGTTAATCGGCACCCGCGTGACCACTCGCTGGGTAGCCGGTTAATCGGCACCTGCGTGACCGCTCACTGGGGAGCCGGTTAATCGGCACCCGCGTGACCACTCGCTGGGGAGCCGGTTAATCGGCACCCGCGTGACCGCTCGCTGGGGAGCCGGTTAATTGGCACCCGCGTGCTCGCTCGCTGGGGAGCCGGTTATATCACAGGAAGCTGTTATATAGGGGTGGTCCTTCCTAGAAAGGATTGGAGATTGGCCTTAATTAGTAATTATTGGTTTCTCACCACACTGCAGCGGCAGGATCCTGATATCTCCAACAGAAGCTGGCCAGTTAGATCGAACACCGATCAGCGCCCGGCGCAATTCCGGACTTCAGAGTCTCCTGTGATCGAACTGGCTCGCTCGGATTTGCGCTTGGTGTGACACGACCATCAGATCGCGCCCTATATTTCATCTACCAAGAACCCACCCATTCCACTAGCTTTCTATCTTGTCTATAGCACTGTCCTCACAGTTCACAATACTTGCCAGTCTAGTGTCATCTGTAATTTTTGAAATGGTGTCCCTACACCCAAGAATAGGTCATTAAAATAGATCAGAAAACCAGCAATACTTGCACTACTGCTTGGAGAACACCACTGTATATGTTCCTCCAGTTCAAAATAAATAATTGTAGATATCACTGCTCTCTAGCCAACTTCATATCCATGCAGCTACTGTCTCATTCATCCTATAGGCTTCAACTTTGCTGGCAAGCCTATTATGTGGCACTTCATCAAAAGCCTATTGAAAGTCCACATACATTCCATCAAAAGCAAAATCCTCAATTTCATTTGCATTAAAAAATTCAGTCAAGTTAGTTAAACATGATTAACCTTTAACAAATACATTCTGGACTTTCTTAATCCATCCTCGACCAAGTGACTGTTAATTTTGCCCAGATTATCTTTTCTATAAATTTTCCCACCAAAGGTTAAACTGGTTAGACGCTAATATAATAATCTTTATTGTCACAAGTAGGCTAACATTAACAGTGCAATGAAGTCACTATGAAAAGCCCCTCCTCGCCACATTCCAGCACTGTTTGGGTACACAGAGGGAGAATTCAGAATATCCATTCACCTAACAGCACGTCTTTCGGGACTTGTGGGAGGAAACTGCAGCACCCGGAAGAAACCCACGCAGACACCAGGAGAATGTGCAGACTCCATACAGACAGTGACCCAAGCCGGGAATCGAACCTGGGACCCTGGCGCTGTGAAGCATCAATGCTACCCACTGTGTTGCCGTGCTGCCCCCCAATACCAGTTGCCTACTTTATAGCTATGTAATTCTCTAATCCACTAGGATTTGAAGATTATGGCCAGTACCACACCACAATTTAATTGATAAACTCATTGTGAAGCTTCACAATGACTGAAAGGATCTCCAGTTTAGCTAAAATGGTGCCAGAGTGCAGAGTCCGGTCGCCAAATCCAAGGTGGAATGGGGCATGTTATCATTTGCACATCTGTGGTTCACAGAGACAGCTGCATGTGTAAAAGTGCAGGTGCCTTCAAACAGAATCAATTTTCAATTATGTCCAAATCATATGTTGTGAACATTATACATTTCAAGAGAACATTTGTTCTTTGGAGTTTAGGGTACCCTTTTGGAGTGGTCCAGAGACACCTTTTGGAGAGATCAGGGGCAAAATTCTCCCCCAACGGCGCGATGTCCGCCGACTGGCGCCCAAAACGGCGCCAATCAGACGGGCATCGCGCCGCCCCAAAGGTGCGGAATGCTCCGCATCTTTGGGGACCGAGCCCCAACATTGAGGGGCTAGGCCGGCGCCGGAGGGATTTCCGCCCCGCCAGCTGGCGGAAACGGCGTTTGTTGCCCCGCCAGCTGGCGCGGAAATGACATCCCTGGTCGGCGCATGCGCGGGAGTGTCAGCGACCGCTGACAGTTTCCCACGCATGCGCAGTGGGGAGAGTCTCTTCCGCCTCCGCCATGGTGGAGGCCGTTGAGGAGGCGGAAGGGAAAGAGTGCCCCCACGGCACAGGCCTGCCCGCGGATCGGTGGGCCCCGATCGCGGGCCAGGCCACCGTGGGGGAGCCCCCAGGGCCAGATCGCCCCGCGCCCCCCCCCCCCCGGGACCCCGCCCACGCCGCCTGGTCCCGCCGGTAAATACCAACTTTAAATTACGCCGGCGGGACAGGCAATTTCTCGGCGGGACCTCGGCCCATCCGGGCCGGAGAATTGAGCGGGGGGGCCAGCCTACCGGCGCGGACCGATTCCCGCCCCCGCCCAATCTCCGGTACCGGAGACTTCGGCAACCGGCGGGGGGCGTCGGAGAATGACGCCCCAGGTATCCTTTGGGATTGTTAAAAGTAGATATGAATATGCATAAAAAGCAAATAAACACATTGGACACTGAAGCTGACAAGGCATTTAAATCCCTAGGAACTGCTAAGGTGTTTAAATACCCTGTACTTAAGAAAAAGTGTTTAGTCTTTCACTCGGTTGACTCAGCCCAAGAGCTCTCATTATAGGATTTGTTCTGCATGACTGATTCCACAACCTATCATAGTGGGGTGTCGGTCAGTTCACAATTGGATTGACAGCTCCAAGTGGTTACACAGGGTATGAATACAAATGTTTGTTTTTAGAAGGGATTGTGTAGTTGAAGGAATTTAAATATAGTGAATGGGCTTTTAAAAAATAGTGGTCATCAATAGACACTTCGAACTTTATTTTGTTTCATCTCAGCAGGATTTGAGGCCTACCCATTGTGCATAATGGGCAAGTTGTCAATGAGAGTGCAAGGCAGAGGGTGCTCGAGCTATGTTGGTCATAATGTGGCATGGGGGTGTTTAGAAGGAAATTGGGATACAAGATGCTATATTAGAGGGACATAGGTTAACATGAAGAGTATGAGGGACCATGAAGATGGATAGGGGGGTATTGTGTAACATGGAGTGTATGAGTGGCCATTAGGGTGAGTGAGGAGGCATGAGGTAGCATGCAAGGAGTATTTGCCCCATTCCTCCCCAATGAAAATCAGACTATTTGGGACACTTTGCTTGGAGCTGGTTTTGCAGAGTCAGGAGGCTGGACAGAACTCTATTAAACTGGAGCTGGACAAGGCTATTCTAGCTGTTTTCAACTGATACCAATCAAATTTTTGTATTTCACAGGCAATAGTTATGTACCAAACATTGCTTGTAGAAATCAATGAAGCATTTTCATTAGGTTCTGCTCTTGCTTTATTCTGCACTATATTGCCCTTTGTCAGCAATAAAATTGCCATAGGAAGAATATCTAAGAATAATTAAATATTTTTCTCCTCCACTCTCACCTACATGTTTGGTAATGGATTGTGAAGAATTTCCTAATAACTCTAAATCAAAAGAAAAATCACTAAGTATCAGAGTGCATCTTTAATATCAGCTCTGAAGCTGGAGCATGTGCAAACATGCAATAAGATGAAGGCCAAGTATTTCTGATATGGTTCAGACACAAGATGAGTTCAACTAGCTCAGGACTTACAAACTCAAGGACACACAGTGATAAATGATTCTACCATAGATGTGAAAGATCATTCAAGAGAATTTTTTTCTTTCTTTCTTTCTTTTTTTTTTTTTAAGTTCAGCAGAAGGAATTAGAGAATAAGAGCCAGGTGAAATAAAATAAAATAAAAGTGAGAAAGAGGACAAGAGTGAGAGTGAAAAATGCAAGAAATACAATTTGAGTTGAGAATAATTCAGTGATAGCTTTCTCTGCCTACTCTGTAGATGCATAACCTCAACTGTAGTATTATCATTCCATTTCCTTTTCAAATGTTGAGGGAGTTGGCCTTTACACCACTATGTCATTAATTTTATAAATTAAGCAAGAAACGTGTTGGAATCTATCACTGGAAAAGAAAACATACAACAGTCCCAACAAAAGGTTTCAAAATCAGATCATTGACTTATCAACTTTTCATAAGATGCCCTCACTCCTACCCATATTTTGCGCAGCACAATGGTCTACATTAATAATATATTTAACTTTTTAAAACCCTAGTCTCTTTTCTGCAATCATCTATTTCCACATTTACCTTTCTTTGTCTTCATATTTCACCAAGCTGAAGTCGCGAATCGTTTTTACTTGATTAGCTCCATAATACTTTCATAAGTCCAATGACACCATCTACATGAGGGCCATTTTTTCTTGCGCTGGGGAGAACTGAACAATCCATTGGCACAAGAATCAGGGAAAGGGGCTAAAAGCAGGATGATTGCTTCTCTACCTTTTTTATGCTGTCCTTGGATTTCTGGAACTTTCTCAGGTGGCAAATGGTGGCTGACGTACTTAGCCTAAGTATGCAGAAGGTACTGACATCACCAGTTAAGTGTGCTGGGGAGAGGAAAAGTGAGGCGTTAATAGCTTTCAGGCTTGTGTTCTTTTACACTAAGGCCCACAGAAAAGCTAGTGCTGTGACCTTCTCGGGCCTTTGCTGTTCATATGATGGGTGGGAGTCCTGGGGACAAGCTAATGAACAACAAGGAGGCCATCACTTTTTTTTTTTTAGGACATCCTTGGATGTTTGTTCTTCAACCCCTGATAAGAGTTTGGCAGCCAAAATCAAATTAATGGGAAGTAAAGTTTCTAAAGCATATGAAGTGATGGACAATTGGGATTTAGATAGTGCTGCCACGAAGAACAAAAATCAGAAATCTGGCTATTCTGAACGGATCCCTGGAGTATTCCACGACCCATAGCTGATCAATTTGAATTCCTGCCATTGACTGAAGTAATAATTGATCTCCCATTAATAACCATCTAGAAACACCCTCCATTATTTCAAAAGCTTTCAGTTTAGCCATGAACTTGATGTTCGATACTTTATAAATCTGAACATGGAGCAAAACAACACATACACATTGCATTTTTCCAGCAGTTGTAGGTGACATCGTTCAATAATAAATGTGCTAAGTTGGATCTGTTATTCATAAATTCACTGATGTAGAATTAATACCTTTTTTCCTATTAGCTGCTGCTTCTAAATAAGGGGCTGGATTCTCTGCCACACGCAGCGGAATTCCCAATGGAGCAGAGAATCCAGCATCGGGCAAAAAATGGGATCGGCGATGCTCCAATCCCCAGCTGGTGGCAGCATCAAGGTTCGCGGCCCGTGCCAGCGGGAGGATGCAAGTGGGTCAATTAGACCCCTTTACATCCTATTACAGGCTGGGAACCATATTGTGCAGGCCAGCGTGATTTTCTGGTCCAGGATTCACATACGCGAGAATTGGTGCAGGTATTTACAACATGGCCCTGACGCGATGTAACTCTTTGAGGGAGTTGCCCCCAAAGTCCATCGGAGCCCCCCCCCACACACACAATGCAAATCCTGTCGACCCCACCCCCATCAGAGATCCTCCCCAATGAGAAAGAACCCCACCAGAGATGCCCAAATTACAGAGACCCCCCCCACCAGAAATACCCCATAAGAGAGATCCCTGCCTGGAAGCCCCCCACAAGAGAGACCATTGGCTGGAAGCTAGAGAGCAGCCCAGACAGAGGCAGTGAAAAAAAATCACTGCTTTAAAACTCAACTGTGCAATACAGCTGCTGGCTCAGGCAGAGGAAGCAGTACCTGTAAATTCTTGCAAAGAGGAAACCAATCAGCTGGGTTTAAACCCCTTAGATCTTTCATTCATATCTATAGGTGATTGCTTTAACTAGGCTGCATTTGACAGCTACCACACACACAGTTGTCTTCATTTTTAAATTAATCTCCCTTCACGCTGGAGTGACTTTCACATATTCTGCTGTGAAACTTACAATGTTCATAAACATTCAGCTATGACTGACAGCTTTTGTACTACATCAAAACCATAAGTGCTTTAAGCTTTCTCTGTAGAAAGCACTGATCAGTCTGTGATGTGGTCGAGAAGCTGTCAATCATAGATAGATGTTTATAGACATTATGGTTAGTTTCACACAAGAGTGCTTGAAAGCCACTCTGGTGGAAGGATCAGGTCACCATCATACAATGGGGGTGGGGCGGGGCGGGGGGGGGGGGGGGGATTGCGCTGCAGGAGAGGCAGCATTATTAGGCTGCCCACTCAAAATGGCAGCCCGATAGTGGGATCCATGGGTATGCATAACCACACAAACATTAGCGTGGCAAGTGATTCTGAATTGCTTCTGGATTTGCGCTACCAGTGAGAGAACAAATCCGGAAAACATAGCCTCCCAAACGTAAAATTCCAGCCAAGATCTAACAGGTGAGAATTTGATGTCAAACGAATGCCAGGGCTATTGGTGCTCACTATTATTCCTGGGAAAATGGTACAGTAACTTCATGTTGGGAAAAGATGAGCAGTTAATGTGAACGTCCAAAAGTTGGAGTACTGGTTGCACCACTCCACTGTTAGCTTCATGAAAATAACATCTCACCCCAAGCCTCCATTTTGTAGAAATCTGCCTTTTAAAAGGACAGGTTGAATGACATAAAAGGTTAGCACTTGACATTACAAATGCAAGTGTCCTTTTGAAGACACGATAAAGGCGAATGTCTGCCAACCAATCCCTCAGACTTTAAATATTAACTATTGTACATGTGGAGACTCATTCTATCTCTTTATTCCTCTTATTTCAACATTCCTCCCCTCTCCATTTCTTTTTCTGCACCAGATTTGGCATATCATTAACCTAGCCTAATTTGTTTGAGTTGGAGGATGCAGCGGGAATCTCATGGCAAACATTAGAAACCCTGCAACATCAGATTTATGCTCAATTTTGTTCTGCTACAGTTGTCAAACTAACAGGCCTGGGATTAGGGGCAGGATGTAGCTGGGGGGAGGGAGGATTTAATGGGGAAAAGGAAGTTCCATTTTTGGTGCGTTTAGGGGGGGCAGGAGGTGTCGGCACCACTATGACAATCCTGCTATCAAACAGGACTCCTTTTTTCTGGCCTCATTGAGGAGCATCCTGCCGAGGATGTGTTAACTATAGTGCAGAAAGTTATCAGTACAGGAAGAGATCGGGGCGTCATTTCTAAATTCCGCCCCGATCTCGCGGCTCACCCCAACCTATTGGGGGTCCTCGAGCCCCCCTTCACAAGGGCATGGCACCCCCAGGCCCGATCCCTGGCACAGACAACCTGCCGCCAGGTACCGCCAGCCTTGCACCCTGGCATTGCCCCGCCAGGCTGTCAGTATCAAGGTGCCAGGAGTGTCGAAGTACCACACTGCCCAGAGCTTGACCACCCAGCGGCCTCGATGGCCTGGGAGAGCCACCCAGGTGCTGTTATGACCGGTCCACTTTTGTGTGGGCCAGTGCTAAACGGAGCGACGGAGAGGCCTCCAAGGTGCGGGCATTCAATCCCAGGCCTTGGGAGGCTCCGGTGAAGACAAATTTAAGTGAGGCTAACTGCGCACTTAAATATGCAAATCTGGGGCGAAATTCTCCCCCAACGGCGCGATGTCCGCCGACTGGCGCCAAAAACGTCGCCAATCAGACGGGCATCGCGCCGGCCCAAAGGTGCGGAATGCTCCGCATCTTTGGGGGCCGAGCCCCAACATTGAGGGGTTAGGCCGGCGCCGGAGGGATTTCCGCCCCGCCAGCTGGCGGAAATGGCGTTTGTTGCCCCACCAGCTGGCGAAAATGGCGTTTGGTGCCCCGCCAGCTGGCGCGGAAATGCGGCGCATGCGCGGGAGCGTCAGCGGCCGCCGACAGTTTCCCGCGCATGCGCAGTGGGGAGAGTCACTTCCTCCTCCGCCATGGTGGAGGCCGTGGCGGAGGCAGAAGGGAAAGAGTGCCCCCACGGCACAGGCCCGCCCGCGGATCGGTGGGCCCTGATCGCGGGCCAGGCCACCGTGGGGGCACCCCCCGGGGTCAGATCGCCCCGCGCCCCCCCCCCAGGACCCCACCCACGCCGCCTGGTCCCGCCGATAAATACCAGCTTTGATTTACGCCGGCCGGACAGGCAATTTCTGGGCGGGATTTCGGCCCATCCAGGCTGGAGAATTGAGCGGGGGTCCCGCCAACCGGCACGGCCCGATTCCCGCCCCCGCCCAATCTCCGGTACCGGAGACTTCGGTGGGGGCGGGATTCACGGCAGCCAACGGCGCCCCTCGATCCTGCCCAGTGAGGGTGAGATCCAGATCGCGACGTCTCGAATGTCGCAATTCTCGTGAGATTTAATGGCCTAGGTGTGTCCTGAGGCAGGCATGATGACTTATGGTCTTATGACGCCGTACGATCGCGCCCTAGATATTTGTAGAAAGTTTTGTTTTTTTAAAAATGCAGAATTTTATGCCGTAACTCCTTCACCTCCCTGCATTTTCTCCTCCATAACCATTTCCAGGCTCCTTAATAGATTGATTCAAGAATCTGTAGCGCACCTTCAACATGCTAGTGATGTGCTCAATGATAGTAATGAATGAATCTCCTGAGACAGTACATTCACCATTAACCATGGGTACAGAGAATAACCTTGATCTCCCAGGAGCTATACAGTATCTTACCCTTTAAGGGTCAAAGAATGATTTAAAAAGAAGGAATTGTCACATTTCCAGACATCAAATATTGACTTTTGTATGCTGGGCTTCCCACCCCAAGCTACATGTTAAGAAAATGGAATCAGCTTTTGTTGATGTAGGTAAAGGTCTTTACTTACCTACAAGTGACAGTTATGAACATTTTGGTGAAATCTGTCCCATTAGACATGAGGGAATCTGATCCTTTTGTAAAATTGCTGCTTTCTGACTGGCTGACAATAGATAAGATACATTCAATGTGCGAACTATCAGCCTCGTTGCGCCCCTCCAATTGGGGACGCGATGACGCCGGTGGCCTCTCGCGAGATTTACCGGCCCATTGAGGTCGCGATCCAGATTTGCATATTCAAGCGAGTAGTTATTCTCTCACTTGAATACATCTACACGGATCAACCCAGCGCCTGGGTTCAAACGGCCTCGCCTCGGAGTCCCCCTAATTGTGGAGTTGAGGCATTGGAAGGGTTCTTGAGATCGGGGCGCCATTTTTCTCTTCCTGCACTGGTGAGTGGAGCTCGTTAGTGCAGGGAGTGAGCCTAAGTGTGGCCTTGGCGGGGCGTTCCTCCCATTTGATAGCGGGTCGTTTTTGGCACTGCATCGGAAAACACCCGGTTAAACGTGCCCGAAACAGGAATCCGTTTCATTTGTTTTAAATCGTGCCCATTGGCGCTAAGGAACAATGAGTCCATGACTTATATACAAACATACAAAATGGGAGAAGTAGGCCATTGGGCCTCTTATGCCTGCACCACCATTCCACAAAATCATGGCTAATCTGTTGCTTAATGCAACTGTACATAGTTGTTTAACTAATGTTAAAGATGTGCCGAGTGACAACTGAAATTAAATGTGATGGTCTTAATAGCCATTGATACATCAATGGTGTAAGTACACTTTAATGTGGGGAGTATAAGCAGTTGGATGGCATGTACTTGCAATGTAACCTCACTAAAGCATTTTTCTTTGCATTGCATCTCTTTTTTCCTTCAATTTGAAATGGGGGTGGAGGGGAAGGAGAGGGAAAACAACCAACCAGAAGAGCAGTCAACAGTAAATGGCACAGGAGGCAAGTGGAAAAGAAAATTGTTGGCAACAGTAAGAAAAATAAATTGACTTTCAACTGCACCTGTTAAGTGCTTCTCACTTTTCTTCTGCGATAACTAATGACTCTAGATGGCTATTTTTTATTGGTGGGAATATGAAAGAACTTGTATGAAATAGAAAATGGGTTGAATATCATCACTATCTCAGTTGAATTTGGGCATCCAAAAATGGATGGGCACGCCCAAATGGTAATTAGAAATCCAGCAGGACACAAGATGCATTTTAAAGCAGGTAGAATGTCAACATTATGGCTCTGTCCTTTCTCCTGCTGCTATCCATCAACTTTGTTGTACAACAATTACCGAGGCAATAGGCTGGTTAGTTATGTACTAGCAATTCAGAAGTCCAACATGAAAAATTGTGAATTTGAGATCAATAAATAGAGTAATATTTGCCTATACACCATAAATTTGTGTTGTAAAAACTCAACTGGTTCACTTACGTCTTTTGGAGGAAGGAAATCTGCTACCCTTATGTGGTTTGGCTACATATGGACTCCAATCCCACAATCTGTGATTAACTCAATGCCATCAGGGAAACTTAAGATAGGCAATAAAATATTGCATTGTCAGTGTTGCCCCATATCCTAATTATAGATTTAAACCAAAATGGGTGTGGGCAAGCTGAAACTTTAGGCTTCTATTTCAGCAACAACCTTATACTTCTTATAAGATAGAGAACTATTTTTCACTATAAAACATACTTAAAAGCATAACATTTCTCATTGGGAACAGATTATTTTCCCCTTAATTTATCGTAACGATTTTGACCTTAAAGTTAACTTTCCTGAATTTTACTGATCCGCCTGTTCCTAAGTGCGCTGCAGTATCAAATTTAATGTTACTTTCTCCATCTTAGAAGTTTTCCACCATCTCTAGCTCATTATTAAATCTAACATCAAATGTATAAAATTCCTAGTTCCCGACTTAAACAGGATCAGGATCAAAAGGCAGACCTACACTGGGTCCTCTAGCTGACATTTTAAATATTTCCCTCCCTATTCATTTTAATTTAAGTCAGATACAATCCCTCATAACCACAACTCTCTTTTTCCTAATGTAGTTTTTATTTGTTGAAATAAGCCATCAATGTCATCTTGGTATCCTGGGTGCCTATGATAATTCCAAATTATTTTATTTTTTTCCCCACGAGTGTGCCAAATTTCTATCCAAACTAAGTTGGCTCGGCTACAGTTAAATTTCCCCTTTCAAAAACATCCCATACCTCTTCTAAACATTTTACACTCGGCTGTATGAGATTCGTACTCATCCTCTAGTGCCGGTGTACTCTCTTCCTTCCTTTCTAAAGCATAGTTCTCCTGAAAACCAGATACAGAAGTAAAATGAGTAAAGTCTATTTCACCATCTGACCTTATATCAACCATCACAGTCCATGGGAGGACTTAGAAAATGCATTCTATTGTAAAATATTGGTCAATATGTTTTTTTTTAAAAAAGCAGTTCCACTTCCTCTTTCCTGTGACCGTGGTCACTACCTATGTTTAAATATTTTATGGTGGCTCCTTCTGGGTGACCTCTATAAAGCAGATTGCATCATACCAAGAGTTTTGTGACACAGTGGAATTTAAATTTCATTGACATCAAAGACTAACTGCTGAGAACACCCAAGGTCAAAACACAAAATTAGCAGACAACAAAGAGAGATCTGTAAAATTGCAACATTAGGACCTCAAGCTATGATTTTAATTCCTTTTGCCTGGTGAACTAAAATTATTTTAGGTCAGCAGGAACAAATTATTAGGATGCATTGCTTTCATATTCAATATTTATACAGCTAAGCTTCCATCAATACATATTTACAACAGCTGTCAATCTATAAGCATTAAAACAATGTCCGGCTCACGAGTCTACTATTTTCTACAAAGAAAGTCAAATCGGTTGCAGAGAGCCGAGGTACATTCACAAATACAATTAAAATCAGCCTTGACACTTGCCCCTGATCAGCCACTCAAAAGGAAACAAATTAGTCTGTACCTCAAAATCATTTGCTTTGTTGTAGTGCATATTCAAGGCTCTGAAGAGCTCAGAGTCACGGGAGACAGTTAACTCCTCGGTGCTTGTTACTCCATCGTTAATAGACTGACGAGCGAACTTCTCCATCTGGATGTAGTAAAATTCTCGGAAATTGCTGAACCACTTGATAAGCTGTGAGGTGATGCACCTATTAAACTGTCAATAGGAAAACACAACAGGATGAACAGTTTAAATGTCAACCCCCACAGTATACTTCAGTCACTAAAATTCTAAATTAAATCAAGTGTTATATTTAAAAATATTTTTGAAAGCATCTCAGATGATGCTGCGTTAGATGTATGCAATATATCCATTTGAGATGTTTGGAAAATGAAGAACAATATTCTGTTCAGAATTCCCAATGAAGCAGTTTTGCCTCACTGTCTACCTGTACACATGGTTAGTTCAGTAAATAGGTCATTGCAAACACAAACCAAACCATTACAAAAAACTTAAGAGATCATTCAATTGATGTGGTGCCCAAGTTTAATTGAAATCTTATTTAGTCTATGAATTGAACCAATCATTGAATACATTTTTAAAAAGATTACACGCATTTTTGTTCTCCCGAATTTGCATGTATGTCACACAAAAATCAACAGTGCAAGAACTGACGACTGTTTAATCGTAGTAAGATTAGTTCAAGTAGCTGTGACAAATGTCTGCATTTTACAGGTTTATCACATTTGTGATCTATAAAATAGTTTAGGTTGGATGATAAAAATCCTACATTTGTGTATTCTATTTTCCCTTTCCAACTCCCAAACATCCGTTGAGGAGAAAAAATGCAGATGACTCGCTGGCCCCATGCTATAAACTAACCTAAATCTTAAATGTTGAAAACAAGTGGCACAGTAGTTAGCACTGCTACCCCACGCGCCAGGGCCCCAGGTTCAATCCTGGCTCTGGGTCACTGTCCGTGTGGAGTTTGCACATTCTCCCTGTGTTTGCGTGGGTTTCGCCCCCACAATCCAAAAGATATGCAGGGTAGGTGGATTGACCATGCTAAATTACCCTTTAAATTGGAAAGAAATTAATTGGGTACTCTAAATTTATTCTAAAAAATGTCCAAAACATTAATTTTTTTTAAAAAGTATATCAATTCAAAAAGAAAATCTGACAAATGTTGTATATAAGCTATCTAATAATCTCCATGTGTCCTGTTTCCCTGCCATCCTCCTCCAACCCACCATCCCCCACCATCACGACATCTAGGGCTCATGGAGAAGTCATAGTTCAAGGCTTCAGAATTATAGTCTGCACTAGCCACAGCTGGGAACTGAAATGACCAAAGAGGATGATTTCAGGGTAGTTCTTCTATCCCCTCCCTCTTCATAAAGGCTGTTAAGGTCATAGACAGTCTTCCAGACATATCTATTGTCAGGCTATTTGGAAGTTAGATTGCTTGTGGTAGCTGGCTTCAGACGTGGTAGCTTGCTGACCCTGAACTTTTATGGGGACCTGCTTGACTACAACAAATGTTGTCCTTGTCTCCAGCAGGGTCATTTGTGCACAAGGTCAGCGAAATCTTTATTAGTCAAGTTAAAACCAATAAATTTAAAACGCCTGTACATGAGAAAGCCTGATCCACTGTCTTTCCTCATCATAGGCATCTATCATTTTTCCCCTTTACAGCAAGGGGTGTGCATTAATCAAAAATCACACTGAGCACTTATCAAGCATTTGCTCTGGCCATGAAGAGGGCTGCCTGCTTCTATCAAGCTGACAGCTAATGGGTGTGTAATTACAATGCAGAAAGTTGTTTCTATTCCAGTGAATTTAAGATAATGAAGTGAATGAAAATTCATGGCAGTGAAGGCTAAGGAACACGGAAACAGGAGTGGAGGCTGTTGCAGCTCCCAAAGGCCAGCTTGCATTATAATTGCCTTCCAGTTGCAAGGGTCCTCACAGATAATTGACCAGAAAATGATTAAGTCATCATCAAATCACTCTGACTGCAAGAGTTCAAACATGTACTTAACCTATCCAAGAATTATATTTTCACTCTGTGTGTCTGCTCTGTCTCCATTCAGCCTTGCGGGGACCTGATTAAAAAGACAACTGAAGGACCCCGTTATCTGATTTGCTGCTGATTTCAATAGAACTTAAACCCATTACTATTTGCTGAACTCAGAGTTCTTTCCGTGTTATCTCTGCAGCAAAATACACTGTCCAAATTTCCAGACACTGAGATAAGAACTACAGGCCCCATGACGACTACTGTTCCTTTTTAATTCTTTTAGTATAAGAAACAAAACATAACAAAACGATAGCAGCCTGCGCACCCGGGAATGAAAATTGCTTTGACATGGAGATTAAGCTTCAGTATTGTTACAAGACATTGTCTCCTACATACAAGAATAGAGGGAAAAAAAGGGTATTTTTTTCTAGAATGGCCTGTAGCTGACCTAATGGGACTACAAAAAAACAGTAAGTCCACATGACATTGTTTGGCAGAAGGGTATAAAGGGAGATTTAAAATCTATTGTTACAGAATTGAAATACCAGAGATGTACTGGCCACAACAACAGAGCCACTCAAACATGAGGGCTCAGCATTTAAGACTTGTGTCACTTTTTGCTTATCAAACATCAACAGTTCCTGAATTACAGTTTTTTTTAAACAAACATAATAATCTTGATCTTTAAGGTCTTCACTGGTGCAGCACAAACCAGTGAATACCACAAGAGTCCTCCTCTTTTTTCCGCTGCAGCCTAGTTGTCCCTATGATGGATTAATACTTCCCATGGGACATGGGACAATCCCAGTGTTTGTTGAAGAAACTTCCTAAATATTCAATGGGCACAGTCAAAAGACGCATAAAACAAATCAATGTGACACCTTAATCCAGCTAGGCAGTGACCGACTCAAGTGGATGGGGTAGGGCTGGGAAGCAGTGAACAAAAGAAAAACAGATAATTTTTTTTTTAAAAACAGATGAAAAAACCCTGTTCTCAGTGGACATGATACATCCTAAAAAATGTCAGCTGCTCTTCAAGCGATAAATTAATCACAATATTAGACTTGAAAAGTCATTTTGTACAATGTTCAATATACAATTGTGTGCATTGTTAAGTCATTAGCAAAGCACAGACACCATAATAGCACCTGCGCTAGTAGAACAAAGTCATTTAGTCATTACACAGCTGTTGAAGCTCAGAATTTTTATTTGAGGTGATCTTCTGGTAGTCCACGAACTATTGGGTGCTGCAACCACATGAAACTTACAAAGTTTCCATACAGCCAGAAAGTTTATGGGCTACTTTAAAATTATTCCTGCGACAAAACGCAATATTAACACGACTGAAAGGAATTTTGGCATTACATCAAATATCTGTGTAATGGCAAAATGTCATTAATTATAACACAAGACCTTTGAACCTCAAAACTGTTGGGATCCAAGTGTAATATGTTTACTTATCATTAAAAAATGATCTGCTTAGTCAACTTCTATGCAACATATTACACAATATGATCATATCAAGCTTATTAACGGACGAATAAATACGACATGCAGGGCAGACGTAAACTCTCACCCCAACCGCAATGCTGTATATTATTGCATCCAAAGATAAAAGCAGTTTGAATCAGATTTAAGAGGGGGAAAGAGGGGAGAGGTGCATAAATGGTCCAGTGAAAAACAAAGCAAAAATGCATTTCAATAAATAACTGAGCAAATACATTTTGCAATGATGTCTATTGTGCAAGACCCATCAGTTATTTCACTGCATATTTGCTCAGAATTCGCTCCCGAGATTCAAATGTTGGTTTTCTCAAATTACTTCTACCTTTTATCAAAATTGCTTAGGTGCATCAGATCAATTTCATTTACTACTAAATGTGTTCTAATGTAACTACTGAAAATAACAAAGATGTGCTACACAATTATGGGCCTAATATTAAATGTCTTTGTCCTCCCCCTTTAAAAAACATTTTGGCAAAATCTTACTTTTATAATTACCGTTAATATTCTGTGCTACTAAATGTCCAACGACAGATGCATTGTGCATTATATGGTGTTCATAAATATTAAGTTTTCCCGTGAATCTTGGGACTCATTTTCCACCAGCTGATGAAAAGGACAAAATATCACCAAAAGCTTCCATAAATAGGCCTTAGTTGCATTTTATAACTGAAAAAAGGTTGTTTTCAATAGAAAATGACCTCAGGCACATTTAATGGACCTTAAACCATGCAATCAAAAGGCACTTTTATATTAATAATGTTCTATTGCTGGCAGTCCCGCGTGCCCATCACCACCGATGGTGCACACAGAATGAAAATGAAGTAAACTTAGTGCATCATGCTTCTACGGGTCTTGGGAGTGCCTGTCGAAAGTACAGAAAATAAGCAGATGTTCTTGTTTGCCTTTTTAGGGGAGCAGCAGAGAACAGGTAGTGGAGTAAAAAAGAAACACAACCCTCCATCGATATAAAAGCATTTATTCTGCTAATTTTTAACACTATATAGCCACTGCTAGAGGTTACTTGATTTAACTGTCCTGGTAAAACCAACCCATTTAGAGGGATGAATTTTCATGGCTGAGGCAGGGCTACAAAATGTACCAAGCACCATGCTGGTTTTTTGGCATATTCCAGTCTCCAGCCTAGCTTGGAACAGGCTGGATCAGGAGTGTGATGGCCACTGATGCAGACTGGAATTTCCTGGAACGCATGCAGGCCCCCAGCGGAGGCCGAAACATGGTTTAGGGGCAGGAGGCGACTTTCCTGTGTCAAACCAAAAGCCAGCTTTCCATTGTGCAAGTAAAGACTGCCCATGCCCGCAAACCCCGCATCTGTTATAGGCAGAGGGCCATAGTTGGGGCTTCTTGTCATCCAGTGGAGAGCTTTCCCTTCCATGATGACAGCCTTACAGCTGGGACCTCTTTTGTGTTTACACATTTGCAGAAGATCTCAAGATGAAGGTGCCCTCTCTTTCTCTGACCTACATCACCAGTTAAGCCTGGTGGTGAGGCTCGAAGGCCTCTGATTGGCCCTCCAGCTTCAGGAGTCATCCCACTGTCTTTAATTGGGTGGAGTTTCCACAAAATTGGCCACCTGCTCAAAAAAAAAATCACTGCCAGGGTGCTGCCATCATCCCCAAGTTTCTAACTCGTAATTCATTCCTGCATCAGGATTGGGACCATGGAACGAAAATCCAGTACAGTAGAAATGCATCCTTTGATGGCAAAATCAAAGAATCTTCTTGCCACCAATCTGAATATATCTCGAACTTCCCCTACAGCGTCTCCAGTGTTAAGGGATAAAAACAGACCTGTCAAGTTTCAAGTTTGAGGCATGTTCTGTGCAGGGCGGCTGTTGTGTAGTCAGGAATCTGGAGGAGTGCATTTCTGGAATGTGCTGAAACATTTAACAGTGGGGTTCTTTAAGTAGGGTTTCCAGCTATAGATAGCCTGACTGGCAGGCTGAAGATCTTCAGCCAGGAAGCCTGCTTCACAGGGTCAACGTTAGAAGCTTAGGTAACCATATTCTGGAAATAAGAGAGATTGAGGGCATGATTCTCCAGCCATGTTGGGCTCTTGCTCAAGCAAGGAGGGGGAGAAACCAAAAACGAGATCTGCGCCAGGTGGCAAACAGTTTGCGATGCAACCAGCCCGCTCCCATATGCGAATGGGGATCTCGCCTAGTGTGGCGAGAAACCAATTATCACCACTTGAGCCCCATTTCCATACAATCAACGAGAGCCACACGATATCCAACGGCCTCCTGTCATTCAGCAAGTGCTCATGCTGGCGCCGCTGATTTTTTGAAAGGCCTCCGTGGGGAACTGAGGAGGTGAGAAGCCATCTTTGCTCACAGGCAAAGAACCCAGGTACGCTGGAATTGCCATCGGGGTGGGCAACCACTTACAGCACCATCACGCCAACCCCTGGATCATATGTACCCGTTCTGGGGCAACCTTGCCCAACTGATCACCCATAACCCCCACCGACTGCGCAGCAAAGACTGTCACTAATAGAGAATTGGCAATCGTGGTTAAGTGAGTGCTTGACAAATGCCAAGTGGATTCCTGTGGGTGGGTTGGCCATGTAGCATGTGGGAATCATTATCTAGCACCCCAATCACACCTTGATGCCTGGACACTGTACTTGAACACTGCGGGAGGAAACGCCACACACGCAACCTCGGAGCACCTAGGGGATGGGTATACAGCTCCAGCGACATGTCCACGGCTGGAGGATGGGAGAGCGCCACAGGGGGGTGCCTGCAGAGATGGGAAAAGGGTTCGGAGGTCAGCGCAAATTGCGGAAGAAAGTGAGAAGCATCGTTATGGTTGTGCAAAAAGGTGTTTAATGTGCTGTACGTACGCCACTGCCAATGGTGCTGTGCCGCCCAAACCCCCCCCCCCCCCCCGGTGGGCTCAGTGAACTTCAATGTGTTTGGCCCTCCTAGCTCTACCACTACAACTTGGTGTTTCCCCAGGATGCACATCAGAGGTGGAGATCTCGTCCCGTTGCCTTCATTGCCCCTGGCGGGCATCCTCGGGGGACTCTGGGACCAGAGGGCCCCGGCTCACTGGTTGACGGCACATGCAAAGCTGTGCCGCCCTGTCCTGTTGTCTGACCTCGAGGAGACATTTACTCATCGGAGGGGTGGAACTCGGGGGAGCTGGTGCCCACCATCGCCACTCCACGTCCCCTCCTACCAACCTGTGCCCATCGGGCCATGGGGTCCACCTTGGGATGGAGGGGCAGCTGGTTCGAGCCCCGGCTGCCCTTGCATTAACTGGCTCTGCCAGCCTCGACGGTTCCCCATTGTCCGCAACATGGTGTCAATGCCCTCAGCGATGCTCCTCAGTGACTGGGACATGCTCTGCAGTGCCATGGCCATCTCAGAGCGGGTCATGTCCTGCAGAACCTCATCAAGGTCAGCCTGGTGTTGGGTGACATCTCCCAGCGAGGCGGACATTCTGCCGAGGTCCTCAGCCATGTCCGTCACCGACTGCACGGCGCCTGGGACCCATTCACTCATGGTGCCAACATGGTGTGCCAGGCTCTCCACTGCGGTCCCCATTGCCGGTGACATCTCCTGTGCCCGTAGCCTCTGGGACTCCTCCAAGCGGCTATGGATCTGCTGGAGTGTCGCTGACATCTCTCTCTGAATGTCCCGGCCGTTCCCTATTGTCTTCACTTCCACAAGCTCAACATCAGGCTGGACCCAGCTTGCTCCTGGGATCCAGCAGCCCTCCGATTGGTGTCTCGCCTGGGGGTTCCTGCCTCCATCTGATGTACATCAGCAGCAGTGTGCTGCTCACCAGACTCTACCCCAGAAGCCTGACACTAACATTTCCTACAGAGGTGTGTGTACCTGCACTAGTGGAGTTTTGGGATGACAGCTGTGCTGCAGCCACGGTGTAATCCTCGGAGCTCTCCTCCGAGATGTTCTCCTCTGAGTCAGGAGAGGCAGCCACCCGGGATGGGCAAGGTGCCATCGGCTGGAGAGCCTGTGGGAGAATGGACATGTAATCAGTGGGAGGGATGGGTCATTCTGTGAGACAATCACTACTCATGTTTAACAGGTCCCCTGGTGGAACCTGGTGGCTCCTCACCTCTGCAGCGTCCGGCGGCCTCTGTGTGGATGGCTGATTGTACTCAGCCACCCCAGTCACCACCGGGACCCACTCCCTCAAAGGAGGTGAGGATTATTATGTCTGGCACCCCTCCGCCAGTCGAGGCTCTCTCCCGGCGATTGTGGGAGACTTTTTCCTGCGGAGACACAGAGGGGGCATCGTTAGCCACACGTGTGTATCAGCGGTGGGAGATGGGGTGTGAAAGCAAGGGAGAGGGTATGGAGGGCTGGGAGTCACTTGGAGATTTGGGTGGTGGATGCTTCCGTGGGGGCGGAAGAGTCTCCGGGAAGGGGCGGGGTCATTGGTGTCTACTCACTCGTGCTGCCCGATGTGGGCCGTTGACCTTCTTCCTGCACTGCTGGCCAGTCGTCATGGCCGCACTGTTCTGGCTGCCTTGTGGCTTATCCACCGGTGACTTGATAGAGGTGTACAAGGTGATCAGAGCATGGATAGCCAGAGACTTTTCTGCAGGGTGGAAATGGCTGTATGGAGGGGACATAATTTTAAGGTGATTGGAGGAAGGTATTGGGGAGATGCCAGAGGTAGGGGCCGGGATTCTACAAAAACACGGCTAAGTGTTGGCGCCAGCGTAAATACCAGAGTGTTTCACACGGCGCCAGAATGTTCCGTGCTGCTCCAGCTGCCGTACATGGCCCTGTACTGTTGGCCGTGGGTCCGCGCCGCGCAACATGGCGGAGCCACACAGCGGGCTGGCACGAAAGAAGGTAGCCCCCACCCAGATCACGCGCCTGCCGATCGGTACGGCCAATGCAGCCGCGACGTCCAACACCCGTTGGGAACTCGGCCGATCCACCGCGGAGAATCGCCGTGGGGGCCTCTTTCAACTGCCCCCGACCAGTGCCGCGTCTACTGCGCGCGACTGCCGCCGATTCTCCGGTCGCCGGAGAATCGCATCCCGGCATCGGACCCAATCACGGGTCTAAGGCCACATTCTCCGCCCCCGCGCCAAGCGCCATTTCGGCGTGGAGAATCCCGGCCAGGTTCTTTACACAGAGTGGTGGGTGCGTGAAATGCACTGCCAACAGAGGTGGTGCAGTCAGAGTCATTAGGGACATTTAAGCGACTCTTGGACAGGCACATGGACAATAGTAAATTGAAGGGGTGTAGGTTAGGTTGATTTTAGTTTAGGATAAATGGTTGACACAACATCCATCTGGATTGCCACTTGCACAAAAATGTTTGCAACTTGCAAGCACTATCAGCGGATCAAAGCATTGAAAAATAGGAGAGTAAACTTGCTACCTGCTGGAAAATCCAACTCTAGAATGGCCGAAGATTTGAGGAGAATTGTGCTTGTTTCGTTAGAAAAAGGAAGCCTAAATGAACAAGGCAGTACACGTGAAATTAAAGGGAAAGGACATGTGAAATTAAAGGGAAAGGACATGTGAACGGTCAGCTTGGCTCAGTGGTAGCACTTTCACCTCAGAGTCAACAGTTGTGGGTTCAAGCCCTTTTCCAGGATTTGAGCATATAATCTAGATAAACACTCCAATGCAGAAAAAGGAAATGCTGGTTGGCAAAGTCACTTCAAAAGTAAATTGAGTGGCTGCAATATGCTTTGGGATGTCCTGAGGATGTGAAAGGCACTATATAAATGCAAGTACTTTGTTTCAGTTAATCCCACAGGTAATCCTGTTTTCTGGAGTGCATGTGTGATGTTTATCTGTTGTATGAGCATTGTTTAACCTAACCTAGCCATTTAATCTCTCGGTTTAGGGATTCCTTGTGGGTAAACTGTGAAAAAGGGACATCCTTTAGATCAATTAGCAGTTAATTGTTCAGGGAAGGAAAATATATATACACAGTAGGTTAAGGAATAACTTCAAATTGAATAAGAGCTCAAGTTATTACCACAAATTTTCTTTTGGACAAGGAAGATAATAAAAACTCATGACATCAAAACTGCTCAATAATTATGCTGTCAGAAAACATTTATTTGCACTAACATTCAACATGGAGGGTAACTATTATTTTCTCCATAAATCTTAGGTGATATTAATTGTTTGCTAACGTTTTGGCAACTTTCAAAGGGTGGAACATCTGCAAAAGCACAATAGGAATTTCTTCTCAGTAAGGAACCCCAGAAATAAGATAATGGAAGTGTTAGTAAAGATTTAATGATTCTCATTATTAAGAATAAAGCATTAATAATTATAATCTTGGGCACATTGCATTTAGATGCAGAACTCAAAAGGTTATCAGATTGATATGCAATTCCTCAAGTCCAAAAGAGCAATTATGCCAACCAGCAAACAAGTGCTGCTAAAATTAGGATATCAATCCTACGTGATAGGTTTGTTTTCCGAGCTAAGCTAGAACTTACTTCTTTTTCTAGTTTTCAAAAGCTGTATGTAAAAAGAGAGAGACATTACTACATATATCAATTTACATCCTACAATATCAAAATAAATTGGAAAATACTGGCACCAGCAACAGAAGGCTGACAAAGCAGCCAGCATGTACCCAGGAATTAGTGTAATCATTCAATATTGCTTCTATTAACTTTGCAGCATTTAAAATGAAGAATAAGTTGTTTTACCTCAGATGGAAAAACATACCCATCACATGGAGCAATACTATCAAGGCATTTTACTTTTAATATAATCGTAATTTTGCTGATAACTCTTGAAGTGAACAGATACCATGGCCGGAATTCTCCGACGGCTGCGATTCAATTTTCCTGCCAGAAGGCACACCCCCGCCAACGGGTTTCGCGGCAGTGTGGGGTGGTTACAATGAGAAATCCTATTAACAAATCGGTGGGAAGATAGAATCCCACCAGCAGCGAACGGCGCGCGGCCGACAAACATCCGGCTGGCGAGCAGGAGAATCTCACCTCTTACTGGACCATTTGTTTTACTTGAATTGGCAAGCAACAAAAGCAAATTCAAACTCTAACTCTGATGAGCGGTATTATGCCAAGCACAACTACCAAAAGCGATAAATTTTAATATATGTATCTATTAAATGAAATAATCTTAAGCCTTTACAACAATCCTTAAAAGCCTTTGCAGGATGAAGGCAATTCAAATCAAGAAAGTAAAAAGACAAATTAGGGTTAAATATACTAGCAGAGGGAGGGTGCAGCTGCGACTGGACAGCCTTCATGTCCTCATTTGAATAATGTGGCCTGAATCTGTCAGTTTATTCATGCTCCTTATGCTCAGTCTATGCTACATCAAAAACAAATTAAGTAGTAAATAGAAAACAATAACCACCATTGTTTATTTTTGTTGCAATGGCTGTGGCAAGAAAGAGGCCACAATCCGTCTTCTCTTGCTTACCTTCACATCAGAGAAGAACATCTTCAGCATATTGGAACTAGGGTACCGGGTGTAGAAGAACATCAGCTTGGCCTTTTTCAGGTGATTTGGTGACAGTCCTTCCTGTATGTGAGATGTTGTTTGTCAAGGAAAATATACAAAGCAATTATGGAAACAAGGCTATTTGGAGAGGACAGAGCTTCAGAGCAACCCCTTAGTGACTAGGCAAATGAGTGAATGAACCAAAAAGAACATCAGCTGCCGATATTCAATGGTCTCACAATATATGCACTCGTTCAACGTTAGGTTTATCCAACAAAAGAAGTGCTCGTCATTTTTAAAAAAAATTTATAAATGCTTTTTGAAATGCACCTCTTCAGCATTAAGCAGAACAGTAATATCATACCACGCAGTGAATTGTAATGATGAATATAAGAATATTTACAATTAAGAGACATAAATTGTTATTACTCCACTAATAAAGCTATTCATCAGCTCCAACACAACATGAAAACAACGAATACGTTGTAACAGAATAATTCACAATCTGCATTAAAATTTAACAAGAAAGATTGAGCTGCGAAAGCAATTCACAAAACAAAAAGGTTATTATTATAAAGTTAAAAATTAAACATCTTGACTCATAGCAGAGAACATTGTATGCCTAGAAACCTTGCACAAAGAGGTCACTGGGTAGATCTGGAGATATCTGACCTGCACAAGGGTACTGAACCAAGATGTATCAAAGGTTCATTTTCTGACAGTCAAAAAGTCCCCAGGGGACAACTGATCAATAAATTCTTTCTTACAATGATAAAGAATCCTATTTATCTTCAAATATTATTACCCTTCAGCTCTGTAGACAGAAGCTTCCTAAAATAGTTCCCAGGAGAAAGTTTAATGTGAGGCTAAGCGTAACAATCTAGCAATTCTGATTCTCATTCAGCTTCCTTGGCACTCTTTTGTGTTTTGTGCGTTAGTATGGTGTTGACACATCTGTGCTGCAGATCGCCTACGATTTCCTCCACAAATTAATGGATTTATAATTCATCAGAAATGAAGATGCATGTGGAGAAAATCAATCTGGGCCCTGGAAGGTCAATTAAGGGGTCCTTTCCAGAAGTTATTCCAGAGAGTTTTTTTTGGAAGAGGATGCTTAAGAGCAAAAATGCTGCTGACTTCCAAAGCTACACAAGTTATTAGGAAAGGATCTAAAAATTTATTTCAAAGGTGAAACCATTGTAAAAGGAGATCTTATCGGAGTGGACAAACTCTTTAGCAACTCGATCAAGCTGGTCCTTTGTGTTTCTGAAGCTTAATGATGGCAGAGTTGATAACTTACGATTGACATGCTTCTTGTACCAAGAGGGAAAGAGTTGAAAAAACCTTCTGTGACCTCCATTAGACTGATAGGGAAGACTAAAAGAGCATTACACTCTCCCCTGCCATCTGTCATAATGCATAAGTGAAATAACGATGGCAAATGAAAGGAAGTGCAGCAAGCTGTTCTGCTATGGCACATGAAATGCAGAGTATTAAAAGAATCAATGCCTGCTTGCATTGCAGGGTATAACACACCGACAAGAAACAAACAAGACTCTTAAAAAGGTTTAAAGATGTGTGAACTAATATTCCATTTAGAAAACTGATGACCTCATGGAATTTCACCTTGAAGATTTTGAACTAGATCAACTTAAATTTCTCCTTAGGATTGCACTTCCTTCCTTACCACCTATTTATCAATTTCAGTTGAAATTCATAAATTTTAAAACCTAAAACAGATGACTGAAGCAAAACCATAGGAACAAGAGAAGAGATTAGGGTACAACCAAATTGACAATTTTAGTTTGTAAATGTAGAAATGTTAAACTATTAATGCAATTTTAAAATTTTACTATATGCTTGGAGATACAGTGGAAGTTTGATTTCAGCATTATATATGGAGTGCACTGCCAAGTCTGTTACAGAACATTGTTAATTTAATTCAAAATATTTCAAAACTTATGAAATTACCAAGTTCAGACCATAATCAGGTTTAGACCACTTTAAGAATAAAATTATTGTTCATACATAATATATACTTTGTAAAAGCACAATAATTCACTTAGTTATGATTTGTCATTCTTTCTGTCTCTTTTACTATTCCTTTTGGCTTGGAAGGGTGTAACTTTTCTAGTCAGAGGATCTTTAATTATACCATTGATATTCTTGGTCAACTCACCAGGCTGAACAAAAGTCTGAATAGGGTTCTTCTCTGACTGATCTGTTGGTAGACTTGCCATACCCCACTACCCCAAGCAATTTCAGGCACCATGTCTGACCTCCTGGTTGTGAATCCAATGCCCGACTGATGTTATCAGGCTAGACAGATTACTTTTCAAGATCAAATAAAGTGTATCCAAAACAAAAAGACAGTAACTGGTAAAACAGAAGCTCACAAATCTCTACTGGTGAAAAGCAACTTCAACATCATTAACACGGAAATGACTATTTCAGATTTGCCAAAATGGTGAAATCCCATCAGATCATGAGTTACACAAAGCAATCTTCCAGGCTTGCATCTGTTGTGCCAGAGGCACATTGGCAAACAAGATTATTTGGAATCTGTATTGAAAGCCCCTTGAAATTTTTATAAGACAATAACCAAGTTAAGAAAACTACTGTACTATTATTCTGAAAAACTTTTCTGGTATATATTTTTAAATTTATTTTTAACTGGCAAAGTTGTATTTATTGCCCACCCCTATTTGCTCGGAGACAGTTAACATTTTATATGACATAAATATAAATTAAGATGAATAAATTTGGTTTATATATAAATAGTAAATTCATGCAAATAATGTACATCATTTTGATATAATGAATTCCCATAATGACTAATCTGCTAGTGACCAGAGTGATAAATTGTTTTCTAAATATCATGATTTGATAGTATAGGGATATTTGCTAACTAACTTGGTACAAGCCAATATAAACTAGGCAAATTGTATGTCAGCAACTTCCGTTATGGTTATATATGCAAATATAAAATGCCATTTGATGCTTCTTAATGCACTGATCTGAAATAAAACAATATCAACTAAATTTAATATAAAAGCAAATTGTTGCGGATGCTGGAATCCGAAACAAAAACAGAAAATACTGAATAATCTCAGCAGGTCTGACAGCATCTATGGAGAGAGAACTGAGCTAAATGAGCTAAAGTTATGAGTCCGATGACTCTTTGTCAAAGCCAACTAAATTTACTCTGCAAGGAGTTAAATGGCATTATCCATTTTGATGGATAAACTGTGCAAATCAACATTATATTTTTCTAAAATTTATGAAACTCAGTACATCTATTTCTATTTCAACTTGCTCGATATTTGCAAGCCTGATATTTGTTGATGAGAACCACAAAATTCAACAGATTGTCTGCCTCCAAATACTTTCATATGAACACCCCCATTAAATCGGTTTTTAAATAATGCTAAGCACTATTTTGTGCACTATGTCACTGAGTTCAGGAATATCAAAACAAGAATTAGTAGGAGGGCCTTGTCGGATTTTCACTTAAATGAAAAACATTGCTGGAGCTAGTAAGAGTTCACTTCAACTTCTCCCTAAATCTTGGTGAGAATGGACAGGCAGGGTTTTAATATGATGATGGTGTGTGCTAAGTTCTCTCAACCCCCACCCCCCAAACTTAATCCAGCTGTGGGAGAGCTGGGTCCTACTTTATATTGGAACGTCATATTCCAATAACATTGTGGTTGTTCCAACTGCATTATAACTTTTGAATTCGGAGAGCTATTTGGGATCAGCCCTGACCGTATAACACTAGCCGGGGCATGGGGTGGCCAGAGGAGTTGGAGATAAGTTTTTAAAAATCACTTAGCTGTGGAATTCTTATGGGAAAAAGAGGAGGTGTGCTCCCAAAGGTGTTCTTGGCACAGCCCAGGCATTTGTGTCTCCTTCCCGGTGCCAGTGCCCCAGTCATTGCCCAAGGCTAATTGTATTCCAGGGATTGTTCCGTTGAGTCTCCGGCTTTCATAGCTTTCCAACATTATTGCTCCTACCCACAAACCTTGGTGTCACACCCAAAAACGTTCCTTTTAAAAATAAAAAAATTTGGAGTACCCAATTATTTTTTTTTTTCCAATTAAGGGGCAATTTAGCGAGGCCAATCCATTTACCCTGCATATCTTTGGGTTGTGGGGGTGAAATCCACACAAACACGGGGAGAATGTACAAACTCCACGCTAACAGTGACTTGGGGCCCGGATCGAACCCGGGTCCTCAGCGCCATGAGGCAGCACTGCTAACCACTGAGCCATTGTGCCGCCTACCGAAAACCTTTCCGGTGGGTTTTCCCTTGCGCCACACACACAGAATTGGACATAATAAAGCCTCGCAAAAGTGATTCAATTTACCTCAACGGCAAAACGTTGTGTTCAAAATACATCTGTGCATCCCAAAAACATGGATGCCTCTAAATGCCATCATCCTTAACAAAAGAAAATAACCAAGGTAGCAGACAACCAGCATGTGAATGTGCATGCAACGCTCAGAATATTTAAAATGACTGGAAGCTAATAACAGGCAGCCTAACATTCATAGATGGCCAACATTTGCTGTTTGTAATCACTGACCCATCCTGCTCTACTGCCCATCATTGGAAAGTTTCTTTTTGATGGAGGATACAAAAAGTAAAAAATTTATTGCACAAAAACATCAAAATAATAAAGGAGAAATTACTTTTATAAGAACTTGATTCTTATGCTGTTCAATGCATTGCTTATTTAGCAAATATCATGTTACAGTGTGACAAGTCAAAATGTGCTTGGAAAAGTTTGTCATTGTTCAATTTACAAGTTGATGCAGAATTTTTATTTGGAACAACTGCATTTATTTTCTAATAGGATAACACCCAAAAGAAAAGACTGCACTATTATTCAACTCTGGTGGACGGTTCTAAATAAAAGTCATAAATTTAAATAGTCTTATTAATAGGTTACTGTGCATGTTTATTCAGTAACATAGAAAATATTCAATATATGGTTAATTTTATATTTCTTACCCTTCACTTTAAGCGAGTGCTTCGCAAACTTTTTCCTGATGTGACCCCATTTTGAGGTGTCCGGGGCGGGGGATGGTGGAGCAGGAGCTGGGTGGAGAGGGATCGTTCATGAAAAGGTAGGGTTTGTCCAAAAAAAACCCCGAAAATCTATTTATTCACAGGCTTTTTTTTGCAACAGCAAATCGAGCCTCAAGAGTGCAATCAATTAGGCCACGCCCACCAATAAAAAACACAAGCATTTAAAAGGGGCCTCACTGCTGTCAGGAACCAGTTTACAGCTCACGCCAGCAAATGCTGCCTCGAAGCTCTCGTCCCCAAAATCTCAACTCATGACTGAACTGGGGGTCGCGACCCCCTCCCCCCAGTTTGGGATGTCCTGCTTTAGATAGATTAGCGTGCCCATTTTCTATCCCAGGAAAATTATTCTCCCACATAAGATATAATAGACTAATTTATGTAACTGTTGTGTGAACAGGAAACACATTTATATCTATTTGCCCTAGGGTAAGGAAGATGCAATAAAGTATTTTCTAGAACAGGACTAAATAAAAAGTAGCACCATTTCTGAACAGATTTCTTACAAAGTTCTTTGCAAGTTCTTTCAATGGAGGTGTGGCCCCTTGCCCCATTCCAGTGCCCTCCTGCAACAATGTATCCCCGAGTGTAATTTTCTACTGTTCTCAAATTATCTTAATTATATTACTGTCCCTCACATTTGCAGGTATTTAGAAACAGTGCATCATAAGAAAAATTAAACGATAACAAGTACTCGTGTGTATATTTTTCATTTATGTGGTTAATTACCATATGCGCCAAATAATTTAAGGGGTGATTCTGTGAACGCTCATTCCCAATGGGCAGCTGGGCTTGCTGAAAGTGCAGTTGAAGAACCGGGGATACACAGATTTAGATCAATCTTCAACCTGCATTCCCTGGAAGCACTGCTGGGAAGATGCAATCATGCCACAGCACAGACATTTTAAATTTAAACGTCTTTCATTTTGATGGAACAGATGCAGAAAAAAACGGAAGTAAATCAATCCACCTCTGCAATAATGAATCCCGATAACTCCAATTATGAGCACCTGTAAATATTGCCCAACTCCATAATTTAATATTTACTTTGCACAAATGTTTTCAAAATATTTTATTTTAAATCTGGTGTGGAAAAATGTGTTCAATTATTACTTCTGGTATTGAGGAGCTTATGCGTACTTGGTTCTTATTTCTAGAGGAAATCTAAATATATCATAATTGTATAAAATATTGCAGCAGAAAGCTACACAACATGGTCCTACATTTAACATCAAGCATGTCTTGACACGGTATTAAATCTAACACTAACTGGCTACATCCGATTATGTGAGTCAGCAAGATCACCTTACATATCTTACTGTGAAAATTCAAAGACTAAATCCACCAGCACCAAAAGAAAGCTCCCAATGACTCAAGTCGGCAAAATAGTTCAAGCTGGTGCTGAGCCTTACAGTCGAGGAGGTTTGGAGGTGGGGAGGCCTCATATTTAATCCCAAGTCTCTCATAACAATGATGGGTTAATTTTAGAATAGAAGTTGGAATTTTGAATGAGGCATTAGAGGTCTCATCTGTCTGTTCAGGTGGATGCAAAAGATCCCATGGCACTATTTTGAAGAGCAGGGAAGTTATCCCTCCATCAGCATTAAAGTTTGTCTAGTCATTATCGCATTACTGTTTATGGGGGGTTTCTGTGCGCAAATTGGCAGCCACATTTCCTACACTACAACTGTGACTACATTTTCAAAATTTCTTCATTGTGATGTAAAGCACTTTGAGAAATTTCATGATTGCAAAAAGCACTATATAAATGCATGTTTTTTCTTGCTTCTCTGTGCCCTAGGCCAAGAGAGGATAAACACAAAAATCAAATAGGTGCCCCACTCCTGAGCACTACACAATGACTCCTGCTCGAAAGTACATGTGTGACTGACTATTCAGTGAAGGCAAGTTTGGGTTCTGCAATGATTCCTTCTCATGATTGTTGAGCAACCTGCCAGTGCTCACTACACAAGGTTCCCCAAGAAGAAAAATCACTTACTGAATGCTCACAACACTGTACCTTAGTATTAGTCATTACATTTAGGAAAGGAAGATGGAAATAGGAAAAACTGAAAAAGTTACAAAGCATTGAAAACGAAAGCATGATCAGTCACAGAAGTGTTACTTACATGCCTTAGTTCTAATTTATATAGTACATTTTTAAAAATACTTTTAAACAAAAAGCTGAAGACATAAAATAATTTGATTTATAAAGTTAAATACAACAAAAATCAGTGGGTTCATCTTTTAGTCATTTTAGAAATTTCTTTAAATTTCACTGCATATTTTGCCAATCATACTAAGCTAGATGCAACCCCAATCATAGTAAGCTAACTGCAATTATAGAGAAAATGCTATCATGACACCCTTTATTAGCAGTTATTAAAAGTCCTATCATTAATAAGCACATCATTCAAACAATGTTGTTAGGTAACACATACTTTGCACAACAGTAACCACAAAAATCATCCTAAATTTGAAGTACTGCTAATAGATGTCACTGCTTCTCAAAATATTCTAAACCAGAATTGACCAATTGGCTAATTTCCCTTTTAAGCTTACGTTGAAAGCAACTGTTCTCCCAAGAAAGCGGGAGCTGTTTCTAGGATACTTACACACGCACAATGACTCATGTTGGAATAGATTTGGTAAACATACAGCTGCACAGAATGCAAGCACAGCCCATTCAAGGCCAGAAGAAATGAGCACAAATAAATATTAAGGAGGTAAGAAAACGTACAGCTCTGTCCCAGCAGCTCATGTGGCTCACCTCATTCTTTCAGCTTCAGCTTTGTTAAGACAGATGACATTCAATTCTACATGTCATGCAAAATAGACAATAACTGCTGAAACTTGAGCCAGCTGCCAGGTGTAAAAAAAAGAAAAGATGATAAATCCATAAATTAATGAAAGACATCTGCTCAGGAAAATAAAAGATCAGAGCAGTACTGCGCTGCAGCTGAACCTAAAGCAGTATTCAAACACCACATGAGTTTGTGTGTAGTCTGCATACAGAGTTTTTACAAGGCAAATACGTAGTATTACCTGAGAGGCAGATGAGTCGTTATGTCAGTGGAGTACAATATAGAACTGTACAGTTAGGTCAAAGACTGCAGCAATGCAACTAGAATACCAATTACCATTTTAATTCAGTATAGGAAATTAAAGACGATTTAAATCATACTTTAGGTGGTATAATAGAGCTTTTTTAAAAATCAAAAGCTGCATATACTTTACAAAATGTTGCTATAAGTATACTTAATATGATTCTTGCGACCAGGAAATTAGCACTGCAAAATTTGTGATCAAAAAGATAATTGCTACATTGGAGGTATAATTTCTAAACCTGGGTTTGTTCTAGTTTGTGTCATTTCAAGTTTTATGCAATTTAATCTTAGTTACTAAATTGCTCTCAATTAAATACATTGGCATTGCAGCAATTAAACAGCATTAGAACCCCATTACAAATCTATTATTTTCTGTCCATCTTCTTTTGTTACTTGCCATAATTCAAATTTCTATTTCTTAATGGCATTGTATTCTATGATAGATTCATGGAGATTGAGAGGTCAGCAATCTTAGCCTGCACATAATGCTATTGTTTACTGTATGCAAATTTTGTATTCTGCAAGGCTATTTTCTCAAGATGCACATCGTGTTTGTGAGATGCAAGTTCACGCATGGAATCTTGAGAATAGCTCAACCATTTATTTTATCATTGGAATAAAATTTGTGCCCAATTAATATAGTTCTATCCACAACCCTGTAGAATATATTCACAATAAAATGTAAATTTACTTTATGGAATACAGTCGTACATTGTTGCATAGAAAGTTCTGTTCTAGATTCACATTCTCACCTTCTGTTTCATTAAAGGACTGAGTCCTATTCTTACCGAAGAAGGGGGTTTCCATTAATAAGAACAGAAAATGCGGGAAATACTCGCAGGTCAGGCAGCATCTTTTGAGAGAAAAACAAAATTTGCATTTCAGGTCTATTGGCGGAAGGTCATTGACCTGAAATACTAACTCCGTTTTTCTCTCCACAGATGCTGCCTGACCTGTTGAGTACTTCTAGTAATTTCTGTTTTATTTCAGATCGCCAGCATCTACAGCTTTTGCTTTTGTAAGCTGATCCTAATATTCGCTTCTTACACAAGGGGACATTACAACTATCATAGGAAGGAAATATAGTTGTGCGCATTCCAACTTACTTAAATAGGGAGATCACCTAATTCCTACAGCATGCTCAAGTAACTGATGGGCTGGGGCAATAAAAAAAGCAATTAATAAATAATAGGTTACATCCAAAATCAGCATAACAATCTTAAATATACATTTTTGCTACCGTGAGATATTGAATTAAGTATTCAATCACAAAATATCAGTGTGCTGCTAAACAGAAACAAATGGTGTGGGATGTTACGGACTCCTGTCAACAAATGTTTGCAAGAACAAAAATAGAAGCTCTATTACTTTGACTAAGTGATCTGATAAAGAAAAAATGAAATGCTATACAGAGAACTGGCGCTTTGACAGAGGGCAGTTTGCAGCAGAAAATCCAGCACCATTTTTATCATTCACAAATTCTGTTGAAAAGAAATACTATACTCATTTGCCTAAAATATAGAAAAAAGCAAGTAAATCTTGTGAAAGAAGTTCAGTTTAGTGGAGCCCACTCGGATTGTGCTCACAAGCTTTTAAAATCATTTGCTTTGTATATACAAGAACAAAAGATTTCTGTGTACAGCTGAACAGAGGTTAATCATGCATAGTAGGCAGCTGCACTGAACTTGCAGAACATTGGAGGGTGGGGGTGATGCACTTGTTGCATCTTCAACATGTTTGGGTTCTGCAAATGTAGGTAATGATGGTGCATAAAATGAACGCCCAGGAAATGTGGATTGCCTGCCGAAGGTTCAACTCTCATTTTTCCAATAGGATACCGAGGACACTAATTGGGTGACAAAAATTGTACTCGACCTGCATGCACCTTTATTAAACACCTATATTAAACATAAAGACATATCAGAAAAGGATATTGTATTTCCAGAATATGGTGAAATGTCTGCCATGTCCTGCAAGTCACCACACTCAGATTTAATGAGGGACAAAGAGAGACCTTCAGCTGTGCTGGATGGATGCATCGGTGAGCAAGGACGATGGTTCATGTGGTGTGATGACACTTTGGTCCGCAGACAGGTGGTTTCCCTGGTCAAGTCCAAGGACTCAGGTGATGACCGATCTTTCCCGGAAACTGTGCTGGAAGCATTACCTAGAGAGCTCTGAAAGGAATAAGCCATAAGAGGGAGAGGCAGTGGGTGGCGGAAGGCAGGGGATGAAAATCCTGGTCCAGCTGAGAGTGGGGATTGATGAAGAGAGCTGTGATGGCCACCCATAGAAGGGGTGGAGGCAGATTGCTCCGATGAGTTTTTGCGTACTACTAGAGGCAGTGCTTCTGTCTGGTCTGAAGAGTTAGATACATGCATGTTGGCAAAAGTGTTCAACGGGTTGGAAATGATTACATCACCAAAGCACTGAAGCCGCTGATTAGTAGTATGGAAGTTGTGGTTCTCTCCATTCACAGCAAATCGTGCCTGTGGAATCTGGATAGGTGGGAAGACCTGAGGAAGCTGGTGGGAGGATTTCGAGAACATTTTGACTACAGAGTCCACTACTTGTGACATGGTGGAATTAAGTTGCTGTTTAAGAGTCTCAGCTAGCTGTTTCCCTTCAGCATGCAAGTTGGTTGGGCCTTGGCTTTTTCTCGAGTGACCATCCCTCTTTAATTTTTCATTTTCTGCTGCCATTTCCTGTTCCCTAATAAGAGCACGAGCACGATCAAGGAAGTGTCCTGGATCTAGATCCGACATCTCATTGTCAGACCTGTCATGCGCCCTAGTATCAGCAGTTTCTGACTGCATGCTGTCTTCGGACATGTTGCCATCTTCATCGTTCTCCGAATCTGTACTGTCGTATATTTGGTAGAATTTTTCCTGGAGCTGTCGCAGTTGCTTCTGCATGTCTTCCAGCTGTTGCTTCAATTGACGACGTTCTTCTCTCTTTTGCTCTTTCCGGGCTGTAACCAATTGTTGGAAACTCTGTTGCTGTTGTTGGGGAAGCTTCTGCTTACGTTTATTTTCCCTATAACTTTCTCTGGGACTCACAGGCTGCTGCATCCCATCGCGATCATTCTCTCCACCCCGCAATGCCACAGTTGGTGAATGGCTCATGCCTCGAATTATGTTCTCAACTCGGGCACGTTTAGCTCGCAGATGTTCATCACAAAGCCGATCGACATCAAACTGGCTCATACTCGGTCTGCTAAATGGTGACAGGCATTCTTGGGCACTTTCCCTTGAAGAATTGCTACAGGCATCCTCCTGATTTGCTTCTGAGCCTGCGCTGGAGAGACCACTGGCTTGCAAATTGAGCTCCAAGCTTCCATTCTTGGTCGCATTATTTTTTAATAGCTGAGAAATTATAGTAGCTCCAGGAAAAGGCATCATGGCATCTTCATATGAGTTTGCCCTCTTCAACAGCTTGCGGAGCACATTTGATTTGTCCCCATCTGTATGTTGAACCACTGAGCACTCAATGTCCTGATCTGAACCGTGGGGATTCATGGCACTGAATAGCTTCACTTTCGCTTTAGTAAACACTGTAGATGTCCCTACAGTTCTCTTCACTCCAATGTCGACCCTGCGTCTTTTTGTATGTCTAGTTAAGAGGGCTATGCTGTCATGATCAGGCATCACTGGACTATTATTGTGCCATCTTCAAAAGCTTGTCAGCTGGGCACAGCTCGAGAATCCCGGGACCCTAGCCAATAGAACAAAAGGACTTGATGAATCATTTTCTTTAATTTCTCCAAATTTCCTGACCTCAATTCTGCATAAAGTAGAAATGTGCCGGTAATGGATATATGGCACATTACATTTATTATAATTCACTATGAATTCCATTTGCAACATTTTTAAATATTTCACTCTAATACTTTAAGATGGATTAAGATTTAAAAACGCAAAAAATTACTTAAGTACTAGTAATATGATTCACCTGTACAAATGTCTAAAATGATACTGTTTAATTGAGGAAAGAATATTAATCAATAGGTTATTGCATTTTGGTTGAATAAGACCTCAAAGTTTGAAAAAAATTAAAATCAAACAAATAGGTCTGATTACAAAAACATTGGTGTATTATATCGTAGCTCAGTGCTGTTGCATATTGGATTATCACAGACTTTTCCACCTTTCATTGAAAAATACAGTTTATTGAAAAGCACAAAATTTTAAGTTTCAGTTTGTTCCGACTTAACATACTGAAATTTCTTTTCTATGGACTCTTAACTAATGAACTTGCTAAATTACATCTATTCCTTCCACACTTCATTCCAAGAATTCCAAGATGATATGGGATTATTTTCTGCACAAAATGAAAGACAGCAGACAAACCTAAATATAGGTTTAGGCTATCCATCCATTCTCTTTTAAACCTATATATAGGTAACTGCTGGTGAAAGGTTATCTAACACTGGGTAAGATATAGCTTCCTGTTCCATACCCGACAAAAAACAGAAGTGACAATAGCGTGACTAAACATTTACATCAATTTGCAAACCCTACAGTAATATTTATCTTATCAAAGGACATGGCTGAATAATATATAAATAAATATATATATAAATAAATATATATATTTTAAAGAAGGAGATTTATGTCCTGATCAAAGACATCTATTTGTTTCATAATTTAGTGAGAAATATTTTTTGGATGCAAATGTGTGAGAATTCCTGTATACCCTCGATCACTTCAGAAAATGATATAAAAATTTTCAGCCACAGACTAAGAAAATGTCAAACAAAGGCGTGGAAAAGGAAGAGAACATATGTCTTTTATGTCAGAACCCCTAATTTCCCAAGAACAGCAACCTAGATACAATCAATGCCTGGTTAACAAGCACAGAAATAACCCCATGGAAGTTTCAAGTGCTGGCTCTATTGACTAAGGGTTTAGGTTTATAGCCTATGTAAACAGCAAATCAAAATATATTTTTCATGCTAGATTTATCCTATGTGAAACTTTTACATCAGCTGAACAGATGACATCTCCACAATGGAATAACTGCTTGCCAAAGGCAGCATGTGGACATTTTGGAATGGCTCCCATCCCTTTCAATTCACCTGTAAAAACATCTACATGTTCCCCAAGACCACAACTGTGATAACCGTTGGAGAATCAGAGTCTACCAAAACAACTGTTTGCTTTCAGGACAAAATACATTTGTAATAGGCCTATTTCAAGATTTAAAAAAAAAATTAACCCACTTACCTTTGGGGGAAAAATTGATACTTAAATTTCTGTCTTCTAAATGCATCGTATATAATTATATAAAACGAGAGCAAAACAGCTGTCAGAATTTACCACTGCTGGTTAATTTGCATCTGGTGAAAGTTGCTGACCACTGAAAGTGTTAAATATTTAACCAGCTAAGGATGTTTGCAATGTTAAAATGTCAAAAACAGTAATGTGCCACATGGTGCAAATGGACTCCTTTCCAGCCGAACCTTAAAATTTAATTTTAAAGATCTCAAGAGCAAAATCTCTTCAAAACAGTTTTTTGATTCCATCAGTTTCTTAAAAGAACATCATTCCTTTAGTGGGTAAAGATGCAGAATAAATTTTAAATCATCGGTAGGCCAATCTTGGAGATATTCAACTCTCAAAAAAAAAAGATTGAGCAGGGTCTGGTCTGGCAGGAGAAGTACTGAGCTGATGTTGGATGCATTTAAACAAGAATGGCTTTTAATTATTCTCTTGGTAGACAAATAAAAATTGATGCACAGTCTAGCGCATTAGCACCTGGAAGAAGGTATATCTTCAACAATTCTACTCCTTGGGAATAAAGTGTTTATGTAAACCAAACACAGAATTCCTGTACATTCTTCATATTTGCTTATAGATTAAAGAAGGTATAACAAATAATAAATCAGCAATATGTTTAAGTCTCAGTTCTGAATAAAACACAGTTGTCCAGTTTTCTCCTGGAGACGAAGAATAAAGAAACTAATTCAAGTGGCTGTTGTAGGTTGTAAATTAATAAGACTGTTTGTGGGTGCAAAAATAATTGAAGAATGCCAACATTCTTAAAAGAACTATAACTTTATGACTCTACAAAGTATCAATTTAATCTCGGGAATATTTGTGCACTTTCTAAAAGTGCCATTTTGGTTAAAAAATATGAAAACATTCCCAATTTGATCATTTCCTGAGGCATTTCTTCAATTTTACTGTATGAATCAGGCAATGTTAATAACTGGACATTTCAGGTACCCAATTATTCTCAACACCTTTCTATTGAAACTTCCCAAATCAAAACAGACTTATTGAAGCTAAATCTATGACAGGTGGGATGTGCTGCCCTTTCCTTTACCTCTGGAAAGCTGAACTAAGTACACAATATTCTGCACACCTGGCTTGTAACATAAACAGCAAGGTATCTAATCAAGGATACACAATTCTGTGCAAAAATGCTGCGCTCAGGGAAAAGTATTTTAAATAATCACAGACGTTGTACAGAATCATCTTTGAAAAGCTTTACCACCACTATAAATATAGGTTCATCATCTATGCCAATAACAATCCAGTTCCACTTTTGCCGATGTATACACTGGCTATAAATATGGGACAGATTAAGTAAATGCTATTCACTTTGAAGCATTTTGTCAAGTCTAGCTGATACAACGGAACATTTAAACAAACTAAGCAACGCTTTATGGGGAGGCTGACTGATGTGAAAAAGATGCTGTTACCTAGAGCTCTATTGTTACAACACAGCTGCTACTTTGAACCATTTCAGGAGAAAACAATGTATCTTCAAAATATTTCCAGTCTACAATTTTCCTGAATTTTCTTGGTGGTTTTTTAAAATATAAACTGAGCAGTTGAAAAGTGATAAAGCCTGTTTCTGCAGACTTGTGGTCACCTTTTCCCCTGTTGTGTAACAGCACAATTGTCAGATCACCTCTATACATGTAAACGGGTGTTTGGTCAAATGATCGGCTGGAACATGGAGCGTTATGTAGACTGCACATTGTTCCATCATGTACAGATTTTTTTAAGTAAGAAAAAGCAGACAAGACATTTGACCAACAAAAGACAATAGCGTCTTTAAAGTTTACTGGTGGCGGGCGGGCTCTTCAAGTGATCTTTCGTGAGTTTGCTTCAGATTTGATGGCAGACTGAACTATTTTGTTCTGTTAAATAAAAAGACACACTGAGGGTTGCTGCTCCCACCTCACATCAAGCTGCACCTGCCATCTTGACACAGCGCACCTGTCTGACAGTGCCCATGCGCAGTTTCAGTCTGAAGCCAACACCACTCAACACCTTTCCGCAGCAGCAACGTTCAGTTCGCCTTTTCAAAGCAATCTCTGTTTAAGTGTTTACCAGCTCACTTTCAGCCCGAGCACCCCCCCCCCCCCCCCGCCCTCCCGGGGGTGGGGGCTTCTGCAAAATATTACCAAAACGATCCTTCCTTTGGTGTGTGTCTGAGTTACGGGGGCACCCAGCAGCTGGCTGGATAAACATCAATATTGAGAACAATTTACAAGACTAGCAGGGATGCCAGCCTCTTTGAATTGTCTGCAAACAATTAAAGGCAATTCTAAAGAGGTCACAGGCAGGCAGAAAAGAATCCAGGTCTCTTCAAGCCTCAAACTGAAGGCGGCAATAAGCAAATCCGAGGAGGTGACAAGTAGCAGACAGCTCCTTTTGGCTTTGTTACAGAATTTTTTGGGGGGGGGGGGGGGGGTTAAAGACACTTTAATCAGGCCACGAAACTGCATTTCCCAGATTGGCGATGCTGCAGGATCCACCTACTGAAAAGTTGATTACACTTTCTCAACACGACCACTTCTCTCCCCTGACTCGTCTCGAAGTAATCTGCAACACGCTTGCATTAAATCAAAATGCGTCCTTTCCCCACAAATACTATTGCTCCAACTGTTCAAACGCAGCAGTTGCAATGTCGCTTTCTGTTAATCACTCCTTGTCAACGCCAATCCGTCTATTCGATCTGACAGCACACCTCCACGCTTAACACATTGAGATCAGTGCCGGAGTTCCTACATTATTGCTACGAACCGCACACCGAACAAGGCGAACACATTGAGATTCGGTGAATATTAAGAGCGGAGTTGGAAATGGAGTTGGAAATGGGTACAAGGGGGGGGGGGGGGGGGGTGGATGTTGACAATGGACACCTTGTGACGACAATTCTTTGTCCATATCTGACCATCAATGCAGCCGAAGTGAAGGGGGGGACGCAAAAGACTGGAACCAATTTGACCCTCCGTGCACTTCGAAACGCGTTAATTTAATCACTGCCCCATCAAAGTTTTAATAAAAGCCGGGCGCGAACACTCGGAACAGTGAATCCAATGACACAATAGCTCATTTGCAAAATAAATGATACCCCAAAAGAAAGCAAACCGAAACTAACACATCTGCACCAGGTCTGGCGTGGGGGGGGGGGGGGGGGGGAGGAGGAGGTATCCATGCAAATCAAAAGCAAATCCGTTGCACGACGAGACACGAAATACCTAGGATACAACACTTGACAACAGACAAAGAGGCAGCAGATGATGGGACAAAAGAGTACAATGCAATATTTGGAAAACAAGCAGCGCATTGTGTACAAAACAAAAACAAAAAAAAATCGGGGGTGGTGGTGGTGGGGGGGGGGGGGGGGGGGTTAGAAATACTTTTCTCCTGTCCTTCCACAAAAAAAATCCATATGGTTTTAATGCAACAAAAAAATCCCCCTTCTGAAGGTACGGGAACTAAGCTTACCAGAACACACACACACAAAAAGCGTTTAAAGTTTATGAAAGACGCAGAGAAAAAGGTAAGTAATAGACAAGGTTACTTACTGTGTGGTATTAGTAGCCAGCGAGGAGAGAAAGCTTGCTGCTTGCAGTAGGGAAAGAGAGAGGGTTAGAGAGAGAGAGAGAGAGAGAGAGAGAAGGGGCTGGTGGGGACAGGGGAGACCTCCAGGAGGCAGGGCTTCGCGCCGCTCTCTCCTCTCTGATTGTTAATTCTGCGCGAGCCGCTGAAGATACACTTCAAGACGCGAGGAAGGAAACAGGAAGAACGCGCGTCATAGTCTTTGTGACGTCACTTCGCCCAACCAATCGCCGCCGCCGCCGCTGCGGTCCAATGGGAAGAGACTTGGCGGTCGGCTTGAAAAATATTTCTTTCCAACCAATGGACGCGCTGTGGGGGGGGATCACGTGCCCCTCCTCCTCTCCCCCCCCCCCCCCCGCCACACACACACACACACACACCAGCCGCGCGCCTCCCGCCTTTCCTTTCAGCAAATTGGCAACTTTGGCTGGGGAATTTGAGCTGCGCGTCACAATAAACTCAAAGCTCCTTTTCATGAAAAAAAAGATTTTTTTTCTCTCTCGATTGTCATGTGTCTTGCCCGTCTTCGACTCGCAAGCATTGCCAACATCAGAGGGAAAGAACACAGGAGCTTTGCCACCCCTCCTCTACTCCCCCCCCCCCCCCAAAAAAAGAAAGTTTACAAAAAAGAACCCCTCTGACAACATTTACAGCAAACACACCAGTCTGCGTGTTTGAGGCGTTTATAAGGGACCATTGACGGAAAAGCCAAAGTAGCGTGGGGGGAAAAAAGATGCGCAATCAATATTGGGTCAGCTTCCGGACTCTATCATTGCGTGGTAGGGAAAGTTGGAAGTGAAGATAAACAAAGTGCTGCAAGGGGTTAACACCCGATATGGGATGTGTCAATGTTTCCAACGTGAAATCTCAAATTAGGCGCTAAAAGCCACAAGTGAGTTTTCAAGGGACGGTAACACCGAAGCTGGCGGTATGCAGTGGGAGCAGTGAAAATAACAGAAAGGTTAGGTAACTTTTTGCCTTCTGAAACCTGTACAATCGAACCAAAATAGTTCTGGATTTATACTGATGTCACCCGGTTCAATCATCGTCTTAGTTCTGGTTGTTAATTTTCCTAATTAAAAAAAAATCAAGGATCCCACAAAACACACAACAATGTTCATGTGTTAGTTATTTGACGAGGAGCGATGGCACTGTTTACGTCCGTGAGTCCTGAATATTGGTATTTTTGTGGAGCTGGCTGACGATTACAGTTAACCACAAGTTACTTTCTGCCTCGCTTGTATATTGTGATTGTTATGATGAAACCCACGAATCTGTTATTTATGGTGTAATTTGATAACATTCACCGTCGTGACGATAATCTGCGACATATCTAATGATAACAAATCAAAGACCTCACAGAATTTCTACCAGGTAATATGACTTTGGCTCGTGGATGTAATAGAATGTGGTGATGGAGAGAGAAAACATCTAAACAGGAATTAGGTTATATCGCACCTGCCAAGTGAGATTACTTCTAGGGAAGTATTTGCCATATTATTGAAAGTTGTAGCAACAAGTTGCGTACTGAGTATTTAATCCCTCAAATATTTTGCTCTCAATGACGAAACATCTCATCACACGCGTTTTCTTTTACCTAAAGCCCTATGAGGTTTAAAAGTAACTAAATCTACCTCCTCTCATTGCGAGTACCACACTTCTACACAGAGACATCTTATCAATCACAGCCGCCATAAACACAAGTGGGACACGGGTTTTCTGCCCCTCCTTGTTCCAGACCTGTCAAATATCAATCACAAGTGACAATTATGTGTTTTATTTTGACATATGGCGCTGTCAAAAAGAACACCGTTGCAAGTATTGAAATAGATTTCGATGCGTGCCAGTTCTATTGATCTTAAATGGTGCAGTGTATAACGGAATTCAACTTTTAATGACTAAGGCATCCATTCCTGTCAATGGTTCATGATCTGTTCTCCTGTGCAGAACATTTTTTAATCGATCTACTTAATGCTGGAGTACAGACCAATTTTTAAAAAATGAATAGAAACTAACATAATTTCTAATGACTAAATTGAAAAATCTACTCAGAAGCCCTATGAGTAAAAGTCATGCCAACTTATGAAGTGGTGGAAAGCAACTTTACCAGACTCCTCTGATGATTGTAGTTTTCTCGTTGGTCGGGCTATTTGGACACCTTGGCATAAATACTATACCTTGACTTCAACATAAGGAAGTGAAGTGACAGTTACTGATGTCAACCCAAACTTTTGTATACCGCAACAGTGATGGATCTCCAAATCCGGCTGGCTCCGTCTACTGTGCCATGCCATCCAAAAAGACCAAGCGGATCGAATAAGCATTTACCAACTTGAAATAATGAAGAAAAGAATAACACAGAATAGGTATTATCTAATTCAACAACTTTTATTTGCTTTAAAATAATGTTATGCTGAATAGATTTATGGATACGTTAAGGATATTGAGACTTTAATTGTTCAAAATGCTGATTGTTAAAAAGGGATCTGCCTTTTTCGTATGTGGGGCGTGCCATCACATTTAGTTAGACTATTTTAGCGTTCCATGTTAGATGACCAAAGAGAGCGTGTCATTGCATTTATGTCAATCAGGCAAAACATATTAGCGATTAATATATTTCAGGAATAGTTTGACACTAGTTACACGTAGTGTTCAAAATCATAATGGAACGGCCTTTCATTTTAATTGTAGTTTTGAAATCCAGGTTATGGTTACATGCAAATTCGCTGGTTTAAGACATAAATACCTAGATATATACACTATTGTTATATAAATTAGAAAGGAAACTGGAAAATGATACTTTAAATTCATAAGCATGAACTCCATGTTGTGCAAGCGGAAGATGTGTGGTAAGCGACCTGAAGGTAGGGTTAATGAGCAGTTGCGAGATAACATGCCTATCAGGGGGAGCGGTCATCTTTTAAGGTGTACCTGGACTTGCTGCAATAGAAGTAGCGCTAAATATGACTGTTGTTAAGTACATGTTCAGAGAGAAGACATCACAAGTAAACTATTAACCTAGAAACTCCAGACAGTTCAGCGTCGCGGCTATTGTAAAACTACACCCAGCTATTCTCTCCGAAATGTTTCGAGATAGAATAGTATGAATTTAGGATAAATTGTATTGCTGATTATTAATTGCGTAACCATTCCATGTGTGTAAACGTCTTGTCGTAATTAAGGCTATGTCTGCCCCGTGTTCATAGTCGGCTACTACCAGTCTACCGTTTTGGGAATTCCGTGTGTGTGTCCAGGCATTTCCAATCAGAGCAACATTCAATGACTTCTCCCATTGTACTCAGTATCTTTCGGTTTTATAATACTCTACAGGTGTCATTTGAAAGCCGCACTGCATTTTGTAGCTATGCTTTTCAAATTATATTTCTTCCCGGTAATTGATTTAAAATAAACATGAAGAGCCTCAGCAGATTGTTATGATGTACCTCACACAGTCATCAGTTATGAAATGGCCAGTTGAACTCTAGACGTTGAAAACACCCCATGCTATGTACTCAATAGATTTTCGCTGGTCACGTTGAAGGTTGCTTTGCACAATGAAAAAAAAAATATTTTTCACTTTCACAGAAACTGTGAAAAAAAACCATGTTGCTGGGGCATGGGACATGAATCAGGAAACAATTACAAGCAGGACTCGCATGGTCTTATTTTGTAGGCCATCTGCTTCTGCGTCGTAGTCGACGTGCAATGACCCGAAACTGACAGAAACTAACGGGCTGAGGACGTGAACGTTTGACTACCACGCGACTTCTTACTGACTCCCCTGTGAGGCATCTTTTGTACCCACCCCCTTCCCAACGCATCAGCTTTACAAAGCCCAAAAGTACTCAGTTTGATTTTGAGATGCAATTTAAGGAATGTTTGGATTCTTAGTTGATGCAGCTTTGAGATGCGGTGACCTCTTCTATCACCACAGAATCTACTCAAATTAAAGTGATACTTGAATTCGTGAATACTTTCCCGCCTACAGATTCTTCTCTTGCCATTATCCCTTGCGGTTCTCTGCGTTGTAAATGTAATCAAGATGACTGATACCAAATATATTTCGTGAAGCAGAGAGGCATCTTCAAAAATTCGTGAATTCCTCTGACCCTTTAATCCACGCTTCAACATTTCTCTTTTCTTATGTTGCTTCAAATATCTTTTCATTCATCAATCTTCTCTGAATCTAATTTTTAGCATATGTCAATAACTTAGATAATCTCAAGTCTTCTTTGTTTAGCATTGAGAATATCATTTTCACATCTGCACTTAAAAGGTTCTATTTATTACCAACTTCATTTTTGCAGTTCCAGAGATGTTGACAGCTGGAACAGTACCTTTGACGTATTTGTTACCTTTCTACCTATGTCATTAGATTATCCACAAAATATTTTGTGGAATACCAAGTTTTGTGGTGTTTATATGGTGTTTTGTGGAGTACTGCACATCATGCGAGATATATTGGCCTTCGAGAGGATGCAGCACAAATTCACTACAATGCTACCAGGGCTTCTAGGATTAAATTATTATAACGCATTCTATAAACTTGAACCATGAGCACTAAACATGGAGTGACACTCCAGTGCAGTATTAAAGGAGTGCTCGTCGGTGGACATAAAAAATCCAATATTTACCCCCGATCAACAATATAAAAACAGATTATCTGGCCTTTATTACTGTGCTGTTTGTGGGAGCTTGCTATGCACAAATTGGTTGTTGCATTTCCTACATTACAACAGTGACTACACTTCAAAAGTACTCCATTGGCTGTAAAGAATTTGGAGACATTCAAAGGTCATGAAACGTGTTATATGAATGCAAGTCTTTATTTTTTATGGTACCATTTTAAAGTAGAGCAGAGGAGTTCTACCAAGTGCCTTGTTCTGTGAAAAGTCTTTAACATGGTAAAGGATTTGAAAGGATATACTATCTGGTTTGATGGGGAATCAAAAATAATGCGGTGTTATCTTAAAATTGGAGTTCAGTGAGATCGGAAAAGTACTTTTTCACACAAAGGGTAGTAGGAATCTGGGATTGTCTCCCCAAAAGTTTGTGAATGCTAGGACAGTTGCAGCTTTCATTATTGAGATGCTCCTATGATTCTTCTTTATGCATTTACCACATTTGCATATTAGTCGCTCTGGTGTCAGTTTGGGGATTACTTACTGAGATTGCTTAGGACAGAGCAGGATGTGATAGAGGTGTTGAAAATCATGAAAGGTTTAAACTGAGTAAATAAGGAGAAACTGTTTGCGATGGCTGAAGGATCAGTAACCAGAGGAACATAGATTTAAGGTAATTAGCAAAAGAACCAGAGAAGCATGAAGAAAAACCTCTTTAAGCAATGAGTGATTAGGATTTGGAATACGCTACCTGATAGATTAGTGGATACAGATTCAAAAGTAGCCTTCGTTAGGGAATTAGATAATTACTCAAAGGAGAAAACATTCCAGGATATGATGAAATAATAGAGATATAGGACTAACTGCATTGCTCCTTGAAAGAACTGCTGCAGACTCAGTAGGCTTCATTATCGTACTGTTCTATGATTCCATGATATTATTCACTCTAAGTCCCATTTCCTTTGTACTGCAGATACCAATCTCAGACTGGTAGTTTTGAAATTGGTTCCAGTTCAGCACTACTCTGTTAATGCTGCCTTTCAGGAACTCCCATGTTTCCTACCCAGTGAGAATTCGTCACAGGATCTTACCATGCATACATACTACTCTTCATCTAGAAATCAATATTTAAGTGTTTAAAGGTTACAGGTAATGCTTCTACTCTGAGCATTTAAATTAATTCAGTTGGTCTAACAAGTATTCAGGGCATTTAGTAAAGCAGGTTTTTAAGGCACTGATTTTCACTCCACATGCTTTCAAATCAATGTGACTCCTGCGATCATCCTTGCGAGACTCTAACCTCTCCATGGTTAGGTCAGACCTCGATGCTGCATGTTTAGGAACTTTCATATGTATCAACAATGATAGGCAACATGAATAAGCATAGTACAATCAGCCCCTTGAACCTGTTTTGGCATTCAATTAAAGATGGCTGATCTGTATCTTAACTCCATTGGTTATGTAACTCTTGACAACTTGCTTAACATGTTCTATTAGTCTCAATTTTGAAATTTTCCTTTGACCTACTTCAACACCTCTTAGGTTGAGTGAGTTTCAGATTTCCTGCATCCTTTAGGTGTAGAAGTGCTTTCGGATATCAATCTATGAATGGCCTAGGTTGGATGTTAAGATTATGCCCGTTTGTTCTGGACTCACCCACCAGGGGAAATCATTTCCCTCTGTTTGTCAGCTGTGGCTCAAATGATGGCACTCTTTCCTCTGAGGCACAAGTTTTTGGGTTTAAAGCCCACTCCAGGGCGTAAGCACAAAAATCAAGGCTGATCCCCAGGTGCAGAGCTGTGGAAATGCTGTGCTGTCTTTCAGATGAGATGTTTAACCAAAGCCCCATCTGCCTCCTTGGGTGGATGTAGTAGATCCCTTGACCCTTTTTTGAAGAATAGAAGTGGAGTTTTCCATGGTATCCTGATCAATGTTCATCCCTCATATGGTATCCTGATCAATGTTCATCCCTCATTATCTGGTCATTATCACATTGCTCATTGTGGTTTTTGCCAAATTGGCTGCCATCTTTCCTATATGACAACAGTGACTACCCTTCATATATACTCAACTGACTGATAAGTGTGTTTCAGATGTCCAGTGGTTGTGAAAAATGCTACGTAAACACAAGTCTTTTTACTTTTTTCCTATCTCCTCAACTTTTTTAATCATCTTAAATGCTTCGAACCTATTTGTCTATGAGCATTATGAATTCCCTATAATAAGATACATGCACTCACTAAAGTTTTCATTTATAACTAACTTCAATGCACGTCAATGGTGCTGTAAGGGAATATTTTATAATGTTGTCCTTATATAGCAGTTGCTTTTTGTTTTTTGTTCATTACTCACACATTAATCTGAATAGACTTGTTTTACAAAATGGCAGTGTAATCTATTTTCTCTAGGTGGGATTCTGAATAAACATTTTTGAGGAACATTGTCACATTCATAATAGCTCTACCCCACTTGTAGAATTAAAAAAAAAATCCTTTCAATGATTTCAATGTAGATATAAAGAAGTTTGGAATTCTACAACAAATCATGAAGTGATTTTCACATGACTTTAGGTTAAAAGTTTTTTTTAATACAATCACTTGATTTTCTTTTACCAACAACCCCCTGCCCCCCCCCCCCCCCCCCCTCGCTCCTCTCTACAGTTAGCTGGAATATTTGAAGAAATATAGTTGGAGGTTTGGCGCAACTGCTTTATTGATCCACATCGAAATAACTAGTAAGGTTCCTCAATTACACCATGAAATAACATTTAGACAGCTCCTCCTGCTATGAAGTTGTTCTTAATGTTGTACAATACATCAAAGTTTTTATAAAAATCGCAATTTGAGAACATGGCTTTTCGAAAATGAATATTACCGAGTAGATAATGGAAATACTCGAGCTGTCTCCTCCTTTCTCCCAAATTGAGGACATATCGAGTAAGTAGATTGCGAGACGTGCTAACTTCGAGAGTTTCGATGAAAAATCATGATTATTGTGGCAGAATATAACGTGTTGCAAAGCAGATAAATGAGGCAATCGAATCCAGTAGTTACCTCTGAAGACATATTTACGGTTTCAGCGCGCATATTTAGAAATGCAAAAGGGAAAGATGAATTGAATTTTAATTTCATATCTCAAATTCGATTATTATCTGAGGGGTTGTTCATTTTCTGCATTGCCAGATTCAACTCTTTTTCCCACCATTTCATCATTTAAACTTCAAGTGTCTTTTTAACTCATTTAAATAAAAATAAAACCAACTTTCAGGGTCTTTCTTATTGTTCCACTCTGACCATGTTTTTTTTGTCTCTAACTTTCCTACATGGATTTTCCTATTCGGTTATAAATTGCCAAAGTAAATACAAATGTTGATTAGAAGGCGATTGCAACAGTTTCCAAGATGGAAGTAAATAACAATTCTCCCTGCGGTCACTCCGGATTGTAATGATTGTTTTGTATTCATTTTTAGCACTAGACTCTTTCCAAAACAGGTGTCTCCATTCTTGGCACTTTTTTTTTTGAAACGCGACGAATAATCTTGCATCAACCCCAGAGGCGCAATTCTGAGTAAATGGAAAAAACACACCAAAACATTAAAGGAACAATTGCTTAGAAAAGGAAGGCGCTGATGAGGTGTAGAGGAAACCTGTTTATTAACATTGGACACCTCTTATCACCGACTGCACACAGGACGTTCCAGATGGATAACCCGTATAATAATTAATATTTTTGCAACAATATTGTGCAGTGCCACCCCTTCATGTGGATTTCAGATTACCAGCAGCACGGTTCTGAGGTTACAGATTACGTTTGTTGTTCGCCCACACTATAATCTGACAGGGAACGCTACTTTATTTAAACTCCAGAGGGAGTTGGAAAGCACGTGCTGCTTTTGGCAGGCGCTCCTTATCAAAACAATTTGGATTTTGACGTTCTGCAATTTAAAGATCAGGCCACCTTTTGTGCCAAAGCGCGGATCGGGGAAAAATGTGTATTAATAAATGATTTTTTTTCCCCGCACCCGTCGATTGCAGCGTATCGCCCGAAATCCACAAATCATTTATTTCATTGGTCGGCGCCTTGTGTGCAACTGCATGGGCTATTTCTCCACAATGACATTACAGGGGTTCACAATGATTTTTCTCAAAAGTTTGAAGGCATTGCAAATTATTATTTTTTTTTAAATCTTGTTGGCCGACTATGAATATAATTGACAACGTTTTATAATTAATTTAACATTTAATGTATGATATTTTTTATTTGCAATCCATAAAACATCCTCAATGGCGTGGAGTAAAGTACAGCATTTTTGCCCCCATTACTTGGTCACTGGCAAGTTGTCAGACCCACCTTGCTCAAGTGTTAAACATTATTACAAAAGCAACATACTGTGGTTGCTGGAAATATGAAATAAGAGCAGAAAATGCTGAAATTACACTGGAGGTCAGTCAGCATCTGTGGAGAGAAACTGAGATAACGTTTCAGGTCGATGAAGACCCTTGACCAGAACCGCTCTTACTGTTAAGTACCACAATATGTAGGTCAGATTCTCTAGTACAGTACTGAAAGAACTGCATTGAGATAGCATCTTTCATGAACTCAGGACGCTGGAAAGCACTATACAACCAAGGAAGTACTTTTTGAACTGCAGTCACTGTTTTAATGGATGAACACAGCAGCCAGTTTTCATAAAACAAACAGAACTTCCCTGATCCAGAGGTGTGTGTTACCAATAGAACTGAAGTAATACCGAGTTGCCCCTTCAGGGTTAAACCAAGATGCCTTAATACATTTGGATTTTTATTCCAAATATTTTTCTTTGGTTCAGCAGTTCAGTGCATTCTACAGGTAAGAACATAAAAACTAGGAGCAGGAGTAGGCCATCTGGCCCCTCGAGCCTGCTCCGCCATTCAATAAGGTCATGGCTGATCTTAATGTTGTCCAGGGTCTTAGGTTCGATACCCAGCTTGGGTCACTGTCTGTGTGAAGTCTGCAGGTTCTCCCTGTGTCTGCATTGGTTTGCTTCGGGTGCTCCGGTTTCCTGCCACAAGTCCCATGCTGTTAGGTGAATTGGGCATTCTGAATTCTCCCTCAGTGTACCTGAACAGGCGCCGGAGTGTGGCGACTAGGGGCTTTTCACAGTAACTTCATTGCACTATTAATGTAAGCCTACTTGTGACAATAAAGATTATAATATTATTATTATATATTATTATATTGTATTATATAACCGGAGCACCTGGAGGAAACCCACGCAAAACATGCAGACTCCGCACAGACAGTGACCCAAGCCGGGAATCAAACCCAGGTCCCCAATATCTAGGACATGTCTTCATAGAGGTTAACCTGAAACACGTGTCCCTGTATTTTGTCCATTGGTTATATCACCATGTCATAATTTGCTTTTTCTTAAATTAAGACGGTGGTGAAATAAAAATTCCACTAGAAGATTTGTTTAGGCTGTAAACCACCAGCCAATTTATTAACCAGTAAATTGCTATGTGAACAATAGTCATGACATGTTCAGGGCAGATTTGTATTTAAAAAAATAATTATTACGTGATGTGGGCTTTGCTGGCTATGCCAGTATTTGTTTCCCAGCCCTAATTGCCCTTGCGAAGCATTTTTGCAGTGCTGCAGTCCATGTGGTGTAGGTACACCCATGTGCTAGGGAGGGAGTTCCAGGGTTTTTTCCCAGGTACAGTGAAGGAACAGCGATATATTTCCAAGTCAGGATGGTAAGTGACTTGGGGGGGAACCCGGAGCCCCCGGAGGAAATCCACGCAGACACGTGGTGTTCCCAGGTATCTGCTGCCCTTGTCCTCCTAGATGGTTGTGGTCATGGGTTTGAAAGTTGGTGCCTATGAAATCTTGGTGAGTTCCTGCTGCTACTGTGCATCAGTGGTGGAGGGAGTGAATGTTTTGTAGAAGGGGTGCCAATCAAGCGGGCTGCTTTGTCATCTATGGTGTTGAGCTTCTTGAGTGCTGTTGAAGATGCACTCATCCAGGCAAGTGGGGAGTATACTGTCACACTCCTGACTTGTGCCTTGTAGGTGGCGAACAGGCTTTGGGGAGTCAGGAGGTGAGTTGCATGCCGCAGGATTCCTAGCCTCTGACCTGGTCATGTGGCCTCTGTATTTATATGGTTAGTCCAGTTCTGTTTTTGGTCAATGGTATCCCCCCAGGATTTTGATAGTGGGGGATTCACTGATGGTAATGTCATTGAACGTCAAGTGGCGATGTTTAGATTCTCTCATTGGAGATGGTCATTGCGTGGCACTTGTGTGGCGCAAATGTTAATTGCCATTTGTCAGCCCAAGCCTGGATATGTCCAGGTCTTGTTGCATTTATCACATGGACTGCTTCAGTGTCTGAGGAATTGAGAATGGTGCTGAACATTGTGCAATGATCAGTGGTCATCTCCACATCTGACCTTATGTTGGAAGGAAGGTCCAGTTTAGCTCGGGCTCCTTGATGCCATACTTGGTCAAATGCTGCCTTGATGCGAAGGACAGTCACTCTCACTTCACCTCTGGAGTTCAGCTCTTTTGACCAAGGCTGTAAAGAGTCAGGAGCTGAGTGACCCTGGTGGAATCCAAACTGAGTATTAGTGGGCAGGTTATTGCTAAGTAAGTGCCACTTGATTGCACTGCTGATGACGTCTTCCATTACTTTACTGATGATTGAGAGTAGACTGATCGGGCGGTAATTGGCCTGGTTGAATTTGGCCTGCATTTGTGCACAGGACATACCTGATTTTTGCACATTGCCGAGTACATGCCAGTGTTGTAACTCTACTGGAACAGTTTGGTTAGGGGCGCAGCAAGTTCTGGAGCACAAGTCTGCAGTGCTTTTGCCAGAATATTGTCAGGGCCTTTGCAATATCCAGTGCCTTCAGCCGTTTCTTGATATCACACGGGGTCAATCGCATTCGCTGAGGACTGGCATCTGTGATTTTGGGGATCTCTGGAGAAGAGTGAGAGGGATCATCCACTCAGCACTTCTGGCTCAAGGTTATTGCAAATGCTTTAACCTTGTCTTTGGCACAGAAGTGTTGGGCACTTCCATCATTGAGGATGGGGATATTTGTGGAGCCTCCTCCTCCAGTGAGTTATTTAATTGACCACCATCATTCACAATTGGATGTGGCAGAATGGCAGAGCTTAGATCTGATCCATTGGGTGCGGGATTGCTTAGCCCCGTCTATCACCTGCTGCTTATGTTGTTTGGCATGCAAGGAATCCTATGTTATAGCTTCACCAAGTTGACACCTTATTTTTCTGTATGCCTGGTACTACCCCTGGCATGCCCTCCTGCACTCTTCATTGAATCAGGGTTAATCCACTGGCTTGGTGGTAATGATAGAGTGGGGGATGTGCCGGGCCCTGAGGTTACAGATTTTGGCTGGGTAAATGATTCCTCATGGATGCCCAGTCTTAAGTTGCTAGATCTGTTCTGAATCTAACCCATTTAGTGACATACAACACCACGATGGAGTGTGTCCTCAATGTGAATAATAATTAATGAATAATCTTTATTGTCACAAGTAGGTTTACATTGCAATGAAGTTATTGTGAAAAGCCCCTAGTCGCCACATTCCGGCGCCTGTTCAGTCGGGTATACAGAGAGAATTCAGAATGTCCAAATTACCTAACAGCACTTCTTTCGGGACTTGTGGGAGGAAACTGGAGCACCCGGAGGAAACCCGCACAGAAATGGGGAGAACGTGCAGACTCCACACAGACAGTGACCCAGCCGGGAATCGAACCTGGGACCCTGGAGCTGTAAAGCCACAGTGCTAACCACTGTGCTACCGTGCTGCCCACAAGATGGGACCTTGTCTCCACAAGGACTGTGTGGTGGTCACTCATACGATAGTGCCATGGATAATGCATCTGCTGCAGGCAGGTTGGTGAGGATAAGGTCCAGTATATTATTCCTTCTTATTGGTCCTCTCGCCACTTTTTGCAGACCCAGTCTAGCAGTTATGTCCTTTAGGACTCGGCCAGTAGTGGTGCTACCGAACCACTCTTGGTGATGGGCATTGAAGTCCCCTACCCAGAATACATTCTGCGCCCTTGTCGCCCTCAGTTCCTCCTCCAAGTGGTGTTCAACATGGAGGAGCACTGATTCATAAGCTGATGGTGAATGGGACGTCGTAATCAGTAGAAAGTTTCCTTGTCCATGTTTGGCCTGAAGCCATGAGTCTTCATGGGATCCAGAGTCACGTTGGAGACTGGGATGTTATCTGGAAGGAATGATTCCGTGAGTATGACTATGTCAGGCTATTGCTTGACTAATCTGTGAGACAGACCTCCCAATTTTGGCACAAGCTGAGTTTGCAGTTGTCATTTCCAGTGCCTAGGTAAATGCTGGATGTTCCATCTGGTTTCTTTCCTTTTAGATTTTGTAGCACTTTTGATACTGGCTTGCTACCCAATTTCAGAGCGTATTTAACATCACATTGCTGTGGATTTGGAGTCATGGTACCGTAAGGAAGGCAGATTTCCCTAAGGACATTCGTGAATCAGCTGGGTTCTTAACGACTATCGACAATAGTTTCATGGTCATCATTAAACTTTGAATTCCAGATATTTATTGGATTCAATTTCCATCATCTGCTATGGCAGGATTCAAACTCTTGTCCCCAGAGTATCACCCTGGATCTCTGGAGCAACAGTCCAGTGATAATAACACTCCACCACCGCTTCCCATGCCCTGGCCTGGGCCCCCCAAAATGCAGGCTCTCTGATTGATGTTTCTCACAGCCAATCAGTTACAGCCATACATTGCAAACCTGCCCAAAATTGAAAAGTCAATCACTATTTTCAGCCAAGCACAGAGAAGAGGGCAGGATGTATCTGACCTGCCGCAGCTCTCGGTTCAGCATAGCCACTCGTTCAGTGCTACATTACGCATGGTACAAGTAGCTAAGCATCTGAGCAGTGAGTATGGAATCAGGGAAGACCCATCCCATGGTGCCTGATGGGTATGCAGAGGCAGTTGGTGCTCAGTGTTCAGGAGTTCAAATCTGAGAAAGTGTGAGTGGGAGCGTCTATCACATAGGTGGATCTGGAATTGGAGATGCGTACCAGTAACCCCCAGGCCCGGGTGGAGGGAACCAGGCTTGCAGGCATGTAACCTCCTGTAGTCCGTCCACCTTCCTTCACCCCTCATTTCCCTTCTTCACACACGACCATCCTCCTTCACCCCATCCCCTCTTCACCCCCAACCCTCCTTCTTCACCCCCAACCCTCCTCCTTCACCCCCAACCCTCCTCCTTCATCCTCAGCCCCATCACCCCCTCCTTCACAGGGCAAGATAAATTTCATTGTTAATCCACTGCTACATAATCCTAATGTAATTTGCATATTTTTAATGAAAGAAACTACAATGCCAGTAGTCAGTGTCACCGTGAATCAAGGGTGCAGAAAGCTAATACAGCTGCTGGTAAATTAACCTTCCCAATAAAGTCAGTATTTTCTCGAAGGGATATCACAGAGAAAGATTGAGGGCACATGTTCACAATTGAATATATTTTTGTATGTGGACAGGAATTCTTCTTGTCATGGCATGTTAAACACCCAAAAAAGCAGAAACTGGTTGAGCTGTCCCAGATGCTGTGGCAGCTGTGCCTTGACACCCACAGTTTGAATGAATACTGAGCTGACCTAACTCTTCCAGAGCGTGCAGGTCTCAAGGCGCTGTCAGATGAGGGAGACAAGAGTTTTGGAGAGAGTTGTAGCCTTGCAGCGTCAATGAAATCTGCAGGAAAGAAGTTAAACTACTGACTGAAGAGGAATTCAATAGTAAAGAGAATTGGATTAGGTCCAGTTCAAAATGGAAGAAATCTAGAAGAAAGGATGACCTTAGATTGGGGGTGATTTGTGGCTTGGAGAGGTTCAGGTACAAGAGAGAGGGAAGAAAATTAGGAAAGAAAGTAAAGGCACAAAGGGGCATGATGCACTTTATGGTGATGTCTAGCTTTGGCTACGAAGGTAAGCAGCTTTGTTAGAAAACTTGACAATCAGTATATGAAGCACAAATAATTAAATTATATATGCAATTTTATTTCTTACTCATTAGTTTGTCCTGTTTGAATTTTGTGGGACTAATGGATTGAACTGTTTTATTTGGAATTTGCAGTGCATAATCCTTCAAGAGCTGCCGCAGCAGTCCCGCCCTTTTGCACTCTGATTTAACTAGAGGCTGAGTGAGTGGGGTGCTCAAGGCTCGGCTTGCATTGTAGAATGTGGTGATGGAACGGGACATATTGCAGATTTGTAGTAATTACGCACGTAACTATTCCAACTCCGAAGATGAAAGTTTATGGTGATGGCACAAAATGTCAATGTGAGCTAGGTGTGCCATTGCACTCTCAATTGCTGAGTAAGGGAATTTGTGGGTTCCAGCCTCACTCAAGGGCTGGAATAATATGCTCCATGCCCACAGCAGCAGGATATCTGGTTTGATGACATCAGATCGCGTTAGGATCATAAAATAGAATTATAGAATCCCTACAGTGCAGAAGGAGGCCATTCAGCCCATCAAGTCTACTCCTACCCTCTGAAAGAGCACCCCACCTAGGCCCACTCCGCTACCTTATCTTATTAACCCAACCTAACCTTATTGGGCACTAAGAAGCAATTTACCTTAGCCAATCCACCTTACCTGCACATCTTTGGACTGTGGGAGGAAATCAGAGCACCCAGAGGAAACCCATGTAGACACTGGGAGAATGTGCAAACTTCACACAGTCACCCAAGGTTGGAATTGAACCCGGGTCCCTGGCGCAGTGAGGTAGCAGTGCTAACCACTCTGTCACCAAGCTGCCCGCTGGTATGTGGGCTGTAACTCCCAGCACTGGGCAGTGGGAACCAGGCTTGCAGGCATGTAAACTCCCTGTACTCCATTCATCCAACAGACCACAATCAGTAAGAATGAACAACAACACCTCCTCCACAATAGTCCTCAACACCAGGGCCCTGCAAAGCTGCGTACTTAGCCCCCTACTCTACTCCCTGTACACACATGAATGCGTGGCAAAACTTGGTTCCAACTCCATCTACAAGTTTGCTGACGATACGACCATAGTGGGCGGGATCTCGAATAACGACGAGTCAGAATACAGGCGGGAGATAGAGAACCTAGTGGAGTGGCGTAGCGACCACAATCTCTCCCTCATTGCCAGCAAAACTAAAGAGCAGGTAATTGACTTCAAGAAGCAAAGTACTGTACACACCCCTGTCAGCATCAACAGGGCCGAGGTGGAGATGGTTAGCGGTTTCAAATTCCTAGGGGTGCACATCACCAAAAATCTGTCCTGGTCCACCCACGTCGACGCTACCACCAAGAAAGCACAACAGCGCCTATACTTCCTCAGGAAACTAAGGAAATTCGGCATGTCCACATTAACCCTTACCAACTTTTACAGGTGCACCATAGAAAGCATCCTATTGGGCTGCATCACAGCCTGGTATGGCAACTGCTCGGCCCAGGACTGCAAGAAACCTCAGAGAGTCGTGAACACCGCCCAGTCCATCACACAAACCTGCCTCCCATCTGTCATGATATTCAGGTAAACATCATGGTGCAAACATACATACATACTGATGGACAGATCAACGGACCAATCAATACACACACAACACCACAGCCAATCACAGGCAAGAGCATACACACTATAAAACGGGGAACACGACACTTCCCGCTGATTCCAGCAGGAGACAGCTCAGGGCACAGAGCTTACAGCAAGCCACTCAGACATCCACCATGTGCTGAGTGCCACTCCAAGATAGTGTTAGGGATAGGTCCACAGATTCAAGGCTAATGAACGAACCACAGTAACCAGTTTACCATTGTAAATATTGTTAGTAATAAAACTGAGTTGTACCATCCGCAACCGTGTTGGTTCGTCTGTAGCAGAGCACCCAACACGACATAGTACCAGGATTGGAACCCGGTAACTGTGAGACCTACCTACGAATCCTCAGGAATCCGCCATCCTGCGCCATGGACACTGTCAGCACGCTGCAGCCGTTACAAATCGCTGGAAACCTCGGCGTCAATTGGAAGCTGTTCAAACAGCGCTTCCAGTTCTTCCTAGAAGCCACCGAAAGGGAGTGCGCTTCGGACACCAGAAAAATCGCCCTCCTCTCCACGGCAGGGCAACACGCCATCCATGTTTACAACTCCCTGGTGTTCGCGGAAGGTGAGGACAAGACCAAGTACAAGACGGTCCTTCTCAAACTCGAGCAACACTTCAGCGTCGAGGTAAATGAGAGTTTCGAGAGGTATCTCTTCCAGCAGCGCCTGCAGGGTAAGGATGAGCCCTTTCAATCTTTCCTTACACACCTTTGTATCCTCGCGCAGTCCTGCGGTTACGACACCACCTCCGATTCAATGATGCGGGACCACATTGTTTTTGGGGTCACCTCGGGCGCCATACGCCAGCAACTCCTCAAAATTAAAGGCCTCACCCTAGCCTCCGCAATCGAAGCCTGTGCCCTTCATGAAAACGCGACCAGCCGCTACTCCCAATTTCAAGCGGCCGATTCGGCGTGGCAGGGGTCCTACGAACCCGAATCAGCAAGGCAGGCGTCCTACGAGGCCGAAAGGGTCCAGGCAATCGAGTTCCTGCCGGCCCGGATGAGGGCGGCCCGGATGAGGGCGGCCGTTTCGCACGCTTTCCGCGGCCTCTCGCGTTTGTGCGCGCCAAAAAAGACGTAGACGCAGAGGGACGTGATGCACAGGCGCGCTCGACGCAAGACCGAACTGTGCATGTGCGGTGGCGCAACGAACGCCATGACGTCACGACGTGCGGAAACTGCGGAGCCGCACATTTAAAGCGGCAATGTCCGGCAAAAAACCGACAATGCCTCCGCTGTGGCAAGATGGGCCACTACGCTGCCTGCTGTCGAGCAGCTCAACCTGCCAATGCTCCCCAATTCCGACAACCTCGCAGGGACGTGCGGACCATTCAGCCTCCGTACTACGAGTCGTGCCCAGACAATATCCAAACCTGTGACACAGACGACCGGGACGCCTTCCGTGTTGCGATCATTGATAGGAACCGGATGTCTCCAGGCAGGACCCACCAGCCGATGCCAGTGAACAGCGCCAATCCGGGTGATGAATGGTGTGCCACCCGAACGGTCAACCGATCACTGATAACATTCCGTCTGGACACTGGTGCCTCCACCAACCTAATAGCATGGTCAGCCTTCTCCGCCTTGAAGGTCAGACCACCAATTTGGCCATCCCGTTGCAAGATGGTCAACTACAATGGAAACGTTATCCCGGCCATGGGATCCTGCCAGCTCCAGGTGACACACAACACATACACGGCCACACTGTCCTTCGAAATAGTCGGATCATCAAAGGACTCCCTGCTAGGCCCACAGGCATGCAAGGTTCTCCACCTCGTACAGCGGGTCCACGCTCTGTCTCCAGAAGGCACATCAGACTTCCCAGATGCAGAATTCAGGGCACAGCTTCAATCGCTCCTTGCCCACAACCAGGAGGCATTCGAGGGCATGGGCACATTGCCCTATTACAGAATACGACTCAAACCGGACGCCACCCCGGTCATTCACGCACCTCGCAGGGTCCCAGCACCACTCAAAGACCACCTCAAGCAGCAGCTGCAGGATCTCCAGGACCAAGGGGTGCTATCCCGGGTCACGGTGCTCACACCATGGGTCAGCTCCATGGTGTGTGTGAAGAAGCCCTCTGGCGAACTCCGGATGTGCATTGACCCGAAAGACCTGAACAACAACATAATGAGGGAACACTACCCCATACCCAAACGGGAAGAGATCACGAGCGAAATGGCACGGGCTAAAATCTTTACAAAGCTGGATGCCTCAAAAGGTTTTTGGCAGATCCAACTGGACCAGTCCAGCAGGAAGCTGTGCACCTTCAACACTCCTTTTGGCAGGTTCTGCTACAACAAAATGCCGTTTGGCATCATCTCGGCATCCGAGGTCTTTCACAGGATCATGGAACAGATGATGGAGGGCATCGAAGGGGTGCGGGTCTACGTTGACGACGTCATCATCTGGTCCACCACACCACTGGAGCACATCAATCGTCTCCAGCGCTTCTTTACGCGGATACGGGAAAACGGCCTGTGCCTCAACCGAGCCAAGTGTTCTTTCGGCCAAACCGAGCTGAAGTTTCTGGTGGACCACATATCCCGGTCAGGGGTCCGTCCGGATGCAGACAAGGTGAGCGCCATTACAGCCATGCCGCAGCCGGCAGACAAGAAAGCAGTACTACGCTTCCTAGGCATGGTCAACTTCCTGGGGAAGTTCATTCCCAACCTTGCCTCCCACACAACGGCTCTTCGCCTCCTAGTCAAGAAGTCCACGGAGTTCCAGTGGCTGCCCGCACACCAGAAGGAATGGGAGGAGCTCAAAATTAAGCTCACCACAGGCCCGGTATTGGTGTTTTTCGACACATCTCGTGACACTAAAATTTTGACTGATGCCAGCCAGTCCGGCATTGGGGCAGTACTCCTACAGCGGAATGACACTGCGTCATGGGACCCGGTCGCCTATGCCTCGCGGGCCATGACCCCCACAGAACAGCGCTACGCGCAGATCGAAAGGGAGTGCCTGGGTTTGCTAACCGGAATAGACAAGTTCCATGACTAGAACATAGACATAGAAAATACAGCACAGAACAGGCCCTTCGGCCCACGATGTTGTGCCGAACCTTTATCCCAGATTAATCATAGATTATCATTGAATCCACAGTGCAGAAGGAGGCCATTCGGCCCCCCGAGACTGCACCAGCTCCCGGAAAGAGCACCCCACCCAAACCCAACACCTCCACCCAACACCAAGGGCAATTTTGGACACTAAAGGCAATTTATCATGGCCAATCCACCTAACCTGCACATCTTTGGACTGTGGGAGGAAACCGGAGCACCCGGAGGAAATCCACGCAGACACGGGGAGGACGTGCAGACTCCGCACAGACAGTGACCCAAGCCGGAATCGAACCTGGGACCCTGGAGCTGTGAAGCAATTGTGCTATCCACAATGCTACCGTGCTGCCCTTAAGAACAAATAAATCTACACTATATCATTTTACCGTAATCCATGTACCTATCCAATAGCTGCCTGAAGGTCCCTAATGTTTCCGACTCAACTACTTCCACAGGCAGTGCATTCCATGCTCCCACTACTCTCTGGGTAAAGAACCTACCTCTGATATCCCTCCTATATCTTCCACCTTTCACCTTAGATTTATGTCCCCTTGTAATGGTTTGTTCCACCCGGGGAAAAAGTCTCTTACTGTCTACTCTATCTATTCCCCTGATTATCTTATAAACCTCTATCAAGTCGCCCCTCATCCTTCTCCGTTCTAATGAGAAAAGGCCTAGCACCCTCAACCTTTCCTCGTAAGACCTACTCTCCATTCCAGGCAACATCCTGGTAAATCTTCTTTGCACCTTTTCCAAAGCTTCCACATCCTTCCTAAAATGAGGCGACCAGAACTGTACACAGTACTCCAAATGTCGCCTTACCAAAGTTTTGTACAGCTGCATCATCACCTCACGGCTCTTAAATTCAATCCCTCTGTTAATGAACGCGAGCACACCATAGGCCTTCTTCACAGCTCTATCCACTTGAGTGGCAACTTTCAAAGATGTATGAACATAGACCCCAAGATCTCTCTGCTCCTCCACATTGCCAAGAACTCTACCGTTAACCCTGTATTCCGCATTCATATTTGTCCTTCCAAAATGGACAACCTCACACTTTTCAGGGTTAAACTCCATCTGCCACTTCTCAGCCCAGCTCTGCATCCTATCTATGTCTCTTTGCAGCCGACAACAGCCCTCCTTACTATCCACAACTCCACCAATCTTCGAATTGTCTGCAAATTTACTGACCCACCCTTCAACTCCCTCATCCAAGTCATTAATAAAAATCACAAACAGCAGAGGACCCAGAACTGACCCCTGCGGTACGCCACTGGTAACTGGGATCCAGGCTGAATATTTGCCACCCACCACCACTCTCTGACTTCTATCGGTTAGCCCGTTCGTTATCCAACTGGCCAAATTTCCCACTATCCCATGCCTCCTTACTTTCTGCAGAAGCCTACCATGGGGAACCTTATCAAATGCCTTACTAAAATCCATGTACACTACATCCACTGCTTTACCTTCATCCACATGCTTTGTCACCTCCTCAAAGAATTCAATAAGACTTGTAAGGCAAGACCTACCCCTCACAAATCCGTGCTGACTATCCCTAATCAAGCAGTGTCTTTCCAGATGCTCAGAAATCCTAACCTTCAGTACCCTTTCCATTATTTTGCCTACCACCGAAGTAAGACGAACTGGCCTGTAATTCTCAGGGTTATCCCTAGTCCCTTTTTTGAACAGGGGCACGACATTCGCCACTCTCCAATCCCCTGGTACCACCCCTGTTGACAGTGAGGATGAAAAGATCATTGCCAACGGCTCTGCAATTTCATCTCTTGCTTCCCATAGAATCCTTGGATATATCCCGTCAGGCCCGGGGGACTTGTCTATCCTCAAGTTTTTCAAAATGCCCAACACATCTTCCTTCCTAACAAGTATTTCCTTGAGCTTACCAATCTGTTTCACACTGTCCTCTCCAACAATATCGCCCCTCTCATTTGTAAATACAGAAGAAAAGTACTCATTCAAGACCTCTCCTATCTCTTCAGACTCAATACACAATCTCCCGCTACTGTCCTTGATCGGTCCTAACCTCGTTCTAGTCATTCTCATATTTCTCACATATGTGTAAAAGGCCTTGGGGTTTTCCTTGATCCTACCCGCCAAAGATTGTTCATGCCCTCTCTTAGCTCTCCTAATCCCTTTCTTCAGTTCCCTCCTGGCTATCTTGTATCCCTCCAATGCCCTGTCTGAACCTTGTTTCCTCAGCCTTACATAAGTCTCCTTTTTCCTCTTAACAAGACATTCAACCTCTCTTGTCAACCATGGTTCCCTCACTCGACCATCTCTTCCCTGCCTGACAGGGACATACATATCAAGGACACGTAGTACCTGTTCCTTGAACAAGTTCCACATTTCACTTGTATCCTTCCCTGACAGCCTATGTTCCCAACTTATGCACTTCAATTCTTGTCTGACAACATCGTATTTACCCTTCCCCTAATTGTATATCTTGCCCTGTTGCACGCACCTATCCCTCTCCATTACTAAAGTGAAAGTCACAGAATTATGGTCACTATCTCCAAAATGCTCCCCCACTAACAAATCTATCACTTGCCCTGGTTCATTACCAAGTACTAAATCCAATATTGCCTCTCCTCTGGTCGGACAATCTACATACTGTGTTAGAAAAGCTTCCTGGACACACTGCACAAACACCACCCCATCCAAACTATTTGATCTAAAGAGTTTCCACTCAATATTTGGGAAGTTAAAGTCACCCATGACTACTACCCTGTGACTTCTGCACCTTTCCAAAATCTGTTTCCCAATCTGTTCCTCCGCATCTCTGCTACTATTGGGGGGCCTATAGAAAACTCCTAACAAGGTGACTGCTCCTTTCCTATTTCTGACTTCAACCCATACTACCTCATTAGGGTGATACTCCTCGAACTGCCTTTCTGCAGCTGTTATACTATCTCTAATTAACAATGCCACCCCCCCCCCCCCCATCTCTGTTACCACCCTCCCTAATCTTATTGAAACATCTATAACCAGGGACCTCCAACAACCATTTATGCCCCTCTTCTATTCAAGTTTCCCTGATGGCCACCACATCGTAGTCCCAAGTACCGATCCATGCCTTAAGTTCACCCACCTTATTCCTGATGCTTCTTGCGTTGAAGTATACACACTTCAACCCATCTCCGTGCCTGCAAGTACTCTCCTTTGTCAGTGTTCCCTTCCCCACTGCCTCATTACACGCTTTGGCGTCCTGAATATCGGCTACCTTAGTTGCTGGACTACAAATCCGGTTCCCATTCCCCTGCCAAATTAGTTTAAACCCTCCCGAAGAGTACTAGAAAACCTCCCTCCCAGGATATTGGTGCCCCTCTGGTTCAGATGCAACCTGTCCTGCTTGTACAGGTCCCACCTTCCCCAGAATGTGCTCCAATTATCCAAATACCTGAAGCCCTCCCTCCTACACCATTCCTGCAGCCACGTGTTCAACTGCACTCTCTCCCTATTCCTAGCCTCGCTATCACGTGGCACCGGCAACAAACCAGAGATGGCAACTCTGTCTGTCCTGGCTTTTAACTTCCAGCCTAACTCCCTAAACTTGTTTATTACCTCCACACCCCTTTTTCTACCTATCTCGTTGGTACCAATGTGCACCACGACTTCTGGCTGCTCCCCCTCCCCCTTAAGGATCCTGAAGACACGATCCGAGACATCCCTGGCCCTGGCACCCGGGAGGCAACATACCTTCCGGGAGTCTCGCTCGCGACCACAGAATCTCCTATCTATTCCCCTAACCATTGAATCTCCTACAACTATTGCTTTTCTATTCTCCCCCCTTCCCTTCTGAGCCCCAGAGCCAGACTCAGTGCCAGAGACCTGGCCGCTAGGGCCTTCCCCCGGTAGGTCATCCCCCCCAACAGCATCCAAAACGGTACACTTGTTTTGAAGGGGAACGGCCACGAGGGATCCCTGCACTGTCTGCCTGTTTTTTTTTTTTTCCCCTGACTGTAACCCAGCTAGTCTTGTCCTGTACCTTGGGTGTGGTTACCTCCCTGTAACTCTTCTCAATCACCCCCTCTGCCTCCCGGATGATCCGAAGTTCATCCATCTTCAGCTCCAGTTCCCTAACACGTGTATGGTCTCCCCCAGTTTACCGTTGAGACTGACTATCGCCCCCTGGTCAGCATCATACATAAGGACCTGAACGAGATGACCCCTCGCCTCCAGCGCATCCTACTCAAACTCAAGAGGTACGACTTCCAACTGGTCTACACCCCGGGAAAGGACCTTATCATTGCGGATGCCCTATCTAGAGCAGTGAGCACACCGCCCGACTCGGAGGGGTTCGTCTGTCAGGTCGAAGCGCAGGTGGCCTTCACATTGGCAAATCTGCCAGCCGATGACTCCAGTCTGGCCCGTATTCGCCGGGAGACTGCGGCTGACCCCGTTCAACAACGTATGATGCACCACATGATGGGAGGGTGGCTCAAAGGACAGTGCCCACAGTTCTACAATGTCCGGGACGACTTGGCCGTTATTGATGGTGTCCTCCTAAAGCTGGACCGGATTGTGATTCCACACAGCATGCACAAGCTGGTCCTCGACCAACTACACGAAGGCCATCTGGGGGTCGAGAAGTGCAGACGGAGGGCCCGAGAGGTGGTATACTGGCCGGGCATCAGTGATGACTTTGCCAATATGGTGCTCAACTGCCCCACCTGCCAAAGGTTTCAGCCGGCGCAACCTCAAGAAACGCTTCAGCCCCATGAGCTGGTGACATCCCCCTGGGCGAAGGTGGGTGTGGACCTTTTTCACGCACTCGGCAGGGACTATGTAATCATCATAGATTACTTTTCCAACTATCCAGAGGTCATACGCCTGCACGATTTGACATCGTCCGCTGTCATAAGGGCCTGCAAAGACACCTTCGCACGCCACAGCATTCCGATTACTGTCATGTCGGACAATGGGCCCTGTTCTGCCAGCCAGGAATGGTCTTCCTTTGATGCTTCGTATGGCTTCACACACGTGACGTCCAGCCCTCTGCATCCCCAGTCCAATGGAAAGGCGGAGAAGGGAGTTCACATCGTCAAGCGGCTCCTCTGCAAGGCTGCTGCTGCTGGATCGGATTTCTGCCTAGCCCTGCTAGCCTATCGCTCGGCCCCACTAGCCACTGGCCTCTCACCAGCCCAGCTGTTGATGGGTCGCGCCCTCAGGACCACTGTGCCGTCCATTCTGGTCCCCACAACCAACCATGCTCCAGTACTGCACAGGATGCGACAGCAGCGCGTTTGCCAGAAGGTGGCACATGACACATGGGCAACTGATCTTCCCGCCCTGGCGCTTGGGGACGACGTCCGCATCCACCTACCAGAAGGTGGCTGGTCAGCACCTGCCGAAGTTCTCCGACGCGTTCCTGGTTCGCATGCCTGATGGCTCCATTCGCAGGCGTAATCGCCGGGCTCTTCGCCTGCTTCCACGCTCGCTACGGGAACTTACACCGGTGCCACGCCCTCCTGTTGTTCCTGATGTCGACTTCGTGGAGCTTCCTGCCACCATGCCCATTCCGTCATCACCCGTGGCCAGGCCCATTCCTCAGCCGGTGAATCCTGACCCACCCTTGAGGCGGTCAACCCGAATTCGTCAGCCACCTACTAGGCTGGACTTATGAGCCTGTTTGAACATTGAACTCACTGATGTATCATACCACTGTGTTAATATGTTTCTCTTTTTCCTTGTCGTTACAGGAGTTTGTTTTGACGTTTAACATTTCCACGTGTTTTGTTTATGGTACAACCTCGTTGCTATGTCGCACCTGACATCGCCCCATGTATATAGTTTAGCCTCATGTACATGCTGTAGATATTGCACACACACACATTCAGCTGCACTCAGTACACATCTCTATTTATAACCACATAGGCACATGTTCTTGTAAAAAAGGGGGGATGTCATGATATTCAGGTAAACATCATGGTGCAAACATACATACATACTGATGGACAGATCAACGGACCAATCAATACACACACAACACCACAGCTAATCACAGGCAAGAGCATACACACTATAAAATGCGGAACACAACACTTCCCGCTGATTCCAGCAGGAGACAGCTCAGGGCACAGAGCTTACAGCAAGCCACTCAGACATCCACCATGTGCTGAGTGCCACTCCAAGATAGTGTTCGGGATAGGTCCACAGATTCAAGGCTAATGAACGAACCACAGTAACCAGTTTACCATTGTAAATATTGTTAGTAATAAAACTGAGTTGCACCATCCGCAACTGTGTTGGTTCGTCTGTGTAGCAGAGCACCCAACACAACACCATCCATTGACTCCATCTACACCTCCCGCTGCCTGGGGAAAGCGGGCAGCATAATCAAAGATCCCTCCCACCCGGCTTACTCACTCTTCCAACTTCTTCCATCGGGCAGGAGATACAGAAGTCTGAGAACACGCACGAACAGACTCAAAAATAGCTTCTTCCCCACTGTCACCAGACTCCTAAATGACCCTTTTATGGACTGACCTCATTAACACTACACCATGTATGCTTCATCCGATGCCAGTGCTTATGTAGTTACATTGTATATGTTGTGTTGCCCTATTATGTATTTTCTTTTATTCTCTTTTCTTCCCATGTATTTAATGATCTGTTGAGCTGCTCGCAGAAAAATACTTTTCACTGTACCTCGGTACACGTGACAAGAAACAAATCCAATCCAATCCAACCCTCCTTCCTGAGTAGTAAAAACGGTAGCAAAAATAAAATTATATTCTGAATGGCCATAAATTAGAAGAGGGGAATGTCAATGAGACCTGGGTGTCCTCATGCACCAGTCAGTGAAAGTACAGCGAGCAGTAAAGAAGGCAAATGGTATGTTGGCATTCATAGCGAGAGAATGCGAGTACAAGAGCAGGGATGCCTTGCTGCAATTATACAGGGCCTTGCTGAGACCACACCTGGAATAGTGTGTGCAGTTTTGGTCTCCTTATTGGAGGAAGGATGTTCCAGCAATAGAGGGAGTGCAGCGAAGGTTTACCAGACTGATGTATGATGAGAGATTGAATCGGTTAGGATTGTAAAGAAAAAAAAAGATCCTTTGTTGTCACAAGTAGGCTTACATTAACACTGCAATGAAGTTACTGTGAAAGCCCCTGGTCGCCGTGTCCCGGCACCTGTTTGGGTACACAGAGGGAGAATTCAGAATTCTCAGCTGGTATGTGAATTAAACCCGCACTGCTGGCCTCGTTCTGCATCACAAACCAGCTGTCTAGCTCACTGAGCTAAACCAGCCCTGCTATTCGCTGCAGTTCAGAAGAATGATGGAGTCCTCATAGAAACATATAAAATTCTAACAGGACTCGACAGGATAGATGCAGGAAGGATGTTCCCGATGATGGGTATGTCCAGAACCAGGGGTCACAGTCTGAGGATTCGGAGTAGACCACTTAGGACAGAGATGAGGCGACATTTCTTCACCCAGAGAGTGCTGCACCTGTGGAATTCGTTACTACAGGAAATAACTGAAGCCAATACTTTGTAAGTTTTCAAGAAGCAGTCGCACTTAGATTTAGATTTACATTTATTTTCACGTGTACTGTTGCTAACTTTTGGTTGGTTCAATTGGCTCTGTTTTATAACCTTTGCTCTGGAGTCGCCAGGTATCTTTATGATACTGCCATGAGGTTCAAGTTCAAACAATGATCAATAACTCAATACACCAATTAGTAAGATTCAAATCAAAGCACATTTATTATACACAGTAAATCGCTACTCATGCATAAATTCTACTTCTAAGCTATTTCTACAACTAACAGGCCTATACTTAGCTTCGGACTGGCCCACCAGGTCAGGGGAAGAAATGGCCTTTCGTTCGGGTTCTGAGTCTGCGGGATTCAAAAGCTGGTATGGACTGGTAGCTAGGAGCGCCTATCTCGTAGCGAGTGTTGATTTGAGACTTACGTTCTTCGGCGGAAGCTGAACGGGTCACTGTCAAGGGTTGGTGCGTGTTGCTGAGTGACCCTGTCAAGAAGGACGATTTGAACTTGGGGGCTTTACTTTATAGTCCCCAGGGGCTTCCCGCCTTTCGGGGCGGACCCCGTACCTGGTTCCAGGTGATTGGACTTTGTTCCAATCGCTTGGTTCGATTTCTCCAATACTGGAGCAGTTCCCTGATCGATGGGCGGTCTTTGGGTGTCCGTTTACCTCTTTTGTGTTGGCTCCTGCTGGCGCCGAGGAGTCTGGCTTGGCCTTGTTTATCTCAAATGTTTCAATTGTTCCCGGTGATCGCTCATTAATATGTAGATGGCCGCTACATTATTATGCAGATGGCCACTTGTATCGATGCTGTCTGGGCTTTTGCAGAGTTTAATACACAGTAAACCTGCACCTGCTAGTTTCTGCCTGTGTTGGCTGAATTTCCCTTCACCCTTTGCTGTTCTCCATTTTACATCGGGAATTGACCAACTCAGGTGGCTACACACCCTCCTTGTGATCCTAACGCGAAGCGTGAAGGATCACATAACTGCGTTGTTCTTCATTCCCTGACCCGGCGAGCACTCTTCTATGGCCTCTACACTGACCATAACTATGCAAAAAAATTTTAATTGACAATTCTGAGGGGCGCTATGTCAAACAGGGACATGCATTACAAAATAAGAAAATCGGGTACCTCTCACTATCCTTAATAAACTACACTCACTCAAACATTCAATCATACTCACTTCCTAAACAATACACACAAAATCATAGCAGCATTATACACATTTTCCTGGCTTGGCAGTTAAGCTCAGGATTGTGCAATCGCTCATGAAACATTTCTTTCTTCACAAAAAAACGCAAGTGAATGCTCTTTATTATAGATCGTGGGGGTCGGGGGTCTGGTCGTATCTGAAAATAGGGGATCTTATCCTATATACTGGGGTGCGAGCGCGGTAGGCTCTCCTTCTCCATTTCCTCAGACAAATAGTCTGCACGATGCAGCAGAGTATCGCCAATACCAATAGGGATTCTATCAAGTAGGACAGGTTACAAACCTGTCACACCAAGATGGTGTGGTGTCGCTTGTGACTGGGCTCTGGGTACTATGGGGAAGTGAATAATTAACGGCTGGGGGGGGGGGTTGAGGTCAGGGGGTTCGCGTTCGCATGAAACCAAATGTCCATTATGGTGATGAGCAACACGGAGGAAGTCCTCATGGTTCTTCTTCTCTCTTTTCTCTTCTCTTCTCTTCTCTTCTCTTCTCTGGTCCTGGAGCTTCTGGAGTTCTGTGGGATCAAGCACAGTGTCTGTTACTATCTTGGTTTAATATCTCGTATAATAGCCTGTCTGACCTTTAGTGCCAATTACTCCCTTCATAATTGGTCACTATGTGTGACTCCCTCATTTTTTTTTTAAACTGAATTTCAGGACAAGACATACTTACAAATACTGAACCAGTGCGAGCCGTCTCGCAGGCTGTGCGATTTACCATCCAAATGTTTGAGGATGTAAATAGCAGAGGGTTGGCAACCTAAGGGTTACCTGAAAACAAACCAAAACTTTTTTTTGAGCAAAATTGCCGAAATGAGGTGCGTATGGGCCGCGACGGGTAAGATTTGGATGGAATCCCCGGGTAGGACGGCGACCAATGCCGTGTGTGCTCTACCCGAGCATAGCTGACCAGAGGGGGGTTCCCAGGCAGGGCTGGTCCCAATGCCGTTTCTCCACTGCCTGAGCAACCGACAAGAACAGGCAAGAAATGTAGTCATCGTGGGGGGTTGCCGTATTGGTTCTTCCTTCGAACCAGAAGGGCAGTTACGAACGGGGGTCTGTGTATCTGTCAACAGACAAGTTCCTCTGAACTGGCGTCTGGGGCATTAACAAGTCTCTGCGGACAAACTAGTTCCTCAGAACTAGTGTCCGAGACAAACTAGTTTCTCTGACTGCCAGTGGGCGTCGGAAGGGTGGTGGCGTGGGGCCGTGGGAAAAAATAATTTCCGGTCTTACATACAACATTGAACAGTACAACTACGAACAACATAAAACATGCTGCAGGTTCCATCAGAAAGGACACCGTCTTCTTCCAAGCGGTTCCTTTTTAAAACATCATCTGGACACCTCAGTTATCAGTTGCGAACAGGGTCGCAAAAGGGTTCTCATTTTGGGAGTCAGACTCAAAGTCGTCATCTTCTCCCGGATGCCAAACTCTCAAGTGTATCAGGGCTGATAGGGCTGCTTGATGTGATTTGGGATCGCTCTCGTCATTCTGGACGAGTCTGTATGAATTATCTCGGTGCCAAAAGGTGGTGTCTATTTCTGTGGGGACGAAATCGGGGTCATCATTGTAGGTCAGTGGTCGGTGGTGGGGTTTGTTTAGGAAAGTGATCATTGAAGGAAAAAACATACAAAGTGGCAAAAATTAGTGGGAGACTAGAGGACTGGGAAGTCTTTAGGGGACAACAGAAAGCTACTAAAAAAGCCATAAAGAATAGTAAGGTAGACTATGAAAGTAAACTGGCTCAGAACATAAAAGCAGATAGTAAAAGCTTCTACAAATATATAAGATAAAAAAGGGTGGCGAAGGTAAATATTGGTCCTTTGGAAGATGAGAAGGGAGATTTATTAATAGGAGATGGGGGATTGGCTGAGGAGCTGAACAGGTTTTTTGGGTCAGTCTTCACAGTGGAGGACACAAATAACATGCCAGTGACTGATGGAAATAAGGATATGATAGGTGAGGACCTTGAGATGATTGTAATCACTAAGGAGGCAGTATTGGGCAAGCTAATGGGGCTAAAGGTAGACAAGTCTCCTGGCCCTGATGGGATGCATCCCAGAGTGTTAAAAGAGATGGCTAGGGAAACTGTAAACGCACTCGTGATAATTTATCAAAATTCACTAGACTCTGGGGTGGTCCCAGAGGATTGGAAAGTAGCAAACGTGACACCACTCTTTAAAAAAGGAGGTCGGCAGAAAGCGGGTAATTATAGGCCGGTAAGCTTAACTTCGGTTGTAGGGAAAGTGCTGGAATCTATCATTAAGGAGGAAATAGCGGGGCACCTGGAGGGAAATTGCCCCATTGGGCAGACGCAGCATGGGTTCACAAAGGGTAGGTCGTGTCTGACTAATTTGGTAGAATTTTTTGAAGACGTTACCAGTGCAGTAAATAACGGGGAGCCAATGGATGTGGTATATCTGGATTTCCAGAAAGCTTTTGACAAGGTGCCACACAAAAGGTTGCTGCATAAACTAAAGGTGCATGGCATTGAGGGTAAAGTGGTAGCATGGGTAGAGGATTGGTTAACTAACAGAAAGCAGAGAGTGGGGATAAATGGGTGTTTCTCTGGTTGGCAACCTGTAACTAGTGGGGTCCCTCAAGGATCAGTGTTGGGCCCGCAGTTGTTCACAATTTACATAGTCGATTTGGAGCTGGGGACCAAGTGCAATGTGTCCAAGTTTGCAGATGACACTAAGATGAGTGGTAAAGCAAAAAGTGCAGAGGATACCGGAAGTCTGCAGAAGGATTTGGATAGGTTAGGTGAATGGGCTAGGGTCTGGCAGATGGAATTCAATGTTGCCAAGTGTGAGGCTATCCATTTTGGGAGGAATAACAGCAGAATGGTTTATTATTTAAACGGTAAGATGTTAAAACATGCTGCTGTGCAGAGGGACCTGGGTGTGCTGGTGCACGAGTCGCAAAAAGTTGGTGTGCAGGTGCAACAGGTGATTAAGAAGTCTATTCGAGTTTTGTCTTTCATTGCTAGAGGGATGGAGTTCAAGACTAGTGAGGTTATGCTGCAATTGTATAGGGTGTTGGTGAGGCCGCATCTGGAGTATTGTGTTCAGTTTTGGTCTCCTTTCCTGAGAAAGGACATATTGGTACTGGAGGGAGTACAGAGGAGATTCACTAGGTTGATCCCAGAGTTGAGGAGATTAGATTATGATGAGAGGTTGAGTAGACTGGGACTGTACTCATTGGAGTTTAGAAGGATGCGGGGGGATCTTATTGAGACATATAAAATTATGAAGGGAATAGATAGGATAGATGCGGGAAGGTTGTTTCCACTGGTCGGGGAAAGCAGAACTAGGGGGCATAGCCTCAAAATAAGGGGAGATAGATTTAGGACGGAGTGTAGGAGGAACTTCTTCACCCAAAGGGTTGTGAATCTCTGGAATTCCTTGCCCAGTGAAGCAGTTGAGGCTCCTTCTCTAAACGTTTTTAAGAAAAAGATAGATGCCTTTCTAAAGAATAAAGGGATTCGGGGATATGGTGTACGGGCCGGAGAGTGGAGCTGAGTCCACAAAGATCATCCATGATCTCATTAAATGGCGGAGCAGGCTCGAAGGGCCAGATGACCTACTCCTGTTCCTAGTTCTTAAGTTCTTATGTTCTTATGACGGGATCACTCGAATCGTGGTCAGATTCGCTGGGTGTGGGTCCTGTTGCATGGGGATAGTAGGGAGGTGTGCTGTGGCTATTGTCCGAGTCACAGTCGCTGTCGCTGCTGCTGATGTCTGTGGGCGTTACGGGCGGAGTGTATATTTCAGGGGTGGAGTCGAGGTTGTGTCCGTGGCTGGGGTGGACGTGTTGGGGGAGGGTGGGGTTACATTGGCTGTGGGCGGGGCGTGGTCTGCTACGTCGAGCATGACGTAGTGTGTGTGGTTAGACTGTGTTCCATATGCCTTAAGCTGGTTGATATGGAACCACGCAGTCTTTCCATTGGGGTACTTTATTTTGTAGATGGAAGGGCTTACTTTGTCCGCAATGGAGTATGGACCCGAATATTTAAGTGACAGGAATGTGCTGGGGTTGTATACAGAGAGCATGACTTGCTGTTCTACACTGAACTCAGTCGCATGGACTGTCTTATCGAAACAGGCCTTGCTCTGTTTCTTTCTTGTGCCCAATTTCACTGCAGCTGCTAGCTGAGCCGTTTTTACATTCGCTACCAGTTGTTCTACTGCTTTCACGTGTGTGAGGGCCGTCAACTCGGGGCTGGTCAAGTCCAATCCTAATAAAAATTCTGTGCCTTTCATGGGCCGTCCGGTCATGAGGGTGTGTGGGATGTAACCTGTAGAAGTTGAAACTATATTTCGCAAAAACATCAGCGCAAAAAGGAGGACTGAATCCCAAGTGGTGTTGTTTTGCTGGACCATTTTCCTAAGGGTAGCTTTTAGGGTCCGATTCATGCGCTCCACGATACCACTTGACTGGGGGTGGTACGCGATGTTGAAATTTTGGGTAATGCCAAATATCGTGAGGACGTTCTTCATGACACGTTCCGTAAAATGGGAACCTTGGTCGGATTCAATGCTGCGGGGGAGTCCCCATCTCGTAAAGATGTGGTGTGTTAGGATCTTCGCTGTGGTCTTTGCCGTGTTCGTTCTGGATGGGAATGCTTCCACCCATTTTGTAAACGTGTCTATCACCACGAGTACATATTTATCACCATTCCTGCAAGGGGGCAATGGTCCTATAAAATCAATCTGGAGGTTAGTCCAGGGGCCATTAACGGGTCGGGTGTGACTAAGCTGAGCCTTTTTTGCGTATCTGTCCGGGTTGTTCTGGGCACAGATAAGGCAATTCTCAACGTAGTGAGTTACGTCATCTTTTAAACTCGGCCACCAACAGAGCTGCCTGAGGTGGGCTGTAGTGGGATCAATTCCCTGATGTCCATGACCGTCATGGAACAAACAAATGAGCTGATTCCTGTCTTGTTCAGGAACCACATGAAGGGTGTCTTTTAACACCACACCGTCATGTGTGGTCAGAGCATTTTTAAATCTATCATAGGGGGCTGGATAGTTTCCTTTCAAAGTCTCCCTGAGATTGCTATCCTGCTTCTGGACCTGCACTAAATCCTCGATATTAGTCTGCGAGACCTGAACTGCATTCACTGGTGCGGTTTCGGGGGGTATCCAAAAATATCCGTGCCTGGAACCTGCTTTTGCAAGTGCACCGGCTTTTACATTTCCAGTGGGGGGAGGAACGATGGTGACTACGAATTGTAACTATTCCAAAAGTCCTGTTCCGTGCTCGCTCTAAAATGCGACGGAGCAATGGGGCTGAAGGGAGGGGTTTTCCGTCTGCGGAAACAAATCTTGCTTTCCACAGGGGTAGGAATTCCGTAAGGCTGTTGCAGACATAGAGGCTGTCCGAATATATGTCTGCTGGGCTGGGGAAAGAATCTGGGTGTTCTACTATGTATGCAATGGCCGCAAGTTCTGCTGCCTGCGCGCCTAAGTGTCCTGGAAGTTTTATTGCTATTTCGTCTAGGGCGCATCCCTGCGCGTCCTCGGCATAAATGCCGCATCCTGTTATGCGCTTCCCTTCTAATATTGTGGAAGATCCATCCACATATATCCTAATGGGTTCGTACGTGGCTGTGTGCTTGGGGCTCTGGGTTGAACTACCTATCTTTCTGGGGGGTGTTTCAGCAATAAAGGGGCCTGTGTTGTGGTGTGGAGAGATAATTTCACATTCATGGGGGGTTCTGGGGTACTATAGGTTATCGGCTAAAAAAGTGTGGGTCTTGGTCCTTTTAACAGTGATGTCCCGTCCCTGCAAAAGAAGGGTCCATCTAGCTGATCTTATTTGACTAACTGTACCGTCCTTGAGACGTCCGTCCAGTAAAGGTTGGGTGGGGGTGTGTTCCGTCAGGATTGTGATGGGGTTTAGTCCGGTTATGTAAGAAAAATACTGTACTGCCCCAAAAACTGCGAGCAGGTGCCTTTCACAGGCTGAAACACCCTGCTCCACAGCATCTAAAACTCTGGATGCGTAAGCCACGGGCCATAACTGTTTGTGCCGTTCCTGAAGGAGCACGGCCGAAATGGTGCGGTCTGTACTTGCTACCTCTATCGCTTAGGGGGAAAGCGGGTCTGGAACTTGTAGTGCGGGGGCTGCTGTGAGTGCTCTTTTCAACAAGCATCCGTATGCTGCGGAAGCCATTCCCAGGGGGCTCCTTTCTTTAGGAGGTCTGAGAGGGGTGCTGCCTTGCTGGCGAAACCGTCAATGTGGTTTCGGCAGTAGCCAGCCAGTTGTAAAAACGACCGGAGGGCTGAAACGTTCTGGGGAAGGGGCAATTTAGCAATCGAGTCAATCCTTTTGTGCTCGATCTCGCGTTTACCATGCGTGATAATTGTACCCAAATATATCACCTTGTTTTCCAAAGTCTGGGCCTTTTTGGGGTTTACTTTGCATCCAATTGCTTGTAGGAGTTCCAGGAGTTCGGACAGAAGCTCAATGTGCTCTGCCTTGGTGTCTGTCTGCAGTCGTCTACGTACTGGACCAGACATTCGGGGCGAGAAAATTTTGACAAACCATTTGCCAGCTGTCGGTGGAAAATGGAGGGGCAGTTGTGGAATCCTTGTGGAAGGCATGTCCACGTGTACTGCTGATTTGTAAAGGTGAAGGCAAATTTGTACTGGCACGCCTTTGCCAATGGAATGGACCAGAATCCATTACTGATATCCAAAACCGTAAAGTATCGGGAATTGAGTCCCTGCTTGAGCATGGTCTTGGGACTTGTGGCTACCATGGGGGCTGCTGCGGGGGTGATTTTGTTGAGTTCCCGGTAATCGATGGTCAGTCGCCATGATCCATCGGGCTTTCTCACTGGCCAAATCGGGGCATTATTAGTGGAGGCTACTGATCTAAGTACGCCCTTCTCTAATAAGCTGTCGATTACTTTTGCGATTTCTCCCTCTGCCTCTTGGGGAAATCCATATTGCTTTTGGGGTCTAGGGTCAGGTCCTGTGATTTGTACTGAACCAGTCATCCGACCACAGTCGTGTTCGTGGGTCGCGAATGCTGTCCTGTTCTTTTGTAGAACTGCCCTAACCTGTTTGTCCGTGCTAATCGTGGTCGGGTTAAACCAAAATTTGTCTACTTCGCTAATCTTGTTTGCATATTCTCCTATGGTGAGCGTTGCGGGGGCTCTTGCAGATTTTGCCATTCTACAGACACACTGGTTGACTGGATCAAAGGATAGGTTGTGGGAATTCAGAAAGTCTATGCCTAAAATGTGTTCTGCTGTGTGGGGTAGATCGACTAAAACTATGGGGTGCTTGGTGGCGATGTTGCCGATTTGAATGGGTACAGGGGCTGTGATGTGTCCCTGCTGTGAGTGGCCTGTAAAGCTGCTGAGGGTGATGGTGGATGTAGTGGGCCACGTGTCCTTTTGAAACATGGTGGAGGAATTGATTGTGGTGCGGGACCCTCCTGTGTCCCAGAGAAACTCGATGGGCTGTCGCCGTATTTTTGCTGCAACTACTGGTCGGCCGGACCTATCCCAAAGGGTGTCACAGACCCAACTGGGGGAGCCCGAACACCGTCAGTCAATTCCGTTCAGGCCCGTCTGATCTGAACGGGTGCTCACACTATGTATAGGCTCTGTCTTATTCTTATTCAGGGTGCCTGCCTGCTGGGCTCTCTGTGGCTTTCGTGGGGCATTGCATTCTCTTGCAAAGTGTCCCAACTGTCCACAGTTGTAACACTCCTGTGACTTTTGTGGGGGGCTGTTCTTGCCTTCATTTACCCATGCGGGGTTCTGGTGTGTTTTAACTGCTTGTATGTCTCCTTCTGCCTGCTGTTCTTCGGGATTTTTATTCGTGGGTTTGTTTTGAACAGATTGCTCCCAGGTTTGGGGCAATCTTTTTACGACACATTTCTCATTATGAGCCTCCTCTGAGGGATCATAATTGGCGCAAGCATTTTGTCCTGTTTCTGTGGCATGGGAGATAAGGGTGCGGGTCCATTTGGCCATGTTGTCTGGGGACAAATGGTCGCGGTCTAAGTCTCCGAAAGCTGCTGCAAAATGGATCCACAGGCGTCCAGCAAACACTGTGGGGTGCTCGGTTTTCTTTTGCCTGCACTTATTGAGGCCATCTACGGGGTCACCCCTGTTATACCCGATCGCGTCTAGGATCGCGGTATGCATTTCTGCGAGGGTGCCTCCTCCTACATTCTGTGGGTCGGGAAGGGCTGCTTCAACTGAAGGGTCTAAACTCAAAACTGTGAGCTTTACGTGCTCTCGCTCATCCAGGCTGTACATGGTCGCCTGCTGCTTTACTCTGGCAAAGATGTGGTGGGGGTCTGAGTTGGGGAGGAACGGTGTGATTTTCTCGCACGCGTCCCGTAATTGGGTCACTGTTAAGGGGGTGGTGTACAGAAATTCCGTGTCGTCCGATGTGGCTGTGCAGTGGGTGGTGACTGGGTTCATTGGAGCCTGAACTATCTGCTCTGTGGGGGGTTGGGGAGCTTTTCTCTTCTGGGGCTTTCCCTGCGCACATGTTCCCTGAACATATCTCTGCGCTGTCTCATTTAACTCTTCCCAATCAGGGCCATCTTCCTCATCTAGCTGTGATCTATAGGTTTCCTGGAATCCTTTTTGAACTGAAAGCAGATATTGCAGTTCTGCAATCTGCTTCCGGCACTTTGCGTGGTCAAATGAGCTTTGTCTTTGCTCCGTGGTGGCAGCATGGAGTGCTCTTAACGCTGCCTTCAGGTCACTACACTGCCTCTGCAATGCCTCTACCTGTTTTTCTGTTTCCTCTCGTACCAGGACTGCACGTTGCGTGTCCTGATAGGCCTTTTCGTACTGGGATTGGAAGCTGCTTAAGTGCGCCAGACAATACTGGTGTGCCCCCTTGGCATCATCCACCTCTCAGTCTTTTGCTGCCAACTTCCTCCTTAACTCTACGTTCTCCTTCTCTACCTCACTGACATCGACCTTGCTCATTCGATGTATGCCTTCTATCTCTTTCCGGAGCGTCCTAACGACCTCCTCTGTGCCTCGCAATTGTGCCAAACGGGACACGATTGCCATCGGCTTGCGAGCATTTCCTAAGCTCTTCTTGTGAATCTCGCTCAGGTTCTCCCACCAAGTATGTCCTATATTCCTGGGACCTGTTTCCTCGTTGTTACAGAATTCGCTCCAAAGGAGCCATCCTTTCCCTTTGAGGTACTTCCTGATTTCCTCTTCCCAAACGGGACATTGTCCTACTCTACTGCTGGTCGCTGCGATCACGAATTCTTCGGGGTTCATGAGGCGTTGCATTGCCTGTATTGCCATCTTTCCTCTCTGAATACTCTTTTAAAATTTGGAACAAGGGGTATTAAGGCAGTGCTGTAATTACGGGTACGGCTTTCGCTATTTTCCGAAATACAAACTCCCAACAGTTTTGTCGCAACAAAAATCTATCAGTATTACCTTATCGCCCTGTTAGTTACGCATGCATTTAACACACTTCCGAATTATGAAGATTGATCAGAACTGCTTGTACACTTGTGGTTTTCTGTTCCCAATTGGTCTCTAATTCAAATTTTTGGGTTCTCCCCGAGTGGTTAAGCCACTTCTAGATCGGGTCCCGGCGGAGTTGCCAGTAATATGTTGCTAACTTTTGGTTGGTTCAATTGACTCTGCTTTATAACTTTTGCTCTAGAGTCGCCAGGTAACTTTATGATACCGTCATGAGGTTCAAATTCAAGTAATGATCAATAACTCAATACACCAATTAGTAAGATTCAAATCAAAGCACACTTATTATACACAGTAAATCGCTACTCATGCATAAATTCTACTTCTAAGCAATTTCTACAACTAACAGGCCTATACTTAGCTTCGGACTGGCCACCAGGTCAGGGTGTATTGGATTATTGATCAGTACTCGGACTTGAACCACGTGGCGGTATCATAATGATACCTGGTGACTCAAGAGCAAAGGTGATAAAACAGAGCAATTAAACTAAGGCAAAAGTTAGCAACATTATTTGGCGATATCCTGACGGGACCCAATCTAGAAGTGGAAAACCACTCCGGGAGAACCCAGAATTTGAATTAGAGATCCAATTGGAAACAGAAAACCACAAGTGTTCAAGCAGTTCTGATCAATAGTCATAATTCGGAAGTGTGTGTATGCATGCGTAACTAACAGGGCGATAAGGTAAAACTGATAGATTTTTTGTTGCGTCAAAACTGTCGGAAGTTTGTATATCGGAAAATAGCGAAAGCCGTACCCGTATTTACAGCACCGCCTTAGTTCCCCTGTTCCAAATTTAAAAGAAGCATTCGGATAGGAAAGATGGCAATGCAGGCAATGCAGCGCCTAATGAACCCCGAGGAATTTGCGGTCGCAGCGACCAGCAGCTGTAGAGTGTCCCATTTGGGAGGAAGAGATCAGGAAATATCTCAAAGGGAAAGGATGACCCCTTTGGAATGAATTCTGTGACAATGAGGAATCAGGTCCCGGGAGTATAGGACATACTTGGTGGGAGAACCTGAGCGAGATCCACAAAAAGAGCTTAGAGAAAGCTCGCAAGCCAATGGCAATCGTGTCCTGCTTGGTACAATTGCGAGGCAGAGAGGAGGTCGTTAGGACACTCCGGAAAGAAGTAGAGGGCATACATCGGATGAGTAAGGTCGATGTAAGCGATGTAGAAAAGGAGAATTTAGACTTGAGAAGGAAATTGGCAGCAAAAGATGGAGAGGTGGATGACGCCAAAAGGGCACACCAGTCTTGTCTGGCGCACTTAAGCAGCTTCCAGTCTCAATACGAAAAGGTCTATCAGGACACGCAGCGGGCAGTCCTGGTATGTGAAGAAACGGAAAAGCAGGCAGAGGCATTACAGAAACAGTGTAGTGACCTAAAGGCAGCATTAAGAGCACTCCATGCTGCCACCACTGAACAAAGACAAAGCACGCTAGATCACGCAAAGTGCCGGAAGCAGATTGCAGAGCTGCAATCGCTGCTTTCTGTTCAGAAAGGTTTCCAGAAAACATTTGGAGAAAAATTAGATCAGGAAGACGGCCCTGATTGGGAAGAGTTGAACTAAACAGCGCAGGGATATGTTCAGGGAACATGTGCGCAGGGAAAGCCACAAAAGAGAAAAGTGCCCCAACCCCTCACACAGCAGATAGTTCAAGCTCCAGTGAACCCTGTAACCACCCACCGCACAGCCACATCGGAAGATGCGGAATTTCTATATTCCACCCCCTTAACAGTGACCCAATTACGGGACGCGTGCGATAAGATCACACCGTTCCTCCCCACCTCAGACCCCCACCATTCCTTTGCCACAGTTAAACATCAGGCGACCATGTACGGCCTGGATGAGCGAGGGCATGTAAAGCTCACAGTTTTAAGTTTAGACCCTTCAGTGGCAGCAGCCCTTCCCGACCCACAGAATGTAGGAGGAGGCACCCTTGCAGAAATGCATACTGCGATCCTGGATGCGATCGGGTATAACCGGGGTGACCCCGTAGATGGCCTCAATAAGTGCAGGCAGGAAAAGACAGAACACTCCACAGCGTTTGCTGGACGCCTGTGGATTCATTTCACAGCAGTTTTCGGTCATTTAGAACACGCCCATCTGTCCCAAGACGGTATGAGCAAATGGACCCGCACCCTTATCTCCCATGCCACAGAGGCAGGACAAAAAGCCTGTACGAATTATGACCCCTCTGAGGAAGTCCACAATGAGAAATGGGTTTTAAAAAGATTGTCCCGCACCTGGGAGCAGTCTGTACAAAGCAAACCCGCAGTTAAAAAATCCCGAAGAACAGCAGGCAGAAGCAGACAAACCCGCAGTTAGGGAACCCGAGGAAGAGCAGGCAGACATGCATCCAGTTAAAACGCACCAGAACCCCGCATGGGTAATCGAAGGAAGGAACAGCCCCCCACAGAAACCACCGGAGTGTTACAATTGCGGACAATTAGGACATTACACACAAGCATGTCAAGCCCCTCTGAAACAGCAACGGAATCAGCCCACAAATGCCCCCCGAACCAGCAAAGACACCAATAGCCCCGACCCCCCACCCAGGGAACCATACCCAAGGGAACAATGCACCAGAGAGCCTGCCCCACCTTATGTGCCCCAGGGGTCATGTTACAACTGTGGGCAGTCAGGACACTTCACCCGAGATTGCAGGAGACCCCCACCAGCTAGACTAGCCCCCAGATATGAAGGAGAACACCACCCCCAGCAGCTACAAGGTCCCAGCTGCCCCATGCAAACTGTGAGTGCTTACCCACCACTTCTCATGGCAGCGTTACCTCAGCAAGGCCACTTCATTTTGTTTCACTCCTCCTTCCTTTCTTCTTCGGTCACGCTGCATTCCCTCCATATGCTAGTTACACCCCAGCCCAAATGTGATTTACGATGTCCCGTATCCTGATGGAACCTGCAAAATGTTTTATGTTGTTTGTAAATGTTGTATGTCCGACAGGAGAATTTTTTTCTCACTGTCCCACGCCTATTCAGCAGAAACCTCTGAGAGTTATCTGCAGAGACTGGTTAAGGTACCAGGCGCCCGTTCGTAACTGCCCTTCTGGTTCGAAGGTAGAACCACTACAGCAGCCCCACCACGATGAATACATTTTTTGCCCATTCTTGTCGGTTGCTCAGGCAGTGGAGAAACGGCTTGGGACCCGCCCTGCCTGGGAACCCCCCTCTGGTCAGCTACGCTCGGGTAGGAGAGACACGGCATTGGTAGCCGTCCTACCCGGGGACTCCATCCAACTCTTACCCGTTGCGGCCCATACGCACCTCATTTTGGCACTTTTCGTTCAAAAAGTTTTGTTTTGTTTTAGGTAACCTTTAGGTTGCCATCCACACGCTATTTACATCCTGAAGCATTTGGATGGTAAATTGCACAGTCTGCGAGACGGCTCGCTCTATTTCATTATTGGGAAGTGTGTCTTGTCCTAAAATTCGATTTTTGAAAAAAAAAGAGGGAGTCACACATAGTGACCAATTATAAAGGGAGTAATTGGCACTACAGGACAGACACACTATCGTACAAGATATTAAACAAAGATAGTTACAGACACTATGCTTGTTTCCACAGAACTCCAGAAGCTCCAGGACCGGAGAAGAGAAGAAAGAAAAGGAAAGAGAAGAGCCATGAGGACTTCCTTCACATGGATCAGCATCATATTTATGGACATTTGGTTGTGCATGAACGCGAACCCCATGACTTCAAGCCCCCCAGCCGTTAATGTTTCACTTCCCCCCAGTACCCAGAGCCCAGTCACCAGCGACACCACATCATCTTGGTGTGCCAGGTTTATAACCTGGTACTCTCTGCCCTATGTAATAGAAACATTACTGGTATTAGCGATAAATAGTGCAGACTATGCGTCTATGGAAATGGAGAAGGAGAGCCTACCGCGCTCGAACCCCGGTATATAGGATCAGATCCCCTATGTTCAGATACGACCGAACGCCCGACCCCCGCGATCTATAATAAAGTGCATTCACTTGCATTTATTGTAAATAAAGAAATGTAAAGAACTGTTCATGAGTACATTGTACGATCCTGTGCTTGACTGCCAAGCAAGGAAGACTGATGTATAAAATGCTATGATTTTGTTTCTATGGTTGAGGAAGTTAGGATGATGAAATGTTTAAGTGAGTGTAGTGTATTAAGAATAGTTAGAAGTTCCCAGTTTATTGTTTTGTAATGCATGTCCCTGTTTGGCATTGCGCCCTTCGAATTGTTAGTTAAAAAATGTTTGCATAGCTATGGTCAGTGCAGAGGCCATGAAGGAAGTGTCCCCCCAAGGTCAGGGAATGGAAAGCAACATAGTTATGTGATCCTTCACGCTTCGCGCTAGGATCACAAGGAGGGTATGTAGCCAGTTAAAATGGCTAACTCCCGATTTAAATTGGCTAACTCCCGCTTTAAAATGGCAAACGGCAAAGGCTGATGGGAAAGTCAGCCAACAGAACACAAACGAGCAGCTGCGGATTGAGTGTGTATTTACCTCTGGAAAGGCCAGACAAGATCGATACCAGCACCCATCAGCATAACAAAACACCAGCCACCTGCATATTAATGAGCAATCCCCGGGAACAATGAGCAACATTTAGACACATAAAGCAAAACCAGACTCTTCGGCGCCAGCAGAAGCTTACACAAAGAGAGGTGAACGACCACCTCAGGACCGCCCATCGATCAGGGAACCGCTCCAGCATTGGAGAAAATCGAACCAAGTGATTGGGACAAAGTCCAATCACTTGGAACCAGGTACAGGGTCCGCCCTGAAAGGCGGGAAGCCCCTGGGGACTATAAGAATTAAGCCCAAGTTCAAATCGCTCTTCTTGACCGGGTCACTCAGCAACACGAACCAACCCTTGACCGTGACCGGTTCAGCCGCCGCCGATATCCAGTAAGTCTTACTTCAATGCTCGCTACGAGATAGGTGCTCCTAGCTACCAATCTATACCAACTTCGAATCCCGCAGTCTCAGAACCCGAACGAAAGGCCATTTGTTTCTCTGACCTGGTGGGCCAGTTCCAAGTTAAGTATTGGCCTGTTAGCTGTAGAAGTAGCTTAGACGTAGAATTTGTACATGAGTAGTGATTACTGTGTATAATAAATGTGCTTTGATTTAAATCTTACTAAGCGGTGTATTAGATTATTGATCAGTACTCGGACTTGAACCACGTGGCGGTATCATAAAGATACCTGGCAACTCAAGAGCAAAGGTGATAAAACAGAGCAATTAAACTAAGGCAAAAGTTAGCAACACTGGTAGCCAGGAGCGCCTATCTCGTAGCGAGCGTTGATTTGAGACTTACGTTCTTCGGCGGAAGCTGAACGGGTCACTATCAAGGGATGGTTCACATTGCTGAGTGACCCTGTCAAGAAGGACAATTTGAACTTGGGGGCTTTACTTTATAGTCCCCAGGGGCTTCCCGCCTTTCGGGGTGGACCCCGTACCTGGTTCCAGGTGATCGGACTTTGTTCCAATCGCTTGGTTCGATTTCTCCAATACTGGAGCGGTTCCCTGATCGATGGGCGGTCTTTAGGTGTCTGTTAACCTCTTTTGTGTTGGCTCCTGCTGGCGTTGAGGAGTCTGGCTTGGCTTTGTTTATCTCAAATGTTTTGATTGTTCCCGGGGATCGCTCATTGGTATGTAGATGGCCGCTACATTATTATGCAGATGGCTGCTTGTATCGATGCTGTCTGGGCTTTTGCAGAGTTTAATACACAGTAAACTTGCACCTGCTAGTTTCTGCCTGTGTTGGCTGAATTCCCCTTCAGCCTTTGCTGTTCTCCATTTTACATCGGGAATTGACCAACTCAGGTGGCTACAGTACCAAGGTACAGTGAAATGTATTGTTCTGTGTGCAGTTCAGACAGACCGCTCCATATACAAAAACATATAAAATATGATAAATACATGAGCATACATAATGAAAACAGATTTACATGTGAAGTATACGTTATAGTGCTACAACTGTAGAGAAAATGCCTAGGAAGATCAGTTTAGTCCATAAGATCAGTCCAGTCCATAAGAGGTCCATTGAGCAATCTGGTAATAACGGAGACGAAGCTGTTTTTGAATCCATGGTGTGTATTCTCAAACGTTTGTATCTTCTGCCTGATGGAAGAGAGAATAACCCGGGTGGGAGGGGTCTTTGATTATGTTGCCCGCTTTCCCAAGGCAGCAGGAGGTGTAGACAGAGTCAATGGATGGGAGGTGGGTTTGTGTGATGGACTGGACTGTGTTCACGACTTCCTGAAGTTTCTTATGGTCTTGGGCCGAGCAGTTGCCATACCTAGCTGTGATGTAGCCAGATATGATGCTTTCTATGATACATCCATAGAAATTTGTAAGAGTTATTGTGGACATGCTAAATTTCCTTAGTTTCCTGAGGAAGTATAGGCTCTGTTGTGCTTTCTTGGTCGTAGCGTCAATGTGGGTGGACCAGAACAGATTGTTGGTGATGTTTACACCTAGGAATTTGAAGCTGTCAACGATCTCCACCTCGGCCCCATTGATACAGACAGGGGCATGGATGACACTTTGCTTCCTGAAGTTGATAACCAGCTCTTTAGTTTTGCTGATGTTGAGGGAGAGATTGTTGTCATTGCACCATGCCACTAATCTATCTGCCCCTGTACTCTGACTCGTCGTTGTTTGAGATCCGACCCACTACGGTCATGCCATCAGCAAACTTGTAAATGGAGTTGGAGCTGCATTTAGCCACACAGTCATGAATATATAGTGAGTACAGTAGGAGGCTTGGTACCCAGCCTTGCGGGGTCCCGGTATTGAGGACTATCGTGGAGGAGGTGTCATTGTTTATCCGGACAGATTGCAGTCTGTGGATCAGAAAGTCGAGGATCCAGTTGCAGAGGGAGGAGCTGAGTCCTAGGTTTTGGAGTTTTTATATGAGATTGGCTGGGATTATGGTGTTGAAGGCAGAGCTGTAGTCAGTGAACAGTGATTCTGATGTAGATAACCTTGTTGTCGCGATGCTCCAGGGATGATTGTAGGGCCAGGGAGATAGCATCTGCTGTGGACCGGTTGTGGTGATTGACGAATTGCAGTGGATCAAGGAAGTCTGGAAAGTTGGAGTCGATGTGTCTCCTGACCAACCTCTCCAAGCACTTCATAATAATAGATGTCAGGGTGACCGGTCGGCAGTCGTTGAAGCACGTTGTCTGGTTCTTCTTGGCATCGGTATGATATTGGTCTTCTTGAAGAAGGTAGGAACCTCGGAATGGAGTAGGGAGAGGTTAAAGATATCTGCGAACACACCCGCCAGTTGGTCCGCGCAGAATCTGAGTGCACGACCAGGGACTCCATCAGGACAAGGAACCGTTGCTTTCTGTGGGTTCACTCTCGAGAAAGCTGATCTAACTTCTGAGACTGTGATGGTGGATATGGGTGTGACAAGGCTATTGGGGCAGTTGACATTAGTTCATTGGCATCCTGCTAAAATTTAGCACAAATGCATTGAGTTTATCGGGGAGGGGTGCTTTGTTGCCGGAGATTCTACTTGGCTTTGCTTTGTAGCCCGTTATATTGGTTAAGCATTGCTACAACAAACGAGAGTGTGTGTCGTTAGTCTGGGACTCTAGCTTAGTCTGGCATTTTCTCCAGGCATCCCTGATGGTTTTGCGGAGGTTTTACATAGATTTGTTGTATAAGTCAGGGTCACCCGTCTTGAAAGCCTCAGACCTGGACTTCAGTAGGGAATTGTTCTCCCAGTTAAATCATGATTTCCGGTTGGGCAACACATGTTGGTAGAATTATGGCAGGACACGCATGAGGGTGGTCTGGTTGAAGTCCCCGGCCACAATGAACAAGGCCTCTGGGCATTCTGTTTCCAGGTTGTTTAGAGCAGTGAACAGTTCATCAAGTACATTCTTCACTTTTGCCTGGGGTGGAATGTAGATCGCTAGGGCAAAGGGGATCAAAGGATATTGGGGGAAAGTGGGATTAGGCTATTGAGTTGGATGATCAGCCATGATAATAATGAATGGCAGAGCAGGCTCGAAGGGCCGAATGGCCTCCTCCTGCTCTTATTTTCTGTGTTTTTTCCTCTGGAACATTACTGGGTTTTGCTGGAGAGCAAGGAATCAGGGATCAGCCCACTATATTCAAATTGTCAATTAATGGGTACCTGAGCTCATTAGTAGCTCAGTTGGCTGCAAAAATCCATACTGAATGCAATAATATGCTCCTGAGTGTGGGAAAAACAACAGCTGGGTAACTCGTTTTTTCTCACGGTTGCTTGTCAGAGCAGGTTTAAAGGCTGCAGTTGGGTTCAGTGTTTGACATCAGCAGTCCGGCCTGCCGCGAATTGTGAGCAGTTATTCTTGGAAGGTGCATGTTCAGTGTCGTCTATCGATGTTTTAACTTTGAAAGTTGCCTGCAAACCTGTGGACCTAGTGCCTATGTGCTTTGAGCAACATGACGATAATAGTCTCCTTCAGTGAGGAGGAAGAGAAGAATAAGGAGAGTGAGAAAGCCAGATGCTCACGGGCAGGAGGCATATGACTGCACAGGAGCAAGAGGCTGTTGAGGGCAGGATATGCAACCACAGAGACATGAAAGGAGGCCTTATCCTCCCAGCCACGTATACAGAGTAAGAATGACGTGCCTTCAAATGTCTGAGACAAAGCACCAGAGGAGACTCATGCTGTCAAGAGCCACAGTGCCTTTTTATATAAATGCTTGCCAGGGAGATCAGTTTCAACTGCTTGAGGAGGGTCATCCAATGGCAGTTGCCCTGGCGATCACAATAGTGCGGACATTTTTTGTGTCTGTGTCATTTCAGGATATGTGTTGGATCATCAGTAAAATCATGCAGCGTGCTGCCCACCACTGCATTGAGGTCTTCAATGATGCCATGTTCATATGGGAAGATCAATATATAGCATGGACCGGCATAGTTAATTTGAATGAGCCAGTTGGTTCCCTACAATGACATGTTTATCCAGGATTCAGGGAGTGATTGACTGCACCCATGTCACCATTAAGTCTCCAGCAAACCTGCTCTGCATGTTTATGAACAGAATGAGCTATCACTCTCTGAATTTTTATTTAGTATGTGACCAACATCAGAGAATTATGCAGATCTGCGCTCGGCACCAAGGCAGAAGCCATGACTCCTACATTCTCAGAAACTCTGAGGTATTGAATATGTTCACTGGCCCTCATGTCTTGGATGGATTGTTGCTGGGTGACAAGGTATACCCTTTAAAGAAATGGCTCCTTATGCCAGATGCAGAGGAGCTATAACGATAGCTACCAGAGGACCAAAGACATCATGGAGCCACAGAGGCATTTGGGCTGCTAATGATGATGTTCCGATGCCTGGATAGGTCAGGAGGAGTACTGCAGTACACTCTATCCAGAGTGCTACTGATGGTCTGTATGTGCTGCTCTCTGCTTATCCTAGTGCTATAAGGCGGGGATGCCCTGGACGAAGATGACCACAAGAAACCAGTCAATCCTATGATCATGAGATCCACAGGGTGGAGAAGTGCAAGGACCTATAAGGGAGCACATGGATGACCATGAGCTGTGAGACCTTAATAATGCCGAGACCCCAGTAACTCATGCATTTGAGGCCTCTGAATTACCTATACTCTGGTCACAGTTCTTTCACCCCCATCTCCACTGAAAACTAAATACAAACATAATTTGAGCACAATGACTATAACCATCCATTAATCCAGTTTGCCACTTGACACACCTTCACATAATTTTCCTCATGTTCCTATCTCCCTTCATTTTCTCAAACTGGAAATAAACCACTGTACCTCTGCATGATGGCTATGAAACACATTGTTTATCTATACGTGGCCATTTATCTACACATGGCCATTTGGCCTTTGTAAAGGAAAAAAAATCAAAATGCATCCATGTGAACTTAAATATGACTACGGTGTCTTTCTCAATCTGTTCTGTGCACTGTGGCATGATGCTCCCCTTGCACTTGGCTGCAGTGGAGAGAGGTTGCAGGTCCATTTGCCCCCTTGCCCTCGATGACTTTGGGCATCTTCTTGTTCGGGTGAGGGCCCCACCATGGTAGAAGTCTCCTGCAGAGCAGCAGGAAGTCCTTTTGTCACTGTGGTAGTCTAGGGTGATTGTGCCAATGGCAGAGTGGCGGAAGAAAGGCTGCCCCCATCAGAAGCGCCCTGAAACATGTTTGCAGATAGTGGCAATTGCTGCTCAATCTCCACCATGAAGACCACTTGGGCCTCCCTGCCTTCCTTCTTCCTTCATGATTACTTCTGCTGGACCAGCCACTCCCAAGGCAGTCACCAGTCTTTCCATGGAGGAAGCAGAGCTCTGAAGCATGGGTTATCACAGTGCATATGGCTTGGATGGACACCTCCAAAGTGCATGCCATAACATGCAACCCCGCTGGTATCCCCACCACTTCTTCACGTGCCTCAATCTGGATGTCCAGCAACTTCTACTGCCTTACAGGGCTCACCATCCAACTGTGACTCAGTATCTGGATCTCCACTAGCACATACACATTCCAGAGGCCTGCCCCATCTCAGTCTCTGGCAGCTACATATGTGTTTCTGTAGTGCCCGCAACAGATTGTGCTTCCCCTTGTTTTGAAGAGTGGAACCATGCCAAAGTGCCCTCATCTGCACTGGTGCCTGGTGCAGAAGGAGAATGTGCTGCTGCACCCTCTGAGCATCCCCTTCCTCCTCAGAGCTTAGCGTGCGGCCCTCGGGGCTTGCAGCAGCAGGTTCACTTGCGCAAAGGCTGCTCTCTCTCCATCTCTCGTTTTTGAATAAGTGTATTGCCCAGTTCAAGAAGTCATCTCTATTAGAATCCAAACTGAGGTGTGTGGGTGAGTGTAGGTGTGTGTGGGAGTGGGGGGGGGGGGAGGTGATAGTGCGTGAGGTGTGTGTGTGTGGGGGGGGGGGGTGTTTGGGGAGGGTGTGTGGGGGTGTGTGTGGAGGGTGTGAGGTGTGTGTGTGTGGGGGGGGGGGTGTGAGTGTATGTGTGTGTGTCTGTGTGTATGTTTGTGTGTGTTTGTGTGTCTATGTGTATATGTGTGTGTATATATGTGTATGTGTGTGAGTCTACATGTGTGTGTATATATATGTATGTGTGCATGTATATGTATGTGTATATATGTATATGTGTGTATGTGTATGTGTCTACTTGTGAGTGTATGTGATGTGTGTCTACTTGTGAGTGTATGTCTGTGTGTGTGTATATGTGTGTGTGTCTGTGTGTATATGTGTGTGTCTGTTTGTCCATGTGTGTGTATATGTGTGTGTGTGTGTGTGTATATGAGTCTGTGTGTGTGTGTGTGCGTTCAAATGACTGCACGAGAGCCAAATGCTTGGTGCTGCATTTTTATTATTTCCTCGGGTTTAGTGGTTAAATAAATTTGTACTTTCTTTGTTTCAAGGAAACATTGTTTGATTGATTCCTTATTGCCCACATCTTAAATAGTTAAATACATTCAGATTTGGAAAAATCATAAACTTGTGAAAAAGAAACTTAAACCTCTATTGTGATGAGCCGAGGAGTTGAATAGGGGGAGCCAGTTCATCCCTTCTCATCACCTTAACGTTATGCTTAGAATGCATTCCATGGCGATGTTTTCCCTGCCAAAGGTCTTTAATTCTGTTCCTCTGTGATGATAGTCAAAAAGGTTTAAAAGTTCACACAAATCTGTGTCAATGCTTCCAAATATCATCAGGAAAACTCCTATCCCTGGTGCACCTCACACAGTCGCATGCCAGGTATCCCTTTAAACGAGTGGCTGTGACCTCCTTCTTTGTCACTGCCTGCCAGCTCCGTTGCTCTGCCGGGGAGGGGGGAGGAGTCAGCGAGCCACTCTCATCTGAGTTAGACTCCTGCCTTCCCCACCATGGGCAGTACAATTTAGCTCCAGAAAAAAATTAATCCAGGACTGGGAGATGCTACACTCTTGGGGGTGCTGTCTTTCAGATGAGATAGTAAACTGAGGTCCCGCCTGTGTCCTCAAGTAGATGTAAAAAAATTCTACCCAGCTTTAAGGCAAGCAGGGGAATTATTGTGGCCAATATTTACCCTCAATCTCAAAAACACATCATGATGGGATTATCACATTACTGTTTGTAGGAGTTTTCTGTTTGCAAACCCGCTGCTGTGTTCCTTCATTAAAACAGTGATTCTACTTCAAAAATACTTATTTGGTGGTATGGTACTTTCATAGAATTTACAGTGCAGAAAGAGGCCATTCGGCCCGTCGAGTCTGCACCGGCCCTTGGAATGAGCACCCCGCCCAAGCCCATGCCTTCACCCTATCCCCGTAACCCAGTAACCCCATCTATTTATTTTTTTTGGACACTAAGGGCAATTTAGCAAGGCCAATCCACCTCACCCGCACATCTTTGGACTGTGAGAGGAAACCGGAGTACCCGGAGGAAACCCACGCAGACACGGCGAGAACGTGCAGACTCCACACAGGCAGTGACCCAAACTGGGAATCGAACCTGGGACTCTGGAGCTGTCAATGAACTGTGCTAACCACTGTGCTACTGTGCCACTCGGTGTTAAACCTTGCATATTGTTTGAATTTTGAGGGGAAAAAACTGACATTATCCTGGTGTGATATTTTTGTAACTTGGTGGAGTTGGGTGACAAAGTACTTTCGCATCGTCTCTAGAAGGCACTCACTCAGGCTGGAATGCAATTCTGTCAGTGTTGGCAAACTTCCAAGATGTCAGCCAAAGGTCCATTCTTTATTGATGAGCCCATGTCATGAATGTCACTGATTGCATTACAGGCAACCCAATTCTGTCCTTATCCAAATCTCATTTTCTAGAAAGTTTTAGAGCAGAACTGAGACAGTTTTCATCCCCCTGTCCTTCTTATTTTGAGTCACTGAACACAATTGAAATACTCTGCCTGAAATCTAACTCAGCACAAACTTTACCTCAAAACGAGAAACCTTCCAATTCAATATGGCTCAGCAGAAAACCATACATTTTATTTATCCAATGGGCTATTGGGATTGCTGCCACCGAAGCTAGTTGTGGTAGGCTCAACACTATCCAAGATATAACAGCCTGCTTCATTGGCACCCTATCCACCATTAAACATCCAATCCCTCCACCAACTGTACATTGTGGCAAAAGTGTGTACCATCTACAAGGTTGACTATAGCAACTCGCTAAGACCTCTCCAACAACACCTTCCAAACCAGTGTCTTGTACCACCTAGAAAGACAAGGGTAGTAGACACATGGGAACACCACCTCTAGCACGTTCCTCTCCAAATCCTCACCATCCTGACCTGGAATTATTTTGTTATTGCTTCCCTGTTTCTGGGTCAAAATCCTGGAACCTCCTCCCTATCAGCATAGTGGGTACCTACATCCCAAGAATGAAAAAAAAATTGTTCTGTGGGACAGAAATACTGAATGTTTGTGAGAATGTTTAGTACAGCCCAGTAAATGGTACAGGCACTTTGGGAACATATAATAATTATTTCATTTCAATTTACAATGATGTTTCAATTCACTACTGAAGCAAAAGATTGTGGAGGACTGTTATTTCTGATGATGGCAACGCCATATTTATATCCCACTTAGTTGCCTCAGGAATGGGAGGGTGAACTGCTTTAGGGGGTTGATGCTCAAATGACAATTATAGATAGGAATTTCCAGTACACTTACAAAGTGATGAAGAAGCAATATATGTCTATGACAGGATGGTGTGCAACATGTTGTTCCGATGGGCATTGCTGTTCCTATCCTTCCCTGTAGTAGAAGCCACATGAGGATGCTGTGGATGTAAACATAGCGAGTTGTTGCATACACCCTGGAGATTGTACATCCCACAGCCTTAATGTGCGAGTGTTGAAGGGGCAAATAATGAGTTTAAATGGCATATGGGCTAATCGAATGCACTGCTCTGCTCTGACGTTGAGCTTCCTGTGTACGTCTGCAGTGTATCCATCAACGTGAGAAGTAAATATTCTATCATGCTCTTGAACCTCGTAGATGGTGAATAGGTTTTGAGGAGTGTGGAGTATGTTCCGACTCAGCTGCACTGCTGTTCTTGTAGCCAGTGTTTGCATGGTCAGTGTTACATTCCAAGGTATTGACGGTGGTGGACTCAGTGCTTTTCAAAGTCAAGGAAAAGTATCTTGATTTTCTCTTGTTCAATACGGCCATTATCTGATACAAATGTGTCACAAATGTTACCTGATGCTCATCAAACCATACCTAGATATTACCCAGGTTCTGTTGTGGTTTGACATGTGTTAACTCATTATTAGAAGAGTTATAAATTAAAATTAACACTAAGGAACCTTTTGTGAATAGCCCCACTCTTCACCATGTGATCATTTTTCATGAAAGAGCTGAGGATGGTTGGTTCAAGGATGCTACCCCGATGCACTCTTGCAGTTATGCCCTCAGACTGCGATCATTGGTCTCCAATAACCACAACCATCTTCCTTTGTGTCATGCAGGGCTTCTGCTATTGAAGGTTTTCCTTTTGATCCAAGCAGATCTCAATATTACTTGGGCCACTCACGGTCAAACTCAGCCTGTGTTGATTTATTTTCATAGTTTAGTATCCATGTCATGACTGACGTGATTATATCATCTTGATCAGGGTTTCCCCAAACGTTTCCAGCCGTGGAACCCTTTTGTCCTCCCAAGAGGACTGATGGAATCCATGAGAATCATTCTTCTTGTGTTGAAGAATTAAATCACAAAAAAGTATTATTATTGCGTAATAAGTACAAACCATACAAAAAGCAGTTTATAGAAGTATTTTCTGCTTCTCATATGTATACATTCATTATAATTAAGCCTTACCTTCTCTTTGTCATTTTTAATGGGAGGAATGATACTGCTTCCTTTGCTCACAACTTCATTCAATATTAGGAGTGCGGCTGGAGAGCTGGATTCTCATGTCAGAGACTCACACTATCTCTCACACACAGAGATATATACTCACACTCTCTCTCTCTTACACACACACTCACACTTCTCTCTCTCACACACACACTCCTACCCCTCTTTCTCACACATACACACGCATATACTCATACTCTCTCTCTTACACACACTCACACTTCTCTCACACACACACACCTCTCTCTCTCACACACACACACATACACACTCACTCTCACACACACTCTCAACTTTCTTTCACATACACACTCACACCTCCCACACTTTCACAGAGACACACATGCACACACACTCTCTCACCTCTCTCTCCCTCGCTCCATGGCTGCTTCCCCTCCCGCCCCATGCCCGCTCCACTGTCCACCCTCATCCATGCACTTGTCCTAGCATGGACATTTGATGACTTACTTTCCAGCTTTTTCCAGGGTTGCCAATCAGAGGCTGGCTTCTCACTGCATTTGGCTGCTCATAGCATTTTTCAAATTTTATACATCAGACTGGTCTACAGCGGAACCCTTGGATACATCCAATGGAACTCCAGGGTTCTGCAGAACCCAGTTTGGGTTCTACATGGGTGTACAGCAGATAGTGAAGAGTCTATTCTGTTGGATTAAAAAAGCAAGTGGCAATGGCGATCTTTTGGAGGAAACTGCCGATTTCTAACACTGTCAATCCCTGTTAATCTAGTGCAATAGGGTATGTTTGTATTTGCTAGAACCTTGGAAATGTAATGGGGAAATGCAGAACCGAAGGAATGGTGGTGGTCCATCTATGGAAATTGTGCACTCTACTCCAAATGGTAGTGGAATTTTATTATGTAGGCTAATCTGCTTTACAACACCAGAGCTGTTTCGTCTACATTAATCAGAAGTAATAAATACTAATGGTATATTGTTTTTCACAAGTTGATTCTATCATTCTGTCCTCTTAAGGCAGCATCTGAACACTGTTGGAAATAACACAAGTTTGCCTTCTCAATGCTAAACTCTTGAGTAGGAGGTTCCAGAAATGCACAATATTTCTCAAAACCAAACAAAATGAAATGAAAATCGCTTATTGTCACAAGTAGGCTTCAAATGAAGTTACTGTGAAAAGCCCCTAGTCGCCACATTCCGGCACCTGTTCGGGGACGCTGGTACGGGAATTGAACCGTGCTGCTGGCCTGTCTTGATCTGCTTTAAAAGCCAGCTATTTAGCTCTGTGCTAAACCACAACAAGGCATTATTGCACTCCCAAGGCCATTTCTGCAACAGAATTCCAAAAGGTAGCTTCGTAGTCCAAAAACAACAGCTAGTGTTTATTTTACTATAACCTTGGACTTAAAATTGCACAAAATATAAAACCTTTTGCTGTGTGGTGGTGAAATTTGATAAAACCTCAATGTTCAGATCCATGAAATGGCAGGGTGTACCTATGTATGGCCCACATAATGAGTGTGTGTATTGTGTGTGCTTGTGTGTTAAAATAATGAGGTACAACTGGAGACAAACATTGGTACATTGGGATATCAATGGAGCAACGGATTTGCATTGTCCAGTGTATACTCCAGCAGCTCTGTTTCAACAAATTGTGCTTGAACCTACATTTGAATTTGTACATATAAGCAGCAGAGCTCCAGGTGAGAACACTACATGGGATAAAGTTCTCTGTTTTCAGGATGAACAGTGCATGAAGCTTCATTGCTGGCCTCCTGTGTTGGGTTCTGGAATAGATAAAGACTGCTGAGACTTGCTTTGTCCAAACTATAATACTGTGGTTTGAGTTAAGCCTAAGCAGACTTCAGCTTGGCTATATCATTCCAGTGTAGGAGAGCTAAGAGTGCCTTGGAGTAGGCTAACAGTTTTACTCATTTGAGTGGCTTTAGATTGTACTAAGTGCAGGAGCAAAAGAGAGGAAATCAGAAAGCAACTCCTCATGACTGATTTCAAATGTAAAGGTCCTGGGAGGTTATTATGCATCAGTTTGTGCATAAAGAATCATACATGTAAAGTCATTGGGAAGAAAGAAAACATTAAAGGTGGAATTGTGACCTCAAATTAAAATAAATCTAATTTTCTGTTGGCTATACTACAATATGTTTTTTCCAAATCATATTCAAAATTTAGAATTTTTTTATTACTGTATATTTGATTTTAAAATTAATTTAATCTTTCTAATTGACCTTTCTCCACACCATTCAACAAATCTGCAGAATATCTCACTTATACATTTATGCTACCACTTTTGTATTGATATAATGGTTTTGGGTTGATTTCCTGACAAAGTGGGTATATTATTCTGACTATTAAATATATTAAATCTGCTGTGGGAGAGCTCTTCAACAGGCTATTTCATATGTTTATTGATACCAAAGAATACAATCCAGCCCAAGATTCAACATCCCTCAATTTCCTTGCATGCTTCATTCTCAGCTGCCCTTCTCCACCTCACCGACCATAGAATTCCACCCTTCCCAACATGCTTCCTACCTGAATCTGTTCTGAAATTATAGTTTTCTTTTATCTCCCCCCCCCCTCCCCCCTCATATTGCTGTTGGAAGTGGATTTGTTTAATATTCATAGAAAAGAAGAAAGACAAGCTTGCATTCATATCGTGGGTTTCATGAACTTTTGAGATCTCAAAGTATCACAGTTGTAAAGTAGGAGATGTCCCTCATATGTATCTGATTGCTTTGACCTTTCCTGTATCTTTAATCTGATCTGCAAATTTTCCTTGGTCCTTCACAGCCATGTGAATGTGTGTCCTCCTGCAATGTTCAACCACAAGACACATTTTAATTGATGCTGGAAGAGCCAAAATTAGCTAATGTTCCGCACATCTTTTACATCCAATTAAAAAAACTTAAAGGAGCTGAGCATGTAATTGTATTTATATCATGCCTTTCATATTCCCAAGATGTCCAAAAGTGTTTCACAGCCATCAAATTACATTTGAAGTTTGAGTCACCTTTTTATAGCTAATCAAGCTAGCCAAATTGTGCACAGTAAGGTCCTACAAAGAGGAGTGTGATGGATGAATGGTTAATCTGTTTAGTTGAAATGTGCATTGCTTAGGACACAAGAATCTCTCTGCCAATAATTGTTTTCGTGTCTACTTTAGGTTTATCATTCGATTTGATAATCTAGCACATGGAAGAGATAATCCCGTACTTACAACATGTGGTTCTGTATGTCAAGGCCCATCCCTAATTGCCCTTGGGTAGGTGGTGATGAACTGCTTTCTTGAAGCACTGCAGTCCATTGTGGTGTAGGTACACCCACAGTGCTGTTGTTATGATCCTGCACCAAACCCCAAAGTTTTTAGTAAGATCCAGTTCGGGATCATTAGCGTTTTATTTAATATAGACAAAGTTTGAGATTCTAGACACTTGTTAAGAGAACGAAGCCACAAGATACCATTGGTTTTGAACAAATATGAGCTTAACTATGCAAGGTCAACCAAATAACACAATTTACAATATCTTTCTTATTCAGAGTTAATGTGAGGTACATGTGAATAAACAGGCAAATTGTGGTCAAACACACCACACTGCATAATAATTGGCAAAAGTGACCAAGATGGATCGCACAAGTTTTTCAGCAACCCACCCAGACCCCAGTAAACACTGAGCCAACTAATCCCATTGAAACTTGGTCTCCCTCATGGGGGGCTCCAAATTTGTCACTTCCGAAGATCAAGCCTCTGAATTCTCTCAAGGCTGTTTGAACTCAGACTGCGTCCATGGCTGCATATCTCCCAGGGTTTCAATCTCATCTCCTGTCATTCCATTCCCTTGGATTTCTGAGTCTGCACTCCAGTGTCTATTTCCTGGTGAAATTTCAGCTCTTTATTAGCCATCTGGCTTCACGGTTGGCAGTACTCTGCATTTCACCAAACGCCAATCGCCCTGGCTACACCAAGCTATAAATGGCTCCCAAGGTTTATTCTGATCCCTCGCCATTTCCAGTGTAGAGCCAGTGACATTTTGCCACCACCTTAGCTTTGCTGGACTCCTTGAGTCCTAACTGTACAGAGCTATCAAACAGCTTCTGAACCCCAACTATACAGAGCCAACTAACAGCAACACTTTGGTTGCCTGGAGCCTGCTAACTGCAGCATCTTTTCAGTACGGAATTTTTCCTTGCTGCAGAATACTCACTCCCCCAGCAAACACACAGCTAAACTGAAACCCTAGAAATGTATTAAGTTCCATCCAAGTCCATGAATATGGAGCTTTCTAGGGCTCAATGAATGCTTTAAAATTAATTGTAGCCTTAACTTCCAAAACAACTCTCTGGGCTGCATTTCTTTGCATGTAATGGAGGCACCTTGTCTCCAATTCTCCAGTGAAGTAAGCCCATCAGCTGTTTTTTATAATCTTACCTTTCTAACTGTTTACCTCTGCCACGATGATTGAGGAAAAAAAACACGTTACTATGCATGAAATATTGAACTTTAAATAAGACCTGAGTTTTATTTTTGGACACAAACCCAAAGATTGGTGAGGATGTAGTCACCCACTGGTTGAATTGCTGCAGAGTGATCCTCTTAAGAGAAAATGGAACTCTTCATATTTCCAGACAAGTTATTTGGTGTCCAGAGACTGAATACCATTTCTGCTAAAGACAAAGGACAATAATGGCCATCTCATCTCAGGACATCCTGTGAGGAATGCCTAGACATAATTCTGGATTTGCCTATGCAGGTGGAACATAAAAGAATGGCTTAAAAGCCAGCTGAAAGCTGCCCCGGGTGGTTAGCGTGTGTCTGTGAGACCAGGTGCTGGAAGTTAGAAACATGGAAAATAGGAGCAGGAGTAGGCCATTTAGCCCTTCGAGCCTGCTCCACCATTCAACATGATCAAGGGTGGCACGGTGGCACAGTGGCTAGCACTGCTACTTCACATACCAGGAACCCAGGTTCAATTCCAGCCTTGGGTGACTGTGGAGTTTGCACGTTCTCTCCGTGTCCGCATGAGTTTCCTCTGGGTGCTCTGGTTTCCTCCTCCAGTCCAAAGATGTGCAGGTTAAGTGGATTGGCCATGATAAAAAAACTTGCCCGTTAGTGTTCAGGGATGTGCAGGTTAGGTGGGAATACGGTGATAGGACTGGGGAGTGGACTTAGGTAGGGTGCATTTTCAGAGAGTTTGGTGCAGACTTGATGGGCCAAATGGCCACCTCCTGCACTGCAGGGATTTTATCATGGTTGATCCGCTATCTCAATGCCATATTCCCGCTTTGTTGCAATACCCCTTGGCACCCTTATAGTCTAGAAATCTATCTATTTCCTTCTTAAATATATTTAGTGATTTGGCCTCCACAGTGTTCTGTGGTAAAGATTTCCATAGGTTCACCAGCCTCTGAGGGAAGAAACCTCTCCGCATCTCAGTTCTAAATGGCCTACCCTGTATCTTGAGATTGTGACTCATTGTTCAGGACCCTCCAAGCAGAGGAAACAACATCCCTGAACCCAGTCTGTCCAGCCTGTCAGGATTTTATATTGTTCAAATAGATCCCCTCTCATTCTTCTAAATTCTAGTGAATACAGGTCCAGTTGACCGAATCTCTCTTCATATAACAATCCTGCCATCCCAGGAATTCTTCTGCTAAACCTTTGGTGCACTCCCTCTATGGCAAGTGTATCCTTTCTTCGATATGGAGATAAAAACTGCACAGATTACTCCAGGTATCACTTCACCAAGGCCCTGTACAGCTGTAGTAAGACTCCTGTACTCAAGACCTTTTGCAATAAAGGTCAACATACCTGTACCTGCATGCTTGCTTTCAATGATTGGTATACTAGGACACCCAGATCCCTTTGTACGTCAACATTTCCCAATCTATCACCATTTAAATAATACTCTGCCATTCTGTTTCGCTGCCACGTATTTGTACCTCTTGGATGCCCAGCTTTGAGTTACTGAATCTGTCAATCTCTTGGATGTCTAGTTTTGAACTGCTAGATCTGTTCAAAATCTAACTAATTTAGCATGGTGGCGCCAGTCTTTGTCTCTACAAGGACTGTGTGGTGGTCACACTTACCAATACTGATATGGATAGATGCACCTGCAACAGGTAGATTGGTGAGGACTGAAGTCAAGTAGATTTTTCCTTCCTGTTGGTCCTCTCACCACTTACTGCAGACCCAGTCTAACAGCTATGTCCATTAGGACTTTGCCAGCTTAGTCAGCAGTGGTGCTACTGTGCCACTTCTGTTGATGGATATTAAAGTTCCCCACCCAAAGTATATTCTGTTTTCTAGGCACTTTCAATGTTTCTTTCAAGTGGTGTTCAGCATGAAGTAGTATTGATTCATCAGCTGAGCCACACCCCCCTCCCCCCCCCCCCCCCGCCCCCCCCCCCCCCCCCCCCCGGCCATGTGCTCCATGAACCCCCTCAGCTCCCTAGCCACTACCGATCCCCTGGACTTTGGACTTGACCGGTTCAGACTTGGGTCCATGACCATATTAAAGCCAACCCCCATAATCAACCGGTGTTTGTCCTAGTTCGGACTCCCCAACACCCATCTCATAAAATCCACATCATCCCAATTCGGGGCACAAACATTTACCAGGACCACCGGGTCCTCCCCAGTTTTCCACAGACCACCACATATAAACCCGGATCGGCCATAATGCTCCCCATCTCAATCGGCACCCTCTTGTTAATCAACACCGCCACTCCCCCAAATCTTTATATTCAGCCCCGAGTGGAACACCTGCCCCATGGATCCCTTCCTCAGCCTCGTCTGATCCCCCAACTTCAGGTGCGTCTCCTGTAAAAACACCACGTCCGCCTTCGGACTCCTCAAATGCGTGAACACATGCGACTGTTTAAGCAGCCCATTCAGCCCTCTCACATTCCACGTGACCAGCCTGGTCAGGGGGCTACCCGCGCCGCTCACCTGCCAGTCAGCCATACCCCTTCTTGAGCCAGCCTGAGTCACGCACCCCTTTGGGCCCACCCTCGGATGTCTGCCACCATCTCTCCCTTCCCAACTGCATCACATCAACTGTACCCATGTCAGCAACACTCTCCCCCACCCCCAAACAAAGAACCAAACCCACCCCCCATGCCTTCCTCCTGACGATCCCCCACTTCATTTCCGTTAACTAGTCCGCCCAGCTAGCATGGTGGCCCCCATCCAAGACCTCTAACTTCCCCTCCCCCTTCCAGTCCACTCCTCCACCCGCTCTTCGCAGCCGCCAACAAACAAAGCAGAACAAGAGGCACATCACCGCTCCCCCGTCAAACTCAACCCCAAAATATCCACCCCATACACTTTACCATAAACACAAAGCTTCTCTCCAAAGTTCAGTGTACTCACACTCCTCCCTATCCATGGTACCTCATAAAGTCCATCGCCTCCTCTGGCGAGTCAAAATAAAATTCATGTTTCTGCTGTGTCACCCACCAGCGGGCATGGTACAAAATCCCAAGCTTTAAGAGTGCAGCCTTTATCCGATTGAACTCGGCTCTCCTCGTCGCCAACTCCGCACCCAGGTCTTGGTAGACCCGCAGCTCACTCCCTTCACAGGTGCACCTCCTGGTCTACCTCGCCCATTTCAAAATCTTTTCTTTGCCCAAGAAACGATGCAGACGCACCACCATCGCCCTCGGCAGCTCCCCCACCTGTGACCTCCTCCTCAGCCCTGTACGCCCAATCCACCTCGAGGGGCTATTGAAAGGCCCCCTGCCCCATCAACTTCTCCAGCATCCTCGTCACATACTTGGTGGCCTCCTCTTGCTCAATGCCTTCAGGCATCCCGATATCCTCAAATTCTTTTTCCCGGAGCGATTCTCCAGGTCCTCCAATTTCTCTCTCAGCCTCTTCTAGCTGTCCAAGACCATCCCCAATTCTATCTCCAACGAGGCCATCCTCTCCTTGGTAGAAGGTGCTCCATCATTATAATATGAATAGGCAGCAATAACCATCCATAGCAGGTGCTAAAGGTGATGTTAGAGGCATTGTGGAACATGGTGGCAATGGTAGAGATGATCATGTTTGTTCACTGAGCAGAAAGGGACATTGGTATGAAAGGGAATGCAAAGGTTGGGTTGCATGATAAGGGCAGTGTGATTATTTTAGAGACTAAAAGCTACGATATGTATTAGAGAGTGCTATCACAATACAAAGAGCTACATCTCATTACTTCCTTTTGTGTCTCACACGTAGGTCCCAGCGCTGCCTGCTCATCCCCCTGTACCACCTCATCCCTCAGGCATCAGGAGGAGGAAAAGATGCCCATGAAGGCAGCATCACATCTGACTTGGCAGTTTTCCACCAACAGGAAATAGTACATTGAAGGGATGTAACATGCATTTAGAGTTGGTGGTACATGGTGCATGACACCACAGTGCAGGAGGAGGTATCCGGGTCAGAGTCGTATGTGCACAGTCCCTCTCAGAGGTGGAAGGATGTCGCAATGATGCTCCAGTGGGAAAGGAGGTAGGGCCTCAGGAGTCACCTTATGAGGCACAGTATTTGGAAAATCCCCCACAGAAGGGTGGACAACTGTCAGAGTTCTCTGAGGCAATGTGAGCTTACATACAGCGAGTGGAGGAGCCCATGGTGGTGATGAACTCCACCTTGTTTCGGAGGCTCGACCGCATGAGCTCCAATCGCAACAAGGCACCAGATTCTCAATGCCATATCGTGCAAGAGTTGAGGAGCCTGCCTCCACATCCTTCGAGGCAACACAGAGGGCACTTTGTAGGAAGGTTAGTGCATGCAGGACGTCATGTTGCCTTTGTCACTGATGGGTTCACTGTGGTTTCACTTCATATAACAGATAAGCTGGGATGGCACTGTGGCACAGTGGTTACCACAGTGCCAGGGACCCGGGTTCAATTCCAGCCTTAGATGACTGTCTGTGTGGAGTTTGTACTTTCTCACTGTGTCTGCGTGTGTTTCCTCCCACAGTCCAAAGAAATACAGGTTAGGTGGATTGACCATGTTAAGCTGCCCCTTTGTGTCCAGGGATGTGCAGGTTAGCTGGGGTTAAGTGGATGGAGGGGGGAATGGGCCGAGCTAGGGTGCTCTTTCAGAGGGTCGATGCAGACTTGAAGGGCTGAATGGTCTCCTTCTGCACTGTAGGAATTCTATGGTTCTAACATTGTACCTCAGAGTTACGCACATTGGCCTGAATACTTTGCTGCTGATCCCCACAGCGCTGAGCGTAATCTGGGACATGATGATGTCGGGTGGCGTTTCCAACATCATCATACCGGCTTACGATAATACTTTATGCAGGTGGGCAAAAATTCAGAAACCATCTCGCATTATTTAAATGTCAATTGAGAAAGTAATAAAAGTCTTTAATGACCTGGTGGACAGCCATTCACCTTCATAATCAGGAAGGGCTTCCACTCGATCAATGTTCAGCTGGTGTCGAACCATAATTGGTGGATCATGCAGGTGTGTGCCAGATACCTGGGCAGCAGTTACAACTGTTCCACCCTTAGCAACTCACAGATTCTAGACCTTTCCCCCGGCCCTGATTCTTTGGAAGGATGACTAATATGGAAATGTGCTATCCAATGCAAAGATGACTAGTGGTGCCTCTGATGGTGCCTGATCTGACACAGAGGAGGTACAATGAGAGTCACAACAGCACCAGGGCGACAGTGGAGCTGACTATTGGTCTCCTAAAGATGAGATTCTGATGCCTGGACAGACCTGGAGGGGCAATACAATACTTCGCCATCAGGTATATCCCTGATAGCCGTGATTTGTTGGGCACTCAATAACATCGCATCCAAAGAGGAGTTGCCAAATGGGAACCAATCCTCTGAGGACGAGGGAGAAGATGATTTGAGGAATCACAACGATGCTCCTGCTGATGGCCCTGGCCATGATCGAATAGCTGGCCATGACATCAGGGATACCTTAACGTGGCAAAGGCTTCAAGAGTGTGTCTTACCAATGCAACGGAAGAGGCAACCGTGGCCCTCTATTTTCCATGTGCCATGAGAAATCCCACACAAGAACATTCCTCCTGCCCTCCCTCAATATTTTATTGCTTCCCTCAACCTCTAGACACCAATCAATCACTCAGTAACATTAATTAATGCCAACATCAGCATAAGGCAATATAAGATGTGTGTTCATCCACAAACCTCAAAGAGTATCAACATCAATAAATAAGAAGCTCACCCATGTGACTAATGTGGATATATAGTAGGACATTTACAAGTACTCCGGTGCAGTGCACCCCCCTTGCCTGTGGCTACAACAGAGACTGATGACTGATCTGCCACCTCCCTAGCCCTGGGTGACATCGGTGGGCATCCTCTGTATGTCTGTGGCCTTGAGAGGCCGGCCACTCCAGGAGACTCTTCCTGACATGAATGTGAGTCTTCCTTCGCTGTGTCAATAATCGAGGCCTGTGTCAATGTGTGATGGACAGAGGAAATATGGCTCCCAACAAAGGTGCCATGAGAGGAACATTCAAATAGAGGCAGCTGCTGTACTTCTTCAGCCACTCTTCCCTGCCAACTGGTGAAGTTCCAGGAATTGCATATGCAATCAAGCTCTTAATTGAAATGAAAAAAAATGAAAATCGCTTATTGTCACAAGTAGGCTTCAAATGAAGTTACTGTGAAAAGCCCCTAGTCGCCACATTCCGGCACCTGTTCGGGAAGACTAGTACGGGAATTGAACTGTGCTGCTGGCCTGCCTTGGTCTGCTTTAAAAGCCAGCTCTTTGGCCCTGTGCTAAACCAGCCCCTAATTCGCCTGTTGCCTTGGATTCACCTGTCACCTTGGATCTATGCCCCTAAGCTCAGAGCCAGGGTGATGGTGTGCAGGTCGGAGTGCATCCCGATGATTGCATCTGCAATTTGCCTACTGTGACAGCATGGTAGCACAGTAGTTAGCACTGTTGTTTCACAACTCCAGGGTCCCAAGTTCGATTCCCGCTTGGGTCACTGTCTAAGTGGAGTCTGCACGTTCTCCCCGTGTCTGCGTGGGTTTCCTCCGGATGCTCTGGTTTCCTCCCACAAGTCCCGAAAGAAGCTGTTAGGTGAATTGGATATTCTTAATTCTCCCTCTGTGTACCCGAACAGTGTGGTGACTAGGGGCTTTTCACAGTAACTTCATTGCAGTGTTAATGTCAGCCTACTTGTGACAATAAAGATTATTATTATTGTGGGAACGTCATCAGTGTATCCATGGAGGAAGCTTGGCATTCCAAAGAGTCGGTGATTGCAGCCTTCATGGCTTGGATGGACACCTTCAGAATCTGACCCAGAGCATGCAATCCCTCTGGCATACCTGGAAAGTCTTCACAGACCCCGCACTGCACCAGCATCTGCCACCTTACCAATGACCCTAGACGCACACATTATCCAACACAGAATCTGTTTCTGGATCACCCTAGACACTCTTCCGACTGCCTGAGGCCTGCTTGACCGCACTCTCTGGCAGCTGCAAGTGCAAATGTGAAATGCCTTCACCAGTGTGTGCAGGACCTCTTTCTGACGTAATCCCCCCTGCCGAGGTGCCAATATCTGCTGTGCTGCTTTGTGCTGTGAGCGGATGTGCTAATGCACGCTCCAAGGGTTCCTCTTCCTCAGAGGAGGAAGGTTGCTGCATGGCTTCTGGCAGAGATTGTGCTGAAAAGGCCTCTCCTGTAACAGAGAGACATCAGCAAGGGGATAATTTGGTATCAAAAAGCTTGCCACATCAGCCCTATCACACAACGCACATCAACCGGCATGTAGGGGCGGCATGATAGCACCGTGGGTAGTACTGTTGTTTCACAGCACCAGGACCAGGGTTCGATTCCCAGCTTGGGTCACTGTCTGTGCGGAGTCTGCGCGTCCTTCTCGTGCCTACTTGGGTTTCCTCCGGGAGCTCCAGTTTCCTCCCAGAAAGTCCCGAAAGACATGCTTGTCAGGTGAATTGGACATTCTGAATTCTCTCTCAGTGTACCCGAACAGGTGCCATAGTGTGGCGACTAGGGGCTTTTCACAGTAACTTCATTGCAGTGTTAATGTAAGCCGACTTGTGACACTAATAAAATTATTATAGATTATTATTAACCGTAGCACTGTCTGATTAAACTACGCAGAATTGCTCAATGTCTAGGACAGCTGTGGCCTTTGCAATCATGCTACCTTTGAAGAGTGGCAAATCTCTATTACCTCCTGCATTTGCGAGCGAGACTCGTATCATGCCAGGCCAAGATTGCTCAGACTGAGGTCATACTCACCATGGCTGACCTCATACGGTCATTGACACTTTTCTAGCACTGGGATCAATTCCTTCTCAGCACGTGTCTGCCTGAGCTTCCTCCTCTTGCCAATGATGGGCATGATCAGCTCATATTGGTCAAACACTACATGCAGGAGGACTCCAAGGGACACCTCGCTGAATCTAGGGGCTGGTTTGGCCTTTCTGGTACAACTCTCCTCCCGCTCCAATGTAGCAGACATCTATGTATGGAAACATGTAACAAGTGTGCAGCTCCTCAATGGCAAGAGGTGAGAAACTTGCTGAAATTTAAACATTCTAAGACCGATAAAGTGTGACATGGGGCGAGATTCTCCGACCCCCCGCCTGGACGGAGAATCGCCGGGGGCTGGCGTGAACCCCACCCTCGCCGGTTGCCGAATTCTCCGGCACCGGAGATTCAGCGAGGGCGGGAATCACGCCGCGCCGGTTGGCGGGCCCCCCCACGCGATTCTCCGGCCCGGATGGGCCGAAGTCCCGTCTGCTAGGATGCCTGTCCCGCCGGCGTGGATTAAACCACCTCTCTTACCGGCGGGACAAGGCGGCGTGGGCGGGCTCCGGGGTCCTGGGGGGGGGCGCGGTGCGATCTGGCCCCAGGGGGTGCCCCCACGGTGGCTTGGCCCGCGATCGGGGCCCACCGATCCACGGGCGGGCCTGTGCCGTGGGGGCACTCTTTTCCTTCCACTTTCGCCATGGTCTCCACCATGGCGGAGGCGGAAGAGACTCCCTCCACAGCGCATGCGCGGGGATGCCGTGAGCGTCCACTATCGCTCCCGCGCATGCGCCGCCCGGAGATGTCATTTCCGCGCCAGCTGGCGGGGCACCAAAGGCCTTTTCCGCCAGCTGGCGGGGCGGAAATCAGTCTGGCGAGGGCCTAGCCCCTCAAAGTTAGGGCTGGGCCCCCCAAGATGCGGAGGATTCCGCACCTTTGGGGCGGCGCGATGCCCGACTGATTTGCGCCGTTTTTGGCGTCGGTCGGCGGACATCGCGCCGATACCGGAGAATTCTGCCCATGGTTTGCAGAGAATATCTAAAATTTAAATTCACTTACCTTGCAAGACTGAAAACACACACATCTTCTTTCTCGAAAGTAGATCAACAAGATTGCTAATCTAATGAGCCCCCTGAAATAGTTCCATGCCTTTGGGCCCTGATAGACATGAATTCAGACGAGACGCTGAGAAGCAGTGAACCGATGCTTTAATAAGCTAAATATGTGCCGACCTGTAGCTCCTCCCGCACTGCAGGGCTGACCCAGGTCAACAGACTTTATACTTCCACAGCTGGGCGGAGCCACAGGCGGAGCCAACAGCAGCACCAATAATAACATTCCAACAGTACAACAGCAACAACCAATAACAGAACAGCAATAACAGTAAGTATATACAAGTGGAGATAACAATACTAATAGAACAGTAGAACATATATACAACAGCCTTACGTAGCCATACATGGCTCGCTACAGGCCCTTTAATGTGCTGGCTGTGACCTTGCTGCTGGTCATCACCTCCAGCCTCTGAGACTGGACATCCCACCCTCCAGCACTCATTGGACAGGATGAAGGCCAATAACCCGCCCTTGCCTTTTATTGGTGTCCATTAACATGTTATCAGGCGCTCACACTCGCCAACGTCTGAGTGCGGAAGCTGCCATTGGTGTGTGATCATATTATTCAGTCCATTGTATATATAAATCACAATTACCAACTTCAGTCTTCTTTTAATACATACCCTTAATGAGATTGTTTACAGAATGAAGATAGTTCTTCTCAGCGGCATCTAAGATTGCACACTGAAATCGATTTCTTATTGCTGCGTTCCCCTGCATGCCTAGCAGTGGAAGGCTGTTTCTTTCTCCAGATCTCCAGATAAGGTAATCGTGCGTCGACGGTTGTAGATTGAGTTGCTCTTTGCAGCATTTCTTGTTCATCAATGATTGCCTTTCAGGGAGGATCTATGATCAGACCCCAAGGTCAAATCCAGTTTATCAGCTGCACCTCGAGCATGAGTGCTGTGTTGAAGGTTGTCTCCGTATGTGAGTGTTACATGGTCATTTAAGTGGATTTACCACATGTCAAGATGCCACATATGCCCCATGAAACTATGCTTGTATGGTTTCCCCCACTACATTTGAAGCCTTTGGCTTTGAGATGGTTGAGACTGTGGTTTCACAGGGAGCTGAGGTATTTGGTAGCATTGCATGCTGTAGATGTCACACACTCCTGACACTGGACCCAACTGGTGGATGGATAATGTGGAACGTAATAGAAGGAATTGTTCCAACAAGTGTAGCATTACCTTGCACAATATGCAGTAGCTGCTGTTAGAAAAGTTAGAATTGGGGTTTCAATGGTTTAATAGATTTTGCTTATTGTTTAATAGACTGCACCAATATATAAAGGGACTACAGGTGACACAGTTTTGTGTTGGAGAAGTGATTACTGAACACAATAAACTTGGGTGTCGAAGAAGGCAAACTTGCTTCCTAGTTCTTATTATATAATTACCACTGGAGTTTAACAGCTGCAGTGTTGTTAGCACGTACAATCACATCTGAAGGCTATGAGTGTAAAGTCCTGTTCCTTATGGCACTCTTGGCATTGTGGGCATGGTTTTAGTAGATATAGGGTGGCATTTTCAGAGACACATTAACAGCCTCTAACATATATGTGAATTGACTAAGTTGTGAACGACCTCTCAATTTGTACACTATGTTGAGGTCAAGGATTATGATGGTTATATTTTCAGCCATGTTGAAGCATTGATTTTTTGTATATGCTGTTGGTTTTCTCTCAGGTTGGAGTGGACATTTCTCTCAGGAATTGTGGCTTCCATATTAAATGTTTATTATGTGGAAGCTACTCACCCGGGACTGGCTGATGTAAGTTTTGACCTTTCAAGATGTGAACCTACCCTGGATTTGTGTGTTCTGGTGATGACCTTCTCCTGTAAAGAATCAGCTATGGCTACATAGGTCTGCTCCTCAGCTGGTCTCTTAGCTGACCTCCTTCTCCTCCTCCTCCCTGCCAGATCCATGAATCTGGACAGGGGTCTTCTTCTCTTCCTCATTATCTTCAAATGCGAGAGCTACAGGCCCAACTTCTGCCCCTCTGCTTGCAGGCCCCTTCATTGCACCATACTGTGTATAGTGCAGCACATGACTCTGCTTGAAACACTTGAAGGGGAATACTTTTAGAGCTCCTTCAGCACCTAAACCGCATCTTTAAAATGCCAGTAGCCTGCTTTATTGCATTGTGGATCAGCACATGGTTGTTGTTGTCTTGGCTTTTGGCCTGTTTGGGGTCACCTGAAGGGAGTCATTAACCACCTTCTTGTCCCCCCAGAAGCCAATAATGGACCTTTGTCATTGTATAAATTAAAACTGAGGCCATTGCAAACTCTTCAGGATAAATGAGTCGTGGCAGCTTCCAGGGTATCGTGCACATAAGTGCAGGAACGCCTTTGTGTGGTCGTAGACCACCTGCACATTCAGGGAGTGGAAGGATTTACACAGAAACTAGGAACTGGAGTAGGCCATTTGGGCCTTCAAGCCTGCTCTGCCATTTAATATAATCATGGCTGATCCTCGATCTCAATGTCATATTCCCTTTTTCTCCCCATACCCCTCAATGCCATTAAATATAAATATTATCTCTCTCTTTCTTGCATAGACTTGACCTCCACAGCCTTCTGTGGCAGCGAATTCCACAGGTTCACTACCCACTGAGTGAAGAAATGTTTCCTCATCTCAATCCTAAATGGTCTCCCCCATATCCTGAGACTGTGACCCCTGGTTCTAGATTCCCCAACTAAGGAAAGCATTCTCCCTGCATCTAGTCTGTCCAGCCCTGTTAGAATTTTATACGTTTCAATCAGATCTCCTCACATCATTCTGTTTATGAAGGTGTCACATTCTCCCCATGTCTGCGTGGGTCTCATCCCCACAACCCAAAAGATATGCAGGGTAGGTGGATTGGCCATGTTAAATTGCCCCTTAATTGGAAAAGAAAATTGGATACTCTAAATTGATATAAAAAATATATATCTTTTCCTCAAATGTGCAAATCCCTCCAGTCATGTTTCACAAATCTCAGTGATGGGAGGCGGTGGCAGTGTTATCGTCGTATTGTCACTGGACTAGTAATCCAGAGACCCAGAGTACTGCTCTGGGGTCCCAGGTCCAAATCCCACCACTACAGATGGTGAAATTTGAATTCAATAAAAATCTGGAATTAAAAGTCGAGTGATGACCATTGTTGATGTCTTAAAAGCCCATCTGGCTCACTAATGTCCTTTAGGGAAGGAGATCTGCCATCCTTACCTGGTCTGGCTTATATGTGACTTCAGACCCACAGCAATGTGGTTGACTCTTAACTGCCCCCTCAAGGGCAATTAGGGATGGGCAATAAATTCTGGCGTGGCCTATGACACCCACATCCCATGAACGATTAAAAAAAAAAATTGCTTGTCCGTGAAGGCAGCTGCATTTTAAATATTCTGCTGCCACTGTGAACTGCACATATGCTAAATACATCCAACTTCCTCAGAAAAGTTGGCGGGTGCCGGATAAGGGCACAGGGCGTCCGTATTTGAAGCTCTGGCACCAATTTGGCTAATGCGTGGAGCCCTTCCAACTCCCTGTAACTTTGGGCCTTTGTCTCTACTAATCCAGCACTTGCTTTTACCCGGTTTGGGTGGTGTGCATGTACAATTTCTTGCCTTGGGTTTCTTTGGAATATATAATTACTGAATGAGCAGTACCGGCAGTGGCATGATGTTCTTGACCAAGCTCATTCCAGTTAGGTGTAGGGTGGTTGGACAATGTGGATCTGTAATATGCAGATTATTCTTAATCATAAATGTTTATTGGAACTGCTCTTTTCCTTAAGAGAAACAAGTAACAGCTTCTGAGTCAGGTCAGCCTGACCAATAGAAGTCACCATGGAAGGACTGTCAGACTGCTAATCAGTCTGAATCCTTCCAGCACTTGAATGAATGAAAATCGCTTATTGTCACAAGTAGGCTTCAAATGAAGTTACTGTGAAAAGCCCCTAGTCGCCACATTCCACCGCCTGTTTGGGGAGGCTGGTACGGGAATTGAACCATGCTGCTGGCCTGCATTGGTCTGCTTTAAAAGCCAGCTCTTTAGCCCCAGCTAAACGTCACAATATTCTCCAAGGGGACTGTGTGATGAGCCAAATACAGCAACCAGCAGAAGTGAAATGGCATCCATCCAGTTATGATGTATCATTCTACTGAATGAGACATTGACGGTTTTTTAAAAAAATTGAAAATTGAACTTAAAAGTGCAGTGTTGTACATTGGGTGATACTGATGTGCAAAGTGATTCCGATGCAACACAAGAGGTGCTCTAGAACACTTTGATGTGACATCTTCACTTTTTCATAATTCTTGACATGAAGTGGTGACTAATGATGGAGACTGATTCCATTGTAACGGTATTACAATGAAATAAGGGTAACTACAAAGACATGAGGGAGGAGCTGGCCAGAATTGATTGGAAAAGGAGCCTAGCAGGGAAGACAGTCGAACAGCAGTGGCAGGAGTTTCTGGGGGTTATTTGGGAGGCACAACAGAAATTCATCCCAAGGAGGAGGAAACATGCTAAGGGGAGGACAAGGCATCCATGGTTGATGAGGGAAGGCAAGGACAGCATAAAAGCATACAAAGTGGCGAGGATTAGTGGAATGCCAGGGGAGTGGGAATCCTTTAAAAGTGAGCAGAGGACAACTAAAAAAGCAATAAGGGGAGAGAAGATGAAATATGAATGCAAGCTAGCTAGTAATATAAAAGAAGATAGGAAGAGTTTTTTTCAATTTCTAAAAGGTAAGAGAGAGAGGCAAAAATAGACATTAGACCACTGTAAAATGTGGCTGGAAAAGTAATAATAGGAACCAAAGGAATGGCAGAGGAACTCAATAGTTACTTTGCATCAATCTCCACGGTGGAAGACATTAGTGGGATGCCAGAGCTTCAGGAGAATCAGGGGGCAGAGGTGATGTCTGAAGGTGGATAAATCACCTGGACCGGATGGACTACACCCTAGGTCTTTAAAATAGATAGATGAGGAGATTGTGGAGGCATTGGTGGTGATTTTTCAGGTATCACTGGAGGCAGGATGGGTTCCACAGGACTGGAAAGTGGCTAATGTATCACCGCTGTTTAAGAAGGGAGGGAGGCAGAAGACAGAAAATTATAGGCAGGTTAGCCTGATTTTGGTCATTGGTAAGATTTTTAAAGATGAGATCGCAAAGGACTTGGAAGTGCATGATAAAATAGGACTGAGTCAGCACGGCTTTGTCAAAAGGAGGTTATGTCTGACAAATCTGTTAAAGTTCTTTGAGGAGGTAACAAGGAAGTTAGACAAAGGAGAACCAGTGGTCGTGATTTATTTAGATTTCCAGAAGGTCTTTGACAAGGTGCCGCATAGGAGACTGTTAAATAAATTCAGAGTCCATGGGGGTAAGATCCTGGGATGGATTGAGGATTGGCTGACTGGCTGAAGGCAAAGAATGGGGATAAAGGTGCCTTTTTCCGGTGACTAGTGGTGTGCCTCAGGGGTCTGTGCTGGGACCACAACTTTTCACAATATACGTTAATGATCTGGAAGAAGGAATTGAAAACACTGTTGCTAAGTTTGCAGATGATACAAAGATCTGTAGAGGGACAGGTAGTATTGAGGAAGCAGGGGGGCTGCAGAAGGATTTGGATAGGCTAGAAGAGTGGGCAATGAAGTGGCAGATGAAATACAATGTGGAAAGGTGTGAGGTTATGCATTTGGAAGGAGAAATGGAGGCATAGACTATTTTCTAAATGCAGGAAATGCTTAGGAAATCAGAAGCACAAAGGGACTTGGGTGCCCTTGTTCATGATTCTCTTCAGGTTAACGTGCAGGTTCAGTCGGCAGTTAGGAAGGCAAATGCAATGTTAGCATTCATGTCAAGAGGGCTAGACTACAAGACCAGAGATGAACTTCTGAGGCTGTATAAGGCTCTGGTCAGACCCTATTTGGAGTATTGTGAGCAGAATCTAAGGAAGGATGTGCTGGCCTTGGAAAGGGTCCAGAGGAGGTTCACAAGAATGATCCCTGGAATGAAGAGCTTGTCGTATGAGGAATGGTTGAGGACTCTGGGTCTGTACTCGTTGCTGTTTAGAAGGATGAGGGGGGTTCTTATTGAAACTTACAGGATACTGCGTGGCCTGGATAGAGTGGATGTGGAGAGGATGTTGCCACTTGTAGGAAAAACTAGAAGCAAAGGACACAACCTCAGACTAAAGAGACGATCCTGTAAAACAGAGATGAAGAGGAATTTCTTCAGCCATGTGGTGAATCTGTGGAACTCTTTGCTGCAGAAGGTTTTGGAGGCCAAATCACTGAGTGTCTTTAAGACAGAGAACGATAGGTTTTTGATTAATAAGGGGATCAGGAGTTATGGGCAGAAAGAAGGAGAATAAGGATGAGAAAAATAACAGCCATTATTGAATGGCGGAGCAGAATAGATGGGCCGAGTGGCCCAATTCTGCTCCTATGTCTTATAGTCTTAAAACTAACTGCAGTTCTCTGGTACCTTGACCAAGTGGCTGTTTTTCAACCTTCTTGGAATGATTGGGAGTTTCCTGGAAGTGGAATTGCAAGCGCTGCCACCAGCAACTCAGAAAATCAGCAAGGAAAACATCCCACAGTAGTGTGCTCAAAGGCAAAACAGACACTTATATGAGGCACAGTTAATGATGGCTTACTTTTAGCCTGCGACCAGAAGTCAGAATAAGGGCAAACCACATTAATCACATAGTGGGAAACTGACATTACAAGGTTGGGGACAGATGGAGACTGGAGAATGGGAGCTCAGGGAGAGAGATGGAAGACTGGGGAATGGGAGCTCTGGGAGAGAAATGGGAGCTCAGGGAGAGAGATTGAGCCTGGGGAATGGGAACTCAGGGAGAGAGATGGAAGACGGGGGAATGGGAGCTCTGGGAGAGAACTGGGAGCTCCGAGAGAGATAGAGACTGGGGAATGGGAATTCAGGGAAAGATTTGAGGACTGGGAAGGAGAGAGATGGAGACTGGAGAATGGGCAGCACGGTAGCATTGTGGATAGCACAATTGCTTCACAGCTCCAGGGTCCCAGGTTCGATTCTGGCTTGGGTCACTGTCTGTGCGGGGTCTGCACATCCTCCCTGTGTGTGTGTGGGTTTCCTCCGGGTGCTCCGGTTTCCTCCCACAGTCCAAAGATGTGCAGTTTAGGTGGATTGGCCATGATAAATTGCCCTTAGTGTCCAAAATTGCCCATAGTGTTGGGTTGGATTACTGGGTTATTGGGATAGGGTGGAGGTGTAGACCTTGGGTAGGGTGCTCTTTCCAAAGAGCCGGTGCAGACTCGATGGGCTGAATGGCCTCCTTCTGCGCTGTAAATTCTATGATAATGGGAGCCAAGGAAGAGAGGTGGGGAATGGAAATTCAGGGAAAGAGATGGAGGCTGGGGAATGGAAGGTCAAGCAGAGAGGTGGAAACTGGGGAATGGTAGCTCAAGTGGAGAGATGGGGAATGGGAGTTCGGGGAGTGAGATGGGAAATGGGAATTCAGGGAAAGAGATGGAGACTGGGGAATGGGAATTTAGGGAAAAAGCTGGAGACTGGGGAATGGAAGTTTAGGAGGAGAGTTGGAGAATGGGGAATTGGAACTTTGGGAAAGAGATGGAGACTTGGGAATGGGAGCTCAGGTTTACCGCACAAGGACAGGCTGCCTGGAAACTGGAGAATCCAGTCCGGAGACTGGGAATGAGAGCTCTGGGAGAGAGATGGAGAGTGGGAGCAGAGGGAGAGAGTTGGAGTCTTGGAATGAGAGGTTTGGAAGAGAGGTGGAGACTGGGGAATGAGAATTCGGGAATAGAGTTGGGGGCTGGATGTTCCATTTCAGAGACTGGACGCTGGAACTGAATCGGTTGTGTTCTATGACCATGGAAATGGCGCCGGTCCTGAGCAATTCAGAATCCATTAATGAGCTAGCACCAGCGCCACGTGAAACTAGAGCAATTCCAATGAAAAACGGTGTCCGATTCACCGGGATCGGGATTGGCACTCGAAAGGCTGCCCAGCCGCAGCCGGATATAAGTCCTCCACTCCCCACACACATTCATTCCAGCCAACAAGCCCACAGAGCGGCACTGTGGAGCTTCAGAGCCTGATGGATGCCGTGGAGGCAAGGCGGGGGGGCACCCTGACCCCCAAACGATAGCCCGCGACACCCCAGAGTACCAGTTTGGGCACAGTGTCGACTTCGAACACCCTCCACCATCCCAGAGACACTTGCTTCGGTTGGGCATGTTATTGAAGAGGCTTCTGGGGCACGGTAGCACAGTGGTTAGCACTGTTGCTTCACAGCGCCAGGGACACGGGTACAATTCCCAGCTTGGGTCACTGTCTGTGTGGAGTATGCAGATTCTCCCCGTGTCTGCGCGGGTTTCCTCCGGGTGCTCCAATTTCCTCCCACAAGTCCCGAAAGACGTGCTGTTAGGTAATTTGAACATCCTGAATTCTCCCTCCGTGTATCCGAACAGGCGCTGGAATGTGGTGACTAGGGGGCTTTTCACAGTAACTTAATTGCAGTGTTAATGTAAGTCTACTTGTGACAATAAATATTATTATTATCTGGTGCGCACCACACACGTGCAGCGGTACATAAGGTGGAGGTAGGAACCCCTGAAGATGCGGATGGTCACAGGATGGCCCGTCCCAGGGACTAGCTGCTTTCCAGACGGGTCTCGGCCTTCTGGAAAGGGCGGCCCCATCAATGCTGGAGATGCAGACACAGAGCCAAGGACTACATGAGGGGTTGTCAGCAACCATCCAGCACCTAAAGGTGCAGTTGGAGGTGTCCGACCACCTACAAGGACACGAGGTGGTGCCAACCAGACCAACACCGCATCGATGGCGTCCACAGTGGAGCCCGCGGAGGCGAAGGTATTCGCCATGGGTCAAGATATCCTAGACCTGTGGGCAGCATGGTGGCAGTGGTTAGCATTGGGCGGAGCCAGCAGGCAGGGATCTATCCTCGTACCTGTAGTACAGGGGCCTTACCGTAAAGCACCTATATAAACATCCTATATATACAATATATACATCAGTGGTGACTACCACATTTACCCCCTGTTCAAAGAATGAGTCCGGCGGGGGTGGTGGAGAACTATATACAGAAAGTTGTGTTTTAAAAGTACAGATAATATTACAAATTCAGGTGGTCCGGTCCCTTGATCTGTCGTTGAGAGCACCACAGTGCTGGTGGCGACTCCGGCGGCGGCTTGGTCTTCGGTGACTCCGGGAGCGTGTCGACATCCTCTTCATCCCCGGGTGTGAGCAAGGGGTCATGCTACATAGGCGTACTGCGGGTTAGCGTGAAGTAGCTGTACCCTCTCAACCAACGGGTCCACCTTGTGTAGCATCACGTGTCTACGGAGGAGAACGGGTCCTGGAGCTGCCAGCCATGTCGGGAGCGAAATCCCAGAGGTGGACCTCCTAGGGAAGGCAAAGAGTCGTTCATGGGGGGTTTCATTAGTCGTGGTGCACTGGAGCGACCAAATGGAGTAAAGTGCGTCGGGGAGGACCTCCTGCCAGCGGGAGGCCAGAGGTCTCTGGATCGTAGGGCCAGCTGGACGGCCCTCCAGACCGTTCCATTCTCCCGCTCCACCTGCCCGTTTCCCCTGGGGTTGTAGCTGGTCGCCCTGCTTGAGGCAATGCCCCTGTTGAGCAGGTACTGGCACAGCTCATCGCTCATGAATGAGGATCCCCGGTCGCTGTGGACATAGGCGGGGAAACCGAACAGAGCGAAAATGGTGTTGAGGGCTGTCAGGGCATGGGACGGCAAAGGGGAATCGGGAATATTCATCGACCACACTGACAAAGTACGTGTTGCGGTCGGTGGAGGGGAGGGGCCCTTTGACGTCCGCGCTGAGGTGTTCAAACGGGCGGGGGAGGCCTTCACCAGGCGCGCACAGTCTGGCCGGTAGAAGTGCAGTTTACAAACCGCGCAGACCTGGCAGTCTCTGGTGATAGCTCTGACTTCCTCGATGGAGTAGGGCAGGTTGCGGGCCTTGATGAAATGGTAAAAACGTGTGACCACTGGGTGACAGGTTGTCGTGCAGGGTCCGGAGTCGGTTCACTTGTGCGCTGGCACATGTACCTCGGGATAGGGCAGCGGGGGGTTCGTTGAGCTGACCGGGGCGATACAAAATCTCGTAATTGTAGGTGGAGAGCTCGATCCTCCACCTCAAGATTTTATCGTTTTTGATTTTGCCCCGCTGTGTGTTATCAAACATGAAGGCAACCGACTGTTGGTCAGTGAGGAGAGTGAATCTCCTGCCGGCCAGGTAATGCCTCCAATGCCGCACAGCTTCAACGATGGCTTGGGCCTCTTTTTCGACGGAGGAGTGCTGAATTTCGGAGGCATGGAGGGTGCGGGAAAAGAATGCCACGGGCCTGTCTGCCTGGTTGAGGGTGGTGGCCAGAGCGACGTCTGATGCATCGCTCTCGACTTGGAAGGGGAGTGTCTCGTCGACCGCGTGCATCGCGGCCTTGGCCGTGTCGCCCCTGATACGGTTAAAGGCCTGGTGAGCCTCGACCGTCAGAGGGAAAACAGTGGGTTGAATGAGTGGGCGGGCCTTGTCCGCATAGTTTGGGAACCACTGGGCGTAATACGAAAAGAACCCCAGGCAACGTTTGAGGGCCTTGGGGCAGTGTGGGAGGGGGTGTTCCATGAGGGGGCACATGTGATCGGGGTCGGGCCCCAGAACTCCATTCTGGACCACATAGCCGAGGATGGCTAAGCGGTTTGTGCTGAACACACACTTCTCCCTGTTATACGTGAGGTTGAGGAGAGTGGTGGTGTGGAGAAATTTGGAAAGGTTAGCGTCATGGTCCTGCTGATCGTGGACGCAGATGGTGACATTGTCCAGGTACGGGAAAGTGGCCCGCAGCTCGTACCGGTCAACCATTCGGTCCATCTCCCGTTGGAAGACCGAGACCCCGTTGGTGATGTCGAAGGGAACCCTGAGAAAGTGGTAAAGGCGGCCGTCTGCTTTGAACGCAGTGTATGGGCGGTCCGCCTTGCGGATGGGCAGCTGGTGGTAGGCAGATTTCAGGTCTACTGTCGAGAAGACCCTGTACTGTGCAATCTGATTGACCATATCAGATATGCATAGGAGGGGGTACATGTCGAGCTGTGTGTACCGATTGATGGTCTGACTGTAGTCAACGACCATCCTGTTTTTCTGCCCAGTTTTGACCACTAACACTTGGGCTCTCCAGGGGCTGTTGCTGGCCTTGATGATGCCTTCCCGAAGCAGCCGCTGGACTTCAGACCTGATGAAGGTCCTGTCCTGGGCGCTGTACCGTCTGCTCCTGGTGGCGACGGGTTTGCAATCCGGGGTGAGGTTTGCAAAAAGGGAAGGTGGGTCGACCTTAAGGGTCGCGAGGCCGCACACAGTAAGGGGTGGTAGGGGCCCGCCGAATTTCAGGGTTAGGCTCTGGTGGTTGCACTGGAAGTCCAGGCCGAGTAGCAAGGCAGCACAGATGTTGGGGAGGACGTAGAGGCAGAAGCCGCTGAACTCCACGCCCTGGACAGTGAGAGTGGCGATGCAGTTCCCCCGGATCGCCACGGAGTGGGACCCGGAGGTCAGGGAGATTATCTGGTTAGCGGGGTGTACCGCGAGGGAGCAGTGCCTTACCGTATCGGGGTGAATGAAGCTCTCAGTGCTACCGGAGTCCAGCAGGCCGGAGATCTCGTGCCCGTTGACCTTCACTTTAGTTGAAGCAGTCGCGAGGTTGTGTGGTCGAGACTGGTCAATCGTGACCGAGGCGAGACGCGGCTGGTCGTTGGCGGTTGCAGGCGATGAGCAGCCGGATGAGGTGCCCGACAGGCATGGGTCCTAAGTCGGGTAAGATGGCGGCGCCCACGGGCCGCACGTGTCGTGGGAAAGCAAGATGGCGGCGCCCATTGGTCCTGGGAGGAACAAGATGGCGGCGTCCACGGGCCGGACGTGTTGCGAGTCGAACAAGATGGCGGCGTCCACTGGCCGCATGTCGTCCTAGGAGGGGAAGATGGCGGCGCCCACTGCTGCACGTGGGGGGGTGCCGGGACAATTGCGGCGATTGAGCGGGCCTGGCACACTGCAGCGAAATGTCCCTTCTTGCCACAGGCCTTGCAGAGGGCGCTCTGCGCCGGGCAGCGCAGTGAGAGGTGTTTTGACTGCCCACAGAAGTAGCATTTGGGCCCCCAGGGGTTGGTTGGCTGCCGCGCGGCACAGGTGTGCGATTGGCTGAGGGCGGTCGCTGATGGGGTCCACGATGGGGTGGCTGTCTGCGGAGTCCACGATGTACAGGGGGGGTGGGCCGCACGGCCGGGGGCATAGGCCTGAATGTTGCGTGATGCAACCGTAAGTAAATGCGCTAGTTTGTTGGTCGCCGCGAGGTCGAGTGTGGCCCCTTCTAAGAGGCGCTGGCAGATGTAGTCAGACCCTATGCCTGTAACAAATGCGTCACTAATTGGCAAATGCGAGTGTTCCGTGGCCGAAACGGCCTGGCAGTCACAGTCTCTCACCAGGGCGAGCAGGGCACATCAGAAATCTTACACCGACTCACCGGGAAGTTGACGCCGCGTGGAGATGAGGTGCCTGGCGTTGAGTGTGTTAGTCCACTGAGCATAGTTTTCCTTCAGTAGCGCCATGACCTCTGCGTATGACGGCACGTCCTGGACAAGTGGACTGACGTTGGAGCTCAGCCGCGTGTAAAGGATCTGGAGCTTCTGTGCTTCTGGAATTACATCTGGCGCAGGCTCGATGTGCACTTCAAAACAGGCTAGCCAATGTTCAAAGTCCTTTTTGGCATTGTCTGTTTGCGGATGCAGCTGCAGGCGATCCGGCTTGATGCGGAGGCCCATCTTCTGAAAAACTCAGTGTAATAAATTGATGCATGATCAATTATACAAAGACGAGAGTAGGATGTAATCGAGGCTTTATTACACTGAGATGTGTGGTCTCCTACAGCAGCTGACAAAATGGCTGCTGTACTGGGAGCATACATATTTATACTCCGCCTACTGGGCGGAGCCAGCAGGCAGGGATCTATCCCCGTACCTGTAGTACAGGGGCCTTACCGTAAAGCCCCTATATCAACATCCTATATATACAATATACACATCAGTGGTGACGACCACACGGCGCTGTAGACCAGGGTTCAAATCCCGGCCCTGGGTCACTGTCCATGTGGAGTTTGCACATTCTCCCCGTGTCTGTGTAGGTTTCTCCCCCACAACACAAAAGATGTGCAGGATAGGTGGATTGGCCATGCTAAATTGCCCCTTAATTGGAAAAAAAAATAATTGGGTACTCTAAAATTTAAAAAGAAAAGATATCCAAGACCTGGGGCACTCTGCGGGCAGTGGCTGAGGCACAGGGCATGGCTGCCCTATCACAGGCAGCAATATACCAGGGTCACCTGGACATTGCAGCGGCGCACCAGAGATTGGCCCAGTCACAATGGGTTATGGCTGCGGGCGTTGATGGCATTACCTGAATGATGACTGACCTGAGCCATAAACAGAGGAACCTGGCACAGCCACAGAGGGATGTGGTACAGTTCCAGAGTGAGGTGGCCCAGTCCATGGCCGCGAGCATCGAGACCTTGGTTGAGATGAGAGCGGGCCTCCAGAACCGGCAGTCTCGCTCCTGCTGGAAATCTACTCCAAAGAATATCCTGGGATCCATCGGGCACCCAGAGGGAGGAGGAGGTGATGGGGCCAGTGCCATTGAGCCCTGCAGGGGAGATGCCGGAACACCACAGCGCCTCGGACCCTTCCATCCTGTCCCTGTCACATCTGATGGGCAGCGGTCAAAACAGGCTGGTACCACACCATCAGGGATGCCTGTATTGACCCTCTTATCTCTGGATCTTCACACGAGGTCAAACAGTTGTGTATCAAACAAACACTCTACGCTGAACTTATAATGTAACACTGTTTAGTCACTAAACATACACCATGTTGATGCTCGATCAATGACTCCAGAAGCGAGATTGGATGACAATTAAAGGCTTTATTGGACTAGATGTTTCCCCCAGCAGCGCAGGTACAGAATGCAGCTGCTAGGGAGACACAGACTCTTATACTCCGCCTTACTGGGCGGAACCAGCAGGCAGGCTTCACTAATGATCTTCCTGTCTCAGGTACCTCCCACACCAATGATCTTACAGCTTCAACCTAGGTGCCGTAATACCCCGAATACCGACTACCACACATGTATTCAAATCTTATGCTGCACAACTGATCACAATTTGTCTCCAGACTCACAGCTTCAGACATAAGTAGATATAACCCACTTGAACTGAATTGCCCTAATTCGTATCGCAGGTCTGCTCTGTTTTCTAGGCCTTCACTTAGGATCTCTGCCTTTGCGTCGTTTGATCCTGGGTCGTCACTGAAATGGAATCTTCGATGCTTGGTTCTTATAGTCTTTCTGACCCGTGTCTGAGACAGGTCAACTTTGTACTCCTTCGAACTGTCGCATGACGTCTTTCTTCTAACCACAGATCCATTCTTCAGACATTGTGGTTAAAGGTGTCAACAAGTTCTGCTTGGCATTTTGCAATCTTTCTATCGATACTCTAAATAGGTCACCGGTCAAAAGTTAACCAGTCTCATTTCAAGTTGACCAACACTTTCCCATCATGCCTGCAATCAGTGATTTTAGCAAAAACAGGGTCTTAACACTACACCTGACACTGCCGGGTGTGTCCAGGCCCAGTCACTCCAGAGGACGGCCACAAGGAGGTCACAGGTCGGGTATCGCAACAGGCTGCCTCCAAATCTGATGTACCGCGTAGATGTGGCGTTGGGGCCTGTAAGGCTGGAAAGATAAACACCAGTTAAGTTGGCATGGGTGCAGCACACAGGGTAGCATTAGAGGCCATGGCACAAACCTGCAGATATATGTTCACCTGTTCACCACAAACGCCTTTCCACAAACGTTTCAACATGCCTTGGCGCTCTGTCAGAAGGATGTGAGTGCTGGGCTGGCCGCAGAGGGGATGCAGGGTTGAATAGGTGGCCGTTTGGAGTGGGGGCGGCACGGCCCAGGGCCCACAGGTCAACCACCACTCACCTCCCCGGCCCTACCCCCATCCTTATCCACGTCATGGGTTTGGTGGGATTCTGATGGATAGCCAGCTCACAGGGATCACCGAGGTTGATGGTGAAAAATGCTACAGTGGGCAGGAGTCAGATGTTGTCAAACGATGCAGAGCACCATTGTTCATCGCAGAGTGAGTCATCATCATCCTCCATCCCCTGGACCAGACCAGCTGTTATTGCCAACCCAAGGCCCACACCCCATAGGAATCACAGTGGGGGTTGCAGGTGCGGAGTGGGGTGGGTTGAATTGGTGGAGGTTAGGTGGCCATGAGAGGGGGTGGTCAGCCAGGGGTGGAGGAGGGATGAGATGTTTGTGATGCTGTCAGCCAGGCATTCTAGACCACCCCTCATGCACCAGTGCTCGTAGGGGGATAGGCGTCCCGTCAATAACCCCCTGAACCTAGGGCATCCCGGCGATGGCAGCGAACCCCACTGCCCAGGCATCCTGGTGGGCTTGGTCCACATTGAAGCTGATATATTTTGCCAAGGGGGCATACAGGGTCTCCAAGATGGTGTGGATGCATCTGTGCATCGAGGCCTCCGAGATCCTAGATAGGTCCCCACTCGGCGCCTGGAAGGATGCCGTGGTGAAGAAGTTCAGGGCGACTGTCACCTTGACGGCCACTGGGAATGGGTGTCCTCCCTCATACCCCCACGGTTCCAGCTGTGCCATGATCTGGCAGATATTGCATGTCCTCGAATGACAGACACTGCCGGTCCATTTGAGGCCTAATGCGGCGCCTCCTTCCCACCTCCTCCTTGGCCTGTTGGACGGCCGAGTCTCCATCCTCCACCCTCACTGTCTGGCTTCTGTTCCTTTGGGGCAGGTTCCGCTGCTGCAGGGCCCTCCCTGAGCAGCTCCTGCTCAGACAGCCTCAGGGCATCTCCCAGGTCTGAGGTGGCAAGGCAGAATCCATTGTCTGCAGGGGGTGAAAAGCAGACATGTTAGCATGGTGCGTACCCCCGTGCCCAGCCAGGTTTGAAGAATTGAGGGTGAAACACAAAATGCAGAGGGAGGAGGTTTAAATATCTACAATTACGAAATTTGGTGAAAAAGGAGTTATCCTCTTTCCCTCAACTGCCAGATAACAACCTCCTTGATAAATTGCTCTTGCCAGATGAGTTGGGAGATGGGAAAACTACTAACATTTATAGATGGCTGATGGACATCAAGAAAATACCAATTGAAGAAATAAAACAAAATTGGGAGGAAGAGTTGGATATGGAATTGGAATGAGAACTAGAGTGAAATTATGCATAGGGTCAGTACTACATCTTAAGGTGCTAGGATGAGCTTAATACAATTCAAGATAGGGCCCATGTGACACAGGAATGTCTATGTTTGTGGGCAGCACGGTAGCCCAAGTGGATAGCACTGTGGCTTCACAGCGCCAGGGTCCCAGGTTCGATTCCCTGCTGGGTCACTCTCTGTGCGGAGTCGGCACGTTCTCCCCGTGTCTACGTGGGTTTCCTCCGGGTGCTCCGGTTTCCTCCCACAGTCCAAAGATGTGTGGATTGGCCATGATAAATTGCCCTTAGTGACCAAAAAAGGTTAGGAGGGGTTACTGGGTTACGGGGATAGGGGGGAAGTGAGGGCTTAAGTGGGTCGGTGCAGACTCGATGGGCCGAATGGCCTCCTTCTGCACTGTATGCTCTATGAAAGAATGAGCTGATTCTTCCGAGGTAGATAAATGTGAGGGGTGTAAAGGAGGACCAGCTAACCACGTCCACATGTTTCGGTCATGTCCACAATTAGTTTGGATCTCTGCCTTTAAAACATTATCAAAAATTGTGGTGGTGTAAATATTACCGGGACCTCTTGAGGCAATTTTTGGAGTGTCGGAAATACCAGGAGCAATAGAAGGAAAAGAAGCTGATGTGGTGACCTTTGCCACATTGATCGCCCGGAGGTGAATTTTATTTGAATAGAAGGCAGGAGATCCGCCAAAAATATTGACATGGTTGGTGGATCTTGCGGAATTCCTTAAACTTGAGAAAATTAAATTTTCCCTTCGTGGCTCAGATGGGGAATTCTGGACGAGATGAAGGGGGCAATCTACCTGCCATTTTGCGCCCCAACGAGAGGGCGACGTTCTCCCACAACGGGCAGGACTAAGTCACGCTCGAGTAAGTAGACTTTAAACCTACTAAAGGCCTACTTACCCGGTATCTACCGGCCTCCCAGGATCTACCGGCCTCCCCAGGGAGGCCGCAGCTGGGCACTGTTCAGTACTGGTCCATACAAATTTTGACCAGGTGACTGTAGTTTATTGAGTTCAACGAAAGAACTCGGGTATTTTAAATAAAATCTAATTTGTCCTGTGTTATGACTCCATGTCAAGTGAGGCTGGAATTGACTGCACATTAGCCCAGGGTGTTATGACAAAAAGGACAAAGTGCAGGAAGTGTCTCCTGTTATAGCTCCTGGAAGTTCGAGTTTCAGAGCTGGAGCGGCGGCTGGGGACACTGTGGAGCATCCGCGAGTCGGAGAGCATCGTGGATAGCACGTATAGAGAGGTGGTCACACACCGCAGGCTAAGACACCGCAGGCAGGAAGGGAATGGGTGACCACCAGACAGAGCAAGAGAGCAAGGCAGGTAGTGCATGAAACTCATGTGGCCATTCCCCTGCAGAACAAATATAACGCTTTGGATATTGTTGAGGGGAATGGCCTCTCAGGGGAAAACAGCAACAGCCAAACTCGTGGCACCACGGTTGGTTCTGCTGCAGAGGGGAGGGGTGATAAGTGTGACAGTGCAATAGTTATAGGGGATTTGGGGGGGGGGGGGCAGCCGGGAAAGAGAGCAGAGGAGACTTAAGTGGGCAAGGGGGGGTGTTTGTGTCTAGGGATCCCCCGGTGGAGAAGGTCGCTTGCAGACTCTCAGGGAACAGTGCAGGAAACCGACAGCAGCGGCACCTGAGGGAGGGGGGGGGGGGGGTTAGAGCCACGTTAGTTTAGTTGAACACATGGGGCAGGGCAAACAGAGCTGACAGGGGAAGTGCTTTATTAACATGTTTATTCTTTCCCACTGTTTGTTTTCACTATGTTAAGGCTCTTTGCATAGGGCCTGTTTTCTCTCTGGAAATGTTACAAATTTGTTTTAAATAAAAAATGTCAACAAAAATTTTTTTTAAAAAAAATTCCTAATGTAATTGTAAATGTTTTTTGTGTTGATTTTGATATACTTTGCAAGTTTCCTTTCATAATTGTTTCTTGTAGCTCTTAGGATTGGTTTTGTTATTCCTGGTGCCTTACCCATTCAACAGGATCCGTGTATTTTTGTTTTGCTTTTATATCTTTATGTTGTGTGTCAGCTCTTTCATTGTTCTTGCTGCTTTTTTTTAATGGCAAGTAGGCTCTTGTCATTTACAGTATAAACTGGTTCTGTATCACATTAAATTCTCATTTGAACGCTGAAAAAAAAAGTTATCGGGGATTCAATTGTAAGGGGAATAGACAGGCATTTCTGTGGCCACAAACGAGACTCCAGGATGGTATGTTGCCTCCCTGGTGTCTCGGAGCGGGTATAGGACATTCTGGAGGGGGACGGTGAACAGCCAGTGGTCGTGGTACACATCGGTACAAACCACTAGGTAAAAAAAAGGGATGAGGACCTAAAAGCAGAATACAGGGAGCTAGGAAGGAAGATAAGAAATCGGACCTCGAAGGTAGTGATCTCAGGATTACTGCCGGTGCCACGTGCTAGTCAGAGTAGAAATGACAGGATATATAGGATGAATACGTGACTGAAGGGATGGTGTCAGGGGGAGGGTTTCGGATTCCTGGCGCATTGGGACCGGTTCTGGGGGAGTAGGGACCTGTACAAACTGGACAGTTACACCTGGGCAGGACTGGAAGTGATGTCCTAGGGGGGCTATTTGCTAGAGTGGCTGGGGAGTGTTTAAACTAATGTGGAGGGGAATGGGAACCGATGCAGAAAGTCGGAAGGTCGTAAAACGGACAGAAACAAAAGGCATTAAGGGGGGAAGTGTAAGGCAGAGAAACCATAGTCAAAAATCAAAAGGGCGACAGTACAAGGCACAGTGACTGAGGGGAGCTCAGTGAATCGGCCCAGTAATACTAAAAGGAATAAAACATGAAGTAAAAACATAAATGGAAAGCGACGTGGCAGGTTGCTACATGAAGATATGGGTTCAACGACAAGGAAAATTAGGAGAAAAGTTAAGAGGAAAAATAACTTAGGAAAGGTTACAGATCAAGGTGTTAAGATTCAAAACAGAGGTATAAAAGCCAACATAAGTGCACTGTACCTGAATGCTCGTAGTATTCGGAATAAGGCAAATGAGTTGATGGCGCAAATCATCGTGAATGACTATGATTTCGTGGCCATTACTGAAACATGGTTAAAGGATGGTCATGACTGGGAGTTAAGACTTCCGGGTGCGGCTATGCAGAGCTAGGTCGCATATTCGATAGCTCCCGCTTGGAACGGATTTTTGGGCTCTTTTACAGGGCCCCCACGGCATTTGTTTGACATTTCCCGGTGTGGGAACAAGACTGCAGCATTCCCCTGACAGTGTCCCCCAGGAATGTTATGTCTTTTGGCTGCCAGACCCAGCAGAAACAGTAAAGGATTTGGCTTTGGCTGCAGGTTTAGACAAGGGCCTCTTCCAGCATGCAGGCGGGCGAAGGGCAAGCTTAAAGCTGCAATCTGACTTGACTCTATCAAAGGTGAATTCTAGCAGCAGAGGGAACAACTGTGAAAGGATCTACCAGGGCCATTGAAGAAGCAGGGACGAGGCTTCCGGTGGCGGCCATGGAGGAGTAGGTAGCGCATTCGGCAGCTCCCGTCTGGAACTGACTCTCAGACCTTTTTCAGGAGTTTCCATAGACTTTTTAAATGGACCAGAAGTGTAATGGCCAAAGGAGCGGCACTGGAGCAACAGGAGAAGTGAGGGAAAGAAAACAAAATGGCGGTGGCCAGGAACAAAGAGGAGCTGCAGGAGTTCATCAAGCGCTGCTTCGAGGAGCAGCGCGAGGAGATGCGCAAGGAGATGTTGGCGCCTATGCTTTCGGCAATTGAAGGACTCGGGATCACCCAGAAGGTCCACGAAGCTAAGATCCAGGAGGTACAGAAAAGAGTCAGTCAGAACGAGGACGAGCTCGTGGGCCTGGCGGTGAGAGTGGAGCAGAACGAGGCGCTACACAAGAGGTGGGCGGGAAGACTCGAAAACCTGGAGAACAGGTCGAGGAGAAAGAATCTGCGAATCCTGGGTCTCCCTGAGGGAGTGGGGGGGGCTGATGCCGGGACATACGCGAGCACGATGCTCGAGGCGATAATGGGCACGAAGGCCCCTTCGAGGCCGCTGGAGTTGGACGGGGCACATCGGGTGCTGGCGAAGAAGCCCCAGGCAAATGAGCCGCCAAGGGCGATGGTGGTGAGGTTCCACCGGTTCACGGACAGAGAGTGGGTCCTGAGATGGGCCAAGAAGGAGCGGAGCAGTAAGTGGGACAATGCAGAGATCCGAATATACCCGGACTGGAGCACGGAGGTTGCAAAGCGGAGAGCGGGTTTCAACCGGGCCAAAGCGGCGTTGTACCGGAAAGAAGTGAAATTCGGAATGCTGCAGCCAGCGCGACTGTGGGTCACATACAAGGGCCAACACTATTACTTCGAAACGCCTGAAGAGGCGTGGACCTTTGTACAAGCCGAAAAGTTGGACTCTAACTGAGGGTTTGTGAGGGTGGGGGGGATGTTTTGGGGTTTGATGTGTGATGGTTGTTGTATATAGGGGGTCAATCACGCGCAGGAAATGTTACATGGGCTGGGGGAGAGAGACAAGGCCGCGACAGGAGCTGCGCCAGAGGGGGCGGAGCGGGCTTTGGAAAGCGCGGGGTGTTTTCCCGCACGCGGGAAGAAAGGCGGGAAGGGGAACGAAGGAATGCATATGGATTGGGAGTCTCCCACGCGGGGAGGTCAAAGGGACAGCGGGGGAAGCCGGGGTCAGCAGGCGTCAGCTGACTTACGGGAGTGACATGGGGGGAGCATGGGGGGAGCAAAAAAGCTAGACAGGGGTCCCCCCCACGCCCCGCCGACTAGCCATCTCCTTTTCTGGGCAAGTCCCTCTGGGGGACTGGAGGGTGAGGGAGGCGTGGACACGGGACTGGCCCAGAAAAGGAGATGGCTAGTCGGCGGGGCGTGGGGGGGGGTGAGAGCCCCTCCAATCCGGCTGATAACGTGGAATGTGAGGGGCCTGAATGGGCCGATGAAGAGGGCTCGAGTGTTCGCTCACTTAAAGGGACTGAAGGCGGACGTGGCCATGCTCCAAGAGACACACCTGAAGGTGGCGGACCAGGTCAGGCTAAGAAAGGGATGGGTAGGACAGGTATTCCACTCGGGACTGGACGCAAAGAATAGAGGGGTGGCAAAGGTGGCAATTGGTGGGAAAGCGGGTGTCATTTGAGGCCAAGACTATTGTAGCGGACAATGGAGGGCGATATGTAATGGTGAGCGGTAGGCTGCAAGGGATGTGGGTGGTGTTGGTAAACGTATACGTCCCGAACTGGGATGATGCAGGATTCATGAAGCGCATGTTGGGGCGCATTCCGGACCTGGAGATAGGAGGCCTGATAATGGGAGGGGACTTCAATACAGTGTTGGATCCAGCACTAGACCGCTCCAAATCAAGGACTGGAAAGAGGCCGGCGGCGGCCAAGGTACTTAGGGGATTTATGGATCAGATGGGGGGAGTGGACCCATGGCGGTTTGCAAGGCCGCAGGCCAGGGAATTTTCTTTCTTCTCCCATGTACACAAAGCCTACTCCCGGATAGATTTCTTTGTTCTGGGTAGGGCGCTCATCCCGAGGGTGGAGGGGACGGAGTATTCGGCTATAGCCATTTCGGACCATGCCCCACACTGGGTGGAACTGGAGCTGGGAGAGGAGAGGGACCAACGCCCGTTGTGGTGGCTGGATGTGGGACTGCTGGCGGACAAGGTGGTGTGTGTGAAGGTAACGGGGTGTATCGAAAGGTACTTGGAGGCCAACGACAACGGGGAGGTGCGGGTGGGGGTGGTATGGGAGGCATTGAAGGCGGTGATCAGGGGAGAGCTAATTTCCATTAGGGCTCATAGGGAGAAGACAGAGGGTACGGCAAGGGAGAGGTTAGTGAGGGAGATTTTGAGAGTGGACAGGAGATACGCAGAGGCCCCGGAGGAAAGATTACTTGGGGAAAGATGACGGCTCCAGACGGAGTTTGACCTGTTGACCACAGGGAAGGCGGAGGCACAGTGGAGGAAAGCACAGGGGGCGACCTACGAGTATGGGGAAAAGGCTAGTCGGATGCTGGCACACCAGCTCCGTAAGAGGATGGCAGCGAGGGAAATAGGGGGAGTCAAAGATGGAAGGGGAGCCATGGTTCGGAGTGCGACGAAAATAAACGAGGTATTCAAGGCCTTTTATGAAGAGCTGTACAGATCCCAGCCCCCAGCAGGGGAAGAGGGGATGAGACAATTCCTAGATCAGCTGAGATTCCCGAGGGTGGAGGAGCAAGAGGTGGCTGGTTTGGGGGCACCAATTGGGTTGGAGGAGCTGAGCAAGGGTTTGGGGAGCATGCAGGCGGGGAAGGCCCCGGGACCGGACGGATTCCCGGTGGAGTTCTACAGGAAGTACGCAGACCTGTTGGCCCCGCTACTGGTGAGGACCTTTAATGAGGCAAGAGAGGAGGGGACCCTGCCCCCGACAATGTCGGAAGCGACAATTTCTTTGATCCTAAAGCGGGACAAGGACCCACTGCAATGTGGATCGTACAGGCCGATCTCGCTCCTCAATGTGGATGCAAAGTTGCTGGCAAAAGTGCTGGCTACGAGGATCGAGGAATGTGTCCCGGGGGTAATCCACGAGGACCAGACGGGATTTGTAAAGGGCAGGCAACTAAACACCAATGTGCGGCGGCTCTTAAACGTGATAATGATGCCATCGGAGGAGGGAGAGGCGGAGATAGTGGCAGCTATGGACGCTGAGAAGGCCTTTGACCGAGTAGAGTGGGAGTACCTCTGGGAGGTGCTGCGCAGGTGTGGGTTCGGGGTAGGGTTTATCAATTGGGTTAAGCTCCTTTACAGAGCCCCGATGGGAAGTGTAGTGACGAACCGGCGGAGGTCGGAGTACTTTCGACTGTACCGAGGGACGAGGCAGGGGTGCCCCCTGTCCCCCCTGTTGTTCGCATTGGCGATCGAACCATTGGCCATGTCACTGAGGGAGTCTAATAAATGGAAGGGGGTGGTCCGAGGGGGAGAAGAGCATCGGGTGTCGCTATATGCGGATGACCTGTTGCTGTACGTGGCGGATCCAATGGAGGGGATGGTGGAGGTCATGCAGACTCTAAGGGAGTTTGGTTTTTTTTCGGGCTATAATATCTCAATGTAGGGAAGAGTGAGCTCTTTGTATTACAGGCGGGGGACCAAGAAAGAGGGATAGGGGACCTACCGCTGAGGCGGGCGGAGGGGAGCTTTCGGTATCTGGGGATCCAGATAGCCAGGAGTTGGGGGACCCTACATAAACTGAATCTGACGAGGTTGGTGGAGCAAATGGAGGAGGATTTCAAAAGATGGGACATGTTACCGCTCTCGCTGGCGGGTAGAGTGCAGTCGGTCAAAATGGTGGTCCTTCCGAGGTTTCTGTTTGTGTTTCAGTGCCTTCCCATCGTGATCACTGAGGCCTTTTTTAAGAGAGTAGGCAGGAGTATTATGGGGTTTGTGTGGGCGAATAAGACCCCGAGAGTAAGGAGAGGGTTCCTGGAACGCAGTTGGGACCGAGGAGGGTTGGCGCTGCCAAACCTGGGGAGCTACTGCTGGGCAGCAAATGTGGCGATGATCCGCAAGTGGGTTATGGAGGGAGAGGGGGTGGCATGGAAGAGGATGGAGGTGGCATCCTGTAAAGGAACGAGCCTGGGGGCGTTGGTGACGGCACTGCTGCCTCTCTCGCCGACAAAGTATACCACGAGCCCGGTGGTGGCCGCAACGCTAAGGATCTGGGGCCAGTGGAGACGGCACCGGGGTGCAATGGGAGCATCAGTGTGGTCCCCGATCAGGGGTAATCACCGGTTTGTCCCGGGGAAGATGGACGGGGGGGGGGTTCCAGAGCTGGCATCAGGCGGGGATTGGAAGAATGGGGGACCTGTTCATCGACGGGACGTTTGCGAGCCTAGGGGCACTGGAGGAGAAGTTCGAGTTACCCCCGGGAAATGCCTTTAGATATATGCAGGGGAGGGCTTTTGTGAGGCGACAGGTGAGGGAATTCCCGTTGCTCCCGGCACAAGAAGTTCAAGATAGGGTGATCTCGGGTGTATGGGTCGGGGAGGGCAAGGTGTCGGAAATACACCAGGAGTTGAAAGAAGAGGGGGAAGCGCTGGTAGAAGAGTTGAAGGGTAAATGGGAGGAGGAGCTGGGGGAGGAGATTGAGGAAGGTCTGTGGGCTGATGCCCTAGGTAGGGTTAATTCCTCCTCCTCGTGTGCCAGGCTCAGCCTGATACAATTTAAGGTGGTCCACAGAGCGCACTTGACGGGGGCGAGGTTGAGTAGGTTCTTTGGGGTAGAGGACAGATGTGGAAGGTGCTCAGGGAGCCCGGCGAACCATGTCCATATGTTTTGGTCATACCCGGCACTGGAGGGGTTCTGGAGAGGAGTGGCGGGAGCAATATCTCAGGTGGTGAAAGTCCGGGTCAAGCCAAGCTGGGGGCCAGCAATATTTGGAGTAGTGGACGAACCGGGAGTGCAGGAGGCGAAAGAGGCCGGCATTCTGGCCTTTGCGCCCCTAGTAGCCTGGCGAAGGATCTTGCTAATGTGGAAGGAGGCGAAGCCCCCCAGCCTGGAGGCCTGGATAAATGATATGGCTGGGTTCATAAAGTTGGAGAGGATTAAGTTCGCCTTGAGAGGGTCTGCGCAGGGGTTCTACAGGCGGTGGCAACCGTTCCTAGACTACCTCGCGGAGCGTTAGAGGAAGGTCGGTCAGCAACAGCAGCAACCTTGGGGGGAGGGGGGGGGGAACGACGTCCTGGAAGGTGGGGGGGGAGAGGGGGGACTGCCTGGGAGGGTGGATGAGCAAGAGATAACATGAAGGGTTGGGGAAACTGGCACGTACGGGTGAGGGCCAGTGTACAAAGCTGTGTAAATATATAATTTTGCCATGTATATATCTTGCTCTGCGCGATTTCTCGTTTTTTTTTGTTCCGGGGGGGGTTATTGTTTGTAAGGGAGAAAAATTGTGTTGTTAAAAAACTTTAATAAACATTTTTTTTTTTAAATGACTGTGAGTTAAATATCCAAGGGTATCAAACTATACGGAAGGACAGAGTGGATGGTAACGGAGGTGGTGTAGCTCTGTTATTTAAGGATGACATCCGGGCAATAGTAAGGGATGACATTGGTGCTATGGAAGATAAGGTTGAATCCATTTGAGTGGAAATCAGGAATAGTAAGGCGAAAAAGTCACTGATAGGAGTAGTCTCTCGGCCATCAAATAGTAACATTATGGTGGGGCAGGCAATAAACAAAGAAATGACGGATGCATGTAGAAATGGTACAGCAGTTATTATGGGGGATTTTAATCTACACGTCAATTGGTTTAACCAGGTCGGTCAAGGCAGCCTTGAGGAGGAGTTTATAGAATGTATCCGCGATAGTTTCCTAGAACAGTATGTAATGGAACCTACGAGGGAACAAGCGGTCCTAAATCTGGTCCTGTGTAATGAGACAGGATTGATTCATGATCTCATAGTTAGGAATCCTCTCGGAAGTAGCGATCACAATATGGTGGAATTTAAAATACAGATGGAGGGTGAGAAGGTAAAATCAAACACTAGTGTTTTGTGCTTAAACAAAGGAGATTACAATGGGATGAGGGAATAGCTCGCTAAGGTAGACTGGGAGCAAAGACTTTATGGTGAAACAGTTGAGGAACAGTGGAGAACCTTCCAAGCGATTTTTCACAGTGCTCAGCAAAGGTTTATACCAACAAAAAGGAAGGACGGTAGAAAGAGGGAAAATCGACCGTGGATATCTAAGGAAATAAGGGAGAGTATCAAATTGAAGGAAAAAGCATACAAAGTGGCAAAGATCAGTGGGAGACGAGAAGATTGGGAAATCTTTAGGGGGCAACAGAAAGCTCCTAAAAAAGCTATAAATAAGAGTAAGATAGATTATGAGAGTAAACTTGCTCAGAATATAAAAACAGATAGTAAAAGTTTCTACAAATATATAAAACAAAAAAGAGTGGCTAAGGTAAATATTGGTCCTTTAGAGGATGAGAAGAGAGATTTAGTAATGGGAGATGAGGAAATGGCTGAGGAACTGAACAGGTTTTTTGGGTCGGTCTTCACAGTGGAAGACACAAATAACATGCCAGTGACTGATGGAAATGAGGCTATGACAGGTGAGGACCTTGAGATGATTGTTATCGCTAAGGAGGTAGCGATGGGCAAGCTAATGGGGGTAAAGGTAGACAAGTCTCCTGGCCCTGATGGAATGCATCCCAGAGTGCTAAAAGAGATGGTTAGGGAAATTGCAAATGCACTAGTGATAATTTACCAAAATTCACTAGACTCTGGGTGGTCCCGGCAGATTGGAAATTAGCAAACGTGACACCACTGTTTAAAAAAGGAGGTAGGCAGGAAGTGGGTAATTATAGGCCAGTTAGCTTAACTTCGGGAGTAGGGAAGATGCTGGGACCTATCATCAAGGAAGAAATAGCGAGGCATCTGGATGGAAATTGTCACATTGGGCAGACGCAGCTTGGGTTCATAAAGGGCAGGTTGTGCTTAACTAATTTTGTGGAATTTTTTGAGGACGTTACCAGTGCGGTAGATAACGGGGAGCCAATGGATGTGGTATATCTGGATTTCCAGAAAGCTTTTGACAAGGTGCCACACAAAAGGTTGCTGCATAAGATAAAGATGCATGGCATTAAGGGTAAAGTAGTAGCATGGATAGAGGATTGGTTAATTAATAGAAAGCAAAGAGTGGGGATTAATGGGTGTTTCTCTGGTTGGCAATCAGTAGCTAGTGGTGCCCCTCAGGGATCAGTGTTGGGCCCACAATTGTTCACAATTTACATAGATGATTTGGAGTTGGGGACCAAGTGCAATGTGTCCAAGTTTGCAGACGACACTAAGATGAGTTGTGAAGCAAAAAGTGCAGAGGATACCAGAAGTCTGCAGAGGGATTTGGATAGGTTAATGGGCTCGGATCTGGCAGATGGAATACAATGTTGACAAATGTGAGGTTAACCATTTTGGTAGGAATAACAGCAAAAGAGATTATTATTTCAATGATAAAATATTAAAACATGCTGCTGTACAGACAGACCTGTGTGTGCTCGTGCATGAGTCGCAAAAAGTTGATTTACAGGTGCAACAGGTGATTAAGAAGGCAAATGGAGTTTTGTCCTTCATTGCTGGAGGGATGGAGTTTAAGACTAGGGAGGTTATGCTGCAATTGTATAAGGTGTTAGTGAAGCCACACCTGGAGTATTGTGTTCAGTTTTGATCTCTTTACCTGAGAAAGGATGCACTAGCGCTGGAGGGTGTGCAGAGGAGATTCACTAGGTTAATCCCAGAGCTGACGGGGTTGGATTACGAGGAGAGGTTGAGTAGACTGGGACTGTACTCGTTGGAATTTAGGAGGATTCAGGGGGATCTTAAAGAAACATATAAAATTATGAAGGGAATAGAGAGGATGGATGCGGGCAGGTTGTTTCCACTGGCGGGTGAAAGCAGAACTAGGGGGCATAGACTCAAAATAAGGGGTAATTGATTTAGGACTGAGTTTAGGAGGAACTTCTTCACCTAAAGATGTATGAATCTATGGAATTACTTGCCCAATGAAGCAGTTGAGGCTCCTTCATTAAATGTTTTTAAGATAAAGATAGATGGTTTTTTAAAGAATAAAGGGATTAAGGGTTATTTCGGGCCGGAAAGTGGAGCTGAGTCCACAAATAATTGAATGGCGGAGCAGGCTCGAGGGGCCATATGGCCTACTCCTGCTCCTAGTTCTTATGTTCTTATGTTCCCCACACCAGGGCACCCAAAGCATAATAATAATAATCTTTTATTGTCACAAGTATGAAGTTACTGTGAAAAGCCCCTAGTCGCCACATTCCGGTGCCTGTTCGGGTAAGCCGGTACGGGAGTTGAACCCACGCTGCTGGCCTTGTTCTGCATTACAAACCAGCTGTCTCGCCCTCTAAGCTAAACCAGCAGGCTGCGACACTCCAGGTCGTGGCCCTCCAGAGGTCACCGGCGAAAGTCATCACAGACAGCAGGGCGTAGCAGCCAGCAGGCTGCCTCCACCTCTGCTTATGGGTGTCTGGGATGCACCAAGGTGTTGAGGTAGGGTGAGGAAAGGTGGAAAAATATTGGAGTACAAACGTGGAATGTATGTTCACAACATGGATATCAGGTACACAGATGTAAACAGAATTGCCCCTATTTCGGATTTGTGTATGCCTCCTTTTTATGATGAGGTGTGTTTCAGTCACTCGGGTGTGATACCATGGTCGCACCCCACACTTATCGCAAATGTCGCTATTATGTGCCTCTTGTCTGTCTAATGGCTTCTTTATCACCACAGTGTCTGGCCCTTTTCCTGGTCATTCTCAACATCAGTGATGCCTCGACCTTAATGCTAAGTGTGTTTGTGGGATAAATCTCGTTGGCATGCTTTGCAGAGTCATGTCATGGATAATCTTGGCTGTGTAAAATTGAGGCAGAGGTGTTCTCCCATCTCGTCTGCATTCTTGAAAGGTAAAGGTGTAATGTGCAAGGAGAGATGTGATCACCCCTGGAGAAGAGTCATATATCATGCAACTCTATGTGCTCTCCGTTGGCAGGGTTTTCATGGTATGAGCTTGTACGCACTGCTGTCAGTCCATCTGCTAAGCTCATCAATAAGTGGAAACATCTTGCCACCTCAAGGTGATGAACCTCAGCCACATTATTATTCTGGTGCCCAAATGTCCAACTTTTAGCATTTCAAACTCTGAAGTGTGCCTTGTGGGGATAATGCTCTCATCACAAAGTAGGGATGCAGCGCTGTGCACCTGCTATCTGCTTTCCTGCGCACTCACCGAGTTCACTGATGTAACTTCCAAGTGGTGATTTCTGGCAGGCAGTACAGCCTTTGAGCTTGCTCTGGAAACACGCATCATGGGTGCGATTCTCCATTTCTGAGACGAGTGTTGACGCCGACGCAGAATTTGTGGACTTTCGCAACAGCAAAACTGGCCCCGAACCTGGATCAATTCAGCCACTGTGGAGGGGCGGTGCACCATGTGAAGCACAATCGATTCCAATGTAAAACAGTGCGGGATTCGCCGTGTCCGTGATTGACAATCGAGAGGCTGACAAGCTGCAGCCAGCCGCATATACACATTACAATCCCCACACACACTCGTCCCAGCCAACAATATGGCACTGGTTGTGCTGGGAGCGCACACATACAGCTGATGGGTCAGCTAGGGCCAAAGGGCACCTAGGGGGGGTGGCCGGGGGAGACACCCATACCGCCCGTGACCTTAAGTTCCACCCGTGACCCTAAGTTAACAGTGTGCTGTTAGTGGCGTGTGCAGCTGCATGGCTGCCTTGCCGACTGTGGCAATGGTGTTCCATGCTCATCCACCCCAACCCCACAGCCCACCTCCTGGCCACACCCTGCTGCTCCGCCTGGTCCAGGCAGAAGCCCCCCCGGCCAGCGGCACAACTGTCAGGGCACTCTGGTGATGTGGGACACTTTCCGTATCCCCCCTCTCTTCCTCAGCTGCCATGACACCGTTTGCACAATTTTTAAAAGCACAAGTGAACTGCACCATCGGGAATCCGGCCCATCGGAAGCGGAGCATTGCGGAGGCCCCGGAGAATATCGGGTCAGGCCCGCTAATGACATGCAAACGGTGTTTACTGTATGTGCGTTCCAGACCGCAGTGACGCCGTTGTCGAGGTGATGCAGAAACCGCTGCCTGCCGCGATTTTAGCGTCAGAACCTATTCTATGCCCAATCGTGTTTCACGATTTTGGTGTCAGCCAACAGAGAATCCTGCCCAATTTGCTTTTGTCAATGGGGGGGGAGCAATGGAAAAGAATGAGTTTCCTGAAGCTGAAGTGTACTCTTTGATAACAATAGTGTGTGTCCCTTGATGGCTTTGTGGTGTCTGAACATTTTGGACTTGGCAAGAACCAGGGCTGACCATGAGGGCACAATGTCTGTGTTAATGAACAGGCATTTTAATGTCTTGCTGGCAAGTGTTTAACGTTGTCATGCTCATATAGTCCACATTCATATTAAGATGAGGATAATTGCAGCCCAAGATCCCAAACTGAGAGTGCCTGATATCAATGCGATTTGGAAGAATGCACCACAGACGATGAGTCATCTCTAAATGGATTCACAGCAGCGGAATGTCACTGGCTACTTTTTCCAAGTGTGAATTATCTGATCCACCATCGATGTAACATAGAGTGTATTGTTCTGTTGGTTGAGGTTGATCTCCTTGCAGACCCTGGTCAGAGTGAAGGCAAACAACTGTGAGGCCATTGAGGACCATGCAATACCTCCTGCCTCGTGTCAGGTGTCATTGTGATTGGGATGCTGGAGATGAATGAAGAGGCAGTACTTGCTGATATCTGATGCCAGGACACCCTCCTCCAGTTAGCACCTCATCTCAGCAAGGACACATGCTCCCAAGCCTTCCTCATCCTTCAAAGGATCAGGATAATGTGAGCCTGATGTGTAATGATTCACTCTCATATTGAAGTGCATGGATGAAATGATAGGAATCACAATGCTACAGTTCATGCTGGCCCATGATGGAGGGCACTTGCCCAATATTGTACTCCTATAAATCGTCATTCTACTGATGGAATCTGGTGGCAATGAAAGTCTCATGCACATACTTGGCTCATTTGGCTCATGCAATGGCCTGCAGCCTCAGCTTCCTTGAGCTTATCACCCTCATTCCATTTGAAGTCCTCCTCATTGAAGTCCTCCTCCTCAAGCTTCTCAATCTTATCATCTGCAAAGTCCTCCTCTCTTTGCAGTGCTAGGTTGTGCAGTGAGCCGCAACCAGAATGACCCATGAGACCCTCTGGGGAATGTATTAGAATGCTCCACCAGATCTGTCCAAGCATGAGAATTATATCTTTAGGATGCCTATGGTGTACTCTACCAAAGCTTGGGTAGCTTCACGAGCCTTGTTATACCTTGTCTCTGCAGGATTCTGAGACCGACGGACAGGCATCAATATCCATATCCTTCACAGGCAGCTTTTGTCACTGAGGAGCCAGCCTGGATCTTGTGTGTTCCCTCAAAGATGTCCTGGGATCTGCAATCTACTCCAGATGTATGAATTGTGGGTATTCTGGGTATCTGACGCAAACTTGCATGATGAGTTTCTTGTGGTCACAGACATAGAGATTTTGGAGCCACATGAGTGCAGTCAAATGCTTCCTGCACCTGTGGACATCCGACAATCTCAGCAAGGCCCAGAGCTCTGGTGCCCTGGCTTTCTTGATCTCCGTCAACGATGAGGTAATTGTGGGCTTTGGCAAGAAAGGCATCCGTGAACTCATGTATGAATTTGTGTGTGGATGCCTGAGAGGTCGCACAGAGGTCCCCACGAGTCCTGAAAGGACCAACTGGTGTAAAAGTCCAGAGTGACCTTAGGCTTTCACAGTCACAGGCCCTCCCAGTCCTCATAGTGCTAAGCCCTGGAAAATGTGGCAAATAATAATAATAATCTTTATTAGTGTCACAAGTAGGCTTACATTAACCCTGCAATGAAGTTGCTGTGAAAATTCCCTAGTCGTTACATTCCGGCCCCTGTTCGAGTGCACAGAGGGAGAATTCAAAATGTCCAAATTACCGAACAAGCATGTCTTTCGGGACTTGTGGGAGCAAATCGGAGCGCCCGGAGGAAACCCACGCAAACACAGGGAGAACGTGCAGACTCAGCACCGACAGTGACCCAAGCCGGGAATCAAACCTGTGTCCCTGGTGCTGTGAAGCAACAGTGCTAACCACTGTGTTACTGTGTGCCCTGTCTTCTCCTGTAGAGGGCAAGCACTGACTAAGTTTTCCACTGCCTCCCAGGTGGTGTGATCTTGGTGGAGGGATGTCTATGGGAATGTGGGGATAGGACATCCCGCCTCTGCTGCACACCATCGAGGAATTTGGCCAGGGCTCCCTATGAAAATGCTAGCGCTGGCCTCCTGGCAGACATCCCACTGACTGGATCTGGAACAAGTGCTGGGGTGACATTTATATGGAGCACCCTACTGATTGTAGAGATTAAGTTGTCTGGGAGCAAGTGAATCAGTGGCAGGCTGCCCTGAGCACGGCGTGATTCACATGGGTAGAATTTAAATTTTTTAAATATCCTGTGCGATTTCCCGCTTCCAGTGCCGGCGAGATTCTCTCCGGATTTCTCACCAGAATCGACACTTTGAAAAAATATGGGAAGATCTGCCCTATGAACCTTAAAGATTTCATAAGATCTGGGTTATCTTGGGGGAGCTAGAAATAAATTGAGTTCATAGCATAAGTCTTTATATAATGTTTAGTTAAGTGTTTAATTTCTCTTTATGCACAGAATAAAGTTTTTTTCTAAAATTGTGAAATCTTGTGGTCTAGTTCGGATTTCTTCTTTAAACATTTATGATCCCTGGCAGGGTCATAACATGATAGAGTTCCAGGCTTTCTTTCATGTCTTTGTTGACTAAATGCTAGCAAGTATAGTTACCATCTGTGATGCTCTGATTCTCTTTTGCACAGAGTGGGGTTGAATAGAATGGGGAATCAAATCTATTATCCTGTATGATACCACAAATGAATGCTGCTATACACTACCCTTTTTGGGACTGTTTTTGAATATGAAGCGCATTGATATCAGCTAATCAAATGTGTGACCTGGTGTGTTAGAAAGTGATAGATAAAATGGGATTTTGGTTTGGGAGTTTGTGGTATAGAGAACCAGTGACCTAGAAAATGATTCATGCAGCAAGCTGGCACCAGGTACTGGCCACCGTCACTCTGCCAAAATGGCTAAGCCCAAGGTACAGCCAATAGGCTTTGGCCTTCATTTAGATAAGACCAGAAAGTTGTAATTGCATGCTGGATGCCCCGGCCAGTTTGTTGGTGAACTGGCATCTGAATTCACATGGTCCCATCCCTTGTAGTAGATTTTATATGGGTTCTGTGAAAGGGTGATGTGATTAAGAGGAGACCAAATAAGAGTCAGTATTTGTTACTTCCCTTTTTTGATGGTAGGTGCACATAGACCAAATTTTCTTGAAAACAGCTGGTGCCTTCAATCTTGTGAACAGAGATTCAAGCCACCTTTTGGCCCCTTTATTTGCGTATGTAAAGTGTTTAATGTTTATTTCAGGAAGTGGTCCAGGATGACTTTTTACTGTCCTTATCACTACGATGGACTCCTGTCTCACAATATTGGATGCTTTGGTGCCTGTCTGTAATGATTGCCAAGCTGACCAGATCTTCATCCTCCAACACCTCTGCTGTCATCCAGATGGGTGGTATCTCGCCAACCTGGTTCCATTATTATTTATCCAGTCATGTTTAAAGAACTAACTGCAATAGCCTTTCTTGCTGCTTCCACACAAATACCTCTGGTGTCTACTGAGGATTTATCTTTGGCCCCTTCTTATTTCTCAGCTACATGCAAAATCAGTGCCATCATCCAAAACAAAACATTGGTTTTCACATATCACTGATGAGACCCAGCTCTAACTCAGTACCACCTCTCTTGACTACTTCACTGTCTCCAAATGGTCAGACTGCTTCTGACATGCAGCACTAAATGAGCAGAGATTTCCTGACTAAATATTGGGAAGACCACTGCTCACCTCAAACTTTGTTCCCTAGCATCCAACTCCATTCCTTCCCCTGGCAATTGTCTGAGACTGGACCAACCTGGTTGCAACCTTGGTGTCATATTTTGCCCCATGATGAGCCTCTGACACCCCAGTGCCATTACTAATAGTGTCTGTTAACATCTCCGTAACATCACCTGACTTTGCTGCTACATTAGCTTCATCTGTTGCTAAAACCGCTTATCTATGCCTGTGTTACCTCTACACCTGACCATTCTAAAGTACCCTGGCCAGTCTCCCTCCATGTTCTACACTTGCTAAATAAGGTTATTCAAAACTCTCCTCTCTGTGCCCTAACTCACACCAAATTTCATGCATCCACCACTCTTGCGCTCACTGATCTACGATGGCTCCCAGTTAAGCAATGACTTAATTTTAAAATTTTCGTCCTGGTTTTCAGCATATTCCACACCTTCACCATTCTCTGTTTCTGTAATCTCCTCTAGCTCTACAACCCTCTCAGCTATCTACCCTCCTCCAATTCAGGGATCTTGAGAATCCCCAATTTTAATCGCTGCACCTTTGCTGGTCGAGGTTTGGCCAGAAGTATGGTTCCTATCAGCCTCTGCAATGCTGATGCTGCAGGCACGTCTGGGTGCCACTTAAAAATGAACCTCCAACCCCCGTCGGCTGGCAGTGGGTTCAATGACTTTATTCCTGTTCCATTGCATAATTGGCTAGGCCCTGCCCCTCCACTGTGTTTTTCAGCCAACCATTCCAACCCTGAGCGAAACTGACTCCCCACTTCCAGCTCTGTTATCGGGACCCAAGCTGAGAAGATTAAATTCCATCCAATGTTTCCTTTACCTGAGAGGTAAAGGAAAACAAAACATACTTGCGAAACTTGCATTCGTAATGTGTATGCAGTAAGTGTTGTATTCATTTTTCCATAATTCATTAATCTTTAATGTCAAATCATTATTCAGTGGCACTAAAGGTGCCTAGTATTTAAAATCAATGGATCATTGAGAATAGTTCAATGTAAATTTGCAATCACATTGAGGGTTTTTCTCTGCATCTGTGAGATAGATTGTAAATAATTTGTTCAATGAAAAAATTATAGTCCTCTCGAATAAATATGTTTTTGTTTGACAATTCTGACCGGCATGCAGATGACATTCTCTGATCAGTAAACTAATCTATTTAAGATGTTTCAGACCCTCTATATAAATGTGTGTGTGTGTAATAAGGCTAATGCTGCAGATGAAACGATAGTGATTTAAGATCAACCATTTAATGCGATTCTATTCAATGTTTATATAGCAATATTGTTTTATTTGCACTTCATTTCAATTTTTCTAAATAAAGTTTCAATAGACATACTAGCTCAGGTTGAGTTTAAACCTACACATAATACAATATTCAAAGCTTATTATATTGTGAAAGGAGATACATGCAGGGGAAAGGGAATTAGCAATAATTTTAAATCTCTTATGTGCACACATTAAATTGGCTCACTGCATGGTGGCGTCAATTGCCCTGATTACTATAGGAAGTGATTATTATAGCATATAGCTCTGAGCATGAACAAAACAATTGCAATGACTCCAATTTTGGAGGGAAGCAAAGAAAAAAAATGGATTTTTGTTAATGTGTTTGTGCAGACTTCCTTTCACTGATAACAAGCGATCTTTGACCTGTGCAGGATATAATCTCAACATTTGTAATCATGTGAGTGAGTTCCTATATGGGTGTGGAGTTAAATTAAGTTCAAACCATCTTTCATAGCAATGTTAGAAATAGTCAAGTACTTTATTGTAGTGATTCCAGTATTTCCACATTTTAATGGCGAGGGCAACTAAACCAAATCAAAACAAAATACCAGGAAACATAGTTCACTTACAAACCAAATGGAGTGGGTAATGCTTGGTCCAACGCCTATGCATAGAGTTGTATCAGCTATGGTTCAGTAATTAGCACTCTTGTTTCTGAGTCAGAAGGTTGTGGGTTCAAGACCCACCCTTTAGAAATTGAACACAAAAGTTTAGTCTGACACTCCTGTGCAGTACTGAGGGGAGTACTGTACTGTTGAAGGTGCTGCCTTTCTGATGAGATGTTAAACTGAGACCTTATCTGACCCAATTCGGTGAAAGGTGAATGTATTAGATCCTCATGATGGTATTTCAAAGAAGGGGGCTGTTTAGCACAGGGCTAAATCGCTGGCTTTGAAAGCACATCAAGGCAGGCCAGCAGCACGGTTCAATTCCCGTAACAGCCTCCCCGAACAGGCGCCGGAATGTGGCGACTAGGGGCTTTTCACAGAAACTTCATTGAAGCCTACTTGTGACAATAAGCGATTTTCAATAGGGAGCTATCTCTGATGTCTTGGAAAATATCCATCCTTCAGTTAGCATCACAGAAACAGATTATCTGATCAGTATCATTTGTGGGAGATTGCTGCGTACAAATTGGCCGCAGTAGTTACAGCACAAAAGAAGGCCATTCAGCCTGGCATGTCTATGCAGCCTCTCTGTAACAGAAACACAGCTAGTTGCACTTTCCCGCTCTTTCTCTGTTGCCCTGCAAATCTTTTCTCTTCAGATAATTATTCGATTTACTTTTGAAAGCGCAGTTGAATCAGCCACACCATGCTCTTAGGTTGTGCCTTCCAGATCCGAACCATTTTGGTGTAAAAAAGATTTTCCTTATGTCACCTTTGGTTCTTTTACCTTGACTGTACCCAAATGCAACAGTAGTGAACTCGCCAACATTGAGGGCATTTAAAAGTTTATTGGATAAGCATATGGATGATAATGGCATAGTGTAGGTTAGATGGCTTTTGTTTCGGTGCAACATCGTGGGCCGAAGGGCCTGTACTGCGCTCTATCATTCTATGTTCTATGTTCAAACCATCTCTTCGTTAAAGGTAGCTCATCATTCCAGTTTGCCTGTTAGTTTTTCATTCCAATTTCCCTGGGCCAGAACTATCTCACTCCTCTGAAATTGTCCCACTCACAATTAAACATTTTTACTCTTAATTGCTCTTGTGCTTTTCCATAGCTAATCTTAACCATAACATGTCCCCTGTTGCTTTGAAATAAGGGCATGAACATGGGGGAAATGTGGGCATCGAAATTCTTCAAATCCAGTACAAGGTAATTATGGGGGGATATGTTTTCATTCTGTTACTATCCAGGTGATATCTGACTGTAGAACCATCATGATGCACATCAGTGGCTATTATTTGTGTAGCAGTCATGATGCTTCAATTATGTGGAGATCCATAGTGCGCGCATTACCTGAAAGAGAACTTTGGCAGGATCATTGTTAAAATATTTTTGACTGTCAACTCGCTGACAAAATCTTAACCCGCAGAAAAGCACCTCATCCTGGTTGCCTCACCATCTATTTGCTGTTCCTCACCTGCCACCTCCAACATTTCAAGTATGTGTTTGTAGTTGGTAATGGTTGCAAACAATGGTTGAAATGGTACCTACCAGATAGTATGGCAATTCCCAATTGATGTATGTATCATTTTTAATGGGTTTGCCATGTACTGCAGTGTTTCAAGAAAAAAGCTCACCACCAACTTCTCAAGGGCAATCAACGAAGATTAATGCTGGCTTTGCTATTGATACCAGTAGCCCAAGAATGCATATAAAAACAATGTAAATGTTTCAATGTATTGTTTGCAATAATGCTGAAAATCCTTTGTATTAAATAGACAGGTTATTACTTTCAATAGAGGCAGTACAAAATAAGTGATTTATCAATTTTTGGTTCTTTTTAATTACAAATATTCTTGTCACCATCTCCTCAAATCACAAATGAAACTCAAACATCTTCTCTGACTCTGAAGCTGCCTCTAATCAGTATGGTTTCCTCCTTTTGTGCCAAACACTTCTTCTAAGTGACTTCAAACTTCCTCTAAAGCCCAAGTTCATCCAACACTCAAACATTGTTTCCACATCTGAGAGGATTTATTGGCATCTCTTTTGCAAGGTGTGTCATTGTGCCATCGCCCATTCAAATTCCTTCCTTCTTGGGGTTTCAAGACTATGGTGATTATATCCTCCAAGAATTTTTACCTTCTATATTAACAAAGACGGTCCTCTTACTTCCTCTTCCTTTCAGAGGCAGACACGGTAGCACAAGTGACTAGCACTGTGGCTTCACAGCGCCAGGGTCCCAGGTTCGATTCCCCGCTTGGTCACTGTCTGTGAGGAGTCTGCACGTTCTCCCTGTGTCTGCGTGGGTTTCCTCCGGGTGCTCCGGTTTCCTCCCACAGTCCAAAGACGTGCAGGTTAGGTGGATTGACCATGCTAGATTGCCCTTAGTATCCAAAAAGGTTAGGCGGGATTATTGGGTAACGGGGATAGGGTGGAAGTGAGGGCTTAAGTGGGTCGGTGCCGACTCGATGGGCCGAATGGCCTCCTTCTGCACTGTATGTTCTATGTTCATATCCACACATTGGAGATATTTTCCTCTCTCCTACCCATTCCTGTACTTTCCCTTCCCATTACATTCAAAGGTGTGCTTTCTCCCTGCTTGCACTCCCTGTTTCAGCTCCAGCTTTACATGGTTTTACATAAGACCATAAGACATAAGACCAGAATTAGGCGACTCGGCCCATCGAGTCTGCTCTGCCATTCAATCATGGCTGATATTTTTCTCATCCCCATTCTCCTGCCTTTTCCCCATAATGCCTTATACTCTTATTAATCAAGAATTATCTCTGTCTTAAAGACACTCAGTGATTTGGTCTCCACAGCCTTCTGTGGCAAAGAATTTCACAAATTCACTACTCTCTGGCTGAAGAAATTCCTCCTCATCTCTGTTTTAAAGGATTGTCCCTTTAGTCTGAGATTGTGCCCTCTGGTTCTAGTTTTTCCTACTGGTGGAAACATCCTCCCCACGTCCACTCTATCCAGGCCTCACAGTACCTTGTAAGTTTCAATAAGATCCCTCCTCATCCTTCTAAACTCCAATGAGTACAGACCCAGTGTCCTCAACCATTCCTCGTACGACAAGCTCTTCATTCCAGGTATCATTCTTGTGAACCTCCTGTGGACCATTTCCAAGGCCAGCACACCCTTCCTTAGATTAGGGGCCCTAATTGCTCACAATACACCAAATGTGATCTGACCAGAGCCTTTTCAGTGTCAGAAGTACATCCCTGCACATAAACGCACATAACTGCAGCGTGAAATCAGCACTAAGTGCATTATAGAGTGGCTACACACATGAGAAGGTGTAGAATCTTGAGAGGTGAGCACATGTTCAAGCTAGCCTGTATTACTCAGAGTCAGCCTGCACCTCTTAAAAGGGAGCTGCGTTTTGACTAAAGCTAGATTCTGGAACCCACTGTCAGAGTTTACCCTGGGAAGAGTAGTATATCACAAGTCTAATCCTTTTATTTTTGAAATGATGAGTTTTCAGCTTTCAACTGACAGGAAACTTTGCAATTTGAACTGAGCCGAAACAATCTACTTAAAAATATGTTTTTTAAATTTAGAGTACCCAATTCAGGGGCACTTTAGCGTGGCCAATCCACCTACCCTGCACATCATTGGGTTGTGGGGGCGAAACCCACGCAAACAAGGGGAGAATGTGCAAACTCCACACGGACAGTGACCCAGAGCCGGGATCGAACCTGGGACCTCGGCGCCGTGAGGCAACAGGGCTAACCCACTGCGCCACCTTGCTGCCCTCTACTTAAAAATATAAGGCCACATTCTAACATGAAGGTGAGAAACAAACAAATCACCCTCAGGGGAGTGTGAAGAGAGCGACATTTCCTGTAATTCAGACATCCATCAAAATACGTAACTGTCTAAGGAACAGACATTAAAAATGCAAAGTGCTGGATATTAAAACAATGGTACCACAGACAGACTTGCCCTAAACCTTTTGGAAACACACAATGAATTAAGTAATTCTAAGCAAGGCTGCCCAGCCACTAAAGGGAGATTGTAAGTGACACAGATGGTGTCAATAAAGATTTTTTCATGCACAAGTTTGAACAAGACCACCTCACCGCACAGGACCTTCAACCGACGTTATACACCAGAAACATCAATGACATTTTTTTTTCCTTTGGACCCACGGCGAAGAATCACTGAAACGACTACACAATGACATCAATAAGTTCCATCCCACCATCAGCCTCACCATGGACTACTCTCCAGAATCGGTTGCATTCTTGGACACACTTATCTCCATCAAGAACGGTCACCTCAGCACTTCGCTTTACCGCAAGCCCACGGATAACCACACGATGCTCCACTTCTCCAGCTTCCAACCTAAACACATTGAAGAAGCCATCCCCAATGGATCCGTATACACAGGATCTGCTCAGATGAGGAGGAGCGTAACAGATGCTGAAAGGTGCCCTGGTATGAACGGGATATGGTGATTGATTCATCGATCGACAGTTCCAACGCACCATAGCAAAAAACCGCACAGACCTCCTCAGAAGACAAACACGGGACACAGCCGACAGAGTACCCTTCATCGTCCAGTACTTCCCTGGAGCGGAGAAACTATGACATCTTCTTCGCAGCCTTCAACACATCATTGATGAAGACGAACATCTTGCCAAGGTCATCCCCACACCCCCACTACTTGTCTTCAAATAACTGCGCAACCTCAAACAGACCACAGTTTGCAGCAAACTAGCCAGCCTTCAGAACAGCGACCACGACACCACACAACCCTGCCATGGCAATCTCTGCAAGACGTGCAAGATCATCGACATGTGTACCACCATTACTCATGAGAACACCACCCACCAGGTACGTGGTACATAGTTGTGTGACTCGGCCAACGTTGTCTACCTCATATGCTGCAAGAAAGAATATCCCTAAGTGTGGTACATTGGCGAGACCATGCAGACGCTGCGACAATGGATGAACAGACATCGCGCAACAATCACCAGGCAGGAATGTTCCCTTCAAGTCAGGGAACACTTCAGCAGTCAAGGGCATTCAGCGTCTGATCTTCGGGTAACCGTTCTCCAAGGCGGTCTTTAGGACGTGCGACAACGCAGAATCGCCGAGTAGAAACTTATCGCCAAGTTCCGCACACATGAGTACGGCCTCAACCGGGACCTTGGATACATGTCGCATTACATTCACCCCCCACCATCTGACCTGGGCTTGCGAAATCCTACCAACTGTCCTGGCTTGAGACAATTCACACCTCTTTAACTCTCTCCAGTTGCTCCACCTGGACCTGTAAAGACTTAATTACCTGCAAAGACTCGCATTCAAAGTATCGTCTTGCATCTTTGACTTTGTCTGCATATATGTTTCTGGAACCCACCTCTTCATTCACCTGAGGAAGGAGCTGCGCTCCGAAAGCTAGTGATTCGAAACAAACCTGTTGGACTTTAACCTGGTGTTGTAAGACTTCTTACTGTGCTCACCCCAGTCCAACGTCGGCATCGCCACATCAATAAACGTTTCAGCAGAGGTAACTGGCTGAAGGCTGTTCTGTCTCCCTCTCTTTTGGAATAAGAGTGCCACCTGGTTCAAGAAGCCAACTATACAAGAAACCTACCAGCGAACCAGGATCTTGTAATAATTGCAACATCTTCTACCCCTGAACGCAACCAAGGAATCAGCTAACCCAATTTGGCTGCAGCGTTTTTAATATCAAAAATCTCAAGGACACTCAAGGGACATTTAACTGTATTTATTGGACTCTAACTCCCCTCATTTCTGATATCTTTGTGTGTTGGGTGTTTTCTTGGGTTTTAGGGGTTAATAAATTTGCCCTTTCTTTGACTTAAGAAAACCTTGTTTGATTGATTCCTTGTAGCACACAGCTTGAATAGTTAAATACATTCTGATTTGTAAAAGACTTTTCCACATGAAAAAGAAACTAAGGTTGTTGTAACTAACCAAGGAGGCTGAATAGCGGGGAGCCAGTCCTTTCTTGCCTGGCTGTAACTTTTAAAAAAAATTTAGAGTACCCAATTTTTTTTTTTCAATTAAGGGGCAATTTAGCGTGGCCAATCCACCTAACCTGCACATCTTTGGGTTGTGGGGGTGAAACCCACGCTAACCACTGCGCCACCGTGCTGCCCTCACCTGGCTATAACAGGCACAACAGGTAACATGGTAGAGACAAGGCTCCAAGGTTACAAAGGTTCCACTCATGCCCATATGGTGAGAAAAGAGCTATCCAGTCTAATCCCACTTTCCAAGTCATTGCCCACAGTACAGTAGGTTACAGCATCTCAATCCATGTATTTAAAAAAATGTGATGAGGATTTCTGTCTCTACCAAAGGCAGTGAGTTCCTTCTCCCTACTTCCTTTTGGGTGAAAAAGTACTGTTCAATTCCTCATTAATCTTTTAACGATTATCTTATCTTATGTCCCCTGCTTACTGACCTCTCAGTTCATGAAAATGGATCATTCATTTCCATTTTCTAGGCTCCTCATAATGTTACGCACCTCCATTAAATCTCCATTCAGCGTCCTCTGAAAAGAAAGCAATTTCTTACAGCTAAAGTTCTCTTTTCCTGGCAACATCCCTGTAAAAATTCTCTGTATCATCTTTTAAGTGATCACACCCTTCCTGCAACGCAGTGACCAGAACTGTACCCAGTATTCTAGCAAATCTACCTAGTGTTTTATCCAGCTCGAGCATACCCTCCCTGCTCTTAGATTCTCGGACTCAGCCAACAGAGCAAATTATTCTGTCTACCTTCTTGATCACCTCATCTACCTGTCCTATCTACAGACATAATACACTCCTAGGTTCCCCTGTCCTCTACACTTCTCAGTATCTTACCATTTAATGTGTATTCCCTTGCTTTGTTTGTCCTTCCCAAAGCCATTACCTGACATTTCTCCAGATTGAATTCCTTTTGCTACTTTTGTACCTGTCTGAAACCTCCACTGATATCCTCCTGCAGTCAACAGCTTTGCATCCTCACTATTAACCACATGGCCAATTTTCATGTAACCTGCATACTTCTTAACTGTTTATAAATTGTTGATATATACCAAGAACAGAAAGGGATCTAGTTCTGAGCCCTGTGGAACCCCACGGCAATTAGATTTCCTGTCACAGAAACACCTGTTGACTGTAACCCCTTGCTTCCTGCCACTGAACCAATTTTGGATCCAATTACTCCTTTCCCTTGGATCCCATGAGCTTTTACTTTCCTGACCAGTCTGCCAAATTGGGCCTTTATGAATTTTGGAAATTGCCAAAAGCCTTGCTAAAATTATGTAGACTACATTGACCGTGTTTCCCTCATTGACCCTCCTTGTTGACTCCTCAAAGTTTTAGTCGGACATGACCTTCCCCATACAATCCCATGATGATTGCTCTTGATTAATCTCTAAATGATGATTTCATATGTTTCTTAGAATTGTTCCCAATAATCTGTCCACCACCAATGTTAGGTTGACTAGCCTGTATTTACTTGAGCTGCCTCTTCCTTCCTTTCTAAACAATGGTACAATGTTAGCAATGGTACAATGTCCTTCTTTCCTCTGGCAACAGACCTGTAGCCAGAGAGGATTGGAAAATGATGGTCAGACATTCCACTTTTTATTCCCTTGGCAATTTGGGATTCATTCCATCCAGGCCTAGTGATCTATCCACTTTCAAAGATGCTAAATGCCTTAATATTTCCTTCCTCACTTTGTTTAGCTCATCTGATATTTCGCACTCTTCATCCTTAACTCCAATATTTTGTTTTTAAATGCATTTTATTACAAACACGGTAGCATTGTGGATAGCACTATTGCTTCACAGTTCCAGGGTCCCAGGTTTGATTCCGGCTTGGGTCACTGCCTGTGCGGAGTCTGCACATCCTCCCCGTGTGTGCGTGGGTTTCCTCCGGGTGCTCCGGTTTCTTCCCACAGTCCAAAGATGTGCAGGTTAGGTGGATTGGCCATGATAAATTGCCCTTAAGTGTCCAAAATTGCCTTTAGTGTTGGGTGGGGTTACTGGGTTATGGGGATAGGGTGGAGGTGTTGACTTCGGGTAGGGTGCTCTTTCCAAGAGCCGGTGCAGACTCGATGGGCCAAATGGCCTCCTTCTGTACTGTAAATTCTATGAAATCAGGTTACAGCAAATAAACACCCCGGGAAACATACTTCCCAACAATCAACTATACAGACTGTACAGATTTTCCTCTTTTTCACCCCCCCCTTACGAACAGCCCCTCAAACATGGTCACAAACATCCCCCACCTTTCCTCAAACCGCCTGAAGAGCCCCTTAACTCATACCTTATCTTCTCTAATCGCAGGAAGTCGTACAGGTCACCCAATCAAGCCGCTACCCCCGGTGGTGATGCCGACCGCCACTCTAGCAAAATTCGTCGCCGTGCAATCAGAGAGGCGAAGGCCAAGACATCGGCTTTCCTCCTCTCCATGAGCTCTGGCTTTTCTGAAACCCCAAATATAGCCAGGTAGGTGGTCCAGGTCCACCTCCTCCTTCACTATCCTGGCAAAGACCGCGAACACTCCCGCCCAGAAACTTCCCAATTTTTCGTAATTCCAAAACATGTGCGCATGATTCGCTGGCCCCCGCCCACACCTCTCACACTCATCTGCTACCGCCTGAAAGCACTCACTCATTCTCGCCCGAGTCACATGCACTCTGTGCACCTGATACACTGTATCAGGCCCATCCTTGCACAAGAGGAGGTCCCGTTTACCCTACACAGTGCCTCACTCCATACTCTCCAATAGATCTCCCCTCCCAACTCCGCTTCCCATTTCTCCTTGATCTTCACCACCTGCTCGCCTCCCTGTTCCTCCAGCCACTTGTATGTATCCCCAATTCTTCTCTCCACTTCAACATCCGGAAGCACCAGTCACTCCAGCAGGGTGTAAACTCCAATATTTATATTGTCCCCCCTGTTTATAGAATGCAGATGGGTTAATTATCATGCCCACACCTTTTGCCTCCACACACGTTCCCATTATCGTCTGTAGTTGGCTATACTCTTTCCTTTGTTACCCTCTTGCTCTTTATTTGTAAAACACATTTGGGTGGCGGCAAAGTAGTACAATGGTTTGCACTGCTGCCTCACAGCACCAGGGACCTGGGTTTGATTCTGGCCTTGGGTGACTGTCTATGTGCCGTTTCTACATTCTCCTCGTGCCTGCGTGGGTTTCCTCCATGTGCTTCTTCTTCCTCCCACAGTCCAATGATGTGCAGGTTAAGTGGATTGACCATGATCAATGCATGGGGCTACGGGGATAGTCATAGGAGTAGGCATAGATAGAGTGCTCTTTTGGAGGGTCAGTGCAGACTCGATGGGCTGAATGACCTCCTGCACTGAAGGGTTTGATGGATTCTATGGGTTTTCCTTGATTTTACTTGCCAACATTTTACATGCCCTCTCTTTACTATCCTGATTTTATTTTTAATTTCACTCCTGCATTTTCTATACTCCTCTAGGCTTTCCATAGTTCAGAGCTTTTACATCTGATATAAGTGTTCTTATTTTGTCTTATCCTTCTTTGTAAACTCTATGACATCCAGGGGATCTCGATTTGTGAATCTCACCCTTTTTTATTTGGGGGTACAAATTAGTTTTGAACCCTCTTTTGTTTCTCCTTGAAAGCTCACCTTGCTCTGACACTCATTTGCCTTCAAGTACCTTTCCAGGCCACTTTTGCCAAGTCACATCTCAGCTTAGTAAAATTGGTCTTTCTCCGATTTTATACTTTTACTATTGATTTATCTTTAGTCTTTTACATAACTGATTAAAATGAATTATCACTATTACTCCAATGCTCTTCCATTAATTCTCTTTCACCTGCTCAAATTAATTTCCTAAAACTAAGTCCAGAATTGTGCTTCTCCTGTTGGCTTATGATGTAATGGCTAAAAATATTCTCCTGGATGTATTTTAAGAATTCTGTACCCTCTGAATTGAGATACTGAATTTATCCCAATTAATATTAGGGTAGATGAAATCCCCTACTATCATTGCACTATTGTTTTTATTATTCTGTTGTTCTCTGTCACACCCCTGGAAGACAGAAAGGGGACGTGTTGGTTGGCTCCCTTTTCCTCCTCCTATTCCTTCCCTATGGCCCTCCTATTGCTCCTCCTTTCCAGCTGCTCACTGTCTACCTAATGACAAGGCCGCTGCCCTCATGATGGTGAGTCCGTGCAGGATGCAGCGGGCAGCACGGTAGCACAGTGGTTAGCACTGTGGCTTTGCAGCGCCTGGGTCCCAGGTTCGATTCCCGGCTTGGGTCACTGTCTGTGCGAGTCTGCACCTTCTCCCTGTGTCTGTGTGGGTTTCCTCCGGGTGCTCCGGTTTCCTCCCACAAGTCCCGAAAGACGTGCTGTTAGGTAATTTGGACATTCTGAATTCTCCTACTGTGTACCCGAACAGGTGCCGGAATGTGGTGACTAGGGGCTTTTCACAGTAACTACATTGCAATGTAAGCCTACTTGTGACAATAAAGATTATTATTATTATTATTATTATTATAAAAATATTTTATTGAAGCATTTGTAATTTTCACAATTTTCACAATTTAGCATATTAACATTTCCGTCACCATCTTCCCCGTCAAATCCTTTATTTTCCCTATTTCTCTCGCCGCCTCTTGTTTCCTCAGCTGATGTGCCAGCATCCTGCTAGCTTTCTCCCCATGTTCATATATTGCCCCCTTTACCCTCCTCAGCTGTGGAAAGGAGCCCAAACTCCATTTGAAGTCTCTGACGTTCTTTCAGGAGCTCCTCATTTGGAGACTCCGAATATCTCCAGTCCACCTGTAAGATTTCTCCTACCAACCTGTCCAGCTCCGACCACTCAGTTTTATCCCTGTGGGCTCGAATCGAAATACATTCCCCTCTAATGACCGCTTTCAGTGCCTCCCAGACCCCAGCTGCAGTCTCTCCCGTGTCATTGATCTTTATGTACCCCCGAATGGCATCTCGCACTCGTTCACAGATCTCCTCATCCGCTAACAGCCCTGTATCTAGTCTCCACTGTGGGGACTGGGACATTCCTGTGTCTTCCCCGAGGTCTATCCAGTGTGGTGCATGCTCTGAGACCACAATTGCTGAGTACTCAGTGTCCTCAACCCCTGCTAGCAGTATTTTATCTAGGACGAAGAAATCTATCCTGGAGTACGCCTTATGTACATGGGAGTAGAATGAATATTCCCTGCTCCTTGGTCTCTCAAATCTCCACGAGTCAATCCCTCCCATGCGTTCCATGAACTCCCGCAGTTCCTTTGCCATTGCTGATAGGTTCCCCGACCTAGCACTCGACCGGTCCAACCTCGGGTCCAGGACAGTATTAAAGCCACCCCCCATGCTCAGCCAGTGCGAGTCAAGGTCTAGGATCTTCCCCAGCACCTTCCTGATAAATGCAACATCATCCCAGTTTGGGGCATATATATTCACCAGCACTATTGCCATTCCCTCCAGCTTCCCACTAACCATAATAAACCTGCCTCCCGGGTCTACGTCTATCCTCCTCACCTCGAATGTCACCCTTTTATTAATCAGGATAGCCCCCCCCCCCCCCCCCTTGTTTTAAAGTCCAGTCCTGAGTGAAAGACTTGCCCGACCCATCCCTTCTTTAATCTAATTTGGTCTCCCAGCTTCAAGTGTGTCTCCTGTAACATAGCCACGTCTGCTTTTAACTGTCTCAGGTGTGCGAACACACAAGCTCTCTTAACCGGCCCGTTCAGTCCACGAACATTCCATGTAACCAGTCTGGTCGGGGGGGGCTTTTGCCCCCCCCCCCTCCCCTGGTCGGTCAACCATGACCTTTCCTAGGCCAGCTCCTAGCCCGTGTTCCACACCTCACTTGATCCGCCCCTCAGGGGCGACCACCATCTGATCTCCAACTCCAGTCTCTTAACTGTCCCTTACCCATCAGCAGTATCCCCCCTCCCACCCCCCCCCCCCTCCCCCCCACTTCATCTTTCCTCAGCTCTCCCCCCACTTTGCTCCCATGAACCAGCTAACCAGCTAGCTCATCATCTCCCACCCTCTGGCGGCAAAAAGCCTGCCGACTGCCAGATTCTATCACACCGAGCAATGAAACAAGCACTCAACACAGTAACAACAATCCCAAAAAGCAAACATACCCTCCCCCAATGTGTTGGCAAAGAGGCAAACCCTTCCCCCTTTAACCAATTCTCACCAGTCCTATCACCTTCAAACAGAATCCAACACAAAGGGAAGAAGCTTCAAGCAGCTTAAGTGAAAATTATGCATGCAAGAATCAACCACCATTCTTGTGAAAACTAAAACAGCCCATCGCATCTTAAAAGTTCTTCCCCCTGTGACATCATACATAAAGCAGTAAATCAAAATCAAATTACACAAGCGAGGAAAGAGAAAAAAAAATTAAAACACCTAAACCCTTTTCTTCTCGAACATCGCAACTTAACTCACAGAATTAAAAGACTGAAATTTTAAACACGACAAAGCAGAACACAGAACCATGTTTCTCTCCTCCCCGCCACTCTATCCCATCTCTCAAACTCAGCCCATCATGGTTAGAATTTAAGAGTCCTTAATTTAAGAGTCCTTAAGCCAGATTATTGTCTTTCATGAAAGTAACCACCTCTTCCGGAGAATTGAAGTACAGCTACCGGTTCTTGTAAGTGACCCAAAGTCGCGCCGGGTATAACAGTCCGAATTTCATATCTTTCTCAAACAAGGGCCCCCTTAACTTTGTTGAAACTTGCTCTCCTCTTTGCGAGTTCTGGTCCCCAGTCTCGGTACACCCGGATCTCTGATTCTTCCCATATGTACCGTTTTGTCTGCCTGGCCCACTTCATGATACGCTCCTTGTCGAGGAATCGATGCAGCCAAACCACCATGGCCCTCGGAGGCCCTGGTCCACCGCCTGCAGCTTGTAAAAACACATCGGCCCCGACCATCTCCTGAAACATCTTCCCCACATACGCTCCCGCATCTGATCCCTCCTTCCCCTCTGGCAGCCCGACGATTCGGATATTTTGCCTGCGAAACCGGTTCTCCAAGTCCTCCACTTTATCAAGCAGTCATTTCTGTCTGTCCTGTAGTATGCTAATTTCCAAAGCCATTGCAGCGGACTCCTCCTCTCGTTCAGTCGCCAGCTCCTGCAGCTTTAGAATCTCCTGTTCCTGGGTCGTCATTTTCTCCTCCACCCGGTCAACCACCTCCTTAATCGAGGCTATCATCTGGGTTACATCATCCGTACACTCCTTGCGATGCCGGGCGAACTTCTCATCCAGGTACTCGACCCATTGCTCCATTGACCAGTGAGCTGGCGTGGACACGATTTGTCTCGTTACCATTGAGCTCGATGACCTCTGATTCTTGCTTTTATTATTATTAGACATGACCAATTATGACTGAATACTGCAGTGTTCCTTCACAGCCTTCCAGGAAGTGGAAGCATTGCTTACGCACACCATTGGTCTTCTTGATGGCATTCCATGTGGCAGTCTAGCTCAGGCTATGTGCCTGCCACCCACATGGGTGTGGGTTGCTTATCAGAGTCATGAACCAGCTGGTTATTGAATAATTCTTGTCATTGTCTGAAAGGTTGCTAGAGGCAGAAACATTCCTCACAGTTAAAATAATACATGGATACAAGTAACTACCTGTTGATTTTCTCCTTGTGGCTCAAATGTTGGTCATGATTACAAGCAGGGTTCCGGGCATTGATCTGCATAATGCGTTATGTTTGGCTACACTCCAGCAATTCATTGAGCGAGGGGAATCTTTTGTGGTTGCGTACATCTCTGAATTTCTACCTTTAAAGCAACATGTGTGCAGCCAATGGAACACTCCTGAACCATGGGATGATCTGATATTCAGGCAAAACCTTATACTTATTCTTCCTGCCTCTCTCTGGAAAGCTACATTGCAATGCATACCCTTCTCTTTGCAAACAGAGCGTCAGGGACCATTCATATACAACAGATGTCAGTGAACTGGGAAATGCCAGAGTTGTTGTTTGATCCAGCCTGATGCAAAAAAATTCACTGCTATAGTCATCACTACGACCACAGAAAAATCAACGTTATACACTGACTGGCATCAGAATCATACTCCTGGGGTGTGATTTAACCAAAATGTTTGTGTGGTAGTGTGGGGAACCACTGTAATAGGAGATGTAAGGTAGGACCTGCACTACAGGTTCGCCGGTAGCTCCTGCCGGCTGACTCCGCCCACAGAGAACTGTATAAATATGCATGACCTCCAGTGCCCTGCCATTTCACCAGCTGCAGCAGGAGGCCACGCATCTGACTGTAATAAAGTCACAGTTGTACCCAACTTTAGTCTTTGTGCAATTGATCGTGCATCAATTTATTACAGTCAGATTTTCCACAGAATGGACATCAGAATTAAGCCCGATCGCCTGCAGCTGGATCCGCACTCGCCCGACTCCAGAAAAGACTTTACTCACTGGCTAGCATGTTTCGAGCCTACATCAGGGCTGCGGACCCCGAGCCAACGGAGGCTCAGAAGATAAACGTCCTGTACTCCAGACTGAGCTCCAGCGTATTCCCGTTGATCCAAGATGCCACGAATTACACAAAAGCAATGGAACTTCTTAAGGAACACTACGCGCAGAAAGCGAACACGCTCTTCGCCAGGCATGTACTCGCCACCCGCTCGCAACTACCTGGTGAGTCCATCGAAGACTTCTGGCGGGCCCTAATTCCACTGGTCCGGGACTGTGACTGTCAGGCCGTTACGGCCGCCGAAGACGCGAATCTCCTCATGCGTGATGCCTTCGTGACGGGGATTGCGCGGACCGCATCTGAGAACGATTACTGGAACTGGCTGAGACGAAAACCTTGGCGCTCTCCATGACGGTCGCATCCCGTAATGTACAATCGTTACCCTCCCGCCGCGCTGCCCACCCTTCTACTCCTTCCTACCCCTCCGGGACCCCGCGAACGACCTCCTCAGCCGGGGCCCTGCCTTCCCAGTACGCCTGCACCGCATGCCGATCCGCGCACCCCGGGGGTCCCCGCTGCTATTTCTGTGGTCAGCAGAAGCACCCCCGCCAACACTGCCCGGCCCGCACTGCAGTTTGTAAAGCCTGCAGTAAAAAGGGTCACTTCGCGGCGGTGTGCCAGGTCCACGCAGTCGCTGCGATCGCGCCCTCTATCACCCCCTCCCGCACGCCAGACGCACAATGGGAGCTGCCATCTTCTCCTCCCAGGTCCATGTGCGACCAATAGGCGCCGCCACCTTGTCCCCCTTCGGCCACGTGCACCCCATGGGCACCGCCATCTTGTCCCAACCCCGCAATGTGCGCACCATGGGCGGCGCCATCTTGTCCTGACCCCGCAATGTGCGCACCATGGACGCCGCCATCTTGTCCCCCACAGGGTCTCCAGACATCCCGACTTCGCCACCCGAAGCATCCAATGGCTACCCGCAGCTCACTTCGATGCGCTGGACCAATCTCGCCTGCACAACCTAGCCACCGCGTCGACGACAGTTAAAATCAACGGCCACACGACCTTGTGCCTGCTGGACTCCGGGAGCACCGAAAGCTTCGTTCACCCAGATACGGTAAGGCGCTGCTCCCTTGCGGTCCACCCTGCCAGTCAAAGGATCTCCCTAGCCTCCGGATCCCACTCCGTCCCGACCCGAGGCTTTTGAACAGTCACCCTCATGGTCCAGGGCGTAGAATTTAGTAACTACCGCCTCTATGTCCTTCCTAATCTCTGCGCTGTACTCCTGTTGGGCCTGGACTTCCAGTGCAACCTCCAGAGCCTCACCCTCAAATTCGGCGGGCCCTTACACCCCCTTACCGTTTGCGGCCTCGCGACCCTCAAGGTCGATCCCCCCTTCCTTTTTGCCAATCTAACTGCGGATTGCAAGCCCGTTGCCACTAGGAGCAGACGGTACAGCACCCAGGACAAGACCTTCATCAGGTCCGAAGTCCAGCGGCTGCTCGAGGAGGGTATTATCGAGGCCAGCAACAGCCCCTGGAGAGCCCAAGTGGTAGTGGTAAAAACTGGGGAGAAACACAGGATGGTCGTGGACTACAGCCAGGCCATCAATCGGTTTACGCAGCTCGACGCGTACCCCCTCCCACGCATATCTGATATGGTTAATCAGATTGCGCAGTACCAGGTCGTCTCAACAATTGACCTGAAATCTGTCTACCACCAGCTCCACACCCGGAAGTCGGACCGGCCATACACTGCCTTTGAGGCGGACGGTCGCCTCTACCACTTCCTTAGGGTCCCTTTCGGTGTCACAAATGGGGTCTCGGTCTTCCAAAGAGAGATGGACCGAATGGTCAACCAGTACGGTTTGCGGGCCACCTTTCCGTACTTAGATAATGTCATCATCTGCGGCCATGACCAGCAGGACCACGATGCCAACCTCGATAAATTCCTCCGCACTGCCACTCTTCTCAACCTGACCTACAACAAGGAGAAGTATATGTTCAGCACGACCCGGTTAGCCATTCTCGGCTATATAGTCCAAAACGAACTTCTTGAGCCCGACCCCGACCGCATGCACCCACTCATGGAACTTCCCCTCCCCCACTGCCCCAAGGCCTTCAAACGCTGCCTGGGGTTCTTTTCCTACTACGCTCAGTGGGTCCCAAACCATGCGGACAAGGCCCGCCCACTCATTCAGTCCACCCAATTCCCCCTTGCGGCCGAGGCACAACATGCTTTCGCCCGCATCAGAGCAGACATCGCCAAGGCCGGGATGCGCGCAGTGGACGAGTCACTGCCTTTCCAAGTAGAAAGCAAAGCTTCAGACGTCGCCCTTGCCGCCACTCTAAACCAGGCAGGCAGATCCGTTCTTTTCCCGCACCCTTCATGCCTCTGAAATTCGACACCGATCCGTCGAAAAGGAGGCCCAAGCTATCATTGAAGCTGTGTGGCATTAGAGGCATTACCTGGCCGGTAAGAGATGCACTCTCCTTACGGACCAATGGTCGGTAGCCTTCATGTTCAATAACACACAGCGGGGCAAGATCAAAAATGATAAAATCTTGCGGTGGAGAATCGAGCTCTCCACCTATAATTACGAGATCTTGTATCGCCCCAGTAAACTTAACGAGCCCCCAGACGCCCTCTCCCGAGGTACATGTGCCAGCGCACAAGTGGACCAACTCCGGGCCCTACACGACAGCCTTTGTCACCCGGGGGTCACTCGATTGTACCATCTGGTCAAAGCTCGCAATCTGCCCTACTCCGTCGAGGAAGTAAGGACAGTCACCAGGGTCTGCCAGGTCTGTGCGGAGTGCAAGCTGCACTTCTACCGGCCAGACCGTGCGCGCCTGGTGAAGGCTTCCCACCCCTTTGAACGCCTCAGCGTGGATTTCAAAGGGCCCCTCCCCTCCACCGACCGTAACTCTCCATAGTGCAGAGTTCCCCGATGACTGGCCAGCATCAGCACCACCACCACCGCCCTCGGTGCCACCTCCACCATCGCCAGCACCGACTTCGTCGCCACCGTTACACCGCTCCCAACGAAGCACCAAAGCACCGGACCGGCTGAACCTTTGACGGTCTCTGGACCGTCAACATGGACTTTTCTTTCCCGGCCACTGTACATAATTGCACTAATTGTATATAGTTTCACGTCACCCCCCGCCGGACTCATTTTTAACAGGGGATGAATGTGGTGAACCACTGTAATAGGAGATGTAAGGTAGGACCTGCACTACAGGTTCGCCGGTAGCTCCTGCCGCTGGTTCCGCCCACGGAGAACTGTATAAATATGCATGACCTCCAGTGTCCTGCCATTTCGCCGCTACAGCAGGAGACCACGCATCTGACTGTAATAAAGCCACAGTTGTGCCCAACTTTAGTCTTTGTGCAATTGATCGTGCATCAGGTAGCGAATGGGAAATGCCGTGTGCTTCCGAAGCTCGGACCGGCGAGGCTGTCACCGCCATAAAATGTTAGTTGGTCCACTTAACAAGGCCCCAGGGGCTTCTTGCCCCAAATGATGGTCCCACTGGCTGATTTGCCGGGACCGTGCTCTCCAGCACCCTGCTAACAAGGGAGAGCAGCACTTAAATCGAGCCTGCACAGCCAACCCCACAAAGCTCACAGTCATGCCACTGAGGAGATCAACCCCACGATTTGGGGATGTCGACCTGGGAAGATTGTTGGGCATGGAAGAGGCCAGATCAGATTACCTGTTCCCCCTAGGGTCTCGGAGGGTCAACCACAGGGCAGCTAGTGCCGCCTGGGATGGAGTGGCAGTGGCCATCAGCTCGGGGCTCGGGGAACGTCACGTGGAGGACCGGCACCCAGTGCTGTAAGAAGGACAACGGCCTCCACCGGGCTGCGCGGGTGAGTTGTCACCGCCCCGCCTAGCATTGTCCAGTGCTCCAGCCCACCCAGATTCCGCCCATGCCCCCCCCCCCCCACACCCATACTCCCAATGCCCCCGTCTCCCCATTTCCCCACTGTCCCAGCATATGCGTATCTCCTCCCCCCACCCAAACCACTCCCGTGATCAATGAAACTTGCACCTCATGATGCCCCTCTATGTCCCGCAAGAGAAGTTGGCCCATAACAGATGGGAGAGGGCCCAGACATGCTGCGGGGAGATGGGGGTTGCGGAGCTGTCCAAGAACAGATCTGTCACCAATGTAGAGGTTGGCATAGGGCACAGAGGTGAGGATTCACTGGTCCCCACCCAGATGACTGGTCACACGAGTTGTTAATGCCATTCAGAATGACCCATCCCTCCCACTGACCACATGTCCATTCACCCGCAGGATTCTTATCCGATGGCGCATCCGGGGTGGTATACCCCCCCATCCCTGCCTCCGCCTCTCATGAGAACACCTCAGAGGGGAGCTCCGAGGATACCACCCTATTCGCGGCACAGCTGTCATCTCCCACCTCCATAGTGCAGAGATACACACTTTGGCAGGTGACAGTAGTGGACAGGCTTCTGGGGAACATTCTGGTGAGTACCACATCATTGCTGATGCACATCAGGTGGAGGCATGAACGCCCAGATGAGACGGCAGTCGGATGTCTGCTGGATCCCAGGGACCTCTTGGATCCCAGTCAGATGCTGAGCATCTGGACCAGGGATACCCAGAGCTAATGCAGATGCTAGGGTGCAGCCGAGAGATTCAGAGGGAGATGTCAGCAACACTCCTGCAGGTCCATAGCCGATTGAAGGACTCCCAGAGGCTACGGGCGTAGGAAATAGCGCCGGCAATGCGTGGCACCGAGGGCAACACTGCTAAGGTGGCGACCGCAGTGTAGAGATTGGTGCACGATATCGGCAGCATGAATGGAGGTGTCCAAGGCATAGCTCAATTGGTGGTCTCGACAGCACGCCCCAGTCACTGGGGGACGTGACCCAGTATCCGATAGACCTTGATGGGCTGCTGCGGGGCATGTCCCAGTCTCAGATGGGCTTTGCTGAGGCCTTCCAGAGCACGTCCCAGTCTCTGGGAGAGGTCTCCCAGTCTCATGTGAGCATAGCCGAGGCACTGCAGGACATGTCCCAGTCTCAGGTGGGCATTACCAGGGCGCTCCAGAGTATGTCCCAGTCACTGATGAGCATCGCCGAGAGCGTCGATGCTGCGCTGCAGACATTGGGGAGCCGCCAGACTGGCAGAGCTAGATGATCCAGGGGCAGCAGGGGCTCAACCCAGCTGCCCCTCTGCCCTGATGTGAACGCCCTGGCCCTGTGGAGACCGACATGGAGGAGGGGGTGCTGGGTGCCAACTCGGAACCACGCCAAAGGAGTGGCAACAGCGCCCATTGCCTCACCCGAGACCCACCCCCCTGACAACTGCACTTCTCAGAGTCAACATCCAGAACAGGGTGGCATGCCAAGGCATGTGCCGCTGGCAAGTGGACTAGGGCCCTAGGGCCCCTAGAGTATGCCCGGAGGCATCGATGATCACGGGACGCAGTAGGCAGCAGGCTGCTTCCACCTCTGATGTGCATCCTGGAAACACACATGGGTAAAAGCAAATTACTGCGGCTGCTGGAATCTGAAACCAAAGAGAAAATGCTGGAAAATCTCAGCAGGTCTGGCAGCATCTACAGGGAGAGAAAAGAGCTAACGTTTCGAGTCCAGATGACCCTTTGTCAAAGCTCAACACGAGCATAACGGTAGAGCACGGAAGGCCGAGGATCACTCAGAGGTCACTGGGGGGGGGGTGGGTAGGTGGTAAGGGAGTGAGGGTGCAGTGTGGGGGGAGGGGTTGGGAGAGCGGTTCAGCACCATCAGGAGATGGGCAGTTGGGGACACACGTGTAAAGCATTAAATAAAGTTGACCTCAATTAATAAGACACATCTGGCACTTTTGTCTGCAGTGCAGGCCATGCACCAATCCCATGCCCCAGCTCCCCAGACATGGAGTTCCTGGATGCCTCAACCCCCCTACACCCCCCTCCTCCCCAAATCCCAGCACATCACGTGCAGGTGATGGTGTGAGCGAACACTCAGCAGACAGACAGGGGTCAGACAATGGCATAGATTGAAGAGCACCAGCACCCAGCTCTCAGCGGGCCATCACCACCCTGCCCTCGTCAGTGACCCCACAGTGCCGACACACTCCCCACTCCCCCGCAGTGATGTTATACAGACCCTGTCAGGGTGGGGAAGGAGGGGTGAGGGGGTGGGGGATGAGATGGGAAGGGCGAAAGCTGAGGGGGGGAGGAGTGGTGGGAAGAGGGGTTGGTGGGTTAGGGGGGAATGACGGATGAGGCCACGTCCTATGTGAAGCGGGCAAGGATGAGTACCTCCCTGGCCCTCCAGGCTTGCTGGACTCTCGCTGCTGCCACCTGTCCTCCATCTACGGGCTGGTCCTGTGGGTCCTCCTCGGCCTCGTTCTCCAGCCCTCCTGGTGTGGCACCTCCTCATTCTCCTCATCATAGGTGACTACATGTTCTTCCCCCTCCATCTCCAGCATGACGCCCCCAGGTTGTGGAGGACACAACAGACCACCACAAAGTGGGCAACCCTCTGGGGGATCGAGGCATCAGAACCGTATCTTGAGGACTCTGATGCACCGCTCAATGAGAGCTTGGGTGGCCACATGGGCTTCGCTGCATCAGTTCTCCGCATCAGTCACCTTCCTCCCTACTGGCGTCATTCGTCAGGTCCTCAGCAGGTACCCCTTATCCCCCAAGAGCTAACCAGCCATCCTGGGGTGGTCCTCGAAGAGGCCTGGGATGTCCCACTGCCCCAGGATGTAGCTGTCGTCCATACTCCCAGGGAAGCATGCACACATGTGCACGATCTTCATGTGGTAAATGCACACAAGCTGAATGTTCAGGGATTGGAACTGCTTCCTGTTGATGAAGGGCACTTCGGGCCCCCCCATTGCTCCCCCCATTCCCCCATTACTCCCCACATTCTCCCATTGCTCCCCCATCCCCTCCATTTCCCCATTGCTTCTCCCAATCTTCCATTGCTCCCCCTCTCCTCCATTTCCCCATTATTCCCCCCAATCTCCCATTGCTCCCCCTCCCCTCCATTGCTCCCCTGCTATCCGATGCGCCCTGCCCATGACCCCTGGCAGCAGTGAGGGCCCCTGGTACTGGATCCAATACCTGTATCCTAGACACCCGCAAGTAACATTACCTGGACTGGGCGCTGGTCCCCTCCCTGGTGCACACGCCCAACCTCTGGTCACCTAAATGTACCTGGGCCCGGATGTTGGCTGCTGCGTCCATGGTGTTGCTTCATGCAGTGTTTAGGCACAGTATCCAGGCATCACGGTCTGATTGGAATGCTACGCAATATCTCACACATGCTACATGGCACGTCTATCCACGGGGATACACTTGGGATGTGTGAAGTGCTCACTTAACCACGATTGCCGATTAGCAATAGCCTTCAGCCAGAGGCGTCTACAGTCAGTGTGAGTTCTGTTTTGTCAGTGGAGCAGGCAGGCTGTGGCTGGAGTTGCCCCCGGAGCAGGACCAGGGGGAGCCATGGCAGAGCTGAGACATCCATCTCCACGTAAAAAGGAGTACTAATCGGCACCCGCATGACCATTTGCTGGGGAGGCCATTCGTTCACGGGAGACCACTGGATAGGGGGTGACTCCATTAATTGTATGGAGATTGGCCTTAAGTGGTGATTATTGGTTTCTCGCCATGCTATGGCGGGTTCCTGATTTCGGCAACAGAGGCGGGCCGGTTAAATCGCAAACAGATCGGTGCGGTTCTCAATTTTGGCCTCTCCCGCGATCTAGCAGCCTCGTCACTCATGTAAGTGCAACGCAGCCATTAAATCGCACCCCAGCCCTGTGCTGAAGAACTACTCAAAATGGTGTCTGCAGGTGGGCATGTCTGTTGTCCAAATGCCATTTTGATCCTTTATAATAACTGTTATAAAAACCTTTACTAGTGTCACAAGTAGTCTCACATTGCAATGCAATGAAGTTACTATAAAAATCCCCTAGTCGCCACACTCCGGGGCCTGTTCAGGGACACAGAGGGAAAATTCAAAATGTCCAATTCACCCAACAAGCACGTCTTTTGGGACTTGTGTGAGGAAACCGGAGCACCTGGAGGAAACCCACGTGGACACAGGGAGAACGTGCAGACTCTGCACAGACAGTGACCCATCTGGGAATCGAACCTGGGTCCCTGGTGCTGTGAAGCCACAGTGCTAATCACTGTGCTGCCGTGGCACCCTCAATCGGCAACCGTAATACCAAAAATATAGGTATTATGTAACCATATTTGGGGCATGTCTTATTGATTGCCAATTATTTCTCTAGATAATGCTATAAAACAATAAAAATCGGTGAGTTGCTCTAGCATGGATGAAATGCAGGATGAATAATATCATCTTGATCCCTACCCTGTCCTTCTGTTGTACCATGCTATAAACTGTGCTATCCAGTGTTTAATAGAAATACAAAACAGATCTAATTTGTCTAGCTAGTGCACTTAAATGCAGCTTAATTAAATTGAATCACTATTACCTACATCTTTGTAAATAAAAGGGTATGCTTAAATTATTCTCAGTATATTCATACACCCATTCCCTGATACAATTTGTGTAACAGTCAGGACTAACTCCAATGAGTCATTAGTTTCAAAGCAGAAATAAGAATGAAGAGATGTGATTGCATTTTACTTCATATAATTAAATAAACCAGATTAAATGGTCTAAATTTATTCATCTAAAATCTAATTTTTGAGATAAAGCAGATAAAGATGACCATGTGATATCTAGTTTTTATTGCAGTGTGATTATGTGATTGGAAATACTTTCACTTTGCTGATTATTACCATAAATCTGATGTATTCCTCGACCTTTCGGTACAATTGTTGCAGTTATGACCTTTTGTGTAAAATTGCAGTAATAATTGAGATGCCTCTATTAAGATTCCACCAAACCTGACACTCAGGGGAAAGAATTGCTCTGGTTATTATGTGCAGTGACATTGTAAATGTATTTAAAAAATAGCATTTTACAATACACTACCATGTAAAAGAAATGATTTTGTGTGGAATATATTTGCATATAATGGAACAGATACTCTGAATCAAAATGGTCCTCTGCAATTTCTGGTTCTTTCTGCATTAACATTTCTGAATATTACCCCAAGTTGGAATGACCTTATGTGAAATAAGATTGTGGTATCTTTCATGCTTTTAATAATGCAACAAAATTATTGTTTTTTTAATTCATTCATTGGACATAGGCATCCCAGGCTGGGCCAGCATTTATTGTCCATCCCTAATTGCCCTTGAGGGGACAGTTAAGAGTCAACCACATTGCTGTGGATCTGCAGTCACATGTAGGCCTGACCAGGTGAGGATGGCAGATTTCTTTTCTTAAAGGACATTAGTGAACTAGATAGGTTTTTACGACAATCAACAATGGTTTCATGGTCATCCTTCGTCTTTTAATTACAGATTTTTATGGAATCCAGATTTCACAGTGGTGGGATTTGAACCTGGATCCCCAAAGCATTTCTCTAGTTTACTAGTCAAGTGACAATACCACTATGCCACTGCCTCCCACCGTTGTCAATTTGGGACCAATGGATATCTCACTGAGCATCCTTTTGTGTTTGGGAGTTACGCAGGAGGAGAAAGTTTGAAAGTACATTATAAAGGGGTCAGACGAGCATACTTGGATATGACTGGTGGAACCTACGTAGTCGAGGTTACAATGTCAAAGGGAGACCGTCACAAAAGTGTGCACATCTTGGGCGGGATTCTCCGATATCGGCGCGATGTCCATTGACCGCCGCCAAAAACGGCGCGAATCAGTCCGGCATCGCGCCGCCCCAAAGGTGCGGATGTCTCCGCATCTTGAGCGGCCGAGCCCTCACCTTGAGGGGCTAGGCCCGCGGCGGACTGATTTCCGCCCCGCCAGCTGGCGGGAAAGGCCTTTGGTGCCCCGCCAGCTGGCGCGAAACTGACTTTGCCGGGCGGTGCATGCGCGGGAGCGTCAGCGGCCGCTCACGGCATCCCCTCCGGTGGCGGAGAATTCGCGACACAGCGGGGGAGGGATTCACGTCGGCCCCCGGCGATTCTCCGACCCGGTGGGGGGTCGGAGAATCGCGCCCCAGATGTCAGGCCTAGAAACCATTTCCAAAGCAGGAATTTGCCCTGTTGGTCAAAGTAACCACTTTTAATAATACTCTCTCCTAACAAGAAACCACTTGTCCATTGTGAATGCGCAGAGTTCAGAGTAAGGATCGAGCAGGGATGAGCAGAAAACGTTCTGAGCCAAGAATCATTTAAAAAGCTTCAGTGCTGTTGAAAAGTTAGAGCATCCTCAGATTCTGAAAGTGTCACAGACAATCCAGATTTTAAAAATACATTTACAATATCACTGCACATAATAACCAGATTCAGAATCAGTGCCGAACTGCATAGCAGCCTAGCTTGTTGCAAGAAAAAAAGTAGAAAACGAATTGAAAGGTTTAAAAACCAAAACCGAAGCTAGGAATTCTCTTAAAAATATCAGAAACTCGTTCACTATTATAGGGATGTCCCAGAATAGTTAATTGACTAAATTGCTTCACAAAACTAAAGATAAAGATTCAGCAGTACTACAGCAGCCTGCCAAATGTGATAAGCATGGGAAGAAATTATTACTGCGACATCATCTATAAAACTTTAACAGCATTTAAAGTTGCACTCATCTGAACTTTAAAGCAACAAAGGGAAAACAAATCAACATTCCCAGACCAATTTGGATTGATTCAAGGACTAGACCAGGATTTGCCAAACTTTTCCAGCTATGGAAACCTTTTAACCTCTGAGGGGTACTGACGGAACTCCTAAGAAACATTCTCATTATGTTGAAGTGGTCGCCCACAAAACATTAATTGTCTTTGCATAATAGGTACAAGCATACAAAAGCAAATTTATAAGTCTTTTCTATCTCTTATATGTATACATTATTACAATTAAAAAGTTCTATTATTTAACAAATACTTAAGTCTTACCTTTTTGTCATTTTTAATGGATGGAGTGATGCGGATCTTTTGCTCACAATTCATTTAATATTGGGAGTGCTGCTGGAGAGCTAGATTCTTATATAAGACACACACACACATAACTCACACCCAAAATAAGTACCCAAATGTGCTCACACACTCACTGGGCGGGATTCTCCGTTGCTCGACTCCGATATCATAATCGGCGATTGGGCGGAGAATCCCTGTTTACAACCGAATCCGGAGCGGCGCCTGTTTTCGGATGCTCTGCCCCCTCCAAAACGGCACCATCGGTGAGTATGCTGCACGCTGTTGGGACGGCCTCAGGACATAACCTGAAGGCCCTCACCTGATGCTCTGCCCCTGATGGGCTGAGTTCCCGACGGCGCGGGACACGTGTGCTCTCAGTTTTTGTGAACCCGGTGTGTCCAGCACCGCCACAGTCTGGGGGGGGTTGGGGGGAGCCGCACTGCTGGTCGGAGTGGGGGGGGGGGCTTCGGCGAAGGCTTGGGGGTGGCGAGGGGATGTCCAGGGGATCTGGCAGGTCGGGTCCCTGCCCGGCCGACGCCATGTTGTAGAGCACAACCGCTGCAGATCGCCATCGTGCGCATGCACAGCCACGTTTCCGGCAATTCTCCAGGCGTTTATATTGGGAAGGCCGTGTGTTCCTTCTACATGGCACGGCTGCTAGCCCCTCACCGGCCAGAGCATTGGTGCTGGGGCCTTCCCTCCCCTTCTGCATCCGGAAGCAGCAGTCGCTCCAGCAGGGAGTATCTGGCAACCTAGGGATCCCCTCCAGACCTTTTGTGCAAAGTCCTGCAGATACCTGAATTCACTCCCCCTCGGCAGCTCTACCATCTCCTTTAGCTCCTCCAGACTGGCGAACCCTTCCTCCAAGTACAGATCCCTCACCTTGACCAGCCCCACTTCCCCCCACTTCCTGTATACATTATCCACCACCCCCCAGCTCAAACCCATGATTCTCGCACAGCAGCGTTAGTACCAACATCCCTTCCACCCTTAAATGCCTCCTCAACTGATTCCACATCTTCACCGTGGACTGCAGCACCGGGCTCCCTGAATACCTACTCGGAGCCATTGGCAACACTGCCGTCACCATAGCCCTCAAACTAGACCCCTTACAGGATTCCTCCTCCATCCTAACCCACTCTATCCCTTCTCCTTCCCACCACCGCCGCACCTTGTCCACCTTCACCGCCCAATAATAATGAAGCAAGCTCAGCAATGCCAATCCCCTCTGCTCACACCTCTCTCTCACACACTTGTTTCTCTCTCACACACTCTCAAAGATTGGAAGATGAGCTGAGTTGGAGCTCGTGAAAATGCAGCTGCTCCTACACTCACATTATGGGATACAATTGTTACATATATAAACAATTTTAGATAGAGTGAAATTCAACAAACATATCCAACAGCCTGGAGAAAAGGTTGGCCCTTTTAAACATAAACTATACAGATTGGCCACTGGCTGTGACTATGGTGACCTTGAGCGGGATTCTCCCGTACCCGGTGGGGCGGGGGGTCTCGGCGGGACGGCAGGAATCCTCTGCACCTTCAGGGGCTAGGCCCGCCCCAGAGTGGTTGGCGCCCTGCCGGCCGGCGGGATAGAGGCTTGGCGCCACGCCAACCGTCACCGAAGGGCCTCCGCCGGCTGGCGCGAGTCAGCGCATGCGTGGGAGCGCCAGCACGTGCTGCCGTCATCCCCGCACATGCTCGGGAGGGTTCGTCTCCGCATCGGCCATCGCGGAAGACCACAGCAGCCGATGCGCAGGAATAGAGTGCCCCACACCGCACAGGCCCGCCCGCGGATCGGTGGGCCCCAATCGCGGGCCAGGCCACCGTGGGGGCACCTCCCGGGGCCAAATCTCCCCGCGACCCCCCAGGAACCCCGGAGCCCGCCCGCACCGCCAGGTCCCGCCGGTAAGGGACCTACACTAATTTACGCCGGCAGGACCAGCTACAGACGGGCGGGACTTCGGCCCATCGTGGTCGGAGAATTCGGGCAGCCCCGACGCCCATTGTGTCCCGCCGGACCCCGCCATTCTCCGAGGCGGGCGGCGCGACTCACGCCGGGCCGGTTTTTGGGGGGGGCGGGAGAATTGGGAAGACGGCGGGGGCGGGATTCACGCCGACCCGCGGCGATTCTCCCACCCAGCGGCCGGTCGGAGAATCCCGTCCCTTAAGTCTGAACTCATATGGGACAGAATTGTTGTTGGAGTTGATGACCATGCTGTTTCAGAGATACTATAGGCCAACAAAGATCTGACTCTAGAAAAGACCATCCAACTAGTCAGATAGTCTGAAATCTGCCAACACCAATTTGTTTTACATGGTGAAAGCACGTCATGGAACAGACTGTCAGCACAACTCTCAGCTAGTGTAGCAGCAAAGGGGAAGGGAGACTCCAGGCTAAAGAACGTAATAGCCAAACTGACCACAAGTGGAAGGGTGACCATGTCAGCGCAGTGGAGCCAAACAGCCTCACAGAAAAGAGCAATGTCCATCATTCTCAGTTCAGTGTTTCCACTGCAATCAGCTGGGACACTTCGGAATGCAATGGAAAGCTAAGACACTCAGATGGGCAGCGGATCCCAAGAAAAACCTTGGGATTGAGGTACCACACCAGAAAGAGATCCAACTACACTTTGTGGATGTGGTCAAGGATTCTGGAATCTGTTCCTGGAATGTGAGCAGCTCAGTATACAATCACCTCACCAAAGTCAGATTGAACATGAAAACCAGTGTCATAGTCCTCTTGGATAAGGAACCATGAATGAGAGACAACAGGCACTACGGGCCTGGTGGAATCCCGCTTCTGCTTATAGGCATAATCCTCAAATCATTTGGTATGGTGACAAGCAGATACTCAAAGTCATATACGTTATCTCAGACCAATCTTTTTCTCTCCTGAGCAGAGACGTTTGTTTTGCCCTTAACCTTCTTAAAATGGAAGAAGACATCAAGACAACTCCTGTTGCCAAACATATGGAACTGAAAGTTCCCAAGAACCACACCAGCAAAGAGACACTTGACTGGGATTTGAGCCCTGAATGGTTTTCACTCTTCACAGAGCTGGTTTGTCCAATTGTTTCACAAGGGACAGAAGCTTCATTTTGGTCAGACCAGCCAAACCTTCAGATAATTACCACTGTACCTCAAGTGGAAGACACAAGGAAAATGACCAGCGACAGAAGAATGAGTCCAACCCCAAAGCACTGACACTGAAAGACGCTGCTGGAACAAGGAATCAGCGACCATCAACTCGCCTGAGCACACTTCAGTGAGGTACAGAGACACACAGAAGAACACAATGTCATGATAAAATCCAAACTGTAAGGTGTTCCCACTGATGAGGAAATCTAAATGACAGGGAGATACACCTCCAACTTCCACAAAAACAACAGTGGACCACACAGATCAGGAAAAAAAACGATTTGTACCTTGAATGAATGGAGTAAACGCGCTCTCCAGAAAGAATGAGGCAAACCTATGGTCCCAAATGAGAGCAGATGGGGAGTTGGCAAAGAGACGTTTAACTCCATGGAGTGGAAAAAGCACATCAGAAGAAGACAACCAAATGTCAGAAACACAGACTACAATCAAGGTTGTCCAAATCAACAGAGCCGACCACTCCTCCAAATGTGACCAGAACGAGATATGGAAATGTTGTCAAGTCTCCAGACCATCTGAATTTATAAAGTTAAAGACATGAGGAGTGGAGAAGGGGTAGCACGATTGTAATGTGTAAAGACTTCGAGGGGGTGGCGTATAAGGGTATCTGTCATAGCAAGATGGGACTGGTAAACAGTACAGCGTGATGTAAAGAGACGCATGAGCTAAGACTAGAGAGAGACCTGAGTAGAAGCAAGCATGGAGTTAGCTCATAGCTTGGGCTGTATATGTATACATTGTTATGTGCTATTAGTAAGCACTTAGTGTTCAATCATACAATATTCAGAACCTCTTCATGAGGCCTATTGAACAGACATTCAACATAGCTCACCAGTTTTAATTAAATCAAGCCTGGGGTTCAGAATGTCTCCAGTCCATTTGCTCCTGGGTAGGCATTTGGCTGCTAAAAAAAAAATCTGCCCCTAATTGTTCCTTTGCACGCGCCACGTTTTATTCTTGTGCATATCAAATTTCTGTTTGATGCTAGTCTATTCATTTACAAATTCTGCCCAACCCATTTTGAAGATCTTTGGCGGCTCTTTAAATTTAATTACCTGCCAGTTTAGTATCATCTCTAAATTCAACCAGTTTGCATGATCTTCTGAATGCAAGCTGTTCATGTAAATTAGAAGTGTTAGGGGCCCTAAAATTTATCCCAGAAGCATGCCACTCAGAATTTTATCTTAGTAAACCGTTTCACATTTTGTGCTTCTGTCGGCTGGCTCACAGAACAGCAATATCCAGGAGCCAGCTGCTCAAATTTACATTACTGAAACTGGTTCCCTTAAACTGATTGCATAATTATAGAGTGACGATGGTGCTGATCCACAATTCTGCCGTTAAAATAAGGGAGCCAGTTCTCACAGTGTAAACGCAGGGAGTTCGCACATCGGCGTCGCGGATGTTCTATTCTTAGTCCAGAAAGCCCCGAGTGTGAAAATGCTCAGCAAAGAGGTAATTGGGCTGTTCCCTCTTTAGTAACATAAATAAAGGATCAGCATTTGATGCATATGTTTTGGGGTGCATTTTATACATGCAAATTCTTTTTTTTCTAATTCAAGAGTGGTGTGAACAGGATAGTAAAAATTGATGGAGTTTAATTGCACCACTGTCAAACTAAATTAAATTCGTCAGCGCGCACTTCATTTAGGATCCTTGATTGTCACTGTGGCAAAATTTTCATCTCATCAGATGTTGTGTTTAAAGTCAAGAGCTGAAGGGACTGTCCGAGCCCACTATAACATGGAGTCATTTACCACATAGTTGGGTTTCGTTAAATTTTCCATCTGACTCATATGAAAGATCAGCTTGTCTGTAGTCGATGCCAGGGATGGAAACAGCTCAGAAAGTTTCTCATTTAGTTGTGGAAGCTAACCATTAGTCCTATGCGACATTTTGACACCTGGACCACTGAGGATTCAAGTTGTGGAAATATTTTGACCTTCATTGTTTACTACATTGAAATAGGGAATGTTCAGTGTTTATAATGACATTACAATCTCTGAATACAGATGCTTCTTTTGTCCTCTCTTCCTTAACGGTTTCTTATCCTTTTAAAAAAACACGTCTGCTTTTTACATTCTGAGTGTGCTTGCAAGAAAGTTGCCTGTTTTCATATTTTTGTGCAAATTAAAGATGACACGCCATTAATCATCTACTGTCTTTTGGAGGGATTTCCAGATATAGTTTAAGTGGGCAGTACACATAATAACATAATTATGGGTAATAAAATGACGCAGCAGCAGGAGCTCAGCTCATAACTCCTTTTCTTTTCCATTCACACCCACGATGATCCGCAGCTATATTTAGGTATTTTTTTACACAATGCATATTATCATGGGCTTTGGTGCATTTGGTCCATGTTAAAAGAAGAGCAATTTTCAATTGCAATGGTAAAAACTACTGGTTTGGATACTTATTAGTGGCAATATATAGTTCAAGTCTACAAATGTGCACGTTTAGCTTTGTAATTTTAAGATGAGTATTTTACATTACATTTTTAAATCACTGCATCACTGGTACAACATTACACAAAAATTGAACACATCTATACAGTTTATCAATTCAGATTTTCCACGATGCTGTGCCTCCAAAATTGGGCAATGTTCTGGGCCTGTGCAAATTCTTCCATTGCAGGCACTAACAGAAGGCTTGCGTCTGTAACAGCTTTTGGCACAGAATTCCCCCTGTAACTCCACGGAACTAGGTCAAAGGCTGTGGACCTTTCTTCTGTCCTGGACAGATTTTGGGTTCATAATGGCTTTCGGTAGAAAACCAAATAATTTGCACTTTATGAGGTATTTTAATCAGGCAATGTGGGTGAATGGTATTTTTGTTAAACAGGCGGATTTCAAATTAGAAATCAGTAACAGCAGAATTAGTATCTATACAACTCTGTTTTTCAATTTGCTAATAAGATCATGTGAAGAGTAAATGCAAATGTGTGAGGTCTGCATCCCGCATTTGGCCTTTCCAGGTAGAGTCAGAAGACATTCTTGCATAACAAAAGTGTACTCAAGATTCATTATAGTCACAGTTGTGCATGTAGTGAGAAAAGCGGTGGTTTATTCAGGCACAGTTGTTAGAGAAATCTCTGCTCTTTTATTGACTGATTCACTAAACAGAATTTTAAACTTGCTATTCAGAAGTAATTTAGCTCTTGAAAGGTCAGACTCATTCATTTTCGAACTTTGAGATGGAATACACTGAATATTTTAAACAAAAAGTTTAAAGTTGTTTTTGTAAGTTGTTTTTCCCTGTTTCTTCTTTTGAAGTTACACCAGGTGAAGCCTTATCTTGACATTCTGTGGAGTTCTGTGTGGCACTTTTAACATGGATGAGATCACAGAATCCCTACAGTGCAGAAATAGACCATTTGGCCCATCAAGTCTGCACCAAACCGTCAAATGAGCATTCCACTCATGTCCACTCGCTACACACCGCCCAACTTCTGCAACCCCATAACCTAACTTGCACATCCCTGGACATTAAGGGGCAATTGATCATGGCCAATCCACCTAAACTGCACATCATTGGGCTGTGGGAGGAAACTGGAGCACCCGGAGGAAACCCACGCAGATATGGGAAGAATGTACAAACTCCACACAAACAGTGACCCAAGGCCGGAATTGAACCCAGGTCCCTGGCGCTGTGAGGCAGCAGTGCTAACCATTGTGCTACCCAGAGTCGTTCTTAATGTTTGTAGCACCATCGTGGTTTCACTAAGTTACACCTGGTGTTAAACTTCCAAGTAGCCATTGTATTATGTTGGGAATTTCCAAGCCCCATGCATGGCACATGCATAACAGGCATAGCTAAGGGTAAGCTACATTAATAAAGCAAATAGAGATAATCGCCATAAGTAGGAAGAACAAAATAAACAAATACATTTTTCAGATTGAAATGAACATATCAGTGAGAACATGAGAAACTCAGATTCAATGACGAAATGCAGTAACTCAGGAGGGGGTCAGGAAAGAATTGAATAGACATCAGTAATATGGTCACCGTCACAGAAAATGGGAAGGAATCACTGGACTTCAAAATGTCTTTAATCTTTTGTCGAGATTATGCAGCACTTAAATCTAAATTTATAATTCTGGAAAGAGAGCTTGCATTTCTATAGCGCCTTTCACAACTTCAGGACCTCAAAAAGCTCTTTACAGAAAATTGAAGTGTAGCACCGTTGTAATGTAGAAAACAAGGCCACACATCAATGTCCCACAAACACCAATGTGATACAGATAATCTGTTGTGATAGTGGTTGTGGGATAAATATTGTCCAGGGCACTGGGGATCGCTGTTCTTCTTTGAAACAATGCTGTGGAATCTTCCACATCCAGTTAACATGGCAGACCTACATTCCAAAAGAGAACACTTCTGATAGCACAGTGCTCTCTCACTATTGCCTGGTGGTGTCAGACAATCTTCTTACTCAGAGGGGAGATTACTATCCGTGGGCCACAGTTTATGGGCGAGATTCTCCATCAGCCCATCCCGGATCAGGCGGAGAATACGGCGTTAGCCGAAAATCAATGGCTGGCAGCAGACGGCCTACGATATCGTCCAGTGCGTCAACAGCAGTGCAAATGTTTTCTATGGCGCACTGATGGTGAATGCCATTGGCATATCATTAATGGGCCCATCCCGGTATTTCCAGGGGCTCCCACGATGCTCCGCCTCCACCAGTACGAATTACCGAAGGTGGGGGGGTGGTGCGGAGGGGGAGGGAGGGGTGGGGAGGGGTGGGGAAGGGTGTGGAGGGGGGACGGAGTGGTGGGGGAGGGTGTCTGGTAGGGCCGGGGAGAATAGCAGGAGGTGATCAGGGGATGGGCCGTGGGGTTGGGGTGTCTGCCCGGACCGGGGTGTCGAGGTACAGGCTGCAGCCTGCAGGGGAGACAAACTGCACGAACCCCACTGACCGCGCACTGTGGTCCGTGGTTGCGCAGAGTGACACCGGCAGTATGGGTGCCCCCAGCCCTTTCCACCCTCCCTCCCGTCACTCACAACCGGGTGCCACCCAGGTGATGGGGCAACATGCGGTCCACCCAAGGGGGACGCTCACAGTAGCCCCTACAGGAGGGTGCCAGACAGGGAGCCGCAGCCACCGGTACCCCTGCTGAGGCCAGAGGCCTCCGCGTTCCTGGGCACCTATGGGGCCAGAGGAGCAGGGCAGAGGGCAGAGCGTCATGGGGAACAGCTGGGGCTGGGTGTGGTGATGGGAGATGAGGGAGGGGGGAGAAGACCATGTGGGTAAAGGGCTGCAGTGTAGGCCGGGGCAACCGTGTAGCCCTTTGGACCTGGTTAGGCACGGGGGTACACACCATGCTAACATGTCTGCCTTTCACCCCCTTCAAACAATGGTTGGCACCTGCCTTGCTGGGGATGCACTGAGGCTGTTTAAATAGGAGCTGCTCGGGGAGACGCTCGCAGCAGCGAGGAACGGGAGCCAGCCGGTTAGGATGGAGAGCCGGCTGTCCAACAGGCCGAGGAAGAGGTGGGAAGGAGGTGCCGCATTAGGCCTCATGTGCCCCGGCAGTATCTGTCCTTCGAGGACCTGCCAAATCGGGCGTATCATCAAAGACTCTGACTGAGCGGACTTCCGGTGACGGCGGGCGGGAGGCAGACGCACATTGGTGGGCTCCCGTTCGGGAATGGCATTTTTGGGGATTAACGCCCGGTCCCAGGGGCAACAGAGGCGGCAAAAGCAGGGTGAAGGCACAGTGAAGGGAAATATCGAAAACAAGTTTTTAAAAAATGGCCGTGAAAAAAGCAGCTGCAAGTCTGTCGGGGGTGGAAAGGTCACCGCGAGGACGGCAAGAAAAGTGGAGGCTGGGGCACCAGGGGTGGCCGCATTGCCCACGGCTGGAGAGATGACTAAGGTGATGGCCGTGGAACTCGAAAGGCAGTTCACAAAGCACATGGAGGCGATGAGGAAGGAGATGGGGCGGTATTGAAAGTGCTGGTGGAGGAGGCGATTGCCCCGGTGAGAGCGGCGGTATTGAACGCAGTGGCGGAGGTGCGGGAGCAAGGCGCTGAAGGAAGTGGAAGGAACATTATTGCAGCACAGTGATCAAATTACTTCGATGGGGAAGGAGATGCGGAAGGTGATAGAGATCAACAAGGATCTGCGAGCCAAAATGGACGACTTGGAAAACCGATCCACACGACAGAATCTGAGGATTGTGGGTCTTCCCGAAGGAGTGGAAGGACCAAGGCCGACTGAGTATTTTGCCACGATGTTGACAAAGCTATTGGGGGAGGGGGATGATCCCTCCCGATATGAACTGGATTGGGCACATCGGTCGTGGAGGCCTGTACCAAAGGAGAGTGAGCCGCTAAGAGTAGTAACTTTGTGTTTTCGTAGGTACAGTGTGAAGGAGAAGGTCCTGTGCTGGGCAAAGCAGAAGTGGGTGGTGCAGTGGGCTGCAGCTGGTATACGCATATATCTGGACTATATGGAGGAGCTGGCGAGGAGACGGGTTGCCTTCAGCCGAGTGAAGAAGGCACTGTACATCAGTAAGGTGCAGTGTGGCATAGTATATCCAGCTAAGTTGAGGGTGACCTACAAATCCAAGGACTTTTATTTCGGGATGGCGGAAGCAGCGGAGGAGTTTGCGAAGGCAGAAGGACTGTGGCTGAATTGAGAAGTGGTCATGCACTGATGTAGCCTCATGTAACTGGGGTTTTTTCACTGCAGCTGGTGTATGTGCTAAATGAGCTAATGTTGTATATACTTGGACAAGAGAAGGGACTTTCACTTGCAATGATGGTTCTCTGGGGCTTGGGTGTGTATGCGGGGTTTGTGTGCTAAAGGGGATTTCTCGGTTTTCCTGGGACCGGACAAGGGGTAAAGAGACCCGGGCGGGGCCTCCATGCTGGCCGGTTTAAGCCGGCCAGTGAATGGGAGTGAGGTGGGGGGAGGGGCTGCGGCCATCGGAGCCCGGCAGAGCAGGTTCCGATGAGTCTAGCCGGGGTGAAAAGTTGGGGGGAAGGAACAGCGGTTGGGGGGAGGAGTTTTGTAAGAGCAAGTGGAGTGGAGGAGTCGGGAAAGGGGGGGGGGAGAGGGCCTGCAATGCGTGGGTGTCATTTACGGTACTCTTTCGGGGATTGGATGGCATTGAATGTTAGGGGAGGGGGGTGGGGGGTGGGGGGGGGGGGGGACTCTATAGGTCAACGGTGACCACAGGTGATTCCTGATTCCTTTTTCTTTTTTATTTCTCCTTTGTTTGTACCACCGTGGGAGGGTTTGTTTTATTTGATGCTTATATTGTCAGGTGGGTCGTTGTTTGGGGTGGTGGGAGGATGGGATCATTGTTGTTGACAAGGGAATTGACTTTGTATTTGTTACCGTTTACTGTTTGTTGGTGGGGTGTAAATTTTGAAGAAAATGTGAAAATGGAGAATAAAAATAATTTACAAAAAAAGAGACTCTGACTGAGCAGGGAGACCGTGTGGCATATCTGCCGGATCATGGGGCACCTGGAACTACGTCGTTATGGGGCAGGACACTCGCCCCCGGTGGCCATCAAGGTGAAGGCCACCCTGATAGTTTTCATTACGGGGTCCTTCCAGGCACCAAGTGGGGACCTGTCTGGGATCTCGCAGGCCTCTGTGCATAGGTGCATCCGTGCAGTCATGGAGGTCCTGTATGCACCCTCGGCACAATGTATCAGGTTCATGTGGACCGAGCCCAACATGTTGCTCAGGCAGCGGAGTTTGCTGCCATCGCCGGGATGCCCCAGGTCCATGGGGTGATCGATGGGACACATGTCCCCCTACAAGCACCGGCGCGTGAGGGGCTGGCCTTCACAAACCAAAAATGGTTCCACTTAATGAGCGTGCAGCTGGTGCCTGACCATGAGATGCACATCATGCGCATCTGTGCCCAATACCCGGCAGCACGCATGGCACCTTCATCTTGGCACACTCGACGGTTCCCAACACCTTCGAGGCGCTCCCCTGGGTGAGGGGTTAGCTCCTAGGCGAAAGGGGCTATCCAGTGTGGTTGTGGCAGATGGTGACTATTCAGAGGACACAGACCAACGTGAAGACCCGCTACAATGATGCCCATGCCGCAACCAGGGGCATGAAAGAGCGGTGCATCAGTGTCCTGAGATGTGGTTCTGGTGCCTGGACCACTCTGGAGGGGCGCTCCAGTAGAGCTCTAGGAGAGTCTTCCACTTTGTGATGCCCCGCTGTGTCCTCCACAACGTTGCATTGCAAAGGGGCGATGCGAACAGCAGCCTTGTCCGACGAGGAGAATAAGGAAGATGACCGGATGGACAGGGCAAGGGGCCCGGGCAGGCATAGGTGGCCGCATGATATGCACCAGGCTATTGCGCAAAGTTTGCTCTAATCACCTCTAGGGTCGCCGACTAGGGGGCCTCGCCAACGGCGGCACAACCGTCCCATCCAACCCTCATATCACACCGTGTCTCCCCACACCCCTCAGCTGACCATCCCCTTCCATGGCCACCCTCCCTGCATCAACCCCCCCCCCCCCCCCCCCCCCCCCCCCCGATCCTGCACCCTCCATCCAGTGATTCCTACTTGCCTCACTATGGGTTGCGGGCCCTGGGTTGGCAACATCAGCAGGTCTGCCCCATGGGACGGAGGATAATGAAAACCCATTCTGCGACGAGCTCTGGTTCTCCGCATCTTTTGACAATGTCTGGCTCGTGCCCATGGCCCATGGTAGCACTTTCCACCATCCACCGGGTGATCCCTGCATGCGAGCTGGCCATTCCATCACATGGTCCCATCGAACCCTTGGGGTGGCGGAGGTCGGGACGGGCTTCAGGGTGGGTGGGTGGGGTGGTGTTGGCGGACGTAGAAAGGGAGGGGGCTGGCTACTGGGGTGATGTGTGGTGGCTGACCTGCCGGCCCTGACCGGTGGCCACCTCCAATGGCCGCCCATCCTGTCCGCCGCCCCCCCCCCCCCCACCCCCCCCCCACCCCACCACACACACACCTCAACTCCGACCCGACTCTGCAGCCAGCCCTGGCCGGACCAACCCATCCCTCACACCTTTCCGACAAAGCATCGAGACAGGTTGGAATGTTTGTGAACAGGTGTTTATTGTGAACAGTTGAACAATTTTCTACAGGTTTGTGCCCTAACTCCTGATGCTATTCTGTGTGCTGCACCTGTGCCAACTTAACTGGCCCTAAGGTTCTGTCCAGGTGGTTCTCCAGGCGGTACATCAGTTGTGGAGGCGGCCTCCTGCGATTCCTGCCATGTGACCTGTGTCCCCTTTGGGGGCTGTCCTCTGGAGCGACCATGACTGGACAGATCCGGCAGTCTCTTAGGTCCCAGGTGGCGTGGTGCCACCCTGTTCTTCCCACTGCCCACCGGATGCGCCAGGGACAGGAGGGGAGAGGCTTGAGGTGCTGTGGTGTTCTGGCACCTCCCCGGCGGGGCAGACAGGGGCCCCATCACCTCCTCCTACTTCAGGGTGCCTGATTGCTCCAGGGCTACTCCTTGGGATGGGGGTGCGGCCAGTGTATACTCTGGAGGCTCCCCCGCCACCTGGCGCTGCCAGACGTGGAGGCCTACTATTGTCTCACCGAGGGTCTCAATGCGTGCTGCCGTGGAGCACACGGACAGTGCCATGTCACCCTGTGACTGGCTCAGGTCAGCCAGTGCCCAGGCAATACCATCGATGGCAGCAGCCATGATCCGCTATGACTGGGCCAAGCTCTGAAGTGCCGCTGCAATGTCCAGGTTGCTGTGATACATGGCTGCCTGTGACAGGATCGCCCTGTCATGTGCCTCGATCACCGCCCGCACCGAGTGTCCCAAGCCTTTGTCATCTTTATCCATGGCCAAGACCTTTGCCCCCCAAGGCCTACGCAGTGGACACCACCCTTTCAGTGTTGGCCTGGGTAGCATGCATGGTCGGCATCGTCTCCTGCCCCTGCAGGCGTTTGAACTCCACCAACTGCACCTGCTGGATGGTCACTGATACACTCTCATGTAATCCCTGGCTCTATGTCTGCATCTCCAGCATCGATAGGGTTGCCCTTTCCAGAAGCCCGAGACCTATCTGGACGGCACCGAGTCCCCGGGGTTGGGCCGCCCTCCGACCGTCCGCCCAGTTGGGAGTTTCTACCTCCACCAGGTATACTGGTGCACTTGTGTGGTGTGCAGCAGATAATGCCCCAGGAGCCTCTTCACTATAATGCCCAACCAAGGTGAGTATCTCTGGGATGGTGGAGGGTGTCACCCCCGGGCTAGGGAGCTGCGAACTGGCATTTGGAGGCTCGCGTCACTGTCCGGTCCCACCTCGTTGCTCTATGTGTCCTGGGTTGTGGCCGGGGGGAGGGTGCAGCATGCCTCGTCGGCATGTGATCCTGTAACACACATGATGGGACGCATGGTTGGATTGCGGGTGGGGCTGGTGGGGTGCCGAGGTGGAGAGATGAAGGGGTGGTGTGGAGGTAGTAGGGTGCTGGGGTGGGGGTGGTGGAAGCGTGGTGCGGATGTGTGTTGCTCTTATTAGCCTTAGTTTTATTAGCTCTAATTCTGTCACCTTTGCTCACGAGTCGCCAGGTATCTTTCTGATACCGCCATGTGGTTCAAGCTCAAGTAATGATTAATGATACAGCACACCGCTTAGCAAATGTTAAATCAACGATCATTTATTATATACAGCAATAAATACTTATACAATAATCCTACTTCTAGACTATTACCTACCACTAAAGGCCAATACTTAACTTTGGTGATGGCCCACCAGGTCAGGGAAACGAATGGTCTATCGAATTGGGTTTGGCCTGTGGGATTCAAAAGGGCTGGTATGGGTCGATAGTCTGGAACACCTATCTGGTAGCGATCGCTGGAGTAAGACTTACTTGTTTCTTCGTCGAAGGGTCTCGAAGGTTGCGAGTAGGAGAAGAAGGGTCGATCTGAACTTGGCCCCTATTTTTATAGTCCCTAGGGGCTTCCCGCCTCTCGGAGCGGACCTTGACCCTGGTCCCAAGTGATTGGACTTGGTCCAATCACTGGGTTCGATATGCTCCAATAATGGGGCGATTCCTTGATCGGGGGGTGGTCGTCCACCTTTCTTTGTCTCAGCCACTGCTGGCGCCGAGAGGTCTGGATCAGCTTTCAATTGCTAATTTATAGCAATTGTTCCCGGGGATGGCCGATTAAAATGCAGATGGCTGGGTTGATGTGCTGTTAATGGTTGCAGGTATCGGTCTGGGCCGACTTCCCCAGAGCCGAATACACTGTTCTGCCTGCAGCTGTCCGTTTGTGCCCTGTTGGCTAATTTTCCCATCAGCCTCTTTAGTTTGCCATTTTAGATCGGGGTTTGACCAAATACTCGGGAATCAGCCATTTTAGGTGGCTACAGGTGGTAGGGGGTGGGGGTGGTGGAAACTTGGTGTGGAGGTGGTAGGGGCTGGGGTGGGGGACAGGGTGTGGTGTTGGAGTGGTGCCTCGCATGCCATAGTGACACCGTACCTTAGCGAGGGCTTACTTGTTCCCCGATGCCGAGTCCCACCTCGGCATCTGCCTGCCTTCTGGGATCACCGACCAGGTCCAATGCCCGCTGCTCTGCGGCGGTGAGGTGCCACTGGTCTGGGGGGCCCTCTCCCGTCTTCTCCGTCTCCCTGTGGTTGTGCACCGCCTTCTCCTGGGGAGGGAAGGTGAGGAAATGCAGTGTGAGGCAGTCGGAAGCGGGCAGTACAGTTGGTGGGCAAATATTGGCCTGTTTGTGCGGGGCACCCGACCATGGCGGGCGATACGGCATATGGTGCAAGGTGGGGTGCGAGCAGGCTGCCAGTGTGTGGGGTCTGGTCATTCTATGGCTGGGGGGCAGTTACGGGCGTGTGGGATGGGGATTGGTGCCAGGGGCATGGTGCTTGTTACCGTGGCCTCCCTGATGAGGTTGTGCAGCATTTTCTGGCACGGCTGGCCGCTCCTGATGGTGAGGCCCATGGCACTCATGGCCTCTGCACCTGTGTCCAGGCCTGGTGTAAAGTGTCGGGTGGCAGCCTCCTTCCCACCCCAGGGAACAGGGTGCTCCTCCTTTCCTCCATGGCATCCATAAGGATCTCGAGCTCCACATCTGCAAAACGGGGTGACGGTCTTCGGGCTGCCATCTTCTTGGCTGGAATGAGTGTGTGTGGGGAATGGAATGCTTACATGTGGGTGTAGCTTGTCAGCCTCTCGAGTGCCAATTCCAACCCTGGACGCCGTTTTGCATTGGACTTGCACTAGTTCCACGTGGCGCCGGTGCTAGTTCATTAACAAATCCTGAATTGCTCCAGGACTGGCGCCGCTTTCGGTGCCATAGAACACCACAGATTCAGTCCCAGTGTCAGCACTTTGTCTCTGAAACGGAGAATCCAGCCGAATATCTTTGGCCCTCAGATCTGTTTAAGATGTTTTTAGTGCCTCTAGGCATTGTGACTGTATTCCTTTCTACAGTACATATCAGGACTTGTGAGCCAGCGGGCTTTCGTTGTTATGGACAATAAAATACTGCTGTCTCACCTGGCTTTAATGTGCTGCACCCTCACAGATTACCTGTTTCGTGAAACAGAGGCCGAAAGATACACAGCACAGCGAGACCCCTGAGGTTCTAAATAGAATCACAGGATTATAGATTAAGAGGGATGTGGACAAATGTGGACAGAAAATTCACCTAAGTATTAATCACTGGATTATCCTTAAACTGAGGAATGATAGGCTAAATCAGAATTTGTGCATGTGTAGTGGGGTGTGTATGTGTGTGTGTGTGTGTGGGGGGGGGGGGGGGGGGGGGTGTTCGTGGGAGAAGGTAACCTGCTCAAATTATTCTGTGCAACAGAAACCCTGGGAATAGATAGCTAGCGATATGGCATCTGCGATGAGTATATGAGCATAGAGCCTGATTTGCCGTACCGTCAAGCAAAAAAAAGGTCCTCGGCCTGTACTTCATGGTAAAAACAAGATAAGATTCATTAACAATAGACTAAACATGGATTCTGCCACACGACAGTGCTGTGACTAATTAGCATGAACAAAGAATGGAATAAATTTCTTCTCGTTTTTCTGCATTAGACTATCGTAGGTTTATCAGAACTGAACAAATTTGACTTAGGTGTTTATTACACTTTTCAGATCAACGGGAACGTCTGGAAATAAGCTTAAAAGTTCTTGCTGTTCTACTTTTATACTTTTTTACATTGTACATTAGTATTGCAGGAATTTCTGCTCATGTCCCTGGGGAGAAATTAAGGCACTTCTGCAATAAATCAGGGGAGGACCACCATCAGGGCACCATCCACCTTGCCTTCCCACCCGCTTTAACTGTTAAATAAATCATAACATCCTGTTAATAGTAATGTTGGTAAGAATGAATAAGTTGTTCCAAATAGTGGCCAAATTACAAGTGTGTCTTGCTTCCAAGTTTTTGTTTGTAACAAGTAACAGCTCTAGCCTTTTGATAAATGAGAGGTCTTTAAGGATAACGTTTTCCATTCTGACTACTCCCTGCTAATGTGGAAAGGGCAGAGGAATAGGAAATTAACAGATGAATGGGCTGGATATGCCATTCATCTGCTTGAACCATTCAACCTCTTTCCAGCGTCATTTAACTGTGTGCTGCTCATAATTTTGTTTTGACTATTTTGACAACTATTCTGTTGAATAGAATAATGCCGTATCAGGTGGAATTGTCATCAGCAAAATACATTTTATGGAGAAGATGCATAAAAACACGGTACGCATATTATTGCTCATTCTAAGTTCCTTTATTTATTTCAGTGGAAACAGATTAATTCTACAATTTAGTTCTTCCAACTATAGAAAAAGTCTAGCAATATTAAATACAAAATATGCACATCAGTATGGGTCTAATCAAAAGCAATGCAGAGTGCTGTTCTGCACCACTTTTCTTTCATACAAATCCTTTAGCTTAGAAAAGGTGCTTGCAGGATTGTTATCAGATAAATGGGCAGCATGGTGGCTCAGTGGTTAGCACTGCTGCCTCACAGCTCCAGGGACCCTGGTTCAATTCCAGCCTCGGTGACTGTCTATGTGGAGTTAACACTACCTCCCCGTGTCTGCGTGGGGTTTCCTCAGGTGCTCTGGTTTCCTCCCACAGTCCAAAGATGTGCAGGTTAGATGGATTGGCCATGTTAAATTGCCCCTTAGTGTCCAAAAGGTTAGGTGGGGTTACTGGGTTACGGGGATTGGGTGGAGGTCTGGGCTTAAGAAGGTTGCTCTTTCCAGGACCGATGCAGACTCAATCGGCCGAATGGCCTCCTTCTGCACTTTAAATTCTATGATTCTATGAAATTTGAGCCACATAAAAGAAGTATTAGGACAGGTGACCAAGTGCTTCGTTAAAGGGGAAGGTATTTAGGAGTGCCTTAAATGAGGAGAAGTGTGGGAGATGGGGAAGTTTAGAGAGGGAATTAAAGAGCTGAGGGCCTAGTTGACTGAAGGGATGGCCTACAATGGTTCAGGCAGAATTTTCCGTTATTTGCACAGGGCACTGGCTGAGGTGTGAAAAGCTGTGTGCAGCTCGCAGGCTGCAAAGTTGGCTTTTCTCAGCACATTCTGCAGCACCGTGCTCCAAAGAAATCTCCTGGCGTGGCTCTCAATGACACGGTGGTGAGGCAGGACCTAATAGAGACAATAAAGCCGGTTTTACAGAGATCGGGGGGCCCTTTTTAAAACATGTCTCGATCCGTGATAAAATAAATACATCCCATCCTCCCGTGGATAAGAGAACTCCCCCCCCCCCCCCCCCACCCAGCACAAGGGCAACCGCGTCCCCCTTGTCCCCCCCCCCAACAGATAAGGGGAATCCCCCCAACATGCACAAGGGCAATCATACTCGTTAGTGCGTGATCGCTGAAGATTACATAAACTCCAAACCCACTCTGTCCATTATAGCTCCTTTAATGGAATTGACATCCCCATGACAAACCAAAGTTAACAAAAGATATTTCTTTCACTTTCTGTGACTCCAAACTCAGTTTATACATTAACGTACTGATTAGTGGAATTATCAGCTTTTGACAAACCAAAGTTGAAAACATATATATCTATGTGCATTTTAATCGTATTTGTAAACACTATGAGATAACATTAAGTCACCAAAAAAATGGTCTCGGATGTCTCCTGCCTCTGCTCGATGATTCTGGACCAAAACAAAGTGGAAATTAAAAAGCGCAAAAACTTAGCTAATGGTGGCACGGGGGCGCAGTGGTTAGCACTGTTGCCTCACGGCGCCGAGGACCCGGGTTCGATCCCAGCCCCGGGTCACTGTCCATGTGGAGTTTGCACATTCTCCCCATAAGTTTGTGGGTCTCACCCCCACAACCCAAAGATGTGCAGGATCGGCCACGCTAAATTGCTCCTTAATTGGAAAAAAAAAGAATTGGGTACTTTAAATTGAAACATTTATTTTTGAAACTTACCTAACATCAGGGCAAGCCAGCTAAGTTAACGCTGCTCCATTAATTTCCATTCAACAGGCTGAGCGCAGTCTTCCAGAAGGACACTTATTAAAAAATGGGTCGGTTGTTTAAATGTGCACTTCCACATAGTCCCAGCGCTTATGTGCGACGGACAATCTCTGTAAACCCAAAACTGAACAGAAGGTATGGGCCGTAGTCTCCCCAGTGAAGTAGGGCGGCAGGACATCTTTTGTATGGGCAATCAGTGACTCCCAGAAAGAGCTGATAGGAAAATGGGAGTGAATCTTTCAGTTTTAACTCTAGCATTTCATGCATGATGAGGTAGAAGACGAATAATCTTACCAACTCAGACAAGATAACTAACCAACTTTCCAATAATACACCGTACAAAGCACATATACTACAATTACCTTCCCTTACATTCTCTAAAGTACTTTAAAAGCTTGCCATTAATTCCCATGAAGAATATTTCACTTGGAGCTATTCTTTCACTCACATCCCTACATGCATTTAGTGTGAAGCCTCCCACATATTCTTGCTGTAAGTGTATGATTGTTAATACTCCCAACATGAGTTACATGTTAAATATATCTGCACATAATTGATAACAAGAGCTGCTGCTCACTTTTTGTACTTTTCCTAAAGGGAAAACCAATAGCCTGTAACAACAGATTTACAAGCCTGAAAACTTAAATGACAAGTAGTTCCAGAAATCCTAAGAAACAACTATCAAGGATGCTTAATGTGGAGCAATAAGGGGCACGATTCTCTGGAGAGATTTCAAAGTGTGGTAGTGAGCGGGAACTGCTGTGAACTTCCTGGCGCTCATCCTGGTGAGGCCGGCAGTGCAATAAAACATTAATTGGTCCACTTAACAAAGCCTTACGAGCTTTCAGCTGCAAACGAAGGAACGGCAGCTGATTTGCAATGACCACGCTCACCAGCCCCCAGCTAACAAGGTTGAGCAGCACTTAATCAGCTCTTCCACCACCAACCCCACTCAGCTCGCAGCCATGGCACCGTGATGACCGGCCCCAAGATTTTGAGACACGGACCTGGGGAGACTCCTAGATGAGGTCGAGGCCAGGAGGGATATCCTGTTCCCTCGAGGGTCCCGGAGGGTGAGCCATAGGGCAACCAGTGTCATCTGGAATGAAGTGGCAGCGGCCATCAGCTTGGGAAGGCCCCCACCCCCACCCCCCGGTGAACGACACGTGCGGCTAAAATGCCCTCTCTGTGTTCCTGCAGGTGAAGCTGTCCCACAACCATCTGGAGAGGGCCCAGACTGGCGGAGGGATGCCGGACATTAGAATCCTCACCACCTTTGAGGAACAGACCCTGGAGGTGACTGGGGTGGCCGAGGACAGAGCAGTGACCAATGTGGAGGTCGCTGCATGCAGTAGAGGTGAGGATCCACCAGGCCCCACCTGGAAGACCTGCCATATGTGAGTTGTGAATGACTGACCCATCCCTCCCACTTACCATGTTCATTCTCCAGCCAGACCTCCAGCTGCCGGCGCCGGCCCATCTGGGGTTGTCCCACACCCTGATTCCCATCAGACCACCTTGGAGGAGAGCTCCGAGGATGCAACCATTGATGCGTCACAGCTGTCATCAACACCCTCCACCAGTGCAGAGACACGCACCTCTGTGGGCAACATTAGTGGTCAGGCCTCTGGGGCACATTCTGCTGAGAAACACACAGTTGCTGACGCATTATAGCTGGAGGCAGTGACCCCCAGGCGAGGCAACAGTCAGTGGTCTGCTGGATCCCAGGACCCAGCTGGGTCCCAGTCAGATGCTGGGCCTCTGGAACAGGTTTACCCGAAGCTGATGTGGACTTTAGGGTGCAGCTGGGACATTCAGAAGGAGATATCATTGACACTCCAGCAGGTCCTTAGCAGCTTGGAGGGGTTCCAGAGGCTACGGGCGCAGAAGATGTTGCCGACAATGCGTGGGAATTGTGAGGCCAACACTGCTAGGGTGGCGACCACAGTGGAGAGCCTGGTGTACATTGTCAGCACCATTAGTGGAGGTGTCCAAGGCGTGGCGCAGTCGATGACACCCATGGCTGAGGGCCTCAATAGATTGTCCGACTCGCTGGGGGGCATGACCCAGTACCTGGCGGACCTTGATGAGGTGTTGCGGGACATGACCCAGTCTCAGATGGGAATGGCCGAGGTGCTTGGAGCTTGTCCCAGTCGTAGGTGGGCATTGCTGAGGCACAGCAGAGCGTGTTCCACCCACTGAGGAGCATCACACTGAGGGCATCGACACCATGGTGCAGACATTGGAGAGCCACCAGGGCTGTCAGGGTCAGATGATGCAGGGGCAAACTATTTACAGTTTATGCAGTTCATATGTTCATACAATTTTCTTGATATTTCCTCTTTTGCCCCCCAACCCCTCCTTGGCATCCCCCTCTTTCGATCTGGATGTTCTGTTCCAGAGCTCCTGTTCTCTCCCCCACCCTCCCCCACCCCCTTCCTTCTGTGGTTTCTGGTGCAGGCCTTTTTTTTGGAGGGGGGGAGGGGTGGGCTTCCTGCCCCCTCACTCTTCCCCCCCATGCTTTTTCCTGTGGTTCCCTTGAGTTTCCTCCTCGTTTCCTCCCCCCTTCTTTGTACTCAACCACAATTGTAACCTCATGGCCCAGTCTACCCCAGTCTACTATTACCACCAAGCCAGGGGATCAATCCTGATTCAATGAAGAATGCAGGAAGGTATGCCAGTAGCAGCTCCAGGCATACCTAAAAATGAGGTGTCAACCTGGTGAAGCTACAACACAGTAATATTTGCATGCCAAACAGCTTAGGCGATAGACAGAGATAAGCAATTCCATAACCAAGAGATCTGAACTAAACTCCGCAGTCCTTCCACATACAGTCATAAATAGTCACAGAAATCAAACAACTAACTGGACTGAAAGTCTCCACAATTATCCCCATCATCAATGATGGGGGATACCCACACACCGATGCAAAAGACAAGGCTGATGCATTTTCAACAACCTTCAGCCGGAAGTGTCGACTGGATGATTAATCTCTGCCTACTCCTGAGGTCCCCAGGATAACAGATTCCAGTCTTCAGGCAATTCGATTCACTTCATGTGATAACAATGAGTGGCTGAAGGCACTGGATATTGCAAATGCTATTGGTCCTGACAATATGCCGGCAATGGCACTGAAGAACTGTGCTCAAAGGCTTGGTGTGCTCCTAATCAAGCTGTTCCAGTACAGCTACAACACAGGCATCTATCCGGCAATGTGGAAAATTTCCCAGCTACGTCCTGTCCACAAAAAAACCCTGCAAATTACCACCCCCTCAGTCTACTCTCGACCATCATTAAAGTGATGGAGGGGTCATCACCAGTGTTACCAAGTAGCAATAGCTTAGCAATAACCTGCTCACTGATGTTCAGTTTGGGTTCCGCCAGGGCCACTCAGCTCTTGACCTCATTACAGCCCTGGTTCAAACATGGACAAAAGAGCTGAACTCCAATTGTGAGATGAGAGTGACTGACCTTGACATCGAGGCAGTATTTGACTGAGTGTGGCAAGGGGCCCTAGTAAAACTGAGTCAATGGGAATCGTGGGAAAACTCCCCAAAGCCTGCCCACCCTTTTCAAGACACAAGTCAGGAGTGTGATTGAATACTTTCCACTTTCCTGGATAAGTTCATTTCAAACACACTCAAGACACTCAGCACCATCCAGGTTGAAGCAGCTAGCTTGATTGGCACCCATCCGCAAACATTCACTCTTCCACCACCATAGTGGCAGCAGCGTGTATCACCCACAAGATGCACTACAGGAACTCAACTGTAGGCCCCTTGAAGATCACCTTCCAAACCCACGACTGCTACCATCAAGAAGGACAAGAGCAGTAGCAGGCACATGGGAACACTACAACCTGCAGGTTCTTCTCCAAGCCACTAACCACCCTGACTTGGAAATGTATCACCGTTCCTTCACTGTCTCTTGGACAAAATCCTGAACTCCCTCCCCAACAGCACTGTGGGTGTACCTACGCCACATGAACTGCAGTGGTTCAAGACGGCAGCCACCTCTGAAGGGCAATTGGAGATGGCAATATATGCTGGCCTAGCCTGCGAGGCCCATATCCCATGAATTAAAACAGTAAATATTGGAAGATTGGGATTGTTGTCTGGAACAAGGGGCGAGATTCTCCGACCCACCGCCGGGTCGGAGAATCGCCGGGGCCTGGCGTGAATCCCGCCCCTGCCGGTTGCCGAAGTCTCCGGCACCGGATATTCGGCGGGGGCGGGAATCGCGCCGTGCCGGTTGGCGTCCCCCCCCCCGCTTGATTCTCCGGCCCGGGCAAAATTCTCCGGAAACGGCGCGATGTCCGCCAACTGGCGCCCAAAACGGCGCAAATCAGACGGGCATCGCGCCGCCCCAAAGGTGCGGAATGCTCCGCGTCTTTGGGGGCCGAGCCCCAACCTTGAGGGGCTAGGCCGGCACCGGACGAATTTCCGCCCCGCCAGCTGGCGGAAAAGGCCTTTGGTGCCCCGCCAGCTGGCGCGTAAATAACATCTCCGGGCGGCGCATGCGCGGGAGCGTCAGCGGCCGCTGACGGCATTCCCGCGCATGCGCAGTGGAGGGAGTCTCTTCTGCCTCCGCCATGGTGGAGACCGTGGCGGAGGCGGAAGGGAAAGAGTGCCCCCATGGCACAGGCCCGCCCACGGATCGGTGGGCCCCGATCGCGGGCCAGGCCACCGTGGGGGCACCTCCGGGGCCAGATCGCCCCGCGCCCCCCCCAGGACCCCGGAGCCCGCCCACGCCGCCTTGTCCCGCCGGTAAGGTAGGTGGTTGAATCTACGCTGGCGGGACAGACATTTTAGCAGCGGGACTTCGGCCCATCCGGGCCGGAGAATCGCCGGGGGGGGCCGCCAACCGGCGCGGCGTGATTCCCGCCCCCGCCGAATATCCAGTGCCAGAGAATTCAGCAACTGGCGGGGGCGGGATTCACGCCTGCCCCCGGCGATTCTCCGACCCGGCGGGGGGGTCGGAGAATCTCACCCCAGATCACTGAAGAGAGACGTGAGGAGCCAGAGTTCCATTCTGATTTCAACAGCTTTGGTGAACAGAGAGCTGAGATGGAGCTTTACTATCTCACAGAAAAATTAGGTGTGCTTTAGTGTTGATCAGTGGCCAAAATGTAGTGACAAGCAGCAAGGGCCTGGTTGGAATGTGAAATGAGAACAAATGATTTTGCTGTCTACTAGGACAGATGTCCCTGCTAGCATCGTCTGATGCCAGTACAATTGTTGAAAGACACAAAGGCCCACTTCAGTAGTGGAAGTGTTTGAGCCTGTAATGTTCAATGTGAGGGCTTGGCTGTCATGAAGTGAGCGTCACCTCAATCCTATGAGATTCCTATTTCTACTCAGCAGCAATGTGACCTTATACATTCTTGCACTGAAGTACAATATAGATTAGGCACCAAATTCAAATCAAGAGACCAAATCTAGACCCCCCGGTTATCCAGAGGAATACAGGGGAAGAGCAAACAGAAAAAGAAAGTGTACGATAGGCACAAATAACTAAGCACTGCAGATAGCCTAGATGAGTATAGGAAGTGCAGGGACGAAGCAAATAAAGAAATCAAAGAGAGGGCATGAAATAAGATTAGCAAGTAAAGTTAAAGAAAACCCAAAGATGTTTTCCCCAAATATTAATGGTAAAATACAGTAGTCCAGGAGGAACACTGTGGGTTATTGGATCGGATAATCATAAAGAAAGAGGAAGCACTCGAACGGTTGGAATCCTTGCAAGTTCATAAGCCAGGGCCAGATGGATTGGTTCCGAGGGTGCTGAAGAAGGTCAGGGAGGCGATAGTAGATGCTCTGAGGATGATTTTCCAATCCTCGCCAGATACAGGGGAGGTACCAGAGTTTTGGAGAAATGCAAACATAGTTCCATTGTTTCAAAAGTGATTGAAGGAAATGCCAAACAATTGTACGCCAGTTAGTCTTACGCCGGTGGTGGACAAATTACTAGAATCAATCCTGGAGATAGGATTAACTGTCACATGGAAAGGCATGGCCTAGTCAGGGATAGTCAGCATGGATTTGTTAAAGGAAGGTCTTGCCTCTCAAATGTAATTGAATTCTTTGAGGAAGTGACAAGGATTGATGAAGGTAGTGCAGTGGACGTGGTGTACATGGATTTGACAAAGTGGCAGATTGGTCAAAAAGGTAAAAGCCCATGGGATACAGTGTAATGTGGCAAACTGGTTAAAAAGTTGGCTTAGTAACAGGAAACAAAGGGCAATTGTCAATGGATGCCCTTGCAAATGGAAAGTTGTTTTAAGTGGTGTTCCACAGGGCTTGATGTTGCGCCCCTTACTGTTTGTGTTATTTGGACGTGAACGTGGTGGGCACAATTGGGACATTTGTAGATGAAACAAAGCTTGGCCGAGTAGTGCACAGTGTAAAGGACAACTATAATCTTCAAAATGATATAGATGGATTGGTGGAGTGGGCATTAATGTGGTAGATGAATTTTAATTAACTTAGAGAAATTGGAAGTCATGCATTTACTGAAGTCAGACAGTTATAGGGAGTACATAATAAATAGGAATATACTAAGAGGGGTAGATGAAGTGAGAGATCTTGGTGTACAATACACAGGTCCCTAAAGAACCACCCCGAACTGTTGGCAGTATTGGGTAGGGATCCTGCGGGAGAATGTGGTCAGTGGGAGGGATGGGTCAGTCTGTATGCCAATAACAACTCTCGTGTGACAGGTCATCTGCGCTGTGCTCTGACCTCCACAGTGGTGTCGGATCTGTCCTCGCCCACCCTTGTAACCTCCATGGCCCATTATTCATAGGGGTTGAGGAGTCATATGTCCAGCACCCACGGCCCATCTGGGCTCTCCCCCTCCGGTTGTGTGCCAGCTTCTCCTTCGGGGACACAGAGGAGGCATCGTGAGCCGCACGCATCTTTTATTGCAGGGGGGTGTGGGGAGGGGTCTCGATGAAGGAGAGATGGGCCCCATGGGGGGAGAATTGGGATGTATGGGGGATGCGGAGGAAGGGGGAGATGTGGAGTATGGGGGCATGGGGGAATGGTACGTATGGTGGGGGGGCAGGTAGTATGGGGCGAGATGGTGGGAGGAAGGGGCAGCGTGAGCGGCATTGCTGGCCCTGGGTGGACCGGGGCATGGAATGGTACTGGCAAGTGCCAGGTGCATTCCTGGCATTGGGGGGGGGGGTGCAGAGGTACGGTGCCAACCCACCTGTGCGGCCCGGTGGAGGTCGTTGACCTTCTTGCAGCACTAGGTTCCAGTCCTTAGCACAGGGCTAAATCGCTGGCTTTGAAAGCAGACCAAGGCAGGCAGCAGCACGGTTCAATTCCCGTACCAGCCTCCCCGAACAGGCGCCGGAATGTGGCGACTAGGGGCTTTTCACAGTAACTTCATTTGAAGCCTACTTGTGACAATAAGCGATTTTCATTTCATTTCATTTCATTTCATGCTCCAGAGCTTCCGGCCGCTGCCACTTCGTCCCAGGTATCACTGGCTGCCCTGTAGCTGACCCTCGTAGACCCTAGGCCAAACAGGATCTCTTGTCTGGCCTCCACCGCGTCCAGCAATAGTCTCAGGTCGGCGTCTCCAAAGCGTGGCGCTGGTCTCCTTGGAGGCATGTCTGCAAGCTGAGTGGGGTTGGTTGTGCGGAGAGGTTTACCTGCTGATGTCCCTTATTAGCAGGGGGCTGGTGATTTGCAGTACCAATCCCGTGGGGCCTCGTTAAGTGGCCCAATTAACTTCTTATATCGGTGATGGCCTCGCTGGGCCGAGTATTGGGGAGCTCGTGGTATTTCCTGCTCGTTACCACACTTAGAAACGGTTTGGTAAAATCGTGCCCGAAGTGTGGGCTAAACCGGTGAGAAACTTCCCAGGGCCCCAAAAAATGACTAAAGGTTGGATTCTTCGGCCACACCCAACGCAAGATCATCACGGACGGGACATGGACCATGTAAAGGTCCGTTGACCTCAGGCAGGAATTTCCAGTCGCCGGGTGGATAAGGCCAAAGAATCTCGCCCTGAGTGCCATTTGATAGTAGTGGCGAACTTGCCGGTCAGGTGTTTTTCATGCATCGGTGCAGACTAGATGGGCCGAAGGGTCTCTTCTGCGCTGTATTATTCTATGATGTCCCAGAAGCTTCTCTAAGACAGTGTTTTTCAATCTTTTTTTCCGGGACCCGTGTTTAGCAACCGGCCGATCTTCGTGACACAGGCGGGCCGACCTTTGCGACACACACCAACTAATTTTGCGACACACGCTGACCGACCTTTGCGACAGGCATCATGTTCGCTTACCTTTTCATACAAAAGGGGAGCCTGCTTTGTCCTCACAATCTCACTTGAATCCAGTTCAAAGGAGCAGAGGGCAATGCGCATATCAGGTGCAGACTTCAGCCAGTTCCTTGGTGCCGTCTTCACCTTTATGAAAACGGAAAATCTAGCCTCACACATGTAGGTCGTCATGAAGAGCAATCACAACAAAATGCGTGTTTTACTCAGCACTGGATACTCCTGTAAGATGCTACACCCTGATGCTGACAGCATTGTGGGATTTTGTCATGTTTTTAATGTGGCCTTATAGGTAAGCTGCACCAGTGTAGTCTTTTAATTTGGAGTCAGCTCTAAGTTAACAACTGACTCTGGGCTCTCAACCTGAAAAGGAATTTTTCACACACTGCTTCTCTTTCAAATTCTGAAACTCCCTCAATTTCCAGTACTTCCCTGCACATAGCACACATGGGCATTGCCTTCTTATTTGCATGGTCACAATTGACAAAACCATATCTCAAGAACTCATCTTTATACTTATTTGTTCCAAGTTAAGTTTCTTTTTTCAGGGGCCATTAACTAGAGTCCCTGGGACTCTAACACTACCACTGCTCAGTCTTGCCATGGACTCTCCTTAGCAGCTCTCACCAACAGATTATTATGTGAGATCCTGTCCAATAGGTAAACTGCCTATGTGAGTCTCTGGCTGTTCCTTACCTTTTAGAAAACCATTGATCTTCACAGTTCACTTGCCTTGCTTGCCAGCAGCTGCGAAATCGAAGTAACACTGCTCTCTACTTTGGCATACTTGGACGATGCTTCACCTCAATTTTACGTGCAGGGTGCTTGACCTGCTCTCTGCTGCTGCTTCTGGCCGGAAGACTTCACACAAGCTAATGTATCTATTTAAAAGTGGCAGCCACCGCAATTCATGATGTAAAAGCTGGCAGCGGCTGTTGGGTGCTTCTCCCGCGATTGGGACCACTGTGGGAACAGCGGGACTGATTGCTCTGTCATCCTCCCGACAGCTGCCCATAACCCACCCACGGGTCGCGACCCTAACTTTGAAAGTCCTTGCTCAAAACATGCTTCTAAGGGGCAAATATTAGTGCCTTAAAATAAAGCCATTGTGATAGATGGAAGGAAAAGTGAATATTTACTTACGTTATAGCTGACAACCATAAATGTGCTGAATATTAAGCGAGTGTAGTTCTTTGCTGTTCATATGGGTCATAGAGCTGTAATAGGGCACGTCGGGCCATTTGTGTACAATTGGTAATGTTCAGCCCTTCTGGGAATCATGCCACTCTGTAATATTGTACTGTTGTTGCTTGCCCATGGAGAAAAAGATGAACTCTGACGCTCAAACAAAAAATGCATTTTAAACTTGCTTCACACATTCACATCCACAGCCTTGCTGGGTTCTTTGTTCACTACCAGGCTCCCCTGCACTCTTCCTACCCTCTCATTCATAGGGAGCCAAGGTCTTTGTAGCACTAATCCTCGGAGAAGTAGAGTCATTACCTGTGTATTCTTGTACGCTGCGGTTAGACATTGTGTCGATTGTGTTAGCTGCAGTCTTGCGTCCCCCATAGTGCTTATACAGAAATCACTTTAAAAGACACCATTTCTGTGGTGGAGTATTTGGTTCTATCCCTGCTGCCAGTTAGAAAAAAAACATTGCGTTACAGCAATAGCCACACAGAACCTTCAAATGCTTCAGTGGCAGTAAGTAAAATGGTGCGGGATAAACAAAGAAAAACCTTCAGCGATAATCTGGCAATTTCAAAATCTCACTTCTGCTCTTTTAAAGAGATATTAAAACATATCACTATTATGTCCAGCAACCTCAAATACCCCTCCCCTCCCCTCCAACCCATAGAAAAGTCTAAGGACACTGAATGCGATGGACAGAAATGACATTGTCATATCTTTATGCACTAGCTTACATCCATCTGTCCACAAGCTGATGGATACTTCCTGCACCAATTTAAATCCAGATCAGAGGATCGAAATGGAGGCAAAATGGGCAGAAATCCAGTCTTAGATCTTTGCCCAGATTCCAGTCTGCTGGACTTTATGCCTGAAAAATTGGCATTTCCAATCAGAAAATGTAAACTGTTGTCTCCTTAAATATTTTCTTTCTTTTGTTATTTATAAATGTTTTAAATCATAGAGGAAAACATTGACACTGAAACCCCGAAGTCAAGATGTTATAGTGACCCATAATATTAGTTTTATTCCTAGTGTTCTACTGGGGTGATTTCCATTGATTGTCATCAGTAAAGAGTCATAAAGAAATGTGTTAAGATTTCCATTGGCCTGTATATCTAGTAAAACCTGAAGAACATTCATTTTGAATGTTTCATCAGAAATACAGAACAGAGTTAATCTTCCCAGATATGTTTATATCATTACACTTAACGTTTAGAAAAAAATTACCCCATACAAGGATGGCTATCTCACAGCTTAAATACTCTGGACTTCCACTTGTAAATCAAAATCAACTGTGTTACTATTTTATGAATCATAAAATTAAACGCTATTATAAATTATCCATTTATTTTATGTAGTCTCACCTGCTTCCATACCCAAATGCCCTAATTTTCAGATGTATCACAAGCCCCTGGAGGCATCTGTAGTGTGCAGTGGATGATACCCGTGCCTCTGAAGTATCAGAATGCATGCTGTGTAACTTACAGATAATATTCTCCTTTTAATTAATTTTGTAATTATGAGCAATTAATTTAGTTTAAATGCGCTAAATCTTGTTTGATGGAGTCAACGTACCCATGTTTTCTACCCAGCATGAATCCCCACTGCTAAAATACTCACCACTGAATGGCTGCATTTAAGACCTGTACAAGCAATTTAGAATGAACTTCACAAACATTCTGCTCTGTAATTAGCATGCTTAATTAGGTCTAAAAAAAAGGTTGTTACTACAACCAGTAATTTTGTTCTAAGTACTCTCCCCCCACTTGATACAGGGGAAAAAAAATCTAATGTATCAAACTATTTGAGCTCACGTGAATTGACTGCCAGTTAAAGCAATCCCAGGTTTGAGCTTTGTAGTTGATATAAACTAGGCATTGTAGGGATACTGCAAATGCCATGGATTAGGTTGGGGAAAATTGGCTAAGTTTCTTACTTTTGACTGTTGCCCAGGAAGCCCTGGTGGAAGTGTGCATATATGAACAACAGTTAAAGTCAGAATAGCCCATCAGCATTCATTGTCCAGATTCATTCGTGAAGCTCGATCTCATAGATTAAGTAAAAAAAATGATTTGCACATTTTATGATCACCAGACACCTCAAATCTTTTGCAGCCACGGAAGTACTTTCGGAGTGCAGTCACTGTAGTAAAGTAGGAAATGCAATGGTCTTTTTGAGCACAGCAAACTCTCATAAAGACGAGGTTCAAGTTGACACATCTCTCCCTTCTTCCTGTACAAGAATTCAATGGTCTCCCTCACCAACTCTATCCAAATGCTTACTAGTTTCCTTCTCCCCCTCTTCCTTCCCAAGTTCATCTTTCTATTAGTTCATGCTAACCACTAATCCAGACGGATGGCCTTTTTACCTCTCCCTTCAGCAAGACTCCCAGTTCCCTCCTCACTAGCACCAGTCCTGACTTCTCTCGCTGCTGCTATAAGTATCTGAATGCCATTCACAGTTCAGTGGGGATTACCTTATCTCATGAAAATTATCATTCACAGCACTCATGGCATCATATACTGTAGCAGAAACATGAAGGAGGAGACTGGAGCAATGCTATAAAGAGGATTCTAAAAATATATTCCTTCACAGGATGTGGCCGTTGCTGGCAAGGTCAACATTTGTTGCCCATCCCTAATTGTCCTTGAGAACGTGTTTGTGAGTCACCCTCTTAAACCATTGCAGTCTATATGGTGAAGGTACATCCATAGTACTGTTAGGGAAGGTGTTCCAGGATGTTGACCCAGCAACAATGAAGGAATGGCAATATGGTTCCTCATCATATTGTGTGGCTTGGAGGGGAACTTGTAGGAGCTGAAAGTTGACCACAAAAGTGTGCATTACTCTGGAAATGCTGTTTGCATCAAATGTGAATAGTTAGCATGCATATCCTTAATCATTTGGTTTGAATGTTGTTAAGGCACGGCCGATAGTAAATGCTGAGCTGCCTAAATCCCAAGGTGTCAAGTTGAAGTAGCTGGTGAAATAATTTTCCAATTTTTATGTTATGAGGATGTTTTCTGAAATCAGGAAATGACTTCTCCACCCAATTGTGATGATCTTACATTGAAGTAAATGTTTATTAAAATTAAAAACAATTAAAAAATTACACGTAAACACAAAAATAGTGTTGCACAGTGATCAGTACTTTAAAATAGTTCCAAAAAGGGCTGGTTTAGCACAGTGGGCTACACAGCTGGCTTGGATTGCAGAACAAGGCAGCAGCGTGGGTTCAATTCCCATACCGGTCTCCCCGAACAGGCGGCGGAATGTGGCAACTAGGGGCTTTTCACAGTAACTTCACTGAAGCCTACTTGTGACAATAAGCGATTATTATTAAAAGATCTTAGGTTAAACTGCACCCAAAGATAACCTTCCCTTTTCTGATGGCAACAGTCCTAATAGATTTTTTAATCTATAGAATTCTGGTAACTTTACCGCACAATGCCCTGTTGCTCTTGGGGTGTTATCTGATGTTGACAGCAAACTGGTTCTCCAGGTCTGACCTTGTCCACACTGTGTCATCTTTTAGCTATTACCAGCCACTGCACTATCTGCTTGGAGATGGTACCAGCTTTCAAACTGTCTTCTGGGAAATCTAAGTAGCTACACCCTCACACAGGAGTCAACCTTTTATCAAATGTTCTTTGATCTCACCATCCCCTATTGTTTCATAGAGTCTCTCAAACGTTCCTTTTTCCCAGAACTGATTTTACTTTCTAGCTGCTGGCTGGAATTTTCCAGCCACTCATGCCGATGGGATCTTCTGGTCCTGCTGATAGTGAACCCACTCTGCGGGTTTGCCGGCGGCAAGCGATGCATTCAATAGGAAACCCCGTTGACAATGGCGGGGTCAGAAGCTCCCATTGCCAGTCAATGGCGGGCCACCTCCACTGTCGCGAAACACATGGCAGGTTGTGTGGAAAATCCCACCCCTTATATTTTAAAAAGTAAGCTTACTCTCTCTTTGCCTCTCTTACTTACAATTTTACAACAGGTGTACATTCCCCTTTGAACTAAAACATCCCACTTCAAACCTATTTGTTTTATTGCCTTATGTAAATTCTCATTTAAGTTCCTCTTGGTTCTCTCTGTTCATTAACATATCAAACCCACCTTCACACCTTCTCACTGATGTTTAGGCGAATTCCCTGCCGGCAGGATTCGCCGCTCAGCCGGCAGCGCACCCCCGCCTGCGAGTTCCCTGGCAACGTGATGGCCGCAATGGGAAGTCCCATTGGCCGGCAGCAGGAATGGAGAATCTCGCATTTGTTCACTTAATCCAATTACACCAATCACACCCCACCAGCCTGCTTTCCAGTAGTTACTACGTTATTACCAAAAGAAAAAGATTATAATTCCTCATTTTCCTGACAGCATTCTGAAACATTGTGATAGGCTTGAGTGCAAACCATACATTTGGCTGATTTAGCTGGTTTAGCACAGTGGGCTAAATAGCTGGCTTTTAAAGCAGACTAAGCCAGGCCAGCAGCACGGTTCAATTCCCGTACCAGCCTCCCCGAACAGGCGCCGGAATGTGGCGACTAGGGGCTTTTCACAGTAACTTCATTTGAAACCTACTTGTGACAATAAGCGATTTTCATTTTTCATTTCATTAAAAGAAACTCCAGTTGCTAGTACTTGACATAATCTAGTGATTGCCCTCCTGCAAAGTCTCAATCTCCTTCGAGGCTGCTCTTCCATTAATCTTCAATATGATGTTCTGGCCCAGTGGATTTCCTTTTATACTTATAGTTTTCAGTGATGTCCCCGAGCTCTTCACCCAAATTTCTTGTTCATTTTTCTTCAGGAAGCAAAACTCAAAAGGTTGTCGTCTTGAAATTTTCCCCTGATAGGTCAGAAAACCTTAGGGACAGGATTTCTGCCCCCTCGGTGCTTGTTCCTAAGGAAGGCTTACCACGAGCCACTTTTGAGAGGCACTTAATACATTGGGCTTTTCCCAAAGAAGATGACGCGAGGAACAAGCTATCTCTTCAGCCCCAATATTTGCACAATAATATTGTGATTTGCTTTAGTTCAACCTGGGGTGACTGGGTTATGGGGATGGGGTGGAGGTGTGGACTTAATTAGAGTGCCCTTTCCAAGGGCTGGTGCAGACTTGATGGGCCTGATGGCTCAGGCTCCTTCTGCACTGTAAATTCTATGATTCTATGAATCTACTGCCTTGTTTTTGATGCTTGTCATGAAGGAGTCACCGCTCTTTATTTTTGGAAAAATGATTGTTAAAAAACTTCACTGAAATTGTGTAATTTGAATGAGACAGAGCAAACTGCTTTAAAATGTGAGGCCACTTTCCAAGGTGAAGATGAGAAAAGCAAACAAGACCCCCTCAAATCAGTGTGAAGAGAGCAAGAGTTTTCACGTCGTCGACAGACATCGAAACCAAACACTAACGAAAATATTAAAAATGTAAAGTGCATTAATCAACTGTGATGCTATTAAAACAATGGAGGGCTGCTGAACAGCCAGGATATACAACCAACAGATACTCAAACCCCCTGTGGAGGATGATAGAACCCCATCTCCTGTTGGGTTCACTACCTTGAACTCTGTAAGATGAAACATCAAAATGTGACTACTTGTTATTCGGCACGGAGGTACAGTGGTTAGCACTGCTGCCTCACAGCGCCAGGGACCCGGGTTCAATGCTGGCTTTGGGTGACTGTGTGGAGTTTGCACATTCTCCCCATGGCTGCGTGGGTTTCCGCGGGGTGCTCCAGTTTCCCCCCAGTTCAAAGATGTGCAGGCTCGGTGAACTGGCCATGCTAAATAGCCATGCAGAAGCAGAGGAACATGGAGAAGTTGCTAAGGGAGCAGGAGTAAGGAATCACTCTCTCAAAAGTAAATGGTGGATCTTGTCAGATGGTTTCCTGAGCAGATTGTCAAAAAATCGTTTTGGCAGAATGTCCCATTGACAGAACTTTCAAACAATAGCTTGGCTCGTTGTGAGAAAGGCCCTCCCTGTCAGATCCTTCCCATACATTCAGAGCAGGATTCTCCATCCCGGGACATCCGGATTGCGATCCCCGATGGGACGTCGAATCGGGTGTCGGGGAAAAATCGGGATTGACGCCAGGCGCCGACCCGAATGTAATGCTCTGAGCCCCGGAATCGAGGTCCATGCTGCACGCCAGCAGGAGCATGGAAATGAATGCAAATGGCCCCCCTATTACAGGGGTCCCTGGGGGGGGGGGGGGTCGGGTCACGCCCGTACCTGGGAGTTGGGGGAGCACCCAGGTAACCCGGGAGTAGGGAGGCAGCTGTGCAGTATGGGGGATGTGTTCCGGGCTGTTTTGCAGTGCAGGGACGGGGTGGCCAGCCGCGGGACCTTGCTATCGGACCACCCGCTCAAAGTGGTGGCCCGATAGCGGGATTCCCTCGAGAATCTCTCATATTCCACACCATGTATAAATTTGCATGGCAAGAAATACCTGATTGTTTACCAGTTTGCACTCCTAGGGGGATCATAAACCAGTTGCAATTCACCTCTGGTGGGAGAACATAGGACTGGATTCGATTCTCTGCCCCGCTGCACCATATTTCTGTTTTGCCCGCCGGCAGGATGCTCCGTTACGCTGGCCGGTCATTGGGGTTTGCCATTGTGGGGCAGCCCCACGCTGTCAGGAAACCCCCGGGCTGCCGGCTGTGGTGGTATGCATTAGGGGTCGTGTGGGACTGTGAAGCCGTGATGTCATTGGCTGACAGATCCCGGGTCCTGGTTGGCTGTTGATCCCTAGCTCCGCCCTGAAGGCGGAGTATAAGAACCAGGAGTTCTCCCCCGCAGGCCAGTCTGTTGCTGAACTGTGGGGAACAAGTCACGCTTAATAAAGCCTCATCGACTTCATCTCTATTCGTCTCTCGTGAGTCTTTGTGCGCTACAATTTATTAAGCGTGCTTAAAGGACTATGGAGCTCAGGATCATCCCGGAATGCCTGAGGATCAGCCCCCACGCAGTGAACTCAGCAGCAGTTTTTAAACACTGGCAGACTTGTTTCGAAGCATACCTCCGAACGGCCCCCGGCCGGGTCACAGAAGACCAGAAACTACAGGTCCTGCACTCGAGGGTAGGCCTGGAAATTTTCCCTCTCATCGAAGACGCAGAGGATTTCCAGGCGGCGTTCGCAGCACTAAAGAGCATCTATGTTCGCCCAGTGAACCAGATCTACGCACTCTACCAACTCGCAATGAGACGGCAAAGTCCCGGAGAATCGCTAGACGAATTCTACGGCGCGCTGCTAATTTTGGGACGGGCCTGCAGCTGCCCTCCGGTAAACGCGATTGAACACACGGACATGTTAATTCGCGATGCTTTTGTCGCAGGTATGAACTCTCCCCAAATCCGCCAAAGACTTTTAGAAAAAGAGTCGCTAGGACTCTCAGAGGCACGGGCCCTTGCAGCCTCCCTAGATGTGGCCGCGCGAAACGCCCGCGCGTATGGCCCCGACCGCGCGGCAGCCCCTTGGGCTCCGTGGATCCCCGTCGCGACAAACCCCCCCCACCCCACAGGCGTGCGCGGTTCAGACGCCAAGTCGTCCCGGGGGGGCCCGCTGCTACTTCTGCGGCCAGGCGAAACACCCCCGGCAGCGCTGCCCGGCCCGCGCAGCGATTTGCAAGAGCTGCGGGAAAAAGGGCCATTTCGCGGCTGTGTGCCGGTCCCGGGAGGTCGCCCCTGTCCCAGGAGAAGAAGGAGTCCTGCGCGTTTCTAACGCTCCCCAACCCCCCCAGCGCCCCATGTACGACCCGCAGGCGCAGCCATTTTGGGTCCCGGCCACCGCTGTCCCCGGAGAACAAGGAGTCCTGCGCGTTTCAAACGCTCTCCAACCCCCCCAGCGCCCCATGTGCGACCCGCAGGCGCCGCCATTTTGGGTCCTGGCCACCATGAGGGGAGGAGGGGTGCCGCCATCTTGGGATCACCCAGCCCTGTGCGACGCATGGGGCGGCCATTTTGTTCACCCCCGCCGCCATCTTGGACGGCAACAATGGACCCCAGCATCGACGGCTCAACGGGGTTCGAGGAAGACGCTGAAGCACTACGACCACGTCTGGCCTCAATGACGCTGGACCAAGCACGGCCCCGGACGCTCCAGACGACGACAACAACGGTGCTGATCAACGGGCATGAGACACCATGCCTGGTCGACTCCGGGAGCACAGAAAGCTTCATCCACCCCGACACGGTAAGACGCTGTTTTTTGACCATCCGTCCCAGTGCGTAAAAGATTTCCCTAGCTGCAGGATCCCACTCCGTACAGATCAAAGGCTTCTGCATAGTGACCCTAACGGTGCAAGGGAGGGAGTTTAAAAACTACAGGCTCTACGTCCTTCCCCAACTCTGCGCGCCCACATTACTGGGATTAGACTTCCAGTGCAACCTGCAGAGCCTAACCTTCCAATTCGGCGGCCCAATACCCCCACTCACTATCTGCGACCTCGCAACCCTCAAGGTTGAGCCCCCATCCTTGTTTGCAAACCTCACCCCGGATTGCAAACCCGTCGCCACTAGGAGCAGACGGTACAGCGCCCAGGACCGGATATTCATTCGGTCCGAAGTCCAGCGGCTACTGAAGGAAGGCATAATCCAGGCCAGCAATAGTCCCTGGAGAGCACAGGTGGTAGTAGTAAAGACAGGGGAGAAGCAAAGGATGGTCATAGACTATAGCCAGACCATCAACAGGTACACACAGCTAGATGCGTACCCTCTCCCCCGCATATCCGACATGGTCAATCGGATTGCCCAATATAAGGTCTTCTCCACCGTGGACCTCAAGTCCGCCTACCATCAGCTCCCCATCCGCCCAAGTGACCGCAAGTACACAGCCTTCGAGGCAGACGGGCGATTATACCACTTCCTAAGGGTCCCATTTGGCGTCACAAACGGGGTCTCGGTCTTCCAACGAGAGATGGACCGAATGGTTGATCATCACGGGTTGCAGGCCACGTTCCCGTATCGCGACAACGTAACCATCTGCGGCCACGATCAGCAGGACCACGACGCCAACCTCCAAAAATTCCTCCAGACCGCTAAAGCCTTGAACCTCACATACAACGAGGACAAGTGCGTTTTTAGCACAAACCGCCTAGCCATCTTGGGATATGTAGTGCGCAATGGGATAATAGGCCCCGACCCCGAACGTATGCGCCCCCTCATGGAATATCCCCTCCCTCACTGCTCAAAAGCCCTAAAACGCTGCCTGGGGTTCTTTTCATATTACGCCCAGTGGGTCCCCCAGTACGCAGACAAGGCCCGCCCCCTAATACAGACCACGACCTTCCCTCTGTCGACAGAGGCTTGCCAGGCCTTCAGCCGCATCAAAGCGGATATCGCAAAGGCCACGATGCGCGCCATCGACGAGTCCCTCCCCTTCCAGGTCGAGAGCGACGCCTCCGACGTAGCTCTAGCGGCCACCCTTAACCAAGCGGGCAGACCCGTGGCCTTTTTCTCCCGAACCCTCCACGCCTCAGAAATCCGCCACTCCTCAGTGGAAAAGGAAGCCCAAGCCATAGTGGAAGCTGTGCGACATTGGAGGCATTACCTGGCCGGCAGGAGATTCACTCTCCTCACTGACCAACGGTCAGTAGCTTTCATGTTCGATAATGCACAGCGGTGCAAAAGTAAAAATGACAAGATCTTAAGGTGGAGGATCGAGCTCTCCACCTTCAACTATGAGATCTTGTACCGTCCCGGAAAGCTGAACGAGCCGTCCGATGCCCTATCCCGCGGCACATGTGCCAACGCACAAATTAACCGTCTCCAAACCCTCCACGAGGACCTCTGTCACTCGGTTCTACCATTTTATAAAGTCCCGCAACCTCCCCTACTCCGTGGAGGAGGTCCGTACAGTCACCAGGAACTGCCACATCTGCGCAGAGTGCAAACCGCATTTTTTCAGGCCGGATAGAGCGCACCTGATCAAGGCTTCCCATCCCTTTGAACGCCTCAGTCTGGATTTCAAAGGGCCCCTCCCCTCCACCGACCGCAACACATACTTCCTGAACGTGGTGGACGAGTACTCTCGTTTCCCTTTCGCCATCCCCTGCCCCGACATGACAGCGGCCACAGTTATTAAAGCCCTTAACACCATATTCACACTGTTCGGTTGCCCCGCATATATCCATAGCGACAGGGGGTCCTCCTTCATGAGTGACGAGCTGCGCCAGTTCCTGCTCAGCAAGGGTATAGCCTCGAGCAGGACGACCAGCTACAACCCCCGGGGGAAAGGGCAAGTAGAGAGGGAGAACGGCACGGTCTGGAAGACCGTCCTACTGGCCCTACGGTCCAGGGATCTCCCAGTTTCACGGTGGCAGGAGGTCCTCCCGGACGCTCTCCACTCCATCCGGTCGCTGTTGTGTACTACCACTAATCAAACGCCTCATGAGCGCCTCCTTGTCTTCCCCAGGAAGTCCTCCTCTGGAACGTCGCTGCCGACCTGGCTGGCGGCCCCAGGACCCATCTTGCTCCGGAAACATGTGCGGGCGCACAAGTCGGACCCGTTGGTCGAGAGGGTTCACCTCCTCCACGCGAACCCGCAGTACGCCTACGTGGCGTAACCCGACGGCCGACAGGACACGGTCTCCCTGCGAGACCTGGCGCCCGCCGGCAACACGCACACCCCCCCGACACCAATCACCCCCTCCCTGCCACCGGCGCACCCCGCGACCGCCCCCTTCCCGGGAGGATCGGTCCTCCTCCCATGTCCGACCAGGAGTGAAGCAGAAGCAGACACCGTAAAGCTCCCGGAGACGACAACACTGGAACAAGCACCACCACCACGGGGCTGAGGCGATCGACAAGGACGACCAGACCGCCCGACCGACTCGTGGCATCGGTGTAACACTAGAGTGTTGTGGACTTTCACGAGAATTTTTTTTCCTTTTTCTCCCTCTTACGAATACTGTAAATAGTTCAAAACAAAAAAAAAAAACCCTGTACATAGCCCAGTGTAGGGCACTGTGATGACATGCAAAAGTTTTTTCCTCGCAGGACCAGCCTTGTAAACACCTACCACCATGCGAAGCACCACCCCGCCGGGTTCATTTTTAACAAGGGGTGAATGTGGTAGTATGCATTAGGGGTCATGTGGGACTGTGAAACCGTGATGTCATTGGCTGACAGATCCCGGGTCCTGGTTGGCTGTTGATCCCTAGCTCCGCCCTGAAGGCGGAGTATAAGAACCAGGAGTTCTCCCCCGCAGGCCAGTCTGTTGCTGAACTGCGGGGAACAAGTCACGCTTAATAAAGCCTCATCGACTTCCTCTTTATTCGTCTCTCGTGAGTCTTTGTGTGTTACACCGGCAAAATGGAGTATCCCGCCGGCGGAGAATACAGTCCATAGTTTCCCAGAAAGTGAATCCTGTTCTCAGAGTCTTATCACCTCAGCATGTTGCCATTGTAGGGGAAATCTGGTAACAAATGCAGTGGTTTTTTGCCAAGGTTCAACGTGAGTCTGTGATACAGGACTTTATGGGCCGTTCCCAGGAATGCACACTGAGATAAACATCAATGACAGCTGAAGGATCAACTCAGTGAAATACAGCCTTTGGTCTGCCCGAATGGTCTTCCAATGCAAACGTTGTCCATGACCGACTGCTGCAGACTGGCACATTCCAATGTCCAGGACTATATGCTGAGGGATGCACTAAAGGTTCGCAGAACTGCCGCAGAAGTGCAATGGGGAAAAGTTACCACCTATGGCCTTTCAGTCATAGTACACCGGGGGGCTGGAAAGTGTATAAAAACCCTCGGGCTGTATGACTCACATTGAATGTATATAGTAAAATAAAGTTGCCAGATAGCCATAGGCTGCTTTCTCCTTTGAGGGGGAGAGGCGACTGCTGGTGATTTAACCTGAGGATCACCACACCTCAGGTGTGGGGCAAAGTTGAGAAGGCGGAGCCTTCATGGATAACCTCAGTCGTAAATATTACATGTGTCACCATTGTATTGAAGCACCTCAGAGTGCAACATGATCTAAGCGATAATTTGAACATCATTGCACTTTCTGTAATGACCATTTTGAAATGTTTTGCAATATTCTTTTGCATATTTTATGAATAAAGTATATTTTTGCAAAAATATCCTCTCACTCTAGTTATCTCTCCAGTCTAAATATCTATCAAAAGAGATAATGAATGTCCTTGGGAAAGAACCTCAATAGAAAGCTACTGATTTCTGGAAGATGGATTACGGATTAGAAAGGAAATTTTCTCCTGCAAAATGCAGCTATGAGGACTTCAGTTCAACTCTGGGATTTTAAAGGAACTAGCTAATTGAAAACAGCGGTAAAGTTCAACAATCTATGCCTCAAGGACAAGCAAATGGGTCAACTGTTATTTATTTAACTTTTTATTTGGACTCTAACTTTTCTTACTTCTGATACCTGTGTGTGTGTGTGAGACGGTACATCTTTTATTATTTTTTCCCTCAGATTTAGCAGCTAACTTGCTCTTTCTTTGACTCAGGACAACCTTGTGATTGGCTCGTTATTGTTCACTAAATAGATGTTAAATATACACTTGGACTTTAAAAAGGCATGTATGGGGAAAATAAATTTGAAAACCTTTGTTGTGACCGAGGAGATTGAATAAAGGGCAGTCAGTTACATACATATAGATACATAGAAGATAGGAGCAGGAGGAGGCCTTTTCGCCCTTCGAGCCTGCTCCCCCATTCATCACGATCATAGCTGATCATCCAACTCAATAGCCTAATCCTACTTTCACCGCATAGCCTTTGATCCCATTCTCCCCAAGTGCTATATCTAGCTGCCTCTTGAATATATTCAATAAATTCAATCCTATTCACTGGGTCGTAACATACTTAATAGCCATTTTTAAAGTAGGTTTACAAGGAAGTTTTTTATATTAATAATTTGTCGGAGCTTAATCAGGATCCAGAACAGATTACTAACTTAATATACATTGTCAACAACATTATTGACAACTAGAAAATTACTCCTAATGGGGAATGTGACATTCTGGCACAAGGCAGAGGAAAAAGGGAGGAGGAATCAGTTATGCCAAGACCCTGATGCCTGGGGTCCGCTGTGGGCTTGGTAAACTGTTGGATTTTGATCTTTCGAAGATGGCAATCATCACTGGATTGCCGCTTTGTTCGAACTTTCCTCTTAGTGATGCTTCTTCGCATTTCTTGTCCGGTCTTCCAAGTCTGGCTTTCCCAGAGATGTGGAGCAGAGCGCCCCTCCGGTAACTCTGCTGCAGCAGAGTAGAATCAGAGCTAGGACACGGCACCTTTTGGGGGCACTAACTACAGGATGGTAAGTTTAAAGGTCCAGTTGAATGTTGGTGAATGGGTGAATGGATAAATGAGAGAAGTAGGGTGCAAAGGTGGGTGAGATAAGTGGGTAGTGTGGGTGAGTTGATAGGTGGGTGAGGTGGCAGGTAGTGAAGGTGGCAGGTGGATGAGGTGGTAAGTGGGTGAGGTAGTTGTTGACAGGAGGATAAGCTTATAGGTGGGTAAGGTGGCAGGTGGGTGAGGTGCCTGGTGGTGGGGCGTGAGATGGTCTGTGGGTAGGTTAGTAGGTGGGTGAGATGGCAGATGGGTAGAGTGATAGGAGGTAGGTGATGCAGCAGATGGAAAGGGATGTGGGTGGATAAGGTGACAGGTGGGTGAGGTGATTGTTGGATTTGGGTGGTAGTTGAGACATTCATTGAGAGTTCTGGGAAGCAGGGAAATTGTCCATCGGAGATTGAAACTCTCTGGGAATTGTTATGTAGGTCCGTGAATCTGGGCGTCAGCAGGGTCCGGACTATCTGGAGGATTTGGGCTATGGTTTCCTTGATCCATACTTCCCTAAATTAATAACAGCATAATGAACCACAGTAAATTAGTATTTGTTGCACTGGGTTCTTAAGAAATAAATGCATCTTTCACCCAAATTATATCAAAGAAAGCACTCAGAAGAAGCTGGTAATAATGAAGCCCAATTCTTCTTTACAAGGATTATTAGAATCTTTTAAAACCATATTTTTAAGATCAATGTCTAACAATTTCAGTAATGCAAACAGATTAACAATGCAGTTCATCTTTAAAATAATCTGGAACGGTAACATGTTTGAAAGATTTACAAAGTACACCCAACATCTTAGTAATTTTTAGAAAATTGTGTGGCAAATTGATTAAATGTAGAGCCATTATAATTTCCCTTCTGCAAACTAAATTTCATTTTAAATTCCATCATTTTAAAAGTCTAAAGATTACTTGGCTAATGCTTTGTCCTCTGATGACAGCTTTTGTAACTTTTTCCATCAATTTTAATGGAAACATTTTGCTGAATTTTATTGAAAACTGAATAATGAAATGCTAACATTGATTTATTATTGTCTTTGTGAAGTTTACTTAAGGGACTCTTTGTCCACTGTATAAATCAATAGCCTCCAGGTCCATCCCCCTTTTTATTCAGCATGATTTCCCAAGAATAATTGGAAGACATTCCATTTAGATAATTTTTGGCTGATGTTTATTTGCTGATACAATTACTCTAAGAAGAACGCTTTTTAGAAGGAAAGTAAAGGTTAAAGTTTGCTATTGATATTCATCAGGAGATGGATGCTTAATCTTTAATCTCTTGTCCTCAGCCACTACTTTGGATCAACTCATTATTTTCAATAAATGATGCGTCATTCCCATTATTTATGTTTCACTGCAGCCAAAGGACTGGATCACGTTTGGTAAGCACCATTTATTTGGACCATTCAGTATTAATCTCCCCACATCTTTCCTGTCCTCATCACTGTCTTTATTTGCTTTCATGGTTTTTCCACATTGTGTTTTTAAAAGGATAATCTTTGACAAACCAGGCAGAATTGTGTACCATATATGATAGCTTGAATGCTGTCAATATATCATCAAAGTGAAGTGAGATTAATGCACTGAGTCTCTGAACTAGGTCAGGATGTGGGCATTTTTTTTTCTTTTACATCATGTAAGAGTGACTAATGATGCTGGAGCCCTTCAAGATGGTTAATTCCAGCAGATGGGCCAAAGCATATTTGTAGCATGCTGCAGTTTCAAAGTCATGGAAGCTGTCTTGGTTAAATGCCCTGTACAGCTGAACAGTTGCAGGGCACTGATGGAGTATTGCTGATCGCAATATTGGCAAGATGCAACAGCCATTTTTATTTAACTCTTTACCTCTTCTGATGCTTTACAAATTTGTGTTATTTTCAATAAAGGTCTGCAACTATTTTGAGTGGACAAGGATTTAATGCCTCTGTTGATTTTCACTGATATGGGACATTGGAAGATAGTAAATACTCTCACAATACTTTCCTCTTGTGGGTGAGTCCAGAAGTAGGGTGGTCCTGTTTTAAGATTAGGCGTTGCCCTTTTAGGACAGAGATGGGTAGAAACATTTTTCTCTCAGAGAATTGTGCAACTTTGGAGCTCTCTGCCTTAGAATGCGGCGGAGGCAGGGTCATTGAATATTTTTAAGGCGGAGGTAGGTAGATTCGTGTTAGGTAATGGGATCAAAGGTATTGGGGTAGATGGGATACCGGAATTTGAAACATAAACGGATCAGCCATGATCTTATTGAATGGCGGAGCAGACTCGAAGACTGAATAGCCTACTTCTGCTCCTGTCTTAACCTCCTGCCACATGCCTTCCTCCTGTATTATCCTGTGGCTTTGTGATCAGGTTACAATCAGGAACGGCAGCACGGTGGCGCAGTTGTTAGCATTGCTGCCTCACAGCGCCAATGTCTCAAGTTCGATCCCGGCTCTGGGCACTGTCTGTGTGGAGTATGCACATTTTCCCCGTGTTTGCGTGGGTTTCGCCCCCACAACCAAAACATGTGCAGGGTAGGTGGATTGGCCACGCTAAATTGCCCCTCAATTGGAAAAATGAATTGAGTACTCTAAATTTATTTAAAAATAGAAAAAAAACAGGTTACAATCAGGAAATACTTCTTGCAACACCTCAGTTGTTTGACTTTCCACTGGCTTTTCATCCACAGTAGGCTACACTCCCACCTGTGATTCAGCTATATCATTACCTAGGATAAATTGTACCCCTGAAAAAGGCAATTTTTCTATCATTCCTACACCACTTCACCACTTTTCACCAGACTCTCTAACCTTACCTTGCATAGTGGCACACTACTGCTTTCACCACTAATTCCACATATTACCACCTTTTCTGGCAATACTCCTTCCAAACTCCATATCTTCTTATCTCTCACCATTAAAGGTTGGCTTGCTCCTGTATCTCTTAAGATCTTAATTTCCTTACCTACTCCACCTTGTACACATGGGTAAACCTAACCCTCACAGATAAAATCCGTAAGATGTTCTGGTACCTGCTTATTCACCAGCCTCACAACATGGGGCAGCACGGTAGCATTGCGGATAGCACAAATGCTTCACAGCTCCAGGGTCCCAGGTTCGATTCCGGCTTGGGTCACTGTCTGTGCGGAGTCTGCACATCCTCCCCGTGTGTGCGTGGGTTTCCTCCGGGTGCTCCGGTTTCCTCCCACAGTCCAAAGATGTGCGGGTTAGGTGGATTGGCCATGCTAAATTGCCCATAGTGTCCAAAATTGCCCTTAGTGTTACTGGGGTTACTGGGCTATGGGGATAGGGTGGAGGTGTGGACCTTGGGTGGGGTGCTCTTTCCAAGAGCCGGTGCAGACTCGATGGGCTGAATGGCCTCCTTCTGCACTGTAAATTCTATGATTCTATGCTGTACACTCGATTGCACCTCTTCCACTGGGACAACGGTTTTTCCTCCCACTTTAATAAACCCCACTGGCTTATCCTGTTTTACTGAGTCTGACTTCCCAGTACTTTTCCTAAGCCACCAAGCAACACTGCGACTTCACCCAACTTTACTACAACAAAAACACTTAGGTTTTCTCATCTCTCTTCCGCTATCATAGGTTTCCTTTTTGCTCTGAGGCAAACTCTCCTTAACATCACCAACTAAATCTCCTTTGTTTTGACCACCTGTGAATTTCTCATTTTTCCAGTTTTTATCCTTCTCCAATTGAAATTGATGTCGAAAACCAGACTTTACTTTATGAACCGATTCAAAACATCGACCATTTCTGTGGCCTGTCTAGCAGTTTTAACTCTTTGCTCTTCTACATGTGGGAAGTGAATCTTTGAATTCCTCCAAAATAATTATTTTCCTAAGAGCATCATACGATCGGTCTATCTTTAATGCTCATATCCACCTATCAAAATTATTTTATTTTTTAAAAAGAATTTTATTCCAAACATACTCAAAGGTGCAAAACCACCAAAAACATCAATAAATTAAAGAACATTCTCCACACCTCACAGCTTGTGCAAGTTTTTCCCCTTTTCGCCCCCCCCCCTCCAACCTCCTCCCATCCCTCCTCCTCGACCCCCCCCCCCCCCCCCCCCTCACCCCTGGCGATTAACAATTTCTTGAACATGGTCATGACAGTCCACAGTGTGTCTTAAAGCCCTCTGTTGATCCACTCAATTAAAACTTGATCTTTTCCAGCCTGACTAAGTTGTACAGCTCCCCCAGCCAGGCCGCCACCCCCGGCGGCATTGTTTTTTATTTAAAAATATTTTTTTATTCTACATTTTCACATTTTCCTTCAAAGATTTACACCCCACCCACAAACAGTAAATGGTAACAAATACAAAATCAATCCCCTTAACAATACCAATAATCCCATCCTCCCACCACCCCAAACAACGGCCCACCTGTCAATATATGCATCCAATAAACCAAACCCTCCCACGGTGGAAACAAAAAACAAAGGAGAAAAAGAAAAAGGAGTCCGGGACCGCCCATGGTCACCATTGACCTATGGAGTCCATTCCCCCCTCCCCCCCCTCCACTCAACGCCATCCAGCCTCTGAAAGAGTACCGTACATGATACCCAAGAGTAGTACACCCCCCCCCCCCCCCCCCACCCCCAAGTCTCCAGCTCCTCCCGTCCACTGCCTCTTGTAAAACTCCTCCTCCCAACCTCGGTTCCTTCCCCCCAACTTTCCACCCCGACGAGACCACTCGGACCCTGTTCTGCCAGGCTCCGATGGCCGCAGCCCCTCCCCCCACCTCACTCCCATTCACTGGCCGGCTTAAACCGGCCAGCGTGGAGGTCCCCGCCCGGGTCCCTTTCCCCGTTGCCCGGCCCTAGGAAAGCCCAGAGATCCCCTTTTAGCACACACACCCCGCATATCCACCTACACCCCAAAGAGCCCTCATTTCGAGTGAAAGTCCCATCCCTTCCCTTGTCCAAATATATACAACATTGGCTCCTTTAGCCCCTACACCCGCACGCAGTGAAACAAAAAAGAAGAAAATACAGTCATGAGGTTACATCGGCACATGGCCATTTCTCAATTTGTCAGTTCTGCCACAGTCCTTCTGCCTTCGCAAACTCCTCCGCTGCTTCTGCCGTTCCAAAATAAAAGTCCCTGAGCTTATAAGTCACCCTCAGCTTCGCTGGATATACAATGCCGCACTGCACCTTGCTAATGTACAGTGCCCTCTTCACCCGGTTGAAGGCAGCCCGCCTCCTTGTCAGCTCCACCGTAAAGTCCTGGTATACACGTATGCCAGCTCCAGCCCACTGCACCACCCGCTTCTGCTTGTCCCAGCTCAGGACCTTCTCCTTCACACTGTACCTACGGAAGCACAAAGTCACTGCCCTTGGCGGCTCACTCGCCTTCGGTACAGGCCTCCACGACTGATGAGCCCGATCCAGTTTATATCGGGAGGGATCCTCCCCCTCCCCCAATAGTCTTGCCAGCATCGCGGCAAAATACTCAGTCGGCTTCGGTCCTTCAACTCCTTCGGGCAGCCCCACAATCCTCAAATTCTGTCGCCTGGATCTGTTTTCCAGGTCTTCCAATTTCCCTCGCAGATCCTTGTTAATGTCCATCACCTTCCCCATCGAGGCAAGTTGATCACCGTGCTGCAATAACGTCTCCTCCACTTCCTTCAGCGCCTCCCCTTGCTCTCGCACCTCCGCCACTGCGCTCGCCACCGCCGTCATCACTGGGGAAATCACCTCCTCCACCAGCGCACTCAAAACCTCCCTCATCTCCTTCCTCACCGTCTCCATGCATTTTGCAAACTGCCTTTCGAATTCCGCAGCCATCACCTTAGTTATTTCTTCAGCCGTAAGCAATGCGGCCTCCCCTGGCGCTCCAGCTTCCATTTTCTTTACTGACCCCGCGGTGACCTTTCCACTCCCCGACGGACTTTCAGCCGCTTTTTTCATGGCCGTTTTTTTGCTGGTCTTCGACATTCCCCTCCTCTGTGTTGTCTCCCAACTTTTACTGCCTTCGCTGGCCCTAGGACCGGGCGTTAACCCCCGACAATGCCGTTCCCAAACGGGAGCCCTCCAACGTGCGGCTGCCTCCCGCCCGCCGTCACCGGAAGTCCTCCCGTCACCAGACGTCCTCTCCCCCGGCGGCATTGTTGACCGCCATTCCAACAGAATCCTTCGCCGAGCAACAAGAGATGAGAAGGCCGCAATGCCGGCCTTCCTATCCTCCATCAGCTCTGGCATTTCCATAACCCCAAAAATCGGCACCAAAGGGTTCGGCCCGGCCTCTACCCCCACAATCTTTGCTACGTCCCAAACACCCCGTCCCAGAATCTCTCCAATTTCTCACAGCCCCAGAACATATGCGCATGATTTGCTGGTCCTCGGCCACACTTCTCACACTCTTTTTAAAAAAAATATTTTTAATCTCCATTTTCACATTTTCTTCAGAATTTACACCCCACCAACAAATAGTAAACGGTAACGAATACAATGTCAATCCCCTTATTAACTAGAATGATCCCATCCTCCCACCACCCCCCAAACAACGACCCATCTGACAATATAACCACCAAATAAAACAAAACCTCCCAAGGACGGAAAAAGGAAAAAAGAAAAAGGAATCAGGAATCACCCCTGGTCACCGTTGACATATATAGTCCTTGGATTTGTCCTTGGATTTGTAGGTCACGCTCAACTTAGCTGGATATACTATGCCGCACTGCACCTTGCTGACGTACAGTGCCTTCTTCACTCGGCTGAAGGCAGCCCGCCTTCTCGCCAGCTCCACCGTAAAGTCCTGGTCTATGCGTATACCAGCTCCAGCCCACTACACCACCCGCTTCTGCTTTGCCCAGCACAGGACCTTCTCCTTCCGCTGTACCTATGGAAACACACAGTTACTACTCTTGGCGGCTCACTTGCCATTGGTATAGGCCTCCACAACCAATGAACCCGATACAGTTTGTATCGAGAGGGATCGTCCCCCTTCCCCAATAGCTTTGCCAACATCGTGGCAAAATACTCCGTCGGCCTCGGGTCTTCCACCCCTTCAGGCAGACCTATGATCCTCAGATTCTGCAGCCTGGATCTGTTTTCCAGGTCTTCCATTTTGGCTCGCCAGACCCTTGTTGGTCTCTGTCACCTTCCGCAACTCCTTCCCCATCAAGGTGAGTTGATCACTGTGCTCCGATAATACCTCTTCCACTTCCTTCAGTGTCTCACCTTGCTCCCGCACCTCCGCCGCTGCGCTTGATACCGCCGCACTCATCGGGGCAATCGCCTCCTCCAGCATCACTTTCAATACCGCCCCCATCTCTTCTTCATTGCTTCCATGTGCTTTGTGAACTGTTTTTCAAGTTCCACAACCATCACTTTGGTCATTTCTTCTACTGTGAGCGATGCTGCCTCCCCTGGTGCTCCAGCTTCCGCTTTCCTTACAGTTCCTGGCTGACTTTTCCACTCACCGGGGGACTTTCATTAACCCCCTTTTTCACGGCCGTTTTTTTCCCCCAAGCTTGGACATTTCTCCTCCCTGTGCCTTCTTAGAGTTTTTCCAGCCTCTGTTGCACTCGGACCGGCATTAAAACCCTGAAATTTCTATTCCCGAGTGGGAGCCCTCCAGTGTGCGGCTGCCTCCTGCCTGCGGTCACCGGAAGTGACACTTCTCACACTCATCCCCCATTGCCTGGAAGAACCCACTCATCCTTGTTCGAGTCATGTGCACCCTATGCACCACCTTAAACTGAATCAAACTCATCCTCGCGCACGAGGAGGTCGAATGTACCCTCCGCATCGCCTCACTCCACACTCCCCATCCTAACTCCCCCTCAACCCCGCAGCTCCTCACCACCTGCACTGCCCCGTGTATATCCCCAATCCTACCTCCCCTTCAACATCCGGGAGCAGCAACCGCTACAATAAGGTATACTCCAGCATCTTGGGAAACCCTCTCTATTCCTTCCACTCAAAGAACCTCATTTACTTATGGATAAAAGCAAATTACTGCGGATGCTGGAATCTGGAACCAAAGAGAAAATGCTGGAAAATCTCAGCAGTTCTGGCAGCATCTGTTGGGAGAGAAAAGAGCTAATGTTTCGAGTCCAGATGACTCCGGGTTCCAAAACCTCCACGGATCCACCATCTTTTTTATTAACCCTCCCAGCTCCTTCACCATCCTCAACATTCCCGTTGACATAGGGCTCGACCTGTCCACTCTCGGTTCCAACAGGCAATTAAAATTGCCCACCCCCCATAATCAACTGATGCGTGTCCACCTCCAAAATCGCTCCAAGCAATTTACAAAATCATGGTGTCCCAATTCAGCACATAGACATTCACCAATATCACTGGCGTGCCCTCCAATACCCTGTTCACGATCACGTATCTCTCCCCCGGGGTCCCGCATTTCCTTGGCACCTACAAACCCCGTCCTTTTGTTCAGCAGAATGGTTACCTCCCGCGACTTTGAATCAATCCCCGGGTGAAATAACTGACCCACCCATCCCTTTCCCAACTGAACCTGATCCTTCACCCGGAGATGCATCTCATGCAGAAAAACCACCCCCTCCTTCAAGCTCCTCAAGTGCGTGAAGACCTGAGACCTCTTCACCTGCCCATTCAGTCCCCGTATGTTCCATGCTACAAACCTTACCGGAGGCTTGCGCCTCAATTCCCCTCTACTGTCTGCCATCCTCCCCTTCCAATTCTGCCTCCTTCAAGTTTGCCCTAAACCGGGCCCAACCAAGATGGCCCCCTTCTCCATCCATGACCCCACTCCTCCTCCAACACATTGCATCCCCCCCCCGCCCCCAACCAACTCCGGGGCCTTGTCCAGCCCCCCATATTTTGTGGCAATAATGCCTTCCACACCCTCAGGACAGCCAACGATCAGCATGTTCTGCATTCTGAATCTGTACTTCTGCTCCACTCCCTTAGCACTTACCGACTTGCTAAGGTCCTCCAGGAGCCCCATTTCTGCCTCCAATGCCACCACCTAATCTCTGTGGTCGGACATCACCTTCTCCATCTCCCGGATCTGCAATCCCTGTGCCTCCAGGCACTTCTCGACTCTCTCCATCGATCCTTTCAAGGGTGTTACCGGTCCCCCAATGACCTTCGACCCATCTTCCTGCATCTCCTTTCACTGCTGGTGGAACTCCTCTCTAATAAACGGCATCAACTGCTTCATCCGGGGTTTTCCAACTTGCGACAACCCAACTCTGCCAATTCTGCCAACTTCCCAATTGCTATTGAGTCACAGGTCTCCTCCAGTTCCTTGTCCAGGTCTTTAACCTTCTTCTGCCGGGTCTGATAACCAGCAGACATGCCACTCGTGGGGTAACCTCTCCTCCACAGCTTCAACTATACTTTCCTGTCAAAATTACCCTGCTTTCAGGTAAAAAGAGCTCAAATCAACGCCTTCGAGCCGGAGGTACCCTGTGTGCGACCACTCACTCCATGGCCGCCACCGGATGTCCAAAATTATTTTATTTAATTCTTTTGAATTTTATATATGTCTGATCTGTTTCTTTCTTAGGCTTCGAAACTTATGTCTATAGACTTCTGGCACTAGTTCATGTGCACTCAATATGGTTTTCCTCACCTCAGCATAATCCCCAGAAACCTCCTCTGATAGTGATGCAAACAGTTCACTAGCTCTACTGAACAGCTTTGTTTGAACCATCACTACCCACATGGTCTTTAGCCAATTCAATCGTTTAGCCATTTTCTCAACTGAAATAAAAAAAGCTTCTACATCTTTCTCATCAAATCTTGGCAGAGCTTGAATATATTTAAACATCCCTATAAACTTTTGACCAGAAAATATTTCTTCTTCCTCTGGAACTTCCTCAGCTTCTGCCTTTAACTCCAACCTTTTAAGTTGATGTTCTTCCTGCAGCATCAGTTTCCAAAGTTCAAAGTCTCTCTCTTTTTTCTTATCCCTTTCTTCTTTTGCTAATCTTTCCATTTTTACTTTAATCTTCCTCCTTTCCATTTCCTTTTGAAAAGCCCTCTCTTTTTCCTTTTCTGCCCTCTCTTTTTCCTTTCCTTCTGCTATTGCCAAGCTCTCATTTTCCTTTGCTTATATTTCCAATCTCTTCATTTCTATTTGTGATTGAATTCTAACGAATTCTAATGATTCGAGCTGTGTCTCTGGCCAATTTAAATATTGAGCTAAGGCTTGTATTATCTCTACTTTCCTCACTCCCTTTGAAAAGGTTAACTGCAGCTTCTCCGCCAAACCCAAACGTTTTGCTTTGGTCTCACTTTGGAAACCATCCTGAGTAATCGCTTCCACACCCATCAAAGGTTTTGCAACTGAAAAAACCATCTCCAGTCACTCCCTATTTAAATTTCAAAATCTGAAAGAATGCAATGGTTCCACACACACTCACTGTTTTTAAGTTCAAAAACCCCAAGCCAAACAAGGAATTATACTTAAGAATCCAATACCAGACCCTAATCCTGACCTTGGACCTGATCCTGTTCCCGTGGAGCCCCCAATTTGATTACGATCCCAGACCAGACCTCAACAGTAGCTAGGATATTGGACTGAAACCCCAATATTTTAGTTAATTTTAAGACTGTGTAGAAGGAATGATTTGCTCCAGGAGTGATAGCATGAAAAAATGGGGCTTTGGTATTTCTCAAACAAAATTATAAATACAATATCCAAACTCAACACAACTGTGCGATATCCCATTAAACAACAAGAAACGAAACATACAGCTCTTAACCCAGCTCAAATTCAGCAGAGCACAGAGTAATACTTGCTTTATTAAACAGATGTGGCTCCGGTTGGAACCCCGGCAGGCTCTGGCTGAATGTCTGAAAATAGCTGCTTCAACTGGGTTGTTTCTGGCTCTTCCTTACCTTCAGATAAGACTGCTCTGCTTTAAAATATTATTACTCTTTTTTTAAACTATCCTACTTGGAAAGAATTGTGGACTCAAGAGTCAGGCAGATCAGAACTCAACTCGTCCACTCTCAAAGCTTCTCCAAAACTCACTGTCTCTCTGCCGATCTGAGGCCCACCCAGCAATGGCCTCATCTCCCCAAAATAAAAACAACTTATCTATGCAGACCGCGAATCACATTAACTCAACAGGACCCTCCCCAGTCAAATCATAGTCTATTAGCCTGGACAGATAAACACATTCCTTCATCGATTTCACCTGTTATTCCCGAGAAACAAAACAAAATTCTTCAGTGTGATTTGGACAAGTTGAGTGAGTGGGAAAATGAATGACAGATGCAATATAATTTGGATAAAGGTGAGGTTATCCGCTTTGGTAACAAAAGCGGGAAGGCAGATTATTATTGGAATGACCATAAATTAGGAGAGGGGAATGTGCAACAAGACCAGGGTGTCCTCATACACCAGTCACTGAAGGTAAGCATGCAGGTGCAACAGGTGATAAAGAAGGCAAATGGTATGTTGGCCTTCATAGCAAGAGGAATCGGGTGCAGAAGCAGTGCTGTCTTGCTGCAGTTGTACAGGGCCTTGGTGAGGCCACACCTGGATATTGTGTGCAGTTTTGGTCTCCTTATCTGAGGAAGGATATTCTTGCTCTAGAGAGAGTGCAGAGAAGGTTAACCAGTTTGCTTCCTGGGATGGCAGGACTGACGTATGAGGAGAGATTGAATCGGTTAGGATTGTATTCGCTGAAGTTCAGAAGAATGAGCTGCGATCTATAAATTTCTAACAGGAATAAACAGGGTAGGTTCAAGAAGGATGTTCCTAATAGTGGGGGTGTCGAGAACCAGGGGTCACAATCTGAGGATATGGAGCAGACCATTAAAACAGAAAAAAGGAGAAATTTTGTCACCTAGAGAGCAGTCCGCCTGTGTAATTCCTTCCCACAGAAGTTAGTTGAGGCCAAAACATTGGGCTGGATTCTCGGCAGCCCGACAGCGTAATTGCGGCAGGCACCAGGGCAGAGAATCCAGTTTGTTGCCGTAATCGGGCCCGGCACTGGTCCCGCGATTCTCCGGGCACCGAAAATCAGCGTCACCATGGAGTATGCCGCGCCACCAGGGGTCCATTGCCAGAGGCCCGCTCATCAATCCTCCGTTCCCAACCGGCCGAGTTCCCGACGGCGTGGAACTAACCACCTATTGCCGATCGGGATGTTCGCGTGGCTGCTGCGGACTGAGCCTGCAGCTGTCCTGGTCGGAGGCGGGCGGATCAGAAACCATGGTGGGGGGGCTTATAGGTGGCCGACGATTAAAGGGTATGAGGGTCAGACGGGTGGCCGATCGGGGGGGGGTCTCTTTCTTCGGTGTGGCTCTGCAGTCCGAGTCCGCCATGGAGCATGGCGCGGCTGCTGGAGGTCGCCGCCGTGCGCATGCGTGGCCTCTGACCCGGAAGTGCGGGAGCCCATATCTGCAGCAAAAGCTGCGAGATTCACTCCAGGTCCCTCTGCTAGCCCCCTGCAGGGCTATGAATTCATCTAACTTTTTTCAAAGAATTTCGGGAATAAAACCCCACCAATTTTATGCTGGTGGAGGGACATAGTCTCATTTTGGGAGAATCCTTCCCATTGTATGTTTTCAAGAATCAGTGAGATATATAACTCGGGGGCGAAGGGATCAAAGGATATTGGAGGAAGGTAGGATTAGGCTATACAGTTGCATGATCAGCAATGATCATAATGAATGGTGGAGCAGGTTCAAAGGACCGAATGGCCTCCTCCTGCTCCTCTTTTCTATGTTTCAATGTCAATGCTTCTATTACAGTTTTAGCAAACAGCCCAGAGATGCTCCCAGCTTTCAGTGAGTACCCTCAAAAGGCTGAGTAGTAACTTCAGTGACTGCGTCCAGGCATTTTCCTCAGTTTTTGGAGAGTTCCTTAAATCCACCACAGCCTATTCTGGTGATTCTTCTTCCCTCTGACCATGCCATGACAATTTTCCTGGAAACATTTGATCGCTGCAGAATACACCTCTTTGACTAGAGACCGTCTCCCTCCTGTATCGAGATGTGGTAGCGCACAAAGCCAAACAGCTACTTCACTCTGCTGACCTCTGAAAACTGCAGCCTGTCTATAATATTCATTCATTTATTGGGCAGCATGCAATCTGACCTCAAAAATGACCTACTCAGCCCTCTTCCTAATAGCAACATAGAATTCATAATCCTTGAAGGTAAAACTTCTAATTAGCTATCCTTGACCATAACTCCCTTTCATCTCAGAAGCAAATGGACTGCTTACAGCACAGCTGCTTACAGTCCAGTACCTACAACACCTCTCTGGGACTTTGGGAGACACACATTTGAATTTTTGGGAGCATTGGGAGCACAGGGTCAGGACAAATCACAGCTCCTCAAGCTCAACCCAGCATACAGTGCCCCGGAAGTTATGACTGGCTCTACCTGGGTACTGCCAGGGTAGAGCCATGGCATTGTCTGGCTCATTCCTGAACAGTGCCAAGGTTGTTCCTGGCCAGTGCCAGGGCTGTGCTTAGGCAGTGCCAGGGCTCAAGGACAGTGCTTGGGCAATGCCAGGGTGCTTCCTGGGAAGTACCAAGATGTTGCCAGGGCGGTGTAGAGGAAGCCAGGGCAGTGCTGGGGTACTACCTGGGCAGTACCCGGGCATGAACCGCTCCACCCTCAGTGCTTCAATCACCTGACCTCCCTTGAGATGTCTGCTCGTCAGGCACATGTCTCCAGAGACCAGGCAGGCTTCACATTGCCGTGGATGGATTTTTTTTGGGGGGGGTTGTACGGGGTGCAAGGAGGGACAATTGTTTCATGTATTCATGCCGACATACAAAATAGAAGCAGGAGGAGGCCATTCGTCCCTTGGCGCCTGCTCCACCATTCATTAGGATCATGGTTGATCAAGTTCAATATTCCGCCTTCCCCCCTTCCCCCCATATCCCTTGAATCCTTTAGGCACAAGAGCTACATCTAATACATTCTTGAAATTTCAACTCAACTACTTTTTGTGGTAGTGAATGCCACAGATTCACCACTCTCTGTGTGAAGATATTTCTCCTCACCTCAGTCCTAAAACATTTACCCCGTATCCTCAAACTATTACCTCTCATTCTGGACTCCCCCACGATTGAGAACATTTTTTCTGAATCTATCCTGTCTAATCCTGTTAAAATATTATAAGTTTCTATGAGATTCTCTCTCACTCTTTGAAACTCCAATGAGTATAATCCTAACCGTTTTAGTCTCTGCTCATATGACAGTCCCGCCATCCCAGGAATTAGCCTGGCAAACTTTTGCTGCACTCCCTCCATATACCTTCCTCAGATACCTCCCTCCGTCGCAAGAACATCTTTCCTCAGGTGTGGAGATGCCGGTGTTGGACTGAGGTGAGCACAGTAAGAAGCCTTACAACACCGGGTTAAAGTCCAACAGGTTTGTTTCCTCACCTGAGGAAGGAGCTGTGCTCCGAAAGCTAGTGATTCAAAACAAACCCGTTGGACTTTAACCTGGTGTTGTAAGACGTCTTACTATCTTTCCTCGGATAAGGACACCAAAGCTGCACCTAATTCTCCAGTGTGGCCTCAACAATGCCCTATACAATTGCAGTAAAACATCCCTATTCCAAGAGCGAATCCTCTCGCTATGAAGGCCAACATACCATTTACTTTCTTTACTGCCTTAATTTCAGCAACTATTGCATGAGGACACCAAGGTCTAGCTGAGTATCCACCTCTCTCAATTTACACTCATTCAAATAATAATCTGCCATCCTATTTTTGATACCCAAGTGGGTAACCTCACTATTATCCACATTATACTGCATCTGCCATACCTACTCACTGAACCTGTCCAAATCCCACTGAAGCATCTGTGCATCCTCCTCACAGTTCACCCTCCCAACCAACCTTGTATCATCTGCAAATCTGGAGACACTACATTTAGTTCCCTCATCCAAATCCTTAATATATAATGTGAACATATAGATAAATATAAACAAATGTATAATGTTTGGGTCCTAACATCCCTGTATTACCCCACGAGTCACTGACTACCAATTGGAAAAAGACCCATTTATTCCAACTTTTTGCTTCCTGCCTGCTAACCAGCTGTCTATCTATCTCAAAACACTACTCGCAATCCCATGCTCTTTAACTTTACATATTAATCTGCTATTTTAGTCCTTGTCGAAAGCCTTCTGAAAGTCTAAATAGTCCACATCCATCGGGTCTCCCTGGTCAATTCTATTAGTTACATCTTCAAAGAATTCCACTTGATTTGTCAGGCATGGTTTCCCTTTTGTAAATCCATGCTAATTTTGTCTGATTATGCCACTGCTTTCTAAATGCACTGCTATGAAATCCTTGATAATAGACTCTAGCAACTTCCCTACTACCAATATACTCACTGGTCCCAGTCTGAACCATCAGCCTGATGGCTCTCTGTTTTCTCCCTACCTCCCTTTTTCAATAGCGGAGTTACATTATCTACCCTCCAATCTGCAGGAACCATTCCAGCGTCCAAAGAATTTTGGAAAATGATCGCTAATGGATCTTCTATTTCTAGGGTCACTTCCTTAAATACTATGGGATGAAGATTATCAGGCACTGGAGATTTATCCGCCCTCAATCCCATTAATTTCCTCAAAATCATTTCTCTTCTAATACTAATTTCGTTCAGCTCCTCACTGAAACTTGTATTTCTCAGAACCTCCGGTACATTATTCAAGGCGTCCTTTGTGCAGACAGAAGCAAAGTACAAATTTAGTTCTTCAGCCATTTCTTTGTTCCCTGTTGTGAATTCCCCCGTTTTTGACTGTAAAGGGCCAACATTAGTTTTTATCAATCTTTTTCTCTTTACGTACCTATACAAACCTCTCCAGTCAGTTTTTATATTCCCTGCTAGCTTACTTTCATATTTATGTTCCTATTCTTAATCATCCCTTGTTCCGCCTTTGCTGAATTTGAAACTGTTACCAATGCTCAGGCCTATTGCTTATTCTTGCAAATTTGTATGCCTCTTCTTTGAATCTAATATTATCTCGAATTCCCTTGTAAGCCATGGTGGCCACAGTTCCTTTCTACTCTTGCGCCAAATCGGAACAAACAACTTTCGGAGTTCACCTATTCGTTCCTTGAATGTCTCCATTGCCTGAACGTTCAAGGAATGAATAGGTGAAGTCCGAAAGTTGTTTATTCCTATTTGGCGCAAGAGTAGAAAGGAACTGTGGCCAAACCATGATAATCGACAATGTTTCACGGTCATCATTAAACTTTTAATTCCAGATTTTTATTGAATTCAAATTTCACCATCTGCAGTGGCGGATTCGAACCCGGGTCCCCAGAGCATTACCCTGCGTTTCTGGTTTGCTAGTCCAGTGACAACACCACTATGCCACTGCCTTCATTGCCAACTCATGCCTCATACCATCATAGTTACCTCTATTGTGATTCAAGACCTTCATCTCGGAACCAACGATCTCATGATCCACTATGGTTTTTTAAAAAAATTTAGATTACCCAATTATTTTTTTCCCAATTAAGGGACAATTTAGCGTGGCCAATCCACCTAACCTGCACAACTTTGGGTTGTGGGGGTGAAACCCATGCAGACACAGGGAGAATGTGCAAACTCCACACAGACAGTGACCCAGAGCTGGGATTCGAACCCGGGTCCTCAGCGCCATAGTCCCAGTGCTAACTAACCATTGCACCACCATGCTGACCTCCGATCCACCATGATAAAGAATTATTTTTTTAAATATAAATTTAGAGTACCCAATTTTTTTTTTCCAATTAAGGGGCCATTTAACGTGGCTAATCCACCTACCCTGGTCATCTTTGAGTTGTGGGGGTGAGACCCACGCAGTCACAGGGAGAATGTGTAAACACCACATGGTCAGTGACCCGGGGCTGGGATCAAATGCGGGTCCTTGGCGCTGTAAGGCAGCAGTGCTAACCATTGGACCACCATGCTACCCAATGATAAAGAAGTCTAGCCACTCATCCTCAACGGTTCTCTCACAACTTGATTGCCAACTAATCCTTTCACATTGCACAATACCCAGCCCAAGATGGCCTGTTCTCTTCTTGGTTCCTCAATGTATTGGTCCAGAAAACCACCCCGTGTACACTGCAGAAATTCCTGCTCTATTGTTCTGTGACTAAGTGATGATATTTTCAGCTCCTGTTCCCGAACTTACCTGACGCGAATGGGAACGGAGAATCCTGGCCCCAACGTGTACAGTTCTGGCAGTGCCATTTATTTCAAGAGTTTGCTGCTCCATTTCTGATGTGACAAAGAGATTAGCACGGCATCCTGTGGTTCTACTAGACCTCTTCATGCTGCTTGCTGTTTTCTCCTACCAAGAGTTACTGAGTGAGGCAAGACACATGGCTTATGCCAGGGGCTTCTTCCTGCATTGTACATGCTGAAATGGATCGGAAGATGTTGAATGGAAAACAAGTTGATGGACTGTGTAGTGAGGAAAGAGTCAGGTAAGGGGAGAATGCTGCTGCTGGCTAATTGTGATGGGTGCAAGGAAGAGGAGAATGTATGTTTGGAATGAGATTGAGAGACTGTTGACATGTGCCCTAGTGATAAGAAGTGATGGAGGAGAGGGAATACATCAGAGCTCTGTGCCAAGGCGGTGAAAGACATTTTGCCATGTATTCCTGAAGAACCGTACTCATTTCTGTTATTCATGTGAGGTCACAGAAATGCTTCCTGTATAGGATCCAGGTTCAGGGGGCCAAACTCTTGGAACTTATCCCACCACTCCATGTCTGGTGCACATCATATTTGGGAATCCTCTGCCACTGCTATTCCTTTTTTTTCCCAACAGCTTCTGAGGATCTAGGATTAGTCTGCGACTTGTCCTTCCCATTGTTACTTCCAAACCATGCCCAGACCCGGGCATCGTTGACACGGGCACCGTTTACAATTAAGTTGGGCTTGTGGAGTGCGCTGCAAAAATTGAACTCAAAACAATTGGTGGGTTTCCTATTCAGCCATCAAATAGGTAGGAAACCTGACTGTCAGAATTAAATGAGGAACCAGAAGGTAAAGTACCATGAATCTTGCACTCACCCTGTCCCTGCCCGCCCAAAACGTGCATGGCCTCTTACTCTTCACACCCCAGTTCCCTGCTGTGTTTTAGTCCTTGGCTGGAAATAAAACCATGCTACACATCATAACCATGCACCAATACCCCAAATTAATCGTAAGTAATACCGTGACAGATCTGCTACTGCAGTACAAAATATGTGTTAATCATGCCCTTAATGATAATAAAAAACAATTTGCAACATTTTTAAATGTCGGGATATGAACCGAAAGCCAAAGGTAGCCAAATGTTCTTTTGACATTCCTATCCCAGTGTCCAGACTGACAGCTGGAAACAGCTGTTATCATTAGCACAAAAGCTTACTTCCATATGGCTGAAATAAAAGCATTGACAATGGATACGGTCATTAATTTATTGCAAGTGTGCTTCAGTACCATTAACACTGTATGTACTTATTCAATATATACATCAAATGTGTGGTGTAGCCACCAGGGTTGGCCACTTCCCGACTTAAAATGGAGATCCGCTAAGACTACAGGGAAATTCAGCCAACGCAGGCAAAAACAATAAGTGCAAAAATCCTGTGTATTAGAACTTGCAAAAGCCCACACAGCCATCTGCATACTAATGAGCGATCCCCGGGTACAATTGAAACATGTAAGGTGAATAAGGCCAAGCCAGACTCCTCGGCGCCAGCAGGAGCCAAGACAAAGGAAGGCCAACGGACACTCAGGGACCGCCCAGCGATCAGGGAACGGCTCCAGTATTGGGGAAATCGATCCAAGTGATCAGAACGCAGTCCAATCACTTGGAACCAGATACGGGGTCCGCCCCGAATGGCACGAAGCCCCTGGGGACTATAAAGTAGAGCCCCCAAGTTCAAATCGTCCTTCTTGGCAGGGTCACTCAGCAACTTGAACCAACCCTTGACAGTGAACTGCCTAAGTTGCTGCACCAACCAAGTAAGTCTCCAGCCAACACACGCTACGAGATCGGTGCTCCTAGCTACTAGTTCGTACCAGCTTTGAATCCTGCAGATTCAGAACCCGAACGAAAGGCCATTTGTTCCCCTGACCTGGTGGGTCAGTCCGAAGTTAAGTATAGGCCTATAGTGCTAGAGATAGTCTAGAAAATAGAGTTTTATGCATGAGTAGTGATTGACTGTGTATAATAAATGTGTTTTGATTTGAAACTTACTAACTGGTGTATTGAGTTATTGATTAGTACTTGAACTTGAACCTCGTGGCAGTATCATAAAGATACCTGGCGACTCTAGAGCAAAGGTTATAGAAACAGAGCAAATTAAGTAAAGGTACAACGGGCAACATTTAAGAGCCAACCAAAAGTTAGCGACATCCTGACAGGACCTGACTTAGAAGTGGCCTAACCACTCCGGGAGAACCCAAAATTTGAATTAGAATCCAATTGGGAACAGAAAAACCACAAGTGTTCAAGGAGTTCTGATCAATCCTCATAATTCAGAAGCGTGTTAATGCATGCGTAACTAACAGGGCTATAGGGTAAAACTGATAGATTGTTGTTGCGAAAAACTGTCGGGAGTTTGTATTCCGGAAAATAGCGAACGTCATACCCGTGTTTACAGCACCGCCTTAGTACCCCTCGTTCCAAATTTTAAAAGAGCATTCAGAGAGGAAAAATGGCAATGAAGGCAATGGAACGCCTTGTGAGCCCCCAGGAATTCGAGGTTGCAGCGACCAGCAGCAGAGTAGGACAGTGTCCCTTTTGGGACGAAGAGATCAGAAAATATCTCAAAGGGAAAGGATGGCCCCTTTGGAGTGAATTCTGTGATAATGAGGAAACAGGACCCTGGAGTATAGGACATACTTGGTGGGAGAACCTGTCAGAAATCCATAAGAGAAGCTTAGGGAAAGCTCGCAAGCCGATGGCAATCGTGTCCTGTCTGGCACAATTGCGAGGCACAGAGGAGGTTGTTCGGACGCTTCGCAAAAAGATAGGAGAGAGACATCACATGAGCAAGGTCGATGTTAGTGAGATCGAGAGGGAGAATATAGAATTAAGAAGGAAGTTGGCAGCAAAGGACGGAGAGGTGGATGATGCCAAGTGGGCACACCAGTCTTGTCTAGCACATTTGAGCAGCTTCCAAATTCAGTACGATAAGGCCTATCAGGACACGCAATGTGCAGTCCTGGTAAGAGAAGAGACAGAGAAACAGGTAGAGGCATTGCAAAGGCAGTGCAGTGATTTAAAAGCAGCATTAAAAGCACTCCATGCTGCCACCACAGAGCACAGACAAAGCTCATTAGATCATAAAGATACCTGGCGACTCTAGAGCAAAGGTTATAGAAACAGAGCAAATTAAGTAAAAATACAACGGGCAACATTTAAGAGCCAACCAAAGGTTAGCAACAGTGGTTAGGGATAGATATATCTTTTAGGGCTGGGTTCTCCGGTCGCCCAGCCACATGTTTCTCGGCGGTGTGACGTTGACTGGTGGCAGGATTTACTAATCCTGCCGCTTGCCAATGGGATTTCCCATTGAAGTCACCCCACATCACCAGCAAATCCGGTGGCAGGAACAGGGAATCCCAACGGTTGGACAATTCCAAACTTAATTTCAGAGAATCCGAACAGGTGGTTGATGTGTTGGTGGGGGAGCATTTTAGTGACAGTGACCACAACATGGTACAATCTAAACTTGATATGGACAAACAAATAGACAAGTTGCAAATAAAAAAATTTGGATTAGGAGAGAAAGGATTTTCGTAAAATAAGGCAGGATCTGGCCAAGGTAGACTGGGAACAGCTACTTGTGGGGAAATTTAAAGAAGAGCAGTGGGAAGGGTTCAAAGAGGAAATGGGGAAGATAGAGGCCCAACATGTTCCCTCTACGGTGATAGGAAGGAGTAACCAGCCTAGAGAAGCATGGATGACCAGAGGTATGCAGGATAAAATGATAAAGAAGAGGTTTTTTAGCAAATACAAGGGGAGCAATTCAGGGAGGTATTAATGGAGTACAGAAAGTGCAGGATGGAGTTTAAGAAAACAATGTTGAGAGCAAAGAGGGAATATGAGAAAGCTCTGGCTGGTAAAAGTAGGGGAATCCCCAAAGGTATTCTATTAGCATATCAATGGGAAGAGGTTAACCAGGGAAAGAATAGGGCACACTTAAGGACCAAAGGAGAAATCTGTGGGTGGAGCCAGAGGACATTGGTAGGATATTAAATGAATACTTCACATCTGTCTTCTCCCAAGAGAATGAGGAGGTAGGTATGAAACTTGGGGAGAGAGATTGTGAGGTTCTTGAGCAAATTGACTTCGGGAGTGATAAGGTATTGGAGGAGTTACAGGCTTAAAATGGACAAATGTCCAGGTCCAGATGAATTGTGTCCCATGCTGCTGTGGGAGGTGAGGAAGGAGATTACAGGGGCTCTGACCCAATATTTAATTCCTCTCTTGCCACAGGGGACTGGAGAACAGCTAATGTGTTTCCACCAATAAAGAAGGGTTGTAGCGAGAAACCAGGGAATTACAGACCAGTGAGTCTCAAATCAATGGTATGGAAACTATTGGAGAAAATTCTGAAAGAGAGAAGCTATCTCCACTTGGAGGGACAAAGTTTGATCAGGGATAGTCAGCATAGATTTGTCAGAGGGAGGACATGCCTAACAAATTTGATTGAATATTTTGAGGAGGTGACCAGATGTGTAGATGAGGGGGGCAGCTTAGCTCAGTGGGCTAGACAGCTGGTTTGTGATGCAGAACAAGACCAGATGCGTGGGTTCAATTCCTGTACCAGCAGAGGGGCCCACCTTCTCAATCTTGCCCCTCGCCTGAGGTGTAGTGATCCTCAGGTTAAATCACCACCAGTCAGCTGTCCCCCTCAAAGGAAAAAGCAGCCTATGGTCATCATGGACTATGGCAACTTTACCTGTACCTTTAGATGAGGATAGTGCAGTTGATGTAGGTTATATGGGTTTCAGCACAGCCTTTGGCAAGGTCCCATATGGGAGACTTCTAACGAAGGCAAATGCACATGGGATACAGGGTAATTTAATAAGGGGGATTCAAAATTGGCTTATCTGTAGGAGACAGAGGGTGATGGCAGATGGCTGCAAGAGTGCCTGGAAGCCTGTGTCCAGTGGCGTACCACAAGGATCTGTGCTGTGTCCCCTATTGTTTTCATTTATGTAAACAACACAGATGACTATGTGGTGGGGTAGGATCAGGAGTTTTGGGATGATGCAAAGATTTGCCGGGTGGTTAACTGTGAGGTTGAGTGCCTTGGGTTACAGGAAGATATAGACGGGATTATCAAATAGGCAGATAAATGGCAGATGGAACTTAACCCTGAAAAGTGTGAGATGATACACTTTGAAAGGAGTAATTTGACAAGGAAATATTCAGTGAACGGCATGACACCAGGAAGTCCTGTGGAACAAACAAACCTTGGTGTGTTTGTCCATAGATCTCTAAGGCAGAGGGCAGGTTAATAGGGTGGAGAAAAAGGCATATGGGATACTTTCCCTTATCAATCAAGGCACAGACTACAAAATCAGGGAAGTCATGTTGGAGTTGTACAGAACTTTGAGGCCACAGCTGGAGTACTGTGTGCAGTTCTGGTCACCACATTATAGGAAGGATGTGTTTGCACTGAATGGGAAGCAGAGGAGATTCATCAGGATGTTTCCTGGGATGGAACATTTAAGTTATGAAGAGAGGTTGGTTAGGCTCGGGTTGTTTATGTGGAGCAGAGAAGACTGAGGGACAACCTGATCGAGGTGCACAAGATTATGAGGGGCATGGGCAGGGTGGATAGCTGTTCCCCTTAGTTGAAGGGTCAGTCAAAGTGAGGGGCAGGAGGTTTAGGGAGGATGTGAGGAAAATCATTTTTATCCAGAGGGTGGCGGGTCTGGAATGCACTGTCTGGGAGAGTGGTAGAGGCGGGTTGCTTCACATCCTTTAAAAAGTACCTGGATAAGCACTTGGCATGGTACAAGGTGATGGGCCAAGTGCTGGCAAATGGGATTAGGTCGGTAGGACAAGTGTTTTTTTCACATGTCGGTGCAGACTCGATGGCCAAAAGGCCTCTTCTGAACTGTGTGATTTTGTGATTCATGTCCTCACGATTCCTTAAGTGTTAGTGCTGCTAACAGACACCTCCCCTCCTTGCTGTTCTGCCAATCTGCTGCTGGTGGAAAGGGGCCTTGCTTTGGCCAATTGGCCAACATCATACAAGTGTAGGAATATCTCACCCATTTTTACTGTTTTAAAAAGTGACTATTTCTAGTGTTTCTAGAGTTCCAATGGAACAGCAAAGACTTCTTCACTATTTGCATTTACAAATTGGCAGGTGAAACAAGCAGAGGCGATATAAAACCTCGGATACGATTCTAAAGGGGGAACAGGAGAAGAGGAACCTGGGAGTAAATGTGCACAAATTATTTAGTTAGGAGGCCAGATTAAAAGAGAAGTTAAGAAATAGACACAATATTTGGCTTTATCAATAGAGACAGAGATATAAAAGCATGGAAGCTAGATAAATACATATAAAAGACCGATCGCCCTTCAACTGGAGTGTTACTCCCAAATGTGAGCACCATACTTCAGGAAGGATGTGAAGGCATTGGAGAGGGTACAGAAAGTAGTCAAGAGACTGGTTCCAGGGATGAGGAACTTCTGTTTTGTAAATGGATCCGAGAAGCTGGGGCTGATTTCCTTGGAGAAGAGAAGGTTGAGAGGAGATTTGAGCAAGGTATTCAAAATCATGAGAGGTCTGGACAGAGTAGATGGAGAAAAACTATTCTCATTGGTGGGAAGATTGAGAACCAGAAGACATTGATTTAAGGTGACAGGCAAAAGAAGCAATGGAAACACGTTTTTATGCAGCAAGTGGTTAGTACCGGGAATGCACTGCCCAAGGGTGTGGTGGAGGCAGACTCAGTAATGGCTTTCAAAAGGGAATTGAATCATTATCTGAAAAGGAAACATTTTCAGGGGTAGGGAGAAAAGGTTGGGGAAATGGCACCAGCTAAAGTGATCTTGGAGAGAGCTGGCACAGACATGATGGGCCGAATGCCCCCTCCTCTGCTCTAACCATTCTATGACTCTAAGATTAAATTCAGACTATTACTGACTTTTAAGTACTGCCTCTCTCCACTTAAATATAACAGCTCACCTGTTAGGTGAGTAGGTTATTCCAACCATCATTGTTCCAAAACCCTTGATGCAGTGTACTACCAAGATGAGATTTCCCATCACGTTCCTTTTATTCAGGACAGATGCACCTCTCCTGATCCTTCCTTTCCCCATACCTTTCCTCCGATCACAATCAAAATCTTTGCTACTCCTCTTACCGCTTGATATTAATCCTATTCAAAAAATAATAATTAATTTAGAACCCAATTATGTTTTTCAAATTAAGTGGCAATTTAGCATGGCCAATCCACCTAACCTGCACATCTTTGGGTTATGGGGCAGTACCCACACAGACACGGGGAGAATGTGCAAACTCCACACAGACAGTGACCTGGGGCCGGGATCAAACCCGGGACTTAGCGCCTTAGGCAGCAGTGCTAACCACTGCTCTACCATGCCTCCCCAATATTGCACCTATTGGGGGAGCACTTCAGTGGATATGTGAAAGAACACACAAGAGCATTGAAGATAAACACTGGACTTGCAGCAGGATGATAATTAAGATCAGAAAATTGTCAAGCAGAAAGGCTATTTGGCCTGTCATGCCTGTGCTGGCCCTTTGAAAGAGCAGTTTTGCTTAGTGCCACATCCCTGCTTTTTGTCCATGACCGTGTCAATTCTTTGACATCACTGAAGCCGTGCTACAAGCCATGTGGTCAAACAAAACCTTTCTTAAAGGGCCACTCACATGACAATGTGCTGTGACTTTTTATATATGTTTGGAATAAAATACATTTTAAAAAAGGAAAAGATTTCTTCTCATTTCCCCTTTAGATCTATTGCCAATTATTTTGCATCCGTGTCTCCTTATTATTGACCTGCTTGTTAGAAGGGAAAGTTGAGAGGACTTCCGGGTGCGGCGATGACCAGCTAAGTCGCACCTTTCGGCAGCTCCCGGTGGAAAGGACTTTTGGGCTCTTAATAGGAGCCCCAACGGCAATTTTAACGGCTAAAAACACTGTGCGGTAAACCAGAAGGGAATCCCCCCTGGACACGGATGGAAAAAGGAGAGGAAAGTGGCCGGATTGCGGTGGATCCTCTAGAGCAGCGGCCAGGAAGGCAGGCACAAAGCAAGATGGCGTCGGAAGGAGGCAGTTTAATATGGGGCCCTGACCAACAAGAGTTCCTGCGGCGTTGCGTGGAAGAACTTAAAAAGGAGATGAAGAAGGAGCTGCTGGCCCCGATATTACAGGCGATTGAAGGGCTAAAGGAGGAGCAAAAGACCCAGGAGCAGGAGCTTCGGGTCGTGAAGGCAAAGGCTGCTGAGAATGAGGACGACATACAGGGCCTGGTGGTGAAGACAGAGATGCACGAGGCACAACACAAAAGGTGTGTGGAAAGGCTGGAGGTGCTGGAGAATAATGCGAGGAGGAAGAATTTAAGGATTCTTGGTCTTCCCGAAGGTGCAGAAGGGGCGGACGTCGGGGCATATGTGAGCACGATGCTGCACTCGTTAATGGGATCGGAGGCCCCGACGGGCCCGTTGGAGGTGGAGGGAGCCTATCGAGTTATGGCGCGAAGACCGAGGGCTGGAGAAATTCCTCGAGCCATAGTGGTGAGATTTCACCGATATAAGGACAGAGAGATGGTCCTCAGATGGGCAAAGAAAACTCGGAGCAGTAGGTGGGAGAACGCGGTGATCCGCATATATCAAGATTGGAGTGCGGAGGTGGCGAGAAGGAGGGCAAGCTTTAATCGGGCCAAGACGGTGCTGCACAAAAGGAAGGTTAAATTTGGAATGCTGCAGCCGGCAAGACTGTGGGTCACACATCAAGGGAAACACCACTACTTTGAAACGGCAGAAGAGGCGTGGACATTTATTGTCGAGGAGAAACTGGAATAAGCGGGCTAGAAAAAGAACGTTTGGGACAAAGTGGTGGGGCGGATATGTGGGGTGAAGAGGGGGAAAAGGGGGAAGAGATGATTTCCCAAGTTGTCAATCCTGCGACCCTGTAACTTTTCTCTCTTCCCCATGTCGTGGGGGAGGGGGGGAGGGAGGATGAGGAGCTGGGGGCGCCGGCCATTAGGGGCGGGGCCAAATGGGAAGCGCGGGCTTTGTTCCCGCGCTATGGTAATCATGGCGGGAACAGGGAAGCAGGAAGGAGGGGGCCTCGCACAGTGGGAGCCGAGGTCACGGGGGGAAGCTGAGGTCGGCCAGAGTTTGCTGACTTCTGGGAGCAACATGGGGGGTGCAATTACGCTAGTGAGGGATCTAGCGGGGGGGGGGGTTAACTGGGTTGCTGCTGCTGGGGAGAAGGGGGAGCTGGTATGGGGTGGGGTGGTCGGGGCGGGAGGGCGCCGTTGGGGGGAGATACGGCTACGTGGGAACCGGGTGAGGAGCTGGATTGAAAAAGGAGATGGCTAGTCGACAAGGGGGGGTGGGGGTAAAGAGCCCCCCAACCCGGCTGATCACGTGGAATGTGAGAGGGCTGAACGGGCCGATAAAGAGGGCATGGGTACTCGCACACCTAAAGAAACTTAAGGCAGATGTGGTAATGCTGCAGGAGACGCATCTGAAACTGATAGACCAGGTCAGACTACGCAAAGGATGGGTGGGGCAGGTGTTTCATTCGGGGCTAGATGCAAAAAACAGGGGGGTGGCTATACTAGTGGGGAAGCGGGTAATGTTTGAGGCAAAGACCATAGTGGCGGATAGTGGGGGCAGATACGTGATGGTGAGTGGCAAAATGCAAGGGGAGGCGGTGGTCTTAGTGAACGTATATGCCCCGAACTGGGATGACGCCAACTTTATGAGGCGTATGTTAGGACGTATCCCGGACCTAGAGGTGGGGATGTTGGTAATGGGTGGAGATTTTAACACGGTGCTGGACCCAGGGCTGGACAGATCGAGGTCCAGGACCGGAAGGAGGCCGGCTGCAGCTCGGGTGCTTAAGGACTTTATGGAGCAGATGGGAGGAGTAGACCCCTGGAGATTTAGTAGACCTAGGAGTAAGGAGTTTTCGTTTTTCTCCTATGTCCACAAAGTTTATTCACGGATAGACTTTTTTGTTTTGGGAAGGGCACTGATCCCGAAAGTGATGGGGACGGAGTACACGGCTATAGCTATTTCGGATCACGCTCCACAATGGGTGGACCTGGAAATAGGGGAGGAAAAAGAACAGCGTCCACCCTTGAGAATGGACATGGGATTATTGGCAGATGAGGGGGGGTGTTTAAGGGTGAGGGGGTGTATTGAAAGGTACTTGGAACTCAATGATAATGGGGAGGTTCAGGTGGGAGTGGTCTGGGAGGCGCTGAAGGCAGTGGTTAGAGGGGAGCTGATATCTATTAGGGCACATAAAGGAAAGCAGGAGGGTAGGGAAAGGGAGCGGTTGTTGAAAGAACTTCTGAGGGTGGACAGACAATATGCGGAGGCACCGGAGGAGGGACTGTACAGGGAAAGGCAAAGGCTACATGTAGAATTTGACTTGTTGACTACGGGTAATGCAGAGGCACAATGGAGGAAGGCACAGGGTGTACAGTACGAATATGGGGAGAAGGCGAGCAGGTTGCTGGCCCACCAATTGAGGAAAAGGGGAGCAGTGAGGGAGATAGGGGGGTGAGAGATGAGGAGGGAGAGATGGAGCGGGGAGCGGAGAGAGTGAATGGAATGTTCAAGGCATTTTATGAAAGATTATATGAAGCTCAGCCCCCGGATGGGAAGGAGAGAATGATGTGCTTTCTGGATCAGCTGGAATTTCCTAAGGTGGAGGAGCAGGAGAGGGCGGGACTGGGAGCACAGATTGAGATGGAGGAAGTAGTGAAAGGGATTGGGAGCATGCAGGCGGGGAAGGCCCCGAGACCAGACGGATTCCCAGTTGAATTCTATAGGAAATATATGGACTTGCTGGCCCCGCTACTGATGAGAACCTTTAATGAGGCAAGGGAAAGGGGGCAGCTGCCCCCGACTATGTCAGAGGCAATGATATCGCTCCTCCTAAAGAAGGAAAAAGACCCGCTGCAATGCGGGTCCTATAGGCCTATTTCCCTCCTGAATGTGGGCGCTAAGATTCTGGCCAAGGTAATGGCAACGAGGATAGAGGATTGTGTTCCGGGGGTGGTTCATGAGGACCAAACTGGGTTTGTGAAGGGGAGACAGCTGAATACAAATATACGGAGGCTGCTAGGGGTAATGATGATGCCCCCACCAGAGGGGGAAGCGGAGATAGTGGTGGCGATGGATGCCGAGAAAGCATTTGATAGAGTGGAGTGGGATTATTTGTGGGAGGTGCTGAGGAGATTTGGCTTTGGAGATGGGTATATCAGATGGGTACAGTTGCTGTATAGGGCCCCGATGGCGAGCGTGGTCACGAATGGACGGGGGTCTGATTGTTTTCGGCTCCATAGAGGGACGAGGCAGGGATGTCCTCTGTCCCCGTTATTGTTTGCACTGGCGATTGAGCCCCTGGCCATAGCATTGAGGGGTTCCAGGAAGTGGAGGGGAGTACTCAGGGGAGGAGAAGAACACCGGGTATCTCTGTATGCGGATGATTTGTTGCTATATGTGGCGGACCCGGCGGAGGGGATGCCAGAGATAATGCGGATACTTGGGGAGTTTGGGGATTTTTCAGGGTATAAATTGAACATGGGGAAAAGTGAGTTGTTTGTGGAGCATCCAGGGGAGCAGAGCAGAGAAATAGAGGATTTACCGTTGAGGAAGGTAACAAGGGACTTTCGGTATTTGGGGATCCAGATAGCCAAGAATTGGGGTACATTACATCGGCTTAATTTAACGCGGTTGGTGGAACAGATGGAGGAGGACTTTAAGAGATGCGACATGGTGTCCCTGTCACTGGCAGGGAGGGTGCAGGCGGTTAAAATGGTGGTCCTCCCGAGATTCCTTTTTGTGTTTCAGTGCCTCCCGGTGGTGGTCACGAAGGCTTTTTTCAGAAGAATCGAGAAGAGTATTATGAGTTTTGTGTGGGCCGGGAAGACCCCGAGAGTGAGGAGGGGATTTTTGCAGCGTAGTAGGGACAGGGGGGGATGGCACTACCGAGCCTAAGTGAGTACTACTGGGCCGCCAATATTTCAATGGTGTGTAAGTGGATGGGAGAAGAGGAGGGAGCGGTGTGGAAGAGATTGGAGAGGGCGTCCTGCAGTGGGAGTAGCCTACAAGCTATGGTGACGGCGCCGCTGCCGTTCTCACCGAAGAAATACACCACAAGCCCGGTGGTGGTGGCTACATTGAAAATTTGGGGGCAGTGGAGACGGCATAGGGGAAAGACGGGAGCCTCGGTGCGGTCCCCGATAAGAAATAACCATAGGTTTGTTCCGGGGAGAATGGATGGAGGATTTGGAGCATGGCAAAGAGCAGGGGTAGCACAATTGAGAGATCTGTTCGTAGATGGGACGTTTGCGAGTCTGGGAGCGCTGACGGAAAAATATGGGTTGCCCCAAGGGAATGCATTTCGGTATATGCAACTGAGGGCTTTTGCGAGGCAACAGGTGAGGGAATTCCCGCAGCTCCCGACGCAGGAGGTGCAGGATAGAGTGATCTCAGAGACATGGGTGGGGGATGGTAAGGTGTCGGACATATATAGGGAAATGAGGGACGAGGGGGAGATCATGGTAGATGAGCTGAAAGGGAAATGGGAAGAAGAGCTGGGGGAGGAGATTGAGGAGGGGCTGTGGGCTGATGCCCTACGTAGGGTAAACCCATCGTCCTCGTGTGCCAGGCTAAGCCTGATACAATTTAAGGTGTTACACAGAGCGCATATGACTGGAGCACGGCTCAGTAAATTTTTTGGGGTAGAGGATAGGTGTGCGAGATGCTCGAGAGGCCCAGCGAATCACACCCACATGTTCTGGTCATGCCCGGCACTACAGGGGTTTTGGGTGGGGGTGGCAAAGGTGCTTTCGAAGGTGGTGGGGGTCCAGGTCGAACCAAGCTGGGGGTTGGCTATATTTGGGGTTGCAGAAGAGCCGGGAGTGCAGGAGGCGAGAGAGGCTGATGTTTTGGCCTTTGCGTCCCTAGTAGCCCGGCGCAGGATATTGTTAATGTGGAAGGAAGCCAAACCCCCGGGTGTGGAGACCTGGATAAACGACATGGCAGGGTTTATAAAGTTAGAACGGATTAAGTTCGTATTAAGGGGTTCGGCTCAGTGGCAACCGTTCGTCGACTACCTCACAGAAAGATAGAGGGAATGGAAAAGAAGAAGACAACAGCAGCAACCCAGGGGGGAGGGGGGGGGGAGGGGGAGGGGGGGGGGGGGCGAGGAATCGGACGGAATCTCAGGGATGTTATTGTATATGTATAGGCACTTGTTTTAGGTAATGTATATTGGACTGTTGGATTGTATCTTTGGAGAGTATTTATTCTTGACCAGGCAGTTGCCATTTAGTTTGGTTTTTGTTTCTGCTCATATATTATTTATTTATTTGTTTAAAACTGTCCACTGTTATTTATATTGCTTTATTGTTGTTTAAAAGAAACACTACGTACTGTTATGTTTGGCCAAAAAATCTTGAATAAAATATATTTAAAAAAAAAAAGGGAAAGTTGTTCTGTATCTACTCCTTCAAAATGTCTCATCATCTTGAAAACCTCCATTTGATCACTTCTTAACCTTATTCATTCCGAAATCAACAACAACATACATTTATATAGCCCCTGTAACAAAACAAAACATCCCAAGGTGCTTCACAGAAGTATTATAAAACAAAGTAAGACACTGAGTCATAAGGAGATCTTAGGTAAGATGACCAAAGACTTGATCAAGGAGACAAGTTTTAAGGAATGTATTAAAGGAGGAAAGTGAGGTAGAGAGGAGGAGTGTTAATGGTATGTTAGTTATATTGTTAGGTTATACCAATCAAAGGGCATTGCTTAATTAAGTACTTGGAACGCATTTAGACTGGTGATAGCTGGGACATTGGGTTTGTGGGAGGAGAGCTGTAAGACTGGTAATAGTCCGTCAACTCTCCAGATGAAGAAAAGATCTAAGTCTTGATTTCTGCTTCACCAACCAACTTGGATCCTCTTAACATTGGCAGCAGAGAATGGTTGATCTAAAGGTGAAGATAGGAAACTTTGGCACATTTGCACAGTGTTTAGCACTATTACTTCACAGCTCCAGGGTCCCAGGTTCGATTCCTGGCTTGGCTCACTGACTGTGCGGAGTCTGCACGTTCACCCCGTGGGTTTCCTCCGGTGCTCTGGTTTCCTCCCTAAATCCCCAAAGACGTGCTGTTAGGTGAATTGGATATTCTGAATTCTCCCCCTGTGTACCCGAACTGGCGCCGGAATATGGCGACTGGGGACTTTTTACAGTAACTTCATTGCAGTATTAATGTAAATACAATAAAGATTATCATTATTAAAAACTAAGACATCTTTTCAGACAGATAGTTGTGTTGGAGTTACTTTGGGGAAGAATGATGAAAATGAAGTGTAACACATCAGGGTATGGTTTTCCACTGTTGTTCTGTGAAGCTGACCCTTAAGACCAATGACAGAATGAAGGGATATTGTAAGAGTCTCTCCCATTTGTTTCCTGTTTTCCCTTATTTCCCCTTTCTTTTATTTTTGCTATTACCATTTTGATCCTTGGATCAGTAATGGACCTGTGCCTTTAATGTACCTGTAACTTTGAGGCAACAAAGCAGCCTCTACGCAGCCTTTAATTTAAACAAGTAGATTCCAGAAGGCTGTGCTGTTTTCGACTTACATTAGCGATGACTCGGATTGATGTGGCTGGTGGCCAATGAATGGGCCCAGAAGACTGTCTTCTGCCCGATAACAGATGGTGATTGGATATTACCTCACTGGAATGTTTCTCAGAGCCATGAGGCTCCATCATGGTTTCACATTCGATTCTGCAAGCTGGATGGAGGACTATAACCAACTCAAGGCAGCACGGTAGCACAAGTAGATAGCACTGTGGCTTCACAGCACCAGGGTCCCAGGTTCGATTCCCCGCTGGGTCACTGTCTGTGCGGAGTCTGCACGTTCTCCCCGTGTCTGCGTGGGTTTCCTCCAGGTGCTCCGGTTTCCTCCCACAGTCCAAAGACGTGCAGGTTAGGTGGATTGGCCATGATAAATTGCCTTTAGTGACCAAAAAGATTAGGAGGGGTTATTGGGTTTCAGGGATAGGGTGCAAGTGAGGGCTTAAGTGGGTCGGTGCAGACACGATGGGCCGAATGGCCTCCTTCGACACTGTATGTTCTAGGTTCACTCTGGGAATATCCCGTTAATTCTCGGCAAAAGGCCACTGTGAGAGCCTGCTAACTCTCCCTCTGCAAAAATTAGGCTGCTGTGCAAGCAGAGACCAGAATCTGATAACACTCTCTAAGAACAGGTTGATGTGAAACCAGGTACATCTCCTGGAAAAGCTGTGAGGCTGGGCACCACGTCTTTGGAAAGATATTTTGGCCGTGGAGGGATTGCAACATAGGTTTACAAAAATGATACCTGGATTACAGGGGTTGAGTTATGAGGAAAGATGACTTAATTGAGACCTGTTTTCGCTAGAATTTAGAAGGTTAAGGAGTGACCTGATCAAAGTATTCAAGATATTAACAGGGAAAGACAGGTAGATAAAATGTTATTTTGTTTGGTTGGGGATTCTAAAGCTAGGGGGACATAGTCCAAAGATTAGGGCAAGACCATTCAGGAGAGATGTTAGGATGTTAGAGGTTTGGAACTCTCCCCCACAAACAGCAGTTGAAGCTAGATCAGTTGTTAATTTCAAATCTAGATAGATAGATTTTTATTAAGCAGAGATATTGGGCGGGATTCTCCCCTACCCGGCGGGGCGGACCGTACCGGCGCCGAGGAGCGGCGTGAACCACTCCGGCGCTGAGCCACCCGGAAGGTCCGGAATCCTCCGCACCTTCAGAGGCTAGGCCGGCGCCGGCGTACCAGCCGGCGCCAAAGGGCCTCCGATGGCTGGCGCGAGTTGGCGTATGCGTGGGAGCGTATCTTACGCCGGTGGGACCCGCCGAAAATGGGCGGCCACTCGGCCCAACGTGGGCCGGAGAATCGCCTGGGGGGCTGCTGCCAACGGCGCCCGGCCGGTGCGGCGCGATTCCCGATCCCGCCGAAAAACCGGCGCCGGAGAATCAAGCAGCCGGCGTCGGGGCAGGATTCATGCCGCCCCCCCCGGTGATTCTCCGGCCCGGCGGGGGGTCGGAGAATCCCGCCCTTTAAGGGATATGTGCCAAAGGCAAGTATATGGAGCTAGATCAGCCATGATCTCATTGAATGGTGGGACAGACTCGAGGGGCTGAATGGCTACCCCTATTTCTATGTTTCTATGTGAGTAAGATGTACTGCTGAGCTGCAAAGAAGATCATTACGTATCCAGATATTTTAAACCAAACTCATACTATGAAATGCACTAAAGGACCCATCTTCTGAAGCACCTTTTTAACCTTAATCCTTATTATTTTTCCGTCCCCCCCCTTCTGTGTTTGTCTGTCTTGTGTGTATGAGTAGAGGGCTGGGCAGTTAAAGTGGAGTCAGGTATTAATTCAACATTAAGCAGCTGTGTTTACTGTATAGTTCATATTTGTTCTAAATACTGTATAGTTCATATTTGTTATAAATAAGTAGTAATTGTGTTTCAACTGACAGATCTGGTGACTGTAAGTATTTGGGGTTTTTTAGAAGAATTATTGGTTAATTCAGTTGTGTTGTGACTCCGGGGAATGTGGGGCTGGAGTTGACTGCACACTTTCCCATGGTGGTGTAACAATATATGGACATCATAGAATTTACAGTGCAGAAGGAGGCCATTCGGCCCATCGAGTCTGCACCGGCTCTTGGAAAGAGCACCCTACCCAAGGTCAACACCTCCATCCTATCCCCATAACCCAGTAACCCCACCCAACACAACACTAAGGGCAATTTTGGACACTAAGGGCAATTTATCGTGGCCAATCCACCTAACCTGCTCATCTTTGGACTGTGGGAGGAAACCGGAGCACCCGGAGGAAACCCACGCACACACGGGGAGGATGTGCAGACTCCGCACAGACAGTAACCAAGCCGGAATCGAACCTGGGACCCTGGAGCTGTGAAGCAATTGTGCTATCCACAATGCTACCATGCTGCCTACCGTGACATGAGTTATGCCCTTTCCAAAGGCAAAGCAAGGCAAAACCTTGGCACTTTCTCTTCTCACCTCAAGCAGGAACAGGTACAAAGTATTTTTGAAGCTAGAGCCTCATCATTTGGACACTAAACAATTTTGGGATAATGACTTAAATTTTATGGAAAAAATTTATAAGAAAGATGATCTCTGCACATGAGACATGGTCATATTTTGATGGATTTAGTAGGATGGATGGTCATTCAATAGAAGAATATAACATTGAATTTAACAGTTGATATATACAAGATTGCAGAAATTATGTTTGGCGATCCAGTCAATTCTGTGCTTGTTTTCACATTGTTGGACTGTGCCTAAAGTCTCCTACATAGATAGGCTCCTGGTCTTGACTGGAGATAGGTTCTCAGAGATACGCTTTTGGAATAGATGCCTGTGGCTTAAAATAGATTTAGGGGAAACGTGCACTTCCAGACACTTTCTGGCACAAATAGGACCTTCAGCGTTTATACGCAAGGTGTAAAATTGAATTCCAGCAGCATTTTGAGACCATATAGATATGGCAAGCGTCAGCATGAAAGAAGAACCACAAACAAAAGGATGGGAATAGAAACCCTTTTCACAGCTCTAACGGATGCCAGGAATGGAGTAAAGCAGGAGACAAAATCTCAGGAATAACTGAGGAGTGGTCAACGCGTGTTTCAGATGTGACTGAAAATATCATTATGTGGGGAATAGTCGGAAATGAAATAACAGGGATGATGAAATGACATGCGACACGGAAGATTCGGAGGGGGCAGATGATGATACTGTTCAGTCAGAAGGAATTGGTACTGGTCACCAGAAGCTTTAGTCCTGTAATATATGTTCTCGTTGCAAACTCATTCAATTCTGCTGTATAAGATAGTGGATGCACATCTACAATATGAGGAGTGGATTGGTTAAAGAGTCCTAAGGCTGAAGTAAGGTTAAGGAAATTGTCAGAAATTTATAGTTTAAAGAAAGAATGGGGAATCTGTTAATTGTGTGATTATATTGTTAGGATATACAGGTGAAGGACATTGTTTAATTAAGTATTTGGAGCACATATAAATAGGGGATGGGTGGGACACAGAGAATCGGAAGAGAGCTGTAAAATACACAGACATGTAAAATTAGGATCAGGAGTCGGCCATTCAGCCTACCGAGCCTGCTCTGCCATTTAATTAGATCATGGATGATCAGATTGTAGCCTCACCTCCACATTCTGCCTAATCCCTGCTAATCTTTGACAAATTTAAATTCCACTGGCTGAATAGGATTTGAATTCATGTCCCGAGAGTATTAGCCTCAGCATTACTAGTCCAGAGACACCACTGCCACCAATCTCCCCTGAAGTCAATAAAGTCTTTGGATAAAGAAAAGCTCTGTGTTTTGGTTCCTGATTCACCAACTGGCTTGGATACTCTTAACAGAGGGGTGCAGGGAGAGTATTCTGGAACTTGGAGCTTAGGCAACATGAAGGCAAGTTCACCAGTGGTGGATCAATTAAAATTGGGAATGCTGAAGCAGGCAGATTTGGAAGAATGCGGATATTTAATGGGTTGTAGCCTGGAGGAGAATACAGAGATAGGGCGAGGTGAGGCCACGGGGAATTTGAAAACAAGGTTGAGAATTTTAAAATCAAGACATTGCTTGACTTTGAGCCAATGTAGGTCATTGAGCATATGGATGATAGAGGAATGAGACTTACCATGACTTTGGATGATCTCAAGTTCACGGAGGATGTGGGAGACCAGCCAAGAGTACTTTGGAATAGTCGAGTCTAGAGGTAATGAAGGCATGAATGAGGATTTCAGCAGAGGATGAGCTGAGTACATGGCAAAGTCTGGCGATGTCATGGAGGTAGAAATAGGCGATCTTCGTGATGACACAAATATGATGTCGGGAACTTATCCCTGGGTCAAACGTGACTCCGAAGTTGTAAACAGACTGACTTAATCTTAGACTTTTCCAAGGAGAGGGATAGAGTTAGCAGCTAGGGAATGATATTTCAAGTACAGACAGTTAACAATGGCTTTAATCTTCCTCACGTTTAATTAGATTACATTTCTATTTATCCAGTATTGGATGAAATCTTTATAAGTGTCACTAATTTTTAATCTTTATTAGTGTCACAAGTATGCTTACATTAACACTGCAATGAAGTTACTGTGATGATCCCCCAGTTGACACACTACAGTGCCTGTTCAGGTACACTGAGGGAGAATTCAGGATGGCCAATTCACCGAAGAGCACGTCTTTCGGGACTTGTGGGAGAAAACCGGAGCACCTGGAGGAAACCCACGCAGACACGGGGAGAACGTGCAGACTCCAGACAGATAGTGACCCAAGCCGGGAATCGAGCCCGGGCCCTGGCGTTGTAAAGCGACAGCGCTAACCACTGTGCAGCCCGGATGTTAGATAAGCAGTCTGATAATTTAGCAACACTGGAGAATTCAAGAGAATTGGTGGTGAGGTAGGCCTGAATCATGTCAGCATACATGTAAAAATTAATGTTTTGACTTTGGATGATGTCACTAACGGATAGCATATGGATCAGATATAGGAGGGGGCCAAGGATAGAACTTTGGGGAACACCAGAGATAATGGGCAGGAACAGTAAGACACACCTTTGCAAATGATCCTCTGTCGCCAATTATATATCATAAGAATGGAACCAGGTGAGAGCAGATCCAGCCAGCTGGATGACAGTAGCTAGGCGCTGGGGGAAGATGGCGAAGTGAACCATATCCAAGGCTGCAAACATGACTAGAAGGACAATGAGGGAAAGTTTTCATTAGTAATGTTGATAAGAGCTGTTTCAGTACTGTGGCGGGGTGGAAACTGATTGGAAAATTCAAACATAGAGTACCCGGAAAGATGAGAATGGATTTTGGAACCAACAATACTTTCAAGGACTTTGGAGTGGAAAAGGAGGTTAGAGATAGGACAGTAGAATGGTGGGATTAAGGGGTGGTTCCTTGAGAAGAGGTGTGGTGATGACAGATTTAAAGGAGAGAGGGTCACTGAAGAGAACAAACTGTTTACAGTATAAGCTAACATGGGGGCCAGGAGGGGAAGTTGGATGGTCAGCCGTTTAGTGGGATTAGGATTGAGGGGAAAAGGAGCTTCGTCTCATGGAGATAACGGCATGGTCAGAGAGGTCAGTAGAGAAGATTGGAGAGAAACTAGAGAAAGATGGAAGTTCAGGACTAGAGTAGGGTGAAGCATTAAAGCAAGTTTAAAAGTAAGTTTGGTCGAGTCACGCTTGTGCTGTGGGTGGCGATGACCTGGCAAATCTTGTGGCAGGGGTAGGGGTGGGGGCGGAGTTACATTTGTTTGGGGGGAGGGGCCCAGCTTCTGGACCTCGTTATCAGGGCCTGCTAAAATAGGTGGCCTGATAGCAAGATTCTTTAAAATCCCCACATTCATAAATTTGCATGGCAAGGTATAGTGAATTGCCTTCGGATTCTCGTTCCCTGCACGAAGGCAAATCAGAGGAGATTCATCTCCAGTGGAAGAACATTCTCTCAAATGGAGAATTCAGCCCATGATGTAAAGTTTGCATGGAGAAATTTAGGGAGGATAAGAGGGCAGTGAATTCTGCGAAAGAGAACATCATGAGTTGAGATAGGTGTTGAAATCATTGAGAAAAAAGAGAACAAAGAAAAGTGCAGTACCGGAACAGGTCCCTTTGGCCCTCCAAGCCTGTGCCCATCATGATGCCCTAACAAAAAAAAAGTCTGCCTTTACTCGGTCCGTATCCCTCTATTTCCTCCCTATTCATGTATCTATCCAGATGCCTCTTAAATGTTGCTGATGTGCCTGCTTCCACCACATCCTCTGGCACCGAGTTCCAGGCACCCACCACTCTCTGCGTGAAAAACGTACCCCGCACACTTCCATTAAACTTTCCCCCTCTCACCTTGAACCTGTGCCCCCTTGTAACTGACACTTCCATCCTTGGAAAAAGCCTCTGATTATCTTCCTTGTCTACACCTCTCATAATTTTGTGGATCTCTATCAGGTCTCCCCTCAGCCTCCGTCTTTCCAGTGAAAGCAATCCTAGTTTATTCAACCTCTCCTCATAGCCAACATCCTCGAGGCAACATCCTGGTGAACCTTCTTTGCACTCTCTCCAAAGCTTCCACATCCTTCTGGTAATGTAGTGACCAGAACTGCACGAGTACTCCAAATGTGGCCTCACCAAGGTTTTATATTGTTACAACATGATTTCCCAAATCCTCTCCTCACTGCCCCAGCTGATGAAGGCAAGCACACCATATGCCTTCTTAATCTCCTTGACCACCTGTGTTGCCACTTTTAGGGAACTGTGGACCTGCACGTCCAGATCGCTCTAAGTTAATACAGAGGATGAGAAGTCGATCAGTGCAGAGCCATGGGAGGAAACCAGTGAAGATATCTCGATGGGAAACGTATTAGTGTAGTTGCAAGGATGCTATGGAATGATCATTTTGAAAGAGAAGTAAAAGGGTAAAATCTGGTGATAAACGCCACACTGCCACCATGATAGTCTTGCCGGAGCAAATGGTTGAAAATGTGGTCGGGAAAGGCGTCATCATTTCCGTTAAGGTCACAAATTCAATCAGTCATCCACAATAAATTCCATACCACAACTGTTCCAACATCTCCTGATAACTGACATCCCTCATCCCTGGTAACATCCTTGGAAACTTCCTCTGCACCATTTCTAAGTCCTTTACATGTTTCCTGACGTGTGATGCCCAGAATTCTCCACAAGCTCCAGTTCAGGCCTAACCAGTGTGTGGTCTCTTTGCTTTTAACCAACATTTTGGTTTTTTAACCAACTTATCAACATCATGGAGCAGAGCCTTGAGTACCTGAAGCCACTTGTTATCATCTTTGTTGATTTCAAGGAGGTTTTGATAGCATCCATCATTGGTCGCCCTGGTAAATTACAAGACAGTATAGCATCCCGGAGCAGTAAATTGGTATCTTCCAAGCTTTGTAACATGGATCCGGCTGCTGGGTCAAAATCAGCACGGGCACCATGGTATCCTTCAGCATCATCACAGGAGTATGGTAAGGTTGCATGTTCTCTCCATTCCTTTCCTCTTGGTTATTAATTTAGTCATGCAGAGGGCAATGGTGGGTGCAGACTTTGGCATCCTGTGACAACACCACTGATGGACAGACCTGGTTAAGCCCCAAATAATGATATCATCCACGTACACATATATACCTTTGATGTCTTTAATTATGTGCTCCATGGCATGGTGAAAGATTTTGGACGCCGAAATTATGCCAAACGGCATTCTCAGAAAGTAGTACCATCCAAATGGCATGTTAAAAGTGAGATACTTTGTTCCTCTAGCTTTAGTTGCCAGAAACCTTGAGATGCAGCAATTTTCGTAAAGAATTGTGCACCAGTTATCTCAGATGTGATTTCCTCACGCTTTGGTATTTGGTAATGTTCTTTTTTGATATTTCGTTAAGATCTTTAGGATCCTTGCATATGCGAATGTCGGTGTTCTTTTTCTTTACACTAACCATGGAGTTTATCTAATCGGTAGGTTCTTCTTTCATCCTGATTACTTTTAATTTTGTCATTCTATCTGGCTCCTTTTTGAGGCGATTCCGAAGAGGTGCAGGTACTCTTCTTGGTGCCTGTTTCAGCTTGTAATGATCTTCACTACAGACTCACAAAGACAGCAGGGAACTGGCATCAGAGAGAGGGTGGAACACAGCTCCTCTTCCTTCAAGGGCCTAGAGGCTTCTGGCAAGGTTGTTTACTTTTTCTGTAGATACAGGATGATTTCAAGTTTATAGCAAGGATGTGCCAGGCACTCGCTGATTTCAGAAATATGAAGCAGTTCTTTCAGCAAGAGAGAGCACGTCCATCTCCTTCCAAGGTCTAAATACTTCTGTCAAGCTCTCTCAGAAAGCATCACTCAGGAAACAATCAATGATTGTTGTCAGGCAGAACATTGTCCCTGTCAACCCACCGGTTGCCAACCAACTAGTCAAACCGACTTCCCCTAAAGCTGGTTCCTAAGATTCATTCGGCGCCAACTTGTCTGATTCTCCTCTCCAAAATACAAAACTTAGGAACACAATGGCTTGACAAGCAGGCTGCTTCAACTTGGTTCTTCTGCTTAAAGGCACATTCCGATTATGGGTCCATGGACCAAAAATAATCAAATGAAATAAAGAAAATGGGAACAAAGGAAATAAACAGGAGGGAGTCTTGCATCTGATGGTGGCAGAGGGGTGGAGGAACTGCTGCCACCACTCAGATTGCTTTTAGGGGAGGTCGCAGATGTGACCTGCAATTTGTCTACCAACTTGAGGTTGGTTTGAACCTCCCTGCTCACCAGAGATGGTCACGCAGCTAGCAGAATTATGAGGTACCTCATCCATCTCTCAAATTGGCAGTGTCCTGCCAGTGTGTGGGCTTGCAGGTCTGAATGCAACCCCAGAAAGACCTTTATTGAGTTCACGGAGCTGCCTCTCCAAGAGAGTCACCACTCTCTCTATGGAGGAGGCTGTCGCTTGGGGATCTGGGCCAACATAATGTTCATGCTCTGCATGGACTCCTCCAACACTGAGACCATGTCATGCAGACCATCGGGATCTCTGCCAGGTCTTCCCGCACATCCCGTTGGACCTCCAGCATTTGCTGTTTGTTGGATGACTCCAAAGGCTCATTGTTTTAACCTGTCTGCTTACCACTGGCTGGGGACTAATGGCAATCCCACAATCCTTTGGGCGTATGAGCTTCCCCAATGAGGGGGGGTGGAGAAATCATTAGCAGAATCCCTGCATAAATAAAGCTGGCCAGTTTGGAACCGGCTAAAGGAGAGTGAGCAGCAAGGGAGTTGCTGCTGCTGTTGTATATATATGTTATTGTAAATAAATGTTATTTCTTTCTATCCTTCAACTCGTGTTGGATTCTTTGTGACCCTCACAAAACTCATCATCTGCCTTGTGCTCAGCATGCTCCCCGTCTCCAGAAACCTTACAACCTCTGGTGCCCTGGGGACTCTGTCTCCATCAGCTCCTCAGGCCAATGTGATGTGAAGGGCCACAGGGATTATTGCTGGGGTTCAACTATTTTACAATCCACAACAATGACTTGGATGAAGGGACTGAATGTATGCCAGCTAAATTTGTCGATGACACCAAGACGGGTGGAAAAGTAAACTGTCAAGAGGGGTTAAAGAGTCTACAAAGGGATACGGACAGGTTAAGTGAGTGGGAAATATATTGGCAGATAGAGTTTAATGTGGAACGTGAGAACTTGTCCTGTTTGGTAGGAAGAATAGAAAAGCAGTATACCATACAAGTGGAGAGAGATTGTAAAACTCGGTGGTACAGAGGGACTTGGATGTCCTGGTACATGAATCACAAAAAGTAATTGTATAGATACATCAAGTAATTAGGAAGGCAAATTGAATGTTGGCATTTATTGCAAGGGGAACTACTGTATATAAGTAAGTTTTACTGCAGCTCTACAAGGTCTTGGTGAGATTACACCTGGAGCATTGTGTGAGTTTGGTCTCCTTATTTGAAAAACAATATCATTGCGTAAGAAGCAGTTCAGAGAAGGTTCACGCGAATCATTCCTGGGATTATGGGCTGATTTTATGAAGAAACGTTGAGCAGGTTGAGTATCTTGAAACATATAACACCCTGATGGGACTTAATAGGGTGCATATCAGGAGGATATTTCATCTTCTGGAGGAGACTAGAACTAAGGGCCACAATTGTTAGAAATAAGTATTTTTATTGAATTTTACATTCATATACTATACAACAGGTGATTGAGACAGTTATGTATAATTTACATGTTTTTCTTTCATCGGCTCCCCCCCCCCTCCCCTCCTTCCCTTTTTGGTAATTGGGTCCCATTTTAGGCCTTTCTTCCATTGTAGATGTTATAGTCTATCTTTCTTCTTATATTTGTTGTTTTTGCCCCTATGGCTTTGTTGGGAGGGCCCTCTGGCCTCCTCTTCACACATTTCCCGTGTCCCCTCCTGATATTTCCCTAGGTTCCCCCTTGCTCCCCCCTCCCCCCCCCCCCCCCCCCACTTGTTCCTGCCTGTTTTGTATGGTCCTGCCGGCACCCATTGGTTCCCCCCACCTCTCCCCCCTTCCTATCCGCGATTGACCTTGAACAGGTCTTGGAACAGGCTGATGAATAGCCCACACTCTTTGTGGAAGCCTCTTCAGACCCGCGGATGGTGTATTTGGTCTTCTCCAGATGGAGAAATTCTGTCAGGTCTGCCAGCCGTTCATCAGCTGTGGGTGGTGCTGCTGATCACCAGCCGAGCAGGATTCTCTGCCGTGCGATTAAGGAAGTAAAAACAAGGGCATGGCCCTCTGCCCCATATGTAGTTCTGACTAGTCCGACATTCCGAAGACTGCCACTCTCACGCACGGCTCCACCCTTACCTCCAGAACTTGGACATCACGTCAAAGAAGGGTGTCTGGAACCTGACAAGTCTGGGGCAGGCTCAGAACATGTGGATGTGGTTGGCCGAGCCTCCCTGGCACCGTTCACACTTGTCCTCCACCTCTGGGAAGAACCTGTTCATTTGGGTTCTGGTTAGTTGTGCTCTGTGCACCACTTTAAACTGCATGGTGCTTAGCCTTGCACAGGAGGAGGTGGAGTTGGCCCTACTTAGTGCATCGCTCCAGAGTCCCCACCCTACTTCCGTCCCTAATTCGTCCTCCCATTTCTGTCTTGCTCTGTCTAGTGGTGTTCTCGCCCTTTGTAAAAGTTGTCCGTAAATGTCCCCACAGTTCCCTTTCTCCATACTGCCTGGCCAGCAGTTCTCCAGCATTGTGTCTCTCGGGGCCCGAGAGTACCTCGTCGTCCCCTTGCGGAGAAAGTTTTTGATTTGTAAATGTTGCAGCTCCTGTCCGCTCGGTAGCTCCAGTCTCTCCATAAGCTCGTCCAGAGATGCGAGTCTATCCCCTATGTCGAAGTCTCTGATCGCCAGCATCCCCTGTCCTGCCCCCACTTATTAAAAGTGGCGTCTAGCATGGCTGGTGGGAATTTGTGGTTACCGCAGATGGGGCCCATGGTGGACACCTTGGTTAAGACAAAGTGTTGTCTCATCTGGTCCAGGTATTTAGCGTTGCTACCACCACTGGGCTGGACATGTACTTTGCCGGGGCAGCGATGACAGCACCGTCGTGGCTAAGGCTCGGAGGGTCATTCCCTCCATCTTCACCCATTCCTTGCTCGGCTCACTTACCCATCCCCTCACTCTCTCGGCTGTGGCTGCCCAGTAGTAAGATTGCAAGTTCAGCAGGGCTAGGTCGCCCATGCTTCTTCTCCTCTGTAATGTTGTCTTGGGGATTCTTGGGAGTCTTCCCCCCATACAAATGCCATAATCCCTTTATCTCTTCCTAGGAAAAGGCTTTGGGGATGAAGATCGGAATGGATCTAAACAGGACGAGGAACCTTGGCAGTAGGTGCATCGTGATCGTCTGCACCCTCCCTGCCAGGGAGAGCAGGAGTGCATCCCATCTTTATAGGTCCTTTTTAACTTCCTCCGCCAGTCTGGTCAGGTTCCACTTGTGGATCCTTGTCCACTCGTGGGCTATCTGGATCCCCATGTAGCGGAATTTGCTTTGGGCTAATTTGAATGGTAGACCCTCCAGCTCCGTCCCTCCTCAGTTCGGGTTCACCGGGAATACCTCACTTTTGTCCAGGTTGAGTTTGTAGCCTGAGAAGGCCGCAAACTCTTCCAAGAGCTTCATGATTTCCTTTAAGCCGCTCTGCAGGTCCGAGATGTAGAGGGGCAGGTCATTCACATAGAGTGAGACTCTGGTCTATCTGCCTCCTCTTCAGATACCCTTCCAGCCTCTCACGTCTCGCAGGGCAATTGCCAGGGGTTCAATTGCCAAGGCAAACAATGCAGGGACAGTGGGCATCCCTCCCTTGTGCCTCTGTGCAACTGGTAGCATTCAGAGCTGGTGGTGTTGGTTCAAACGCTTGCCTTGGGGCTTTGTGCAGGAGTTTCACCAGGAGGTGAACCCTGTCCCTAGCCCAAACCACTATAATATCTCCATGAGGTGCTTCCATTCGACTCTGTCAAAGGCCTTTTCTGCGTCCAGGGAGACGATCACCTCTGGTGTCCTCTCCCCGGTTGGGGTCAGTGTCACATCAGCAGCCATCTGATGTTTACAGTTAGCTGTCTACCCTTGACAAAGCCCGTCTGGTCCTCTGCAACCATCTCTGGTACACAGTCCTCCAGTGTCTTGGCCAGGACTTTAGCGAGTATTTTCACATCTATTTCAAGCAGCAAAATGGGTCTATGTGATCTGCATTCCGTCGGGTCTTTGTCTTTCTTGGGTATCAGCACTGTGGTGGCCTGTGTTAATGTAGGGGGCCAAGTTTCCCTTGCTAGCAAGTCTGCAAACATCTCCCCTAGCTGCGGGGCCAGAGCTGAAGCAAATTATTTATAACTGTTCGCCAGGAACCCATCGGGTCCCAGCGCCTTCCCCGCCTGCATGGAGTTGCTGCTCTCCATGACCTCTCCCAGTCGTACTGGTGCCTCCAGCTCCCTCCATCTATCGTCCCCCACGACTGGCATGTCCAGTCCATCAAGGAACCGTTTCATCCCGTCGTTGGGCTCATCTCCTCTAAACCTTGCCACTCGCACCTTAAAGCTATGCTCCCTAGTAAATTACCCCTCTAGCCTGGGAAAAAGCCTCTGACTATCCACTCTGTCTATGTCCCTCATAATTTTGTAAACCTCTATCAAGTAGCTCCTCAACCTCCGACATTCCAGTCAGAACAAACCGAGTTTATTCAACCTCTCTGGCCATGCCTGTCTTCTTCCCCATTCTGGGGTTTGATCGGTCCGTCAATGGGTCCTGTATACAGTTAAAGCCTCCCCCCCCCCCCATGATTAGTCAGTGATTTCTGCCATGGTCTTCTTTATGAAATCCGTGTTGCCCCAGTTGGGTGCATACAAGTTTTTCAGGACTATCGATACCCCGTCTAGGACACCGCTGACCATGACATACCATCCCCTTCTGTCCATGACCATCCTTGTTGCTGTAAACACTGTCCTCCTGCTAATCAGGATAGCTAACCCCATAGTCCTCATCCCTTAACATGAATGATACGTCTGTCCTACCGAACCCTTCTTTGCCCGCAGTCGGTCCTTTTCCCTCAGGTGCGTCTCTTGGAGGCGACTATGTTGTCTTTCAAACTTCTCAAATGGGCGAAGACTCTGGATCTTTTCAGTAGGCCTTTAAGTCCCCTGACATTTCAGGTGATAATCCTGGTGGGTTTTTATGACCCCCTCCCTCCTGTGGGATCAACTATAGTTACCTGGTGAATGCATCCCTGCACTCCGGGGTTTTCCTTTGTTCGGGGGCCATCCAAGAAGGCCACAGTCACCATTCCCACCATGAGGCCAGGTTTCCCTTTGTCCAGGTGGCACCAAACATGGCCGCCAACTGTGTGTATGTCACCTGGGTGCGCCCCTGCACTCTGGGGTCTCCCTTTGTTCAGGGACCCTCCAAAGTAGCTGGTTGTGGCGTGATCTTGTTCCCTCAACCTGCAGCATACCTGCTGACCCCCATCTGAAACCTTTTCTTATCTTTGTATTTCCCTTATGTTCCCCCTTCCCCCCTCTGTCCTCCCTGCTACCCACTCCCTCCCTCCCCCATGACCCCCCCACCCCCCCTCCCTATCTCCTCTCCCTTACATTCCCCATCCCTGCCCTGTGGTTTCCCCTCCAGTTCCTCTGCCAGATGCTTCCTGCCTGCCGGGAGCCCTCCCCACCCCTTGCTTATGAGAACAGCATTCCAAATTTCACTCCACTCTTGTACAGGGCCGATTGCGCCTGGCTGAACTCGATCCTGCACTTTGCCAGGTCTGCCCCAATGTCCTGGTAGACCCGGATTTTGTGTCCTTCCCAGCAGCTCACCTTCATCTGCCTTGCCCACCACAGGATCCTCTCCCAATCCAGGTAATGATGTAATTTAGCAATTGTTGCCCTTGGCTGTTCCCCACCTTGTGCTTTGGCCGGAGCAATTTGTGTGCTCTGTCGATCTCCAGCAGTTTGGAGAAGCTGTCCCTCCCGACTACGTTGGCCAGCATCTGGTCCACATAGTCCATCAGGTCCCTGCCCTCAATCCCCTCAGGCAGGCCCACAGACAGGATATTTTGGCGCCGGGACTGGTTCTCCTGGTCCTCGACCTTACCCTTCATGCTCCCCGGGTTGCCTCCAACATTTTGATTTCGGCCTCCAGAGCGATACCAAAGAAAGACCATCCTGTCTCTCTGGTCCGACAATGCCTTTTCCAGCTCTAAGATCTGATGTGTTGGGTGCTCTGGATCTGTGGAACACATACAGGCCACCAACACTTAAAATAGTGCAACACGATTTTATTAAGTTAGAAACTGTTGAACATACTTTCACTGTGGGTTAACACGATGTTAGATTAAACTATAGACCTATGCCTGTCCTAACCAGTCTATGCACTCAGCACATGGTGAAGATCTGTGCTGTAAGCTGTAAGCTCTGTCCTTCTAGGAGGCTGCATCCCAAATGAGCGAGAACTCTGATGCCCCCTGTCTTTATAGTGAGTGTGCTCTAACTGGTGATTGGCTGCGGTGTTGTGAATGTTGATTGGTCTTGCTGTGTGTCCATCAGTGTGTGTGTGTCTGCACCACTGGTGTATATTATGACAAGATCATCTTCCTCTGAGCTTCCAGTTCTTCTTCTTTCGTTGATCGCTGTCTGCATGGTGGCCAACGCCGCCATCACTGCCACCTTGACCGCCACCTGGATTTCCACTTTTAACGCCTCCCTCATCGGCATCAGTTCCTTTGTCAGGAGGGGGGCATTGTTCGTGTCATCAGTCTCCCTCTCCTCGTAGGTCCGCTGATCCGTCCACCTGCTGCTCTTGGCCTTTTCCTGCGCTCCTGCCTTCTCCGCGGCCTCTCAAGCTCCCTTTTGCTGGCATGTTGTCCCTATTCTCTCCCTTTCTTATTTGTGGGTGAAATAGATTTGAATTTGCGGGCTATATTTGACTAAAAGTGCCTATTTGGTTGTATTCTGGAGGAGAGCCGCCTGATATGCGACAGTTCAGCACATCATCATCACCGGAACACTAGGGACAGAGTCTAATAACAAGAATATGTTGGGCGTGACCTGCCAGCTGTTCACGCAGGCGGGATATTCCAGTCCCACGCTGGTGCACGGGTTTCCTGGCAATGACGGGTGCAGTCACCGGGATATCCCGTTGACAATGGCGGGGTCTGTGAATCCCGTTGGCAGGCCGCCTCCGCTGATGAAAATCACACCGTGTTGTCTCCCTTTTGAGAAGGAAATAAGGACATTTTTTCTCTCTCAGAGGGCCATTAATCTGTGCTATTCTCTTTCCCAGAAAGCAATGGGAGACTGGATCATTGAATTTATTCAAGGCTGAGTTCGGTAGATGTTTGATAGACAAGGGAGTGAAGGGTTATAGGGGTGAAAACAGGAAAGTGGAGTTGATATAACAACCAGACGAGCCATGAACGTATCGAACGGTGGAGCAGGCTCGAGGAGCCGAATGGGCCATTCCCGCTCCTAAGTCCTATGTTCCTATATCGTTTGTAGTGTACTGTCTTTCTACATTAATTCTTCCAAAGTGCATCACTTTACACTTCTCCATCTGCTATCTTTTAGCCTATTTCACCATCCTGTGTATGTAATCCTAAAGTTTAGAACTAATTCCTCATTATCTACTATATTGTCAAGTTTCATATCATAAGCAAATATTATACTGCTGCTCTCTTCGTTCACATCAAGGTCATTTATAAAAATTAGAAAGAGTAAATGGCCCAAAACTGACCAGTGGAAAACGCCACTGCAAACAATCAGCTCTGTGCAGCATGCACAGTGGACAGAGTGCCCATTTTCAGATACAATCAAGTTTCCAGACATAGCCATTTCTGAAATTGTCACTATATCATTGTACACAACACCATTATATAGCTGTAAGGCAATTTCAAAGTGCAGACTATGATTGCAAACCATATGAGTATCATACCTGTGACTTGGATTCTGGTATTAATAACTGAGCAACCTGACCATGAGAATGGATTCCATTGGATGCAACTGGTTACAGTTAAAATAGGCAAATTGGTAGCCTGGAGGTTTTGCATAACCATCTCTGGGGGTTTGAGAGAAGATTCATGATCTGATCTCTTTGAAAGTTTTACCTATGTTTATTCATTTTCTTGATGAGGCTAAATTTTAAGCTTCATCAAACAGATTTTTTGGGGGGGTTGTTCGTTTACAGCATGTGGATTTTGTTGGCAAGGCCAACAGTTATTGCCCGACCCTAGTTGCTCTTAGAAGGTGGTCGTGAGTCACCTTTGTGAACTGCTGCAGTCTGTGTGGTGAAGGTGTTCCGATCATGCTGTTAGGTAGGCAGTTTCGAGATTTTGATCCAGAAATCATGAAGGAATAATTTTAAGTGTCCAAGTTGGATAGGAATTTGGAAATGATGATGTTCCCGAGTGCCCTTTTCCTTCTGGGTGACAGAGGTTGCGTGTTTCAACAGTGGTGTTGTATTAGCTTTGGTCAGTTGCTGCAGTGAACAAGCCCTCTCAGAGGTCCAGAGAGGCGCGGACCACTTCCAGTTTTTTAGGCCCCCCAGACCATAGTAAAAAAATGAAGAAACATGAAAACATAATAGGTCACCAAAGAAAAGTGAGAGATAATTTGAATATTTAAAAAATTTAACAAATGCTTTTCTAGTCTTTTCCTGTGCAAATGCACTAATTATTGAGGAAAAATCTAGTTGATATTGAGCACGGTGAGAACATGAGAACATTCAAACGCTCTTGTCCCAAAGTTGAGTGGTTGATAGTTTTTCACCTACTTAATAATAATAATCGCTTATTGTCACAAGTAGACTTCAATGAAGTTCCTGTGAAAAGCCCCTAGTCGCCACATTCAGGCGCCTGTTCGGGGAGGTCGGTACGGGAATTGAACCCGCGCTGCTGGCATTGTTCTGCATTGCAAACCAGCTATTTAGCCCACTGTGCTAAACCAGCTAAACGCGTTGACAGTGCGTTCACCTGCCAAAAATAGGCAATATAATTGTGATATTAGGAAACACCCCAGAGAGTCCAAGTTTGAGTATTTATTGAAGAAATTGCTTTGGCTTGCAATCCAGAAGAGTGTTTTCACCCTTAGGACTTTATGCTGAAAAATTATCCATTATGAAGAGTCACTGCGAACAAATAATACGACAATGTCTTTTTAAAAATAAATTTAAACTACCAAATTCTTTTTTTTTTCAAATTAAGGGGCAATTTAGCGTGGCCACACCACCTACCCTGCACATCTTTGGGTTGTGGGGGTGAGACCCACGTAGACATGGGGAGAATGTGCAAACTCCACCCAGTGACCCAGGGCCGGGATTGAACCCGGGTCCTCGGCACCTTGCGGCAGCAGTGCTAGCCACTGTGCCACCCAGTAATACGGCAACTTCAACCATTTGCTAGCTCTGCTGCCTTAACATATGCACATACCTACATCCTCCTTCATACACCAGGAGGATTGGCCGTGCAGGCGCTGCCTGATGTACAGGAAGGAACAACAAAACTTACTTTATTTTCCTATAGAATTTTCTTATTTCCTTATGCACATAAAAACAAGTTGCAAAACTTAACAAATGCCAGAAAATTAACAATTGTCTAAAGTTGAGGCCCCCTTTGAGCCTGAGACCAAGGACAAATGGCCACCCTGGCTCCCCCTCTGATTGGCCCTGCAGTGAATCATGTGGATGGTACACACTGCAGCTGCATTGTACTGGTGAAACGGGGAGTGAATACTGACGTGGTGATGAGGTGAAGATGAAACAGACACTTTGACCTGGATGTTGGCAAGGTTCTGAAGTGTTGTTGGAGTGCACTCATCCAAGAAAGTAGCCAGTATTCCATCACACTTCAGGGGCGAAATTCTCCGGTATCGGCGCGATGTCCGCCGACTGGCGCCCAAAACGGCGCAAATCAGTCGGGCATCGCGCCGCCCCAAAGGTGCGGAATGCTCCGCATCATTGGGGGCCGAGCCCCAGCCTTAAGGGGCTAGGCCGGTGCCGGATGAATTTCCGCCCTGCCAGCTGGCGGAAAAGGACTTTGGTGCCCCGCCAGCTGGCGCGGAAATGACATCTCCGGGCGGCGCATGCGCGGGAGCGTTAGCGGCCGCTGACGGCATTCCCACGCATGCACAGTGGAGGGAGTCTCTTCCGCCTCCGCCACGGTGGAGACCGTGGCGAAGGCGGAAGGAAAAGAGTGCCCCCATGGCACAGGCCCGCCCGCGGATCGGTGGGCCCCGATCGCGGGCCAGGCCACCGTGGGGGCACCCCCCGGGGCCAGATCGCCCCGCGCCCCCCCCCCCCAGGACCCCGGAGCCCGCCCGCGCTGCCTTGTCCCGCCGGTAAGGTAGGTGGTTTAATCTACGCCGGCGGGACAGGCATTTTAGCAGCGGGACTTCGGCCCATCCAGGCCGTAGAATCGCGCGGGAAGGCCCGCCAACCGGCGCGGCGCAATTCCCGCCCCCGCCGAATATCCGGTGCCGGAGAATTCGGCAACCGGCGGGGGATGGATTCACGCCAGCCCCCGGCGATTCTCCGACCCGGTGGGGGGGTCGGAGAATCGCGCCCCAGGTCTTTATGGACTCCACCAGTTAAAAAAGATTTTCCATTGAGTCAACTCGATTTCCAAGTCCAATATTGATATTCGGAATGTGCCTTTAAGCAGGGGACCTAAGCTGAAGCGGCCTGCTTGTTAAGACATTGTGCTCCAGGTTTTGTATTTGGAGAGGGGAAACCAGACACTTCAGCGCCAAGTGAATCTTAGGAAGCAGCTTTGAAGTAAGTTGTTCGATTGGTTGGCTGTGGACAGTGATCTGCCTGACAACAGTCAGTGATTAGTTCCTGCATGATGCTTTTTGAGAGAACTGGGTAGAAGTGATTAGACCTTGAAAGGAGAAGGAGTGTGCTCTCTGACTCTCTTGCTGAAAGAACTGCTTTATTGTTCTAAAATCAGTGAGTGCCTGGCACTTCCATGCTGTAAACTTGAATTGATCCTGAATCTACAGAAACAGTAGACACCCTGGCCAGAAGCCTCTAGATCCTCGAAGGAAGAGGAGCTGTGTTTTCTCCTTCACTCTGCTGCCGGTTACCTGCTGTATTTGTGAATCTGTAGTGAAGATAATTACAAGCTGAAGGAAAAGAAAATACCCAGCTGAAGGCCTATCCTTCAGAAAGACATTAACTAGATGTCATCCTCGTGCATCAAAGATCCGTTATCCTTATATTTTTATCATTAGCTTTTTGATGGAAAGGGATAAGTATACACCACAGGGCAAGAGTTATAGCTGGGGGAAGGGCAATTATGATGCCATTAGACGTGACTTGGGGGGGGGATAAGGCGGAGAAGTAGGCTGCAAGTGTTGGGCACACTGGATAAGTGGGGCTTGTTCAAGGATCAGCTACTGCGTGTTCTTGATAAGTATGTACCGGTCAGGCAGGGAGGAATGCGTCGAGCGAGGGAACCGTGGTTTACCAAGGAAGTGGAATCTCTTGTTAAGAGGAAGAAGGAGGCCTATGTGAAGATGAGGTGTGAAGTTTTGGTTGGGGCGATGGATAGTTACAAGGTAGCGAGGAAGGATCTAAAGAGAGAGCTAAGACGAGCAAGGAGGGGACATGAGAAGTATTTGGCAGGAAGGATCAAGGAAAACCCAAAAGCTTTCTATAGGTATGTCAGGAATAAGCGAATGACTAGGGAAAGAGTAGGACCAGTCAAGGACAGGGATGGGAAATTGTGTGTGGAGTCTGAAGAGATAGGCGAGATACTAAATGAATATTTTTCGTCAGTATTCACTCAGGAAAAAGATAATGTTGTGGAGGAGAATGCTGAGCCCCAGGCTAATAGAATAGATGGCATTGAGGTACGTAGGGAAGATGTGTTGACAATTCTGGACAGGCTGAAAATAGATAAGTCCCCGGGACCTGATGGGATTTATCCTAGGATTCTCTGGGAGGCCAGGGAAGAGATTGCTGGACCTTTGGTTTTGATTTTTATGTCATCATTGGCTACAGGAATAGTGCCAGAGGACTGGAGGACAGCAAATGTGGTCCCTTTGTTCAAAAAGGGGAGCAGAGACAACCCCGGCAACTATAGACCGGTGAGCCTCACGTCTGTAGTGGGTAAAGTCTTGGAGGGGATTATAAGAGACAAGATTTATAATCATCTAGATAGGAATAATATGATCAGGGATAGTCAGCATGGCTTTGTGAAGGGTAGGTCATGCCTCACAAACCTTATTGAGTTCTTTGAGAAGGTGACTGAACAGGTAGACGAGGGTAGAGCAGTTGATGTGGTGTATATGGATTTCAGCAAAGCGTTTGATAAGGTTCCCCACGGTAGGCTATTGCAGAAAATACGGAGGCTGGGGATTGAGGGTGATTTAGAGATGTGGATCAGAAATTGGCTAGCTGAAAGAAGACAGAGGGTGGTGGTTGATGGGAAATGTTCAGAATGGAGTACAGTCACAAGTGGAGTACCACAAGGATTTGTTCTGGGGCCGTTGCTGTTTGTCATTTTTATCAATGACCTAGAGGAAGGCGCAGAAGGGTGGGTGAGTAAATTTGCAGACGATACTAAAGTCAGTGGTGTTGTCGATAGTGTGGAAGGATGTAGCAGGTTACAGAGGGATATAGATAAGCTGCAGAGCTGGGCTGAGAGGTGGCAAATGGAGTTTAATGTAGAGAAGTGTGAGGTGATTCACTTTGGAAGGAATAACAGGAATGCGGAATATTTGGCTAATGGTAAAGTTCTTGAAAGTGTGGATGAGCAGAGGGATCTAGGTGTCCATGTACATAGATCCCTGAAAGTTGCCACCCAGGTTGATAGGGTTGTGAAGAAGGCCTATGGAGTGTTGGCCTTTATTGGTAGAGGGATTGAGTTCCGTAGTCGGGAGGTCATGTTGCAGCTGTACAGAACTCTGGTACGGCCGCATTTGGAGTATTGCGTACAGTTCTGGTCACCGCATTATAGGAAGGACGTGGAGGCTTTGGAGCGGGTGCAGAGGAGATTTACCAGGATGTTGCCTGGTATGGAGGGAAAATCTTATGAGGAAAGGCTGATGGACTTGAGGTTGTTTTCGTTGGAGAGAAGAAGGTTAAGAGGAGACTTAATAGAGGCATACAAAATGATCAGGGGGTTGGATAGGGTGGACAGTGAGCGCCTTCTCCCGCGGATGGATATGGCTGGCACGAGGGGACATAACTTTAAACTGAGGGGTAATAGATATAGGACAGAGGTCAGAGGTAGGTTCTTTACGCAAAGAGTAGTGAGGCCGTGGAATGCCCTACCTGCTATAGTAGTGAACTCGCCAACATTGAGGGCATTTAAAAGTTTATTGGATAAACATATGGATGATAATGGCATAGTGTAGGTTAGATGGCTTTTGTTTCGGTGCAACATCGTGGGCCGAAGGCCCTGTACTGCGCTGTATTGTTCTATGTTCTATGTTCTATGTAATTAACCCAGTTGGTACAAAGTCCCAATAAAAAATGATTAGCACAGTTGCTTCACAGGTCCAGGGTCCCAGGTTCGATTCCCGGCTTGGGTCACTGTCTGTGCGGCGTCTGCACATTCTCCCTGTGTCTGTGTGGGTTTCCTCTAGGTGCTCCGGTTTCCTGCCACAGTCCAAAGATGTGCAGGTTACGTGGATTGGCCATGCTAAATTTCCCTGAGTGTCCAAAAAGGTTAGATGTGTTTACTGAGTTACAAGGATAGGTTGGAAGCGATGGCTTAAATGCAGTGCTCTTTCCAAGGGCTGTTGCAGACTTGATGGGCCATATGGCCTCCTTTTGCACTGTAAATTCTATGATTCTATGATAAAAAATGTTTAAACACTAAAACAGTCTCTAGTAGTCCACGCTACCACAGTTGATGTTTATTAACTAAAATAACCAACTCCCAAGCTATTTTTGTTCATTAAAAAATTAAATTAGGAGTGGGGGAGTGTTATGTATGTTTAAGTACTGTCCATAGTGCCTTGTAATTCATTGTAAAAATATGGCTTTGTATCCTACACAGCTTAGTTCAGCGTTAATTTATTCTGTGTGCTTTTCCTTTCCTTTTCCCTTCTCCTTTTATCTCCACTTTCAATAATCTCTTTTCTCCCTATTTCATGTACTTACTCTTCTAATATTTACTTTGTAGTCTCTCTGATGTAATATTTCTTTTCCTTTATATTCCTGCAAAGATACTGCCTGTAAATCCCGGTTCCCTCAGTTGCACAAATGATTGCAGGGCTAATAGAATTGTAAGTCTTATTATCTATGAAAGCTGTGCAGCCTTTTCCTCATTACCTTTTGCTATCATAGTCCCTGTGCTAACATATTCTGCATAAAAATGCTCCCTACTAGTACAATTCACACACGGGTAAAAATAATTTTAGACAACAAAGTGCACATGCTTAGAAACTAATGAGGAGGGTGTGCGGATGTGGGGAGTGTCATGATATCCAGGTAAACATCATAGCACATACATACAAACATACTGATGGACAGATCAACGGACCAATCAACACACACACAACACGACAGCCAATCACAGGCGAGAGCATACACAGTACAAAACAGGGAACACAACACTTCCTGAGCACTCAAGCAAGGAGACAGCTCAGGACACAGAGCTCATAGCAAGCCACTCAGACATCCACCATGAGCTGAGTGCCACTACAAGATAGAATTAGGAATAGGTCCACAGATTCAAGGATCATGATCGAACCTCAGTAAACAGTTTACCAGTGTAAATAGATGTTTCAAATAAAACTGAGTTGTACCATTCGCAACCGTGTTGGTTCGTCTGTGTAGCAGAGTACACAACACATCAGGGAGGGCTCGGGTAAAGGGAGATTTAGAAATTCAAAGCGAAAGATTGAGGCATCAGAACAGTATCGCATGTGAAGACAACCAGAGTAGGTCAGGAAGAGACAGTTTAACAAAATTTGTACATTGGCGAATAAGGACATTGCAGGGACTAGAAGTAAAAAATTGAAATTAAAGTTCTTTGTTTGAATGCATGGAGTCCAGTTGCCCCTCTGCTCCTCGAGGGTTCACAACTGACACATCACACAAACTACATAATACTGATAGTATTCATTTAAAGACTCTGATTTCTACTAATATGTCACACAGACTTTATACTTGATAAATGTCCACAGACTATTTTGTCACACAGCTCTTTAACTCAACTCATGAACTGAATTCAAGTATCACCCTAGCAGAACAGCTGGCCAGGCTCTTCTCCAGGGGTACTTCACTGGTCTCCTCATACCTGACAGGGTCGGCTTCTGTGATGATTGTTCCCAGGGATTTTGCTCCAGGGTTGTCACTTCTGAGGCTCCGCTGTCCCGTACCTTTATACGATTTCTTCCCCTTCCAGAATGTTCGATGACGCACGTGTAAGACCTTCATGTGGCTGAGGTAATTCTTCCAAAAGCTTGGTCCACAGGACACATCTGCTTCATGGTTCCCTGTGCAGTTTTCCACCTTAACGGCCCTTTGCAACCACAAAGGTCAGATGACCCTCTTTCTCAGCGTCTGCAGATGACTATTGTTGTCTGGTTTCAACGCCCCTTCCGTCTCCATGATTTTCTGGTTCATCACGGTAGGTCTTGTCTGGACAGCTGTGGTTTCCATCATGATGCGCTTTTTGTTTTTACATGATCCATAAGACCATAAGAAGTAAGAGCAAGTGTAGGCTATTCGGCCCATCGAGTCTGATCCATCATTCAATGAGATCATGACTGATCGGGTGGTTTACAGTGAGGTTGAGTGTCTTGGGTTACAGGAACAAATAGGTCAAATGGGCAGATACGTGGCAGATGGAATTTAACCCAAGAAGTGGGAAATGGTACACTTTGGAAGGAGTAATTTGACAAGAAAGTATTCAATGAACAGCATGACACTAGGCGGTTCTGAGGAACAAAGGGACCTTAGCTAGTTTGTCCATACTTCTCTGAAGGTGGAAGGGGAGGTTGCTGGGTGGTGAAAAACGCATATGGGACACTTGCCGTTATCAATCGAGACGTAGATTACAAAATCAAGGAAGTCATGTTGAAGTTGTATAGAACTTCGGTGAGGCCACAACTGGAGTACTGTGTGCAACTCTGGTCGCTACATTATAGGAAGGATGTGATTGCACTGAAGGAGGTGCAGAGCGGATTCACCAGGATGGAACATTTAAGTTATGAAGACAGGTTGGATAGGCTTGGATTGTTTGTTGGAGCAGAGAAGACTGAGGGGCGACCGGATCGAGGTGTACAAGATTATGAGGGGCATGGACAGGGTGGATAGGGAGCATCTGTTCTCCTTAGTTGAAGGGTCAGTCACGGGGGGGGGCGGGCCTTCAAGATGGGGGGCAGAAAGTTTTGGTGGGAATAAGAGAAAAACCTTTTTACCCAGAGGGTGGTGACAGGCTGGAATACACTGCCTGAGAGGGTGGTAGAGGCAGGTTACCTCATCCTTTAAAAAGTACCTGGGTGAGTACTTGATACATCATAACATTCAAGGTTCTGGTCAAATGCTGGCAAATAGGTCAGGTGTTTTTTACATATTGATGCAGACTTGATGGGCCAAAGGACCTGTTCTGCACCGTGAGATTCTGTGATGTGATAATCCTCAACTCCATTTGATGATAAATAATGACATTTAGGAAGACGGACAGAAGGGCAAAGGAGGAGGGGTAGCGCTGATGAGAAAGTGAGTGAGAATCGATCTGGCCTCAGAAGATCATGAAGTAGAATCAGAATGGGCGGAAATTAGGAATAGCAAGAGACAACAGGCACCCAAACAATAGTAATACCATTGGGCAGAACATTAAACAAAAGCACGTTGCAGCTTGTAACAAAGGCAATGTAAAAATTGTGGGGTCTTTAATCTTCATATAGAATGGGACAATCAAATCGGCAAGAGTTACCTTGAAGATGAGTTGTATAATGTTTTTGTGACAGTTTCTTGGAGCAATATGTTTTGGAACTGACAAAGGAAAAAGCTATCTTAGATTCAGTGTAATGAAGCAGGGTTAATTAGTAAAAGGTTCATAATAAAAGATCTGCTGGGTAATAGTGGTCATAATATTAAATTCCATGTTAAATTTGAAAGTGCCATACTCCAATCACAAACAAGGGGCGAAATTCTCCTGAAACGGCGCGTTGTCCGCCGACTGGCGCCCAAAACGGTGCCAATCAGACGGGCATCGCGCCGCCCCAAAGGTGCGGAATGCTCCGCATCTTTGGGGGCCGAGCCCCAACATTGAGGGGCTAGGCCGACGGCGGAGGAATTTCCGCCCTGCCAGCTGGCGGAAAGGCCTTTGTTGCCCCGCCAGCTGGCGCGGAAATGACATCTCGGGGCGGCGCATGCGCGGGAGCGTCAGCAGCCGCTGACAGTTTCCCGCGCATGCGCAGTGGAGGGAGTCTCTTCCGCCTCCGCCATGGTGGAGACCGTGGCGGAGGCGGAAGGGAACGAGTGCCCCCACGGCACAGGCCCGCCCGCGGATCGGTGGGCCCCCAATCGTGGGCCAGGCCACCGTGGGGGCACCGCCCGGGGCCAGATCGCCCCGCCCCCCCCCCCCCCAGGACCCCGGAGCCCCCCCACGCCGCCTTGTCCCGCCGTTCAAAAGGTGGTTTAATCCACGCCGGCGGGACAGGCAATTTATCGGCGGGACTTCGGCCCATTCGGGCCGGAGAATCCAGCGGGGGGCCCGCCAACCGGCGCGGCCCGATTCCCGCCCCCGCCGAATATCCGGTACCGGAGACTTCGGCAACCGGCGGGGGCGGGATTCACGGCGGCCAACGGCCATTCTCCGACCCGCTGGGGGGTCGGAGAATGACGCCCAAGAATCTTAAACTTAAAATCAAGTAGGAGGGGAGAACAGGCTAAGTTTAATTGGGTAGAGAGACTAATAAGTCTGTCTGTTGATGAACAGTGGGAAATATTTAAAGAAACAATGAAAATCTTCAACAAAAATACATTCCATTGAAAAATAAAAACTCAGCAAGAAAGACCGATCCGTGGCTCACTCAGGAGGTTACGTTAAGCATTAAGTTCATAGAAGAGGTTTCTGGAGTTGCAAAAAAACAGTAGCAAATCTGAGGATTGGGAATGTGTTAGAAATCAGGAGCGAAATTCTCCTACCCGCCCCGCCACATTTCTGCCCCGACCCGCCGGTGGGATGCTCCGTTACACCGGCCGGTCAATGGGGTTTCCCATTGTGGGGCAGCCCCACGCCATCAGGAAACTCCCGGGCGCCAGCAAAACGGAGACTCCCGCCGGCGGAGAATGACGCCCCAGCAGAAGGCCATCAAAAAATTGATAAAAGGGAGAAAATAGCGGGCTAGATTCTATGCTTCACTACTCCAGAATCGCGAATCGTGATCGGGCGGAGAATTACGCAAAATTGAAAAATGGAGGTTTGCATCAGTGTCAATTCTGACACCATTCTCCGGGCCCTCACTGGCAGCAATAGTGATGCTTACGCCCCGCTCCGGCAGATCAATGCAAAACTGTCATTCGCATGGATTTAATGTCATTAGCAGCTTGGACACTTGTTGGTCCACTCTTCCATGATGCTCAGCCCCTCTTAGGCAGAAGTCTCGTGGGCACAATTTAGTGCAAGTATTTACAAGTGGAGACTGGGCACCATGGCTGCGGAGGGGGAGAAGGAGGCTAAAAGAAACTCTGAAAATGCTTCAAAACCTGTCACGCTTACTGGTGGGTGGGCTGCCCGGGCCGGGGGAAGTAGGGGGAATTGTTTGGTGCCAAGACCGTTAACTCGGAGTGCCCACCTCAGGATCAGGGTGTCCTAGCTCACACCGCCACTGTTGCAGTCTGTGATTTAAAAGTGCACATTTGGTGATACTTATAGGCTCCTGGATGCTCACACTGCTGAGTGCTGCCTGTGTCCTGTAAATGCTCAGAGAGTCTCTGATCATCTGAGAGCCCACGCAGGCCTCCCCTCTGGGCACCCTCATACCCCAGCTGCATCGTCAAGGGGATGGGTGTGGCCAAACTCAATCAAGGGCCCACCAGGTGTCGGCACTCCTCAGAAGCGCTGCCCCATTTCAGAGAAAGCAGGGGATCAGCAGAGCTCACTCCAACCAGAAGGCACATGCACTATGGTCTTTGGAACCCTCATGATTCTCTGCCCTTCTCACCAGCCACCTCCACCCCTCTGGATCACCAGCTGTCTCCTCCTGGTGAGGCTGGCAGCACTGACGCCCTCTGCCACCACCACCCCAGGCAGTGTTCAGGAGGGCAGGCTTAAGTCTGCGGCCCACCCTGGGGAAGAGGGTGTCACTCCTCTCCTCACTGGCATGGAATTGTGGACCCACCTCGGACTCCCAGACTCGGGGGGTGGGGGGGGGGGGGGGGGGGGGGGTACGTCTTCTATGATCTATCTTCGTGGCTGCAGTGAGTGTATGGTAAGTGGAACGCTTAGAAAAAGCTCCATTTGTAAGCCCCTTTAGCGTGAGCTCTGGCCCCAGCAATTACAGTGTCCGCTGGGCGGGAAATTGCTCTTAATTTATGGCAGAGTGCTGGCCGAATTGCATGGCCTGACTCGTTTTCTGTATCGCGCCCACAACCGGAACACAAAATGCATGCAATTCAGTACTGGCGCCAACACTTGCCGCTGGATTCTCCGATTTTGAGGCTATATCCGTGAGCACACGCACTCCACACCGTTGGGAAGTCGGCCCATCGGAGGTGGAGCATCGGTGGAGGGCCTCAGGTGACATCCTGAGGCCGTCCCAATGTCATGCGATGTACTCAGCAATTACGCTGTTTTTGAGGGGGTGGAGCATCCGAAAAACAGCACCGCCCCTATTTTGGCATAAAAATGGATTGTCCGGCCAATCGCCGAACACGTGCTGGTGGGTGGTTGGTAGTCTCTCAAATAGAGAATTCCGTCTAGCATATAAGAGTATACCAGCTAGAAATAGCAGAACAAATATAAGTATCTAAAAAGGAAGAGAACAGCTAAAGTAAACACTGGTCCCTTAGAAGCAGAGACAGGAGCGGTGGCGCCATCAAGGAAGCAGGTTGCAGGTTGGATCGCTCCTGCCCGCGATGGGCAAACGGACCTTTTCCAACTGACTTTTTCGGGACCTGGCAACCTGAATCGGTGGAGGGGACGATAGAGAAGAGGCTCTCCCCCTGGGGTATGGACAGCTGGACCAGAAGTGGTCGAGTGGAGCAGCAAGGATCGAAGCGGGAGCAGCGGGGACGCCAGACCGGGCGGCGAAGCATGGCGGACGGCAGGGACCAGGGAGCGGAGGGTCACTGGCCAAGGGAGCAACAGATGGAGTTCTTCAGGAATTGCTTTGCCGAATTGAAGAGGGACACGTTGGACCCGTGAGGGCGGTAATGGACCGAATGGTCGAGACACAAGCAGTCCAAGAGAAGGCTCTCAGGAAGGTCGAGGTGAAGCTCTCCAGCCAGGCGGACACGGTAACGGAGCTGGAGCATGAGGTGGAGGAGCTGAACTCCCGCCAGAGGAAGATGCAGGAGCAGCTTGAAGAGCTGGGAACAGAGCCAGGAGGCAGAACTTGAGGATCGTTGGCCTCCCCGAGGGCTGCAAGGGATCGGATGTGGGTGCATACGTGATGGGTATGCTCGAGGCGCTGATGGGGCCGGAGGCCTTCCCTCGACCCCTGGAGTTGGATGGGGCGCATAGAGCCCCCGTAAGGAAGCCCAGGACGGCCGACTGACCGAGGGCCTTGGTGGTCCGCTTTCACCGGCTTGCTGACAGGGAACGTGTGCTGCGATGGGCCAAGGCGGAGAGGAGCAGCAGATGGGAGAACTGCGAGGTGTGCATCTACCAGGACTTGGGAACGGAGCTGGCCAAGAGGCGTGCAGGATTCATTAAGGTAAAGGCAGCCCCCACAAAAAGGAGGTGAGGTTTGGAATGCTGTAACCTGCGAAGTTTTGGGTTACGTTTGAGGAACTCCATTACTATTTTGAGACACCAGAACAGGTTTGGACTTTCATTAAAGATAAGAATCTGGACTTGAACTAATGGGCACTTAGTTTTTTCAGTGCTGTACAGTGGCGGCGGTCTGTTAACCTGAACTTGCTCTGACTAGGAGTGAACTTTTATTAAAAGAAGAAGCTGGACTTGAACTAAAGGACTCTGGGCTCTCAGAGCTTTTATGTGGCGGCGGTTTGTTAAATTATCCTGTACTGTAATGTTTTATCCAAGATTGTTTTCAGCCTGGACAGAGAGCGGGGGCTGGAGGGCGCACTGCTTGGGGTGTTTTGGGGAGATTGCAACGAGGGGGCGGGGGGAGGGGCTTGCAAAGGGGGCCCTGCACTTGGTATCTTTCGGCGGGAGATCGGGGCCTCTGACAGGGGGATGGGCTAGGGGCTGGTTAAGGGACTTGAAATGGCACGGGGAGATACAATCAGGTTAATGGGTCCTTGGTGTGTGGGGGGAGCGCCCGAGCACTCGGGCGGGAGACAGTCAGGCGCCAAAGGCAGGGGTCAGCGAGGCTAGCGTAGGTCAGGGGGCACCAGGGAGAGTAGGAGGAGGGGCGAGCTAGGGCCAAGCGCAGGGCTGACCTGGCAGATCAGGCCTCGGGGGGCAGGGGAGGTTGGGGGGCGGGGGGGCAGCTGAGAAGTAGAGCAGAGGAGACTTAAGTGGGCAAGGGGGGGTGACCAGGGATCCCCCCGGGGGAGAAAGTCGCTTGCGGACTCTCAGGGAACAGCGCAGGAAACTGACAGCAGCGGCACCCGAGGGGGGGGAGGGAGGGGGGATCCCGATCCCACCCATAATTTTCATACCAGACATAGACGCTAAACTATGCGTTAAAAAAATTAGGAAATGAAGGAAATTGGTATCAGCAGAAAAGAAAGATTGGAGAAACTAGAGGAACTAAAATCTGACAAATACCCAGGACCTGATGGCCCACATCCTCGATTTCTAAAAGCGATAACTGCAGAAGTTATGAATGTGCTGGCTATGATTTTCCAAAATTCCTTCGATTTGGGAATGGTCCCATTACATTGTAAGTTGGCAAATGTTACACCACTTTTCAAGAAAGGAAGGAGCAAGAAAACAGTGAACTATATGCCAGTTAGCCTCACATCGGTTGTTGGGAAAATGCGGGAATCTATTATTCAGGAAGTCTTAACAATGCACTTTGAAAATCAGAGTATGATGAGAACAAGTTATCATAGTTTTACTTTTTTCATAGAATCCCTACAGTGCAGAAGGAGGTCATTTGGCCCATCAAGCACAATACCCAGGCCCACCCCCTGATCCCCGTAATCCTATCTAATCTTTGGACACTAAGGGGCAATTTAGCATGGCCAATCCATCTAACCTGTACAGCTTTGGACTGTGGGAGGAAACCGGAGCACCCGGAGGAAACCAACACAGACACAGGGAGAATATACAAACTCCACACAGTCACCCAAGGTTGGAATTGATTCCGGGTCCCTGGTGCTGTGAGGCAGCAATGCTAACCATTGTGCCACCCTTTAATCAGGGAGAATCCTGTTTGACAAATTTATTGGAGTGTGTTTGTGAATGTAACTACCACGGTGGATAAAGAATAACCAGTAGATGTTGCATACCTGGATTTCCAAAAGGCAGTCAATAAGATGTAACACAAAAGGTTAATAGAACATACAGTGCAGAAGGAGGCCATTCGGCCCATCGAGTCTGCACCGACCCACTGAAGACCTCACTTCCACCCTATCCCCGTAACCCTCCTAACCTTTTTTCTGGACACTAAGGACAATTTAGCATGGCCAATCCACCTAACCTGCACATCTTTGGACTGTGGGAGGAAACCGGAGCACCCGGAGAAAACCCACGCAGACACGGGGAGAATGTGCAGACTCCACAGAGACAGTGACCCAGTGGGGAATCGAACCTGGGACTCTCGCGCTGTGAAGCCACAGTGCTATCCACAATGCTATAGACAAGATAAGGACTCATGGAGTTGGGGGTGGTATTTTAGCATGGGTAGAGAACAGGTTAACAGATAGAAAACAGAAAGTGGGCATAAATGGGGCTTTTCCATATTAGCCTGCAGTGAATAGTGGAATTCCACAAGGATCAGAGACAGGGCTCAGCTATTTACAATCTATATTAATGACTTAAATGAAGGGACAGAGAGTCATATGTCGACCTTTTCTGATGATAGCAAGGTAGGTGGGAAGGTAAGTTGTGAGGAGGGCACAGAGAAGCTGAAAAACGATATAGCTAGGTTAAGTGAGTGGGCAACAAGTTGGCACAAGGAATGTCGAAGGTTAACATGCAGGTGCAGCAAGCAAGTAAGAAGGCAAATGGCACATTGGCATTTATAGCAAGGGGATTGCACTACAAGAATAAAGAATTCTTGCTATATTTGTACAGTTTGATCTCCACATCTAATAAAGGATACACATGCATAGGAAGCGACACAGCAAAGGTTCATTCGATTGATCCCTGGGATGAGGGAGTTGTCCAATGACGAGGAGCTAAGTAAATTAACTTTATATTCCCTGGATTTTAGAAGAATGAGAGATGTCATTGAAACCTACAAAATTCTGAGGAAATTTGAAAGGGCAAATGGTGAGAGATCGTTTCTGCCAGTTGGGGAGTCTAAGGGATGCAGTATCAGGACTTAGTTGAGGAGAAATTATTTTACTCAAAGGGTTATGAATCTTTGGAATTCTCTACCCCAGAAGGTAGTGGATGATCCATCATTGAATACATTCAAGGCTAGAATAGAGAGATTTTCGGTCTCTCAGGGATTAAGGGACATGCAGAGACAGTGGGAAATGAAGTTGAAGCCCAAGATCGGCGATATTGAATGGTGGAGCAGGCTTGATGGGCCATGTGGTCTATTCCTATTCCTACATCTGTTGTGTTCCTGTGTTATGAATCATGAGAATTGGTGGACTGCGTCCAAATGTGAAGCATAATGGAGATAAAAATAAACTGAAGTGTTCAAATGGTAAGTGACAAGGAGGAGGTTTGATTGTTCAACTACATTTTGTTATTATGCACTGTGTCCAGCATCTCACAATATAATGTCAGACAGCCAACTTCAATATTATCAAGCTCAAGCTAACTCCTGTTCACCCTACAATTTTTTATCTTATTTACTAGCTTATTCAGTTATGGAGGCCTGAAAAAACATTTCCCTCCTGTTTCAACCTCCACAATATTGGCCACTTACACCCCCAGCTCATTCCTTACCTGATTCCTTCCTTGCACTATGTTTATCTCAAGCATCAATTTCATAAATGCTCTTTCCAATGCACCCCACTGCCCATCGCAATTCCCTATTATCCTGATTCTGAGTGGAAAATCTATGTACATTCATTACACCTGTCTTCACCCAGATCCACTGGCTTCCTAAGTCACAGCTATATAAGCTTCTAGATCATGATATTTGTTTTCAAATTGCTTCATTCCTTCACCCCACTCCACTTGGATAATGTTAGACTTGCATGTCCTAACCAGGGGCTGGTTTAGCACAGTGGGCTAAATAGCTGGCTTGTAATGCAGAACAAGACCAGCAGCGCGGGTTCAATTCCTGTTCCAGCCTCCCCGAACAGGCGCCGGAATATGGCGACTAGGGGCTTTTCACAGTAACTTCATTGAAGCCTACTTATGACAATAAGCAATTATTATTATTATTATTTCTCTGATACCTGATTATTGTTTGTCCTCTGCCGCCTCTAGCTCACAATTAAAAACTGATCCTTCAGATATTATACGTGTCTCTTGGAACTCCATTCCTTGTGTTCCTCTTGCTCTCATTAGATGTTCACCTTTTTCCTTTCTAGAGAGCTCCGAGTTGTTCCTTTTTTGTGCAAGGAGTTCTTACATAAATATAAAGTGTTTAACAAGTATGCCATTTCCACAGTAGGATCAAGAAATAAATGAAACAGAAGGACAAACCTTTTTTTAACCACGTGTTATCAGTTTCTTCCTTTAACGCTATGTGACAGAGGGAATTGAAACCCCCCTACGAAGAACAAAGAACAATACAGCACAGGAACAGGCCTTTAGGCCCTCCAAGCCTGTACCGGTCATGATACCACCCTTGGCCAAAACCCTCAGCGCTTCCTAGTGCCGTGTCCCTCTATACCCACCCATTTGTCGAGATGCTTTTCAAACGCTGTTTATGTATCTGTTTCCACAACCTCCCCTGGCAGCGCGTTCCAGGCACTCACCACCCTCTGTGTAAAAAAACCTGCCTCGCACATCTCCTCTAAACTTTGTCCCACGGACCTTACAGACCCAAAGGAACAAAACTCCGGAGGTAGATCGGCAACATCCCAAAGCAAATTTTTGATTGAACTTGGAAACTATTCTTATATTATGTACAAGGGACAGAAGTTGGAGGAAGTAGTTCCGTTTCATTGTACTATTTAGGGGGCAGTGAACATTTTGTAACTGTACAGCCAGCTTCTGCAAACAATTCATGTAATTTGAAATAAAGTGCAATTGCAGCACCTGATTGAAACTGCAGTGATATTCGTTTTAATTTTACTACATGTTAAAGGGAAATGGCATTCTCTGCATATATATTATAAAAGACAAATTACTCACAATTCATGTCTATCTGTTTCTGGAGTGCTTAATTGATGTTGCTGTCTCTTCAGTCAAACATTGGAGCATTTGTTTTATGTAACCAATATTATAATTGCTTACAGACTGTTTTGTTTTGATTGTTTTCTCTGGCAAATTTTCAATAATTCTCCAGTAGAAATTTGCTGAACTACACTGGCACATCACACCAATGTCAAACCTGTCTGATATTTTTGAAGCTGCACATTTTAAACGTGCTCATTTTCATTCAAATACATATTGAGAGGTGAATCATTTTTTCTGGATTTCTTTGGTCACGTGTTTTTCGTCAATATTTTCTGATTTGTGATCGTCGTATGAAACAGGTTTGGGGCAACATTCAATAAACTGCAAATGTTTCGGCTCTAAAGATGTTAGAAATAAGCAACTGTCCAACTTGTAAGAATGGTTAGAAAATCAGCAAGTACTGGGAAAATTCAGCAGGTTTCGTAGCATGGTAGCACAGTGGTTAGCACACTTGCTTCACAACTCCAGGGTCCCGGGTTCAATTCTAGCCTCGGGTGACTGTCAGGGTGGAATTTGCACTTTCTCCCCGTGTGTGCATGGGTTTCCAATGGGTGCTCCGGTTTTCTCCCGCAGTCCAAAGATGTGCGGGTCAGGTGGATTAGCCATGATAAATCGCCCTTAGTGTCCAAAAATGTTAGTTGGGGTTACTGGTTACGGGGATAGGATGGAGGTGTGGGCTTAGGTAGGATGCTCTTTGCAAGGGCCGGTGCAGACCCGATGGGCCGAATGACCTCCTTCTGCACTGTAAATTCTATGATTTTATGATCTGTGGAGAAAACATCAAGAGTTAACATTTCAAACCAAATCTGACTCTTGTTCAGTGAAGAAGGAAAATAAGGGGCAGGATTCTTCGAAAACCGGCGGGGCGGGCAACTCCGGCGTGAAGGAGTGGCGTGAACCACTCCGGCGTCGGGCCGCTCCGAAGGTGCGGACCCCTCCACACCTTCAGGGGCTAGGCCGGCGCCGGAGTGGTTTGCGCTGGCCGGCGCGGAAGGGGCTTCGCACCACGCCAACTGGTGCCGAAGGGCCTCCACCGGCCGGCGTGAGTTGGCACATGCGCGGGAGCGCCAGCATGTGCTGACGTCATCCCAGCGCATGTGCAGGGGGGTTCATCTCAGCTCCGGCCATCGCGGACTGTTACAGCGGCCGACGCGGAGGAATAGAGTGCCCCCACGCACAGGCCCGCCCGCCGGTCGGTGGGCTCCGATCGCGGGCCAGGCCTCCAAGGGGGTACTCCCTGGGGCCAGATCTCCCGCGCCCCCCCCAAGGACCCCAGAGGCCGCCCGCGGAGCCAGGTCCCGCTGTTAAGTACCTGTCGTAACATACGCCGGCGGGACCGGCCGAAAATGTGCGGCCTCTCGGCCCATCGCGGGCTGGAGAATCGCCGGGGGGGCCAGCGGCCGACGACAGGCATGGCGCGATTCCCGCCCCCGCCAAATCCCCGGCATTGGAGAATTTGGCAGCCGGCAGGCACGGGATTCCCGCTGCCCCCCGGCGATTCTCCAAACTGGCAGGTGTTTCCCGACGGCCAATCCGGCAAGGCCGTCACCGTTATCTAACGTTAATTAGGACACTTAATGATGCCCCACATGTGTCACACTGGAAATTACTGTCCCGCCGGCTGATTCACCTGGACTGTGCTTGGCAGTTCCCTGGTAACGAGGGGGAGCAGCTCTTAAACAGATCCCGCAGAGCAAACCCCAGACAGCACGCAGTCATGCCACAATGCAGGCCAACCCATGTTTCAGTGGTACGGAGCTGACCTGACTGTTGGACGCAGTGGAGTCCAAACGGGATACCCTGTTCCCCTGCTGAGGTCGGAGGGTCAGCCACAGGGCAGTCAGTGCTGCCTGGGAGACAGTGGCAGTGGCCGTCAGTGCGGGGAGTGTAACCAGGACGACCACCCTGTGCCCTAAGAAGCTAAATGACCCACATGGGCCACATGGATGAGTTGGCATCAGCCCCCTGTGTCAGTCCCACCTGCGACCCCAGCCGCACCCACACGGATGGCACTGTGGTTGGCACTGTGGCACTTCCCCAGCACAATACTGCGCGTGTGTCCCAGCACACGATGGCACCGACCAGTGCACCCCACCCATACCCAGCAGCGATAACCATACCTGAACCCTGCCATAGCTTTCCTGCCCCACCATGCATGAAGCGTGTGGCTTACGGTGCCCTCTCTTTGTCCCCAAAGGATTAATTGGCCCTCAACAGATGGGAAAGGACCCAGATGGGAGGCGGGTACTGGACATCAGAGTCCTCACCCCCGATGAGGAATGTGCCCTGGGGTTGCGGGATTGGCCAAGGACAGATGGCCACTGACGTCGAGCCAGGCGAACACCACAGTTGTGAGTATCCACCGGCCCCCGCCCAGATGACCTGTCACATATGTGTTATTCATGCCAGACATAATGATCCTTCCCTCTTACTGACCACATGTCCATTCTCCGGCAGGATTCCCATTCGATGTTGCCGGCCCATTCAGATATCCCCCCCCGCATCCCCACCTGCCACCCTGCCATCCAAGAGAACACCTCAGAGGAGAGTTCCGAGGTTGCCACCATTGAGGTGTCACAGCTGTCATCCCCACCCTCCACCAGCACAGGGACATACAACTCAGTGGGCAAAAATAGTGGAGAGGCTTCTGGGACAAAATCTGGTGAGCAACTCAGAGTTGCTGATGCACATCAGGTGGAGGCAGGAATGTCCAGGGGGGACAGCAGTCGGTGGTCTGCTGGACCCCAGGACCCAGCTGTGTCACAGTCGATATCGAGCCTCTGGACCAGGTAATCCTGGAGCTGATGCAAATGCTGTGAGATTCACAGGGGGATGTGAACGACACTCCAAGACCTCCAGCAGGTCCACAGCTGATTGGAGGAGTCCCAAAAGTTCCGGGCACAGGAGATGGTGGCTGCAATGCATGGCACCGAGGCTAACACTGCTAGGATGGCGACCGCAATGGAAAACCTGGAGCACGATGTTAGCAGCATGAGTGGTGGTTGCTCAGTCAGTGACGGCCATGGCTTATGGCCTGGTAACATGTCCTGGTTGCTGGAAGTCATGCCCATAATGCAGGTGGACCTTTCAGAGGCGCTGCGGAGTATGTTCCAATCTCAGGTGGACATTCCCAAGGTGCTCCAGAGCATGTCCAGTCACTAGGGGAATATCCCAGTCTCAGGTGGACCTAGCTGGGGCACTCCAGAGCACGTTCCAGTCGCTGAGGAACATGTCCCAAACGCAGCTGGACATTCGCAAGGCACTGCAGAGCGTGGCCCGCTCACAGAGGGGCATCGACACCATTGTGCAGAGAATGGGAAGCTGTCGGCTGGCAGAGCCTGGGGCGCAGGGGCCTCTGGAGCTCAATCCAGCTGCCCCTCCATCCCAAAGTGACACCAGGGCCTACGGGCACCAACCAGGTGGAAGACATGCCGGAGCTGCTCTACAGGGTGACAATGACGGTCACCAGCTCCTAACTGTCCCTACTGCCCCAACTACCAATGGTGCCGCAGCCCCCCCACCCCCCCCCCAAGTGACCTCTCAGTAATCCTCAATCTTCTTAGCCCTCCGTGTTCTGCCGTTACATTTAGGTGCACATCAGAGGTGGAGGCAGCCTGCTGCTTTCCGCACCCTGTGGCCACCAGCTCTCCCGAGTCCCCCACTCCTGACAACAGTGCGTCTTAGGGTCAGCGGGCGGAACAGGGTGGCATTTTAAAAACGTTTATTCATGGGATGGGAGTCTCGCTGGCTGTGCCAGTATTTATTGCCCATCTCTAATTGCCGTTGAGGGGCAATTAAGAGACAACCACATTGCTGTGGATCTTGTATCACATGTAGGCCAGACCAGGTAAGGACGGCAGATTTAATTCGCTCAAGGACATTAGCGTGTTTAAGCACAGTGGTTAGCACTGCTGCTTCACAGTGCCAGGGACCCGGGTTCGATTACCGGCTTGGGTCACGGTCTGTGCAGAGTCTGCACGTTCTCCCCGTGTCTGCGTGGGTTTCCTCCGGGTGCTCTGGTTTCCTCCCACAAGTTCCGAAAGATGTGCTTGTTAGGTGAATTGGACATTCTGAATTCTCCCTCAGTGTACCCGAACAGGCGCCGGAGTGTGGCGACTAGGGGATTTGCACAGTAACATCACTGCACTTGTAACACTAATAAAGATTATTATTAACAACAATCGACAATGGTTTTATGGTCATCGTCAGACTTTTAATTCCAGATTATTTTATTGAATCCAAATTTTGCCATCTGCAATAGTGGGATTTGAACCTGGGTCCCCAGAGCATTATTCTGGGTCTCTGGTCTACCAGTCCAGTGACAATACCACTATGCCACCCCCGCCGCATATGGCATGGCAAGGCATGTTCCACCAACAAGTCGACCTGGGCTCTCTGGCCCCAGGCCCTCCAGAGGACGCCTGCCTGGGGCATCAAAAGACACCTGAGGGGGAGGGGGGGGGGGGGGGATTGCCAGGGGGATGGGAGGAGGGAGTGGGGAATAGGTAGACCGGGAGGTTGGGGTGGGGGTGGGTGTCAGATGATGGATGAAGCCATGTCCTAGAAGAAGCGGGCGAGGTTGACGGTCTCCCTGGCCCTCCAGGCATGCCAGACCCTCGCCACCGCCGCCTGTCCTCCATCCTCGGCGGCTCCCGCAGTTCCTCCCCAGGCTCGTCCTCCAACCTCTCCTCCTCCTCTGACGAGGCCGAATGTTCCTCCTCCTCCACCTCCAGCATGTCGCCCTGCTGCTGGGCCAGGTTGCAGACCACTAGGTTATGTGCCAGGAAGGCACAGCAGACCACCACAAAGTGGGGGACCCTCTGGGGGTGCATTGCATTGCACTACCAGAGAGGTCGTTGCATTTTAAGCAGTCCGATGCACTGCTCAATGACAGCCTGGGTGGCCACATGGGCCTCATTATAACAGGTCTCTGCACCAGTCAGCGGCCTCCGCATTAGCGTCATTAACCAAGACCTAAGCGTACCCCTTATCTCCCAAGAGTCAACCGGTACTCCTGGGGTGTCCTTCAAAGATGCCAGGGATCTCAAACTGCACCAGGATGTAGTTATCATGCACACTCCCAGGGAAGCATGCACACACATGGATGATCTTGAGGTGGTGGTCGCAGATGAGTTGGACGTTCAGGGAGTGGAACCCTTTCCTGTTAATGAAAGGTGCTCTGCCCCGCCCAGTGCGCACAAGGTGAAATGTTTGCCATCTATTACCCCCTGGACTTGGAGCATCCCGGCGATGGCAGGGAATCCTGCTGACTGGGCACCTTGATGGGCTTGGTCCAGGTCAAAGATTATATAGTCAACTTCCCGGGCAAACAGGGTGTCCGTGGACTTCATGGATGCACCTGTGGGCTGTTGGCTGGGAAATGCCACACAAGTCGCCGCTGGAGCCCTGGAATGAACCTGAGGCATTAAAGTTGCGGTGACTCTGGTGGCCACCAGGAGCTGGTAGCCTCCTCCTCCACGTGGTGGCAAGTGAGCAAGGACATGGCACAGGTGCCTCACCGTCTCCTTGTTAAGGTGGAGCCTCCTGCGGCACACTCTGTCCAACAACTCTTCAAACGACCAGCGACACCTCTACAACTTGGGCCATCGCCGGCCTCCCCCGCTGGGTCCCCCCCCTGGCCTGATGGGCGGCCGGGTCCTCAGGGTGTGGGGCCCTGCACATGGGCAGCTGCCTTGAGCCTCTATCGACGCTGCTGCCGCTGTGACTGCCGCCGCAACCACAAGGGCAGCTGCTGCGGGATCCACAATATCACCTATACCCTGATAGCTGTGAGGAATTGGAGAGGGTGGGAGACCAACAACCAGTTTTGCCTTTCCCTCGAATCCCCCAAGCCTCCCCCACCCTTACATTCCCTGTCATCTCTCAGGGTGTCATCTGGCAAGTCGGTCGTGCTGGGGGGGCCCTGCACACGCCGCCCCACCCCTCCCACATGATCCACACACTCACCCTCTGATTGAGGGGCTGTCCCCAGTGCTGCGGCCCAATTCTTGAGTGTCTGATTGTTGGCTGTTGCTGCTGCAGTGTTGAAGCCTCCGGGGTTCAGGCAGAGTGTCCAGGCTTCATAGTCTGATTGGGATGCCAGGCAGTAACACACGCCTGCGTCCTGTCATGTCTACCTATGGGAATCCACTTGAGAATATTCTGTTTATAAAATGGTCAACAGTAACAAAGATTTGAAAATCAACTACATAACATTCCACATATCACACTAACCAGTAACAACAAGGAAACCAATACAAAGCTATAATCAGCTCATTTTCACACAAAAAAAACAAACACACGGTATCACCCCTCACAGGTTCCTCAACAGAAATGGAGGATAAGCCTGAGAATGTGTCACATATTCCACATATTCCGCTGGCGCTCAAGGTGCAGTTGAACATCCTTGAGTTCCAGTGTGTTTAACCGCAGTGATGTACTAGTTACATGCAGCACTTGCCACACCAGCAACAAAAGCATCAGCAATTTGTGAAAGCATTTCTTCAACGGCATCAGCAGGTGGCCCATTTAGATGGACATAGTGCACCAGAACCCGCAGAGTCTTCTTCCTTCAAATTGGATTGCCTTCTGGGCTCATACATCCCATTGTTCCAGGACCCACGTATCTTAGAAAAATTGTCCCTCTTTCCGGCAACAGAAAAGGAAGGGAACAGCAGCATCAGCCTCCAGGCATTTGCAGCCACCAGCAGGAGCAAGTAGCAAACACAATCTGCAAATATTTTAGTTTCTTGACAGTATCAAAATACAGAAGACGATACAATGAGGACACCAATCACTTGGCACCCAGCACACACTCATCACCCCCCTACCCCCAGCTGCCCCACATCAGCGGAAAAGCACACAAGCCCAGCCCAGCTCTGCCCACCGGAAAAGGCCGCTCCAACACGGAAAGCGCGGAGGAGAGAGAGAAAAACATTTTGCATCTCCCAAGAGGGGCACAGTTCAGTCCAGACAGGTCTGGCACATTATAAACCAAACCAAATACAGAGCAACCACTGAAAGATACAGACAGACAGAAAGGCAACAAAATCATCAGCCGTACAACAAAGACAAAAACCAAAGCATACATAAAGAGTATATGCATGAATGAATGTGCATGCATGCCTGTTAGAGTACGTGTGCATGGGAACGAGCAGCACAGATCACCGACACGGGGCACAGCAAAAGAAAGAGAGAGAACACCCCACCCCTTCTCCAGCACTGGTAAGTTGTCGGGGTCCAGGTCTTGGAAGCGAAATGGGTTGCAGCAGACAAGCACACAGCCTCCAGGCAAAAGAGCAATTCATTGCCAATGGTGCAAGAACGACTCACCACCACTCCCCACAGTCCCTAAGGTGGACTTGCATCAGTGGAAAGACGCTTGATAAGCCAACCACCCGGTGCCCCCGGTCTGACTGCCCAATTTCCAAGATGCGACTCACCTCCTCCGATCCCCATAGAACCATTGTGCTAGCTTCATGTTTTTAAATAGGTTTGCGAAAGGACGCCCACGTGATTGCTCGCAGGGGAGGCAGTTAGATCAAGGGAGACCGATAGATAGGATGTCCTTCCCATAAATGGGATGGAAATTGGCCTGAATTGGTGATTATTGGTCTCTCGCCACGCCACGGCAGAATTTGGATCTCACCAACAGGAGTAGGCCGGTCAGATCAGAAACCAATCGGCACCAGGCCCGGTTCCTGAGTTCGGACTCTCCCACGATGTAACCGGCTCGCTTGGATTCGCACCCGGCGCGGCCATTAGATCGCGGCCATATATATCTCTTATTTCAATGTATTTCTATATGATTTATATTTGGCATCACTCAAAAGCTAGATACAGATAGGGGTGGCTAGTTGTCTCATCTTATCCACCCACCAAAATAAAGAAGAATATGCCCCATTATTCATCTATTGGATGAACAGACTTGTGGGGCTGAATGGCCAACTCCTGTTTGTATGTTTCACAGATCAGATTTAGCTCAAAAAGGACTCCCAGCACTGCTTCAACTATAATGAGCATCCCTTTTAAGAGGTGCAGGTTAACTTTAAGAAGTGCAGATTAGCTTTAACTCGTTCTAGCCACTCATAATCTTGCCCCCCTGCAATGGTGTCTAGCCAATCAACAGTGCAATTAGCCCTGACTGCTCTCTGCAATCATGTAACATTGCGAAAGGACGCCCACGTGATTGCTCGCAGGGGAGGCAGTTAGATCAAGATGACCGATAGATAGGATGTCCTTCCCATTAATGGGATGGAAATTGGCCTGAATTGGTGATTATTGGTCTCTCGCCACGCCACGGCAAAATTTGGATCTCACCAACAGGAGTAGGCCGGTCAGATCAGAAACCAATCGGCACCAGGCCCGGTTCCTGAGTTCAGACTCTCCCACGATGTAACCGGCTCGCTTGGATTCGCACCCGGCAATGTAACATTGCAAATAGGCAGCACAAAGTTTAGGTGTTGCCTGTGTTGCAGTCAGTTGGCATGAATTAATTATGCATTGCCATTCCTGTGATTCGATGTTATTGTTTAATGGCCACCCACACCATACCTCCTGGGCGGGATTCTCCATCCTGCCAGCCCCCTATTCAGGTGCGGCGCGCCCCCACCAGCAGCAGGATTCTCCGTCCCCGCAGCCGGCCAATGGGTTTTCCCATTGTGGCCACCCCCACGCTGTCGGGAATCCCGAGGGCGTGGGTGCACTGCTGGCGAAGCGGAGGATCCCGCTGACGGAGAAGCCAGCAGTCTATCTGTCAAGGAAGCATAGCTTTGCATCCTGTGTATGTATGTTTGCTTGTTCCAGTGTATTGGCATTCTGAAAGATATAGACATAGTCCCTAACAGCACCTTGGGTCTATTTACACCACATGAACTGCAGCGGTTCAAGAAGGCGGCTCTCTACTATCTTCTCAAGGGCAACTAGGGATGAGCAATAAATGCAGGCCTAGGCAGCGATGTCCACATTGTGTGAAAGATTTAAAAGAAAGACCAATGCTATTATTCTGAATACCACCATTCTGTGGTGTGTACTGTTGCTAAGTTTTTATTTAGCATTCATCAACAGGGATTTTAAAAAGATAAAGGTGAAAAGTGCAGGTTTTAAAACATAGACCAAGAATGCCCCCGCACATTTTATATGGCTAATTATTTGCACAATTAAACAAAACTGCTATTTTCAGTAATTTTTGTGATAATGTTTCCATTAGCGCAGTCAATGAAGCATCTGACCAAATCAGCTGCTACATGCAATGGATATTATTCTGAGCTGTTTGGTATAATTGGAGGACAAAATCATCCTACCCACTGTAAAAATACGGTTCAGGAGTGGTAAAAGAGCTTTGCATCTGGAGTAGCAGTTGTTTACAGATGACTGATTATTTTTTTAGATGTTTATTCGACTGTTTTCTTATCACAAAAACATCTAACTTATTTTTTGATGATTCCTTTATGGCAATGCAACACAAAACATATTTATGCTTAATATTTTTGATAAATAATTTGCCAAAATTATGACCATAATTGTTCCTCTTCTCAAGAGTCATAAAAGCAATGACTGTACCTATTTAAAAAAAAAAAGATGTCACCACAGTCCCGTAGACTACTCTCCCCTTTGAGAGCTGACTGGGGGTGATTTAATCTGAGGATCACCACACCTCAGACAAGGGGCAAGGTTGAGAAGGCGGGGCCTTCATGAATAACCTCAGCCAGCACGGGAATTGAACCCAAGCTGTTGCTGTCGCTCTGCATTACAGAGCAGCCGTGAAGCCATCTGACCTAACCAACACAGGATTAATCCTCCGAGGTAAAAATGTCCACTTTATTAATTTACAATACCTATGAAACAAATAATTTTGAAGATGAGTTGTTATATATTAGAATTTATGGAATTTAATCCCTGAAATGTGCCAGGTCTATATTTTACTGCAGATATGCCATCATAATCCTCAAAGGATAAAAGAGGCACACTTGTGCCAGAAAAGCTTTCTTGTTTTCTGTTAATTGTAGTCAGTTCACAATCAAAACAACTGCTTCACACATGTTATTAAAATATCATGCATAAAAATAGCGCAGATAATAAAAGATATAAAACTTTTGGAAATCGAATTAATGGTCTCAGAAATCAGAATCGCAGAAGGAGGCTATTCGGCCCATCGAATCGGCACTGGCTCTCTGAAAGAGCATTCTACCTAGTCCCACTCCCCTGCCTTATTTCCGGAAACTAGCACATTTTTTCATTTCAGACAGCAATCCAATTCCCATCCACATACCTCGATCGAACCTGTCTCCATCACCTTCCCAGGAAGTTTGTTCCAGACTCAAACCATCCTTTAGTGAAAACATTTTTCCTCACATCACTTTAAAAAAAATAAACTTAAGAGTGTCCAATTATTTTTTTCCAATTAAGGGGCAATTTAGCGTGGCCAATCCACCTAGCCTGCAAAACTTTGGATTGTGGGGGCGAAATCCACGCAAACACGGGGAGAATGTGCAAACTCCACACGGCCAGTGACCCAGAGCCGGGATTGAACCTGGGACCTCGGCAATGCTGACCACTTTCTGCACATCACTTTTATTACCTTTGCCCATTATTTTGAATCTGTGTTCTCCAGGTCTTCATGCACTCTTCAAAGGGAACAGTTTCTCACTATTTACCCTGCAAACACCCCTTAAGATCTTGACTACCTCTGCAGAGTCTCTTAGCAGCTTCTTTTCTCCAAGAAAAACAGACCCAACCTCTCCATTCTATCTCTATAGCTACAGTTGCTTATGCCTGGAACCATTCTTGTTATCTCCTCTGTACTGTGTCCAATGCTTTCACATCCTGAATTGGATGCAGTACTCCAGATGAAACTTAACTGGTTTCTCATACAAGTTCAGCATGACCTCTTTACTCTCTCTTGTACCCAATGCCCCTCTTAATAAAACCTAGGATAACATGGGCTAGATTCTCGGCATCCCGACGCCGAAATCGCGGCCGGGCACCGGGGCGGAAAATCCAGTTTGCCGCCGTAATCGGGCCAGGCGCCGTTTCAGCGATTCTCCGAGCACCAAAATTCAGCATCACCGGGGAGTACAGCGTGCCGCCGGGGGCCATTGCCAGAGGCCCGCTCCGACATCCTCCGCCCCCAGCAGCGTGGAACTAACCTACTATTGCCGGTCGGGATACTCGCATGGCGGCTGCGGACTCAGTCCGCAGCTGCCCTGGTCGGGGGCGGGTCAATCGGAGGCCAGGGGGGGCTTTATAGGCGGCCGGCGAATGATTGTGCGGGGTTTGAGGGCCGGGCGCGTGGCTGATCGAGTGTCTCAATTTCGCGTCCAGCTCTGCAGTCCAAGTTCGCCATGGAGCACGGCGTGGCCGCTGGAGGCCGCTGCTGTGCGCATGCACGGCCTCTGACCCGGATGTGCGGGGGGCCATATGTGCAGCAAAAGCTGCAAGATTTACTCGGTGTCCCTGCTAGCCCCCTGCAGGGCTATGAATTTGTTTCACTTTTTTTCCAGGATTTTCAGGAGTAAAACTCCACCGTTTTGATGCCAGCATGGGGGACATAGTCTCAGTAATGGAGAATCCAGCTCCATATGCTTTAATAATTGCTCTTTCAACATGCCCTGCCACCTTTAATAACTTACATGTATGTACACCGTGGTTCCTTTGTTCCTGCACTTCCTTTAAAGTTTCTCCCTTGTACTGTCTTTGCATATTCTTCCTGCCAAAATGAATCACCTCACATTTCTCTGCATTGAACTTCATCTGCCACCTGTCTGCCCAATCCCCCAATATGTCTATGTCCTTTGAAGTTCAAGGTTATCCTCTTCACAGTTGACAATGCTTCCATCATCCACAAATTTTGAAATCATGCCCTGCATGCCATAGTCTACGTCAATAATAGATATCTGGAAGAGCAAGGGTTGACCCTTGCATTGACCCTGCTGAACTCCACTACACATCTTCCAATCTGAAAAACAACTACTTATGACTACTCTGTTTCTTGTTACTCAGCCAATTTCTTATCCAAGTGCCTACTTGACCTTTTATTCCACGAACTAGAATTTTGTGCACAAGTCTGTTGTGTAGCACTATCAAATGCCTTTTGAAAATCCATATACACCACATCAACAGCATTGCCCTTATCAACATTCTTTGTTACTTCTTAATAAAACTCCAAGTTAAACATGATTTTCCCTCAATGAATCCATGCTGACGTTCCTGAATTATCCTGCACTTGTCTAAGTGACTATTGATTTTGTCCAGAACTATACTTTCCAGAAGTTTAACTGCCTAAACCTTATGATACAATGCTCTCTGTCCCCTAAATGCTTTCACTGTTATTTGATCCACTTGGGCCAACTCATTCCCCAGAACTAGGTGCAACAGTACTTGCCCTCTTGTTGGACTGGAAACATATGCTGCAGAAAATTATCTTGAACATACTTTAGGAAATCTCGCCCCTCTTTTCTCTTTGCACTATTCCTATCCCAGTCTATGTTTAGATAATTGAAGTCCCCATTATAATTACGCTATAATTCTCACACCTCTATGTAATTTATTTGCAAATTTGTTTCTCTACATCCCTTTCACTTGTTGATGGTCTATATACTTCACTGATCAATGTTATTGTACCTTTTTCATTCCCTATCTCTAGCAGAGGGGTCCTTGACCCCTCTGGAACACCTCTCTCCAGTACTGTAATACCAACTTTAATCAATACTGCCGCACAACCCCCCCCCCCCCCCACCCCGCGCGCCTGTCCCTCCTTTCCTAGCTCCCTCCTAAACACCTTGAACCCAGGAATATTTAATGCCCTACTTTCCACTGCCAGTTTTGCTCCTCTCCATTCTGAATTTCTCCTCATGTTCCCATCCCTTCTTTGAGCCAGGTCTCCGTTCTAGCAATAATATCATAATTCCATTTGTCAACCTGTGCTTGTATTTCACCAATCTGATTAATCACGCTCTGTGTGCATTCACATACATATATATTAATCCTGATTTAGGCTTACTTTCCTCATTACTCTTACCCCATCTAATGTCTTATTATTGTGTTCTTTTGTTCCATCAGACTCTCAAAGTATTCTATTTCCTTGATACTACTACTCTGATATATCCTCCTTTCGATGAATAGTTTTCTACTTCCCACTCCAGTTTTTCTCTTCTCCATTCTGAATTTCTCCTCACGTTCCCATCCCTCTGCCAATCTAGTTGAAACCCGCCCTAACAGCACGAGCAGACCTCCCAGCGAGGGCATTCGTCCCAGTCCTGTTAAGCTGTGAACTGTCCTTGTACAGGTTCCACTGCCCCACAGCTGGTTCCAATGCTTCAGAAATCAAAAGCCATCCCTCTTACTCCATTTCTCCAGCCACATGTTGAACTGCTCAATCTTCCTATACTTATGCTCACTAACACACGGGAGTAATCTTGAGATTACTGCTCTTGAGGTCCTGTTTTTTAAATTCCCTTCCTAACTCCCTAAAATCTGCTTTCAAGACCTCATCCCTTCTCCTCCTATTTTATTGATCCCAATGTGGACCATGGCCTCTGGCTGTTCATTCCCCCCCAAAAAGTGATACTTCCTCTGTAGAATTCTAATATTCAAAGAAGCAGAATGGATATAAACAGAACAGCTGGTCAGCGTTACACAAAAAATTAAATGTGAACATTTCTCAAAGAAGCCATTTTGATAAATACATCAGTCTTAAAACTCATCATTTGTTTCCTCAGGATCGATTCCAAAAGTGGTTCCAATACAGTCGAGAAATTACATTGTCTTCAGTTCTTTATAAAATTGCAGAAGATTCGTTCCTAGAATGAGCGAGATTGGATAGGAAGAGCTTAAATTCTCTGGCGTTTAAAAGAATTAAAGGCTTGACAGGTTGGATGCTGAGAGGCAGTTTCCCTGGGCAGAAGAGTCGAGAAGTAGGAGTCATACTCTCAGGATAAGGTGCCAGCCATTTGGAACTGAGATGAGGAGAAGATTTCTTCACTCAGAGCGTTGTGAACCTTTGGAATTCTTTGCTCTCGAGGGCTTTGAATGCATAGTCATTGAGTATATTCAAGGCTGGGATTGAATGGTCACAAAAGGAATCAAGAGATAGGATGGGAAAATTGAGTTCATGTAGTAGTTCAGTCATGATCCATTGAATGGTGGAACTGGCTTGTGGAGTCTAGTCCTGATCCTATTTCATATATTCTTGTGTTCTTCAACCTGGATGTGGTAAATGCGGCACATTGTGACAGTGGTTAGCACTGCTGCCTCACAGCACCAGGGACCCGGGTTCAATTCCGACCTCAGGTGACCGTCTGTGTGGAATTAGCACTTTCTCCTCCTGCTTGAGTTCCCTTCGGGTGCTCCGGTTTCCTCTAATAGTCCAAAGATGAGCAGTTTAGGTGGATTGGCCATGTTAAATTGCTCCTTAATTGTCCAGGTTAGGTAGGGTTATGTTGATAGGGTGAAGGTGTGGGCTTAAGTAGGGCGCTCTTTCCAAGGGCAGGTGCAGACTAGATGGGTTGAATGGCCTCCTTCTGCACTGTAGGGATTCCATGATTCATCTCTTTTCATCCACTTCTCACCATGTTTGATCCTCTCTTGAAGGACTAACAGGATGGGATAAGGTTAATGCAGGAAGGATTTTCCCAATGGCAGGGGAGTCCAGAACCAGGGGTCACAGTCTGAGGATATGGGATAAACCATTTAGGACAGACATGAGGAGAAATATCTTCACCCAAAGAGCAGTGAGCCTATGGAATTCACCACCACAGAAAGCAGTTGAGGCCAAATGTATGTTTTCAAGAAGGAGCTAAATATAGCTCTTGGGCCTAAAGGGATGGGGGAAAACGGTAACAGATACTGAGTTGGATGATCAGCCATGATCATAATGAATGGCAGAGCAGCTCGAAGGGCTAAATGGCCTCCTCCTGTTCCTATTTTCTATGTTTTTATATTAATGAGGTATGTTCCATAGGTTCGGATTCCCCTCCTGTACTTCAGCAAAATGGCCATTCTTGTTGCGTGGCCTTTGACCCTTAAGCTTGGCAGGCTAGTTAATTGTGCAGACATCACAGCCATGTGTAATCCTCTCCTTAACCAGCTGCCGCCTGGATACATGCAGCAAGGATAGTGTGATAACCCTTGCAAGGCCCACGGGAATACACTGATAGATCTTCCCATGGGACTCATAGAATACGAGTTTCCCCCCTAATGGGCGGAGGTCCGCCCAGCTGGGACTCGTCACTTAGCCTTTTAAATACCGTCCCGAGCTGGGACCGGCTTTCTTTAATCCCTGACTGGGAGCATATTGTTGTATGCTGCGGTAGTGGCCTTAACCTTTAAGTTTATAAGTGGTCCTTCTTCCTCAGGTCTTCTGGATCATTATAGATAACAATCATGATTCTAGTCAATTTCTCTTCTCCCACTTCCCTGAATCTAATTGTCGTAATCTGACAACTGGTCACCTGAGATCAGCTGACCTAACCAAATCAGGGATCAAACCTTGACTCTTTGTGGTCTATGTGGCACAGCTACAGCACCTACTTTAAATAAACTGAGGTGCTGGTGTGAAATTTTCAGTAACCAGTCTTTCACATATTGGGGCCACAGCCTTACATCAAAATTCTATCCTTGGAAAATGATTCCAGAACTGTGAATAGCAGAGACTAAGAAGTGACAGGATAAATGAAGAGGAAGGCAATCCAGGATGCAGGCACCAATCTGCCGGCAAGTGGCAGAGCAGCTTAGCAACCAATACCGTGTCCAACTGAATTGGAAATTGGGCTGCAAGGATGTTCCCTCTATTCCACTTATGCTACTAACCCATTAGGTTAACGCTGAACATATCCACAAAAGTTAACCCTGTCTGTAATTACACTTACTTTATTTGCTCCGAGCACTATTGTGCTCCCTGCACCAAACCAAACCTTCACTTCATTTAGACATAATTACGATCGTGGTGCACCTCCCATGTAGCTTGACACCCGAAATCGGTCCTTTCCTCTTGTTCGAAATACATTAAATAGGAAGAATTTCAATGGGAAACACACTCCTGCAAGTGATGTTGCTGGGGATAGAGTAAAATTAGAACATTTGGTTCAAAGGCCAATAAATGACAGCCGGAAAAAGAAAAGAAATACAGTCAATAAATCACTGAAATATAATTGGCACAACATTAATGTGCTATTTTTCTGAACTTCTATTTACTTACCAGTGCCTGGAAATCTTGGATGATCAGTTCCCATCATCTGCTTCTGTTTTGGTTTTGTCGGCATCCCAAACACCCATATTCTGCCAACATTTACGAGTGTGGTTAACAATGCGATAATGACCGGGTAATCTGATCTTTGTAATGTTGATTGAGGCAAGACTATTAGCCAGGATACTAGGCATACCTCCACTGCTCTTCTTCAAAACAGTGCTAGGAGATCTTTTACATCCACCTGAGAGGGCAGATGGGACCTTGGTTTAACATCGCATCCAAAAGTACAACGAAATTATGAATGTATAGTTTCCATGAACAAACATCTGGAAATCCATGCAAGACAACTATGTCCATATTTTAATGTCTAAATGAAGCTTCTGCCCGTTTCAGACAGATGTTTCCGGCCTCTGATGTATTGCATCCCGGAAAGTGACAAATGGCGGAAAGTAGGTGAAGATGCAGTGTTATATATCTATCCCAACTATTTTCAACCGGACAGATAGAAAATCTAGACTAACAGTAGCGTTAAGCAATTAGAAAAGCAAACTCAATGATTTAAGACCAATGTCTTTCTCAAATTATCGCTACAATTTTTGCAAAATATAATTGAGTGCATCTCACTGTTAAACAGTGGAATAATGCCAATGATTCAGTTATCTAGTTATTCTATTGACTAAAATTTTAGTTTGACATATGTCAGACCTTACACTGGCCTTTGGATGTATACCCGTGGTTGCTCACAAGTTCAACCTATGTTACAAAATGAACTTTGTCTGTCATATACACCAGTATATTATGGTGCAGACACACACACACACACTGATGGACATGCAGTGGGACCAATCAGCATACACAACACCGCAGCCAATCACCAGTGAGAGCACACGCACTATAAGACAGGGAACAGGCGAGTTCCCGCTCATTCTAGTAGCAGCCAGCTCGGAGTACAGAGCTCACAGCCTGCAACACAGACATTCACCATGTGCTGAGTGCATCACCTGGTTAGGACTAGGCAAGGGTCAACAGTTAAAGCTGGTATTGCATTTACCCACAGTTCAAGTATGTTAATATAGTTAACCTGAGAATAAAATAGAGTTGCACCACTTCCAGTGTTGGTGACCTGGGGCGAGATTCTCCGACCCCCCGCCGGGTCGGAGAATCGCCAGGGGCTGGTGTGAATCCCGCCCCCGCCGGTTGCCGAATTCTCCGGCACCAGAGATTCGTCGGGGGCGGGAATTGCGCTGCGCCAGTTGGCGGGCCCCCCCCGCGATTCTCCGGCCCGGGTGGGCCGAAGTCCCGCTGCTAGAATGCCTGTCCCACCGGCGTGGATTAAACCACCTCACTTACTGGCGGGACAAGGTGGCGTGGGCGGGCTCCGGGGTCCTGGGGGGGGCGCGGGGCGATCTGGCCCCGGGGGGTGCCCCCACAGTGGCCTGGCCCGCGATCGTGGCCCACCGATCCACGGGCGGGCCTGTGCCGTGGGGGCACTCTTTTCTTTCCGCCTTCGCCACGGTCTCCACCATGGCGGAGGCGGAAGAGACTCCCTCCACAGCGCATGCGCGGGGATGCCGTGTGCGGCCGCTAACGCTCCCGCGCATGCGCCGCCCGGCAATGTCATTTCCGCGCCAGCTGGCAGGGCAACAAATGCCTTTTCCGCCAGCTGGCGGGGTGGAAATCAATCCGGCGCGGGCCTAGCCCCGCAAGGCTAGGATGGATTCCGCACCTTTGGGGCGGCACGATGCCACACTGATTTGCACCGTTTTTGGCGCCGGTCGGCGGACATCGCGCCGATATCGGAGAATTTTGCCCCGGTTTGTGATCCAGAACACCCAACACATCATTGTCTATGCTGTTTGCTCTTCACAATGGGAAGCGATTAAAGCAAAATGTTGCATAGCAGAAAATTGTAAATTGTGCAAGCTCAGTTGTTAAGTCAATAAAAAAATTAGAAAACAAAATAATAATTGTTGCCCCTTCTAAATCCTGCTTCCAGTTAGAAATCCTCTTATAAAACGACAAAACCAAGACATGTCTCCTTAAAGGTAGATTCCTCAGGCTAATAATTTCAGAACAATTTATTTATTTTAATACATACACTTAAGAACCACTGTTTCACACATTTACATAATTCTAACCTTCTTGCATCGAGTCACATTGAGTCGGCGGCACAAATTTGGCCAAACCAAATTCTGCCGGTGTATATGCTCCACACAAGGTTCCTCCAACCTCTCTTCAGCTAATCTTATCAGCAAACCCTTCAAATCAAACCCTTCTCCTTCATGTGATAATCTAGGTGTTTTAAAACTCATCTGTATTATTTATTTCAACTACTCCCCGTGGTAGTGAGTTCCACATTTCTACCATTCTCCGGATAAAGAAGTTTCTCCTCAATGTCTTTTTGGATTTATTAGTGAATATTTAAGGTCAGCATTTATTGTGCACCCCTCTTCCTAACAGCACTATGTGTGTTCCTACAACACATGGACTGCAGCAGTTCAAGAAATCAGCATACCGCCATCTTCCCAAGGGCAATTAGGGATGGTCAATAAATGCTGGCGTTGCCAGTGATGCCCACATCCCATGAACAAATCTAAAATACCCTCCTGAATTGTGCTTTGTGGATATGGAGAAGCTTCGGGGAGCCAACAGGTGAGTTGCGTTCTGCAGAATTCCCAGCCTCTGAGCTATACTTGTATTGGCAGTATTTATATGGCAATGTCTAGTAGTGATCCCCAGGACATTGATTCAGCAAGGTTAATGCTATTAGATGTCAACAGTGGCAGGGGATGACAGGCACTTGTGTGTCATGAATCTTTCTGTTCTATTATACTATTATTCCTATATGATTGAGGAACTATTGTCATGGATATGTATATCCAGAATGCCACATCACTCTCAATGGCACCACGTTCAGTGTACCAAAGCCATAAGGTATCATTCCACAGCATATGATGATTTGTGAAAAATACATTTGATGAAAGCTCCAGGATCCGTGTCTAAAAATATGATTACTTTGAACTTCTGGCAACCACAAAATATAATAGTCTGGCAGCAGATGTTTGTGAGTAAAAGCAATGGATTATAAATGAAATAAATGATGAAAAAGCTTGAGAAAAATCAACCCAATTTGGTGCCAGAGAAAGAGAGAAATGAGAAATTGAGCAAACAGTATGGACATAAAACAGCCACTATACTCAATGCCCTAACCAATGAAGGCAAGCCTGACGTATGCCTTATTGACTGCCTTATTCACCTGCGTTGCCACTTTCAGTGATTGGTGGAACTGTACGCCCAGATCTCTCTGCTCACTATCTATTTGGCTTCAGCTGCCATTATGGATGCACAGAGGCTGGAGGCACAGGGCCTGCTCAGGGAGGACCTTGCGCAAGAGAAGCTTGTCCCAGAATAGCAGGGGTCAGCCGGTGAGATTCGAGTGCGGGCCATCCAAGAGGCCGAGGAGGAGGTGCGAAGAAGGCACCGCATCAAGCCACGTGTGTACCGTCGCCGCCTATCCTTTGAGACGTTGCTGGATCGCGTGTGCCGCCAAAGATTCAGCTAGCCAGGGAAACCATGTGGCACACCTGGCACTGTGGAGGATACCTGCTCCTGGTGGCCAGCAAGGTGACAGTTGCCCTGAACATTAATGCCTCTGGGTCTTTCCAAGTATCAAGTGGGACCTGTCTGGGATCTCAGACATTCGCACAAAGGTGCATCCGGGCTGTGATGGATGCCCTATGTGCATTTGTAGCAAACTACATAAATGTCAATCTGAAACAAGTCCACTAGGATGCCCGGGCAGCAGAATGTGCTGCCATCACTGGCATGCCCCAGGTCCGGGGACGATCTTTGGCACACATATCTCGTTATGAGCACTGGCTCATCAGGGGGTGCCCTTCATCAATCAGAAGAGCTTCCACTCCCTGAACGTGAAGTAGGTGTGTGACCACCAGCTGCACATCATGAACATCTGCACCAGATACCCAGGCAGTGTGCACGGCACATACATCCTCGCGCACTCACTGGTTCCCGGCACCTTTGAGGTGCTCCCTCGGTGAGGGATTGACTCTTGGGCGACAATCCATACCCACTGAGGTTTTGGCCAATGATGCCTGACTAGAGGCCCTAGGCCAAGGCGGAGAATCATTGAAACGATGCCTATGCAGCAACCAGGAGCATAATTGAGTGGTACATCAGTGTCCTCAAGATGCTTCTGATTGCGCTTCCAATGCCTGGACCGCACTGGTGGGGTGCTCCGATATGGCCCCAGGAGGTTCTCTAACATCGTGCTAGCCTCCTGCATCCTGCACAAAATCGCTCAGCAGAGGAGGACATGCTGGAGGAGGAGGAGGAAGAATGCCAGGCCTCATCTGACAAGGAGGATGAGGAGGATGGGCAGGAAGAACTGGGCCTGGATCTTGGGCTGGCATGACAGGCCACCTGACAGGTGGTACAGGACCGCCGCACATGGTATAACCTCAACACCTCCAGATTTGCCGACTAGAGTGCTTTGCCACAGGCAGCACCGCCACCCTGTCCCACCTCTTCATACTCTCTCCAACGCCCTGCACCCCATTCCAAATGATGCCCCCTTCCCCATAACCGCTCACATCCTCCCCTGTCCCTCCTCCCTTCACTGCGCTGCCCCTGTCCTTCCTCCTTTCACTGCACCTCCCCATCCCTCCTCTCTTCACTCCATCCCACTAACCTTACTCCCACTCTCCCCTCCGAGGATTCACTATAGGGTGTTGGCCCTGGGCAGGCAGAATCAATGGGATGGAGGTCACCAGGATGCCAGTTTTGGTGACAAGGTGCCAAGCTGGCATTTGTTGTGCAGTGGTGATCGGGCGGGGGGGGGGGTGCCCTGCACGGGGGAGGGGCGGTGGGGTGCAGGAGGGCCCGGGGATGTCCTTATAATGAGTTGCAGCTGGGGGGGTTCAGGGATCGCGTCAGGGGCTCGAGTGACCGGGAAGCCATTTAAAAGTGGCATTATGACATCTTGCTGCACTGAGGGAAAAGTCAATCGATATGAGAAATGGGTGTACAATCGAGTAACTTAAATGCCATGATAGACTCCAGGAGTTCAAGGCTAAGCTTTTTCAGTCTCTTATACTATTTATCAAAGTCCATGGACTGATATTCTGTTTTCTTAAATCTATCGAAGCTTGACCATTCTTCGTATGTTTCCAATAAATCATCTTTTTTTGTAAAACGTATCCAAAAACTATATCGAAGAGTCAATCCCCCTTCGGTGTCCAAGTCAACGACATCCAATTCTGAAAATACTTTACTACTAATACTATTTTTACTGGTATTGACAAGCTCAAGTCATTGCTTGCTTCTTTTGGAGTAACAAAGAAATCTATGTCCACATTTCAACTTCAGTTTTCCATTGCTGGTAAGATTCAGTCCCTGAAAAGAGATTGGTGGATATCAAAGTCAGAGATTTTGCATCATCCTTCCACCATTCTGTAATTACATTTTTCAGCAGCAATATGCTTCTTTTTCCCTCAGAGTAGAGTGAAAAAACATCTTATTCAGCAACAAATCATCAAAGCTTAATGTTCATCCTCTGCTATTATGTTAATTCCATTAGTTGTACGTTGAGGAAGAACAAGTCTGAAACTTGCCCACATTAAAACAGGTTTATTTCCAAGACAGTAAGATAAAGTTACAGACTCTTCCAATTCCTCACAGGCACCCAGAGTGAACCCATTTATACTAATTTGAGTAATAAATTAACCAAATTCAAATGAATTAAGCAAAGTTAAACAAAGGTGACAATCCATTAAAGGGACATTATAACTAAAAACAAAATCTTACAGGAAACTTAAAAAAAATATTTTAGAGTATCCAATTCATTTTTTCCAATTGAGGGGCAGTTTAATGCGGCCAATCCACCTACCCTGCACATCTTTGGGCCAACATAGGGCCAATGTGAAAACTCCACACGGACAGTGACCCAGAGCCGGGATCGAACCTGGGAACTTGGCGCCGTGAGGCAACAGTGCTAACCACTGCATCACCATGCTGTCCCTTACAGGAAACTTAATAAATCAATGTAAGGTGTTGCTCTGGGAGTCAATAATGCACCTCAGCTCCTGCAGTGCCCATCAGTCGCAGAAGGGTGAACTGGTTTAAATACTCTTGCAATGATTCCCTAATCTTTCCCCAGTTGGGGATAGCTGTGTTTAATTACCAACTGAAAGCATTTACTCTATTGCAGCACAATTTCAATATTATCAGCTGAATGGTGTTGTCTGGAAATTAGCAAACAGATCAACCAATTTATTATTGAAACATTTACCCAGGTGCCCTTACTTACCAGATGAACAAAAAACAAAAACAGGTTCGCGGTTCAACCCAAATTTATTAACAAATTCAAGAAATGTTAACAAACAGTTGCTATCCCCAAATTGTCTTAAACTCATTTGCCCAAGATTCTAATAGTACCCATGCCAATCGACTCGATCGAATCACGGGGTCCAGTTCTCTGAGCCTCTGCTGCCTTAGGGTCCTCATCTTCTAAAGTGAATGTTTTCGCCCTCTTCCACCCTTCTCTGGGTTGCCTCCGAGTCTTGTCTGTAGTCTCCTTCACTGGGGGTCATGTCAAATCTTCGCTGGGAATGGCCTACAGGTGTCCCTTCTTATCCTCCCACTTCGTGCCCTTCCAGAGATTTTCTGTCCTTCAGCTAATGAGCCCACAGGGCAGGGGTCACAATACTCAATAGAGTTACCGATTCCGAGGCCAAGAACCCTCTCAGGTGTCCATCTTCAGGTGCATTGTCAGCACATAACCCTATTCCACATAAGATAATGGCAGGAATCCGAGGTGCCAGAAAGCCTGTCCAAATCTGCGGAATACACAACAGTTGTCGTTAGTTGGATAGAGCCAATTATCTCCGATCCCAGCTTGCAGGACAAGTCCAGACTTTCCAAGACTTCCCTGTCTCTGGCCAATGTATTCAAACTTGGTCTGTCCAAATTCCCAACAGACCTGGCTGTGGTTTAATTTAGAGTGTCAAATTTTGTGTCGGGCCTACGATTCAGGCCTTTGGCATCTGGCCACAATGGCATTGATTAGAGGGTTTCAAAATGATGCAGGGGTTGTGAATGGTGGCAGACAATTAAGCAACTACAGGAAGGAGGGGGCTCAGGATCACTCGCTTCCAAACCTCATTACAGGCTGAGTTCAAACTGGGGTGATAGGCAGACTATCATCTGTATATAATATGAAGAGTCCATCATCACTGTAAATTCTATGATCTGCATGTATATTATAAATTATATGTTTTACTGTTGCAGTTCTAGCATCCAACCAGCAGGTGGGGCGGGTACGGAGTCCCGGGACCTGAATGCACCATGTGGTCCTTCAGAAAGTGTTTGTAAGGAATTGATAGCAATCACATCTTAAAGTAAATCTGTTGTATCTTAGTGTAAGTTAGTGTTAGACATTTATTTCCCACTGTATTCATCTTAGACATTTTAGTTATTCGTGAATGTAGTGTTAGTAATGTAGTACCCTCAATAACGACACGAGAGTGTGGAATGGTAAATGAAGGCTTTAATAAGCAGAGAACTAGCCAGTTACCAAGACGTGTGCTTACTGAGTGCCGCCTACAGGGCACCAGCTTATATACAGCTCCCTGGTGGGCGGAACCGGAGGAGGAGTCCCCCAGGGTTCCAAACCGGTCTTAAAGGGGCATCACCTACATGGTGTTAAGGGTACAGTAACCATTCATCACAAGTAATAAATAGCTTTGATTATAAAACAAAATCTAATGTTCTTTGTTCACATGGCAATATCGAGATTCCACATCAGCTCAATCAAAGATCCTTACACAAACATGGAACAAAGAGCTGAATTCCAGAGGTGAGGTGAAAGTGACATCAAAGCAGCATTTGACGGAGGCCTGAGTAAGATTGAAGTCAGTGGAAATCAGGGTGTAAACTCTCCACCGGCTGCAGTCATAACCAGCACAAAGGAAAATGATTGTGGTCATTGGAGGTCAATAAACTCAGTTCCAGGACATCGCTGCATCAGTTCTTCAGGGCAATATCCTGGGCCCAACATCTTCAGCTGCTTCATCAATGACCTTCTTTCCATTAAAAGGTCAGAATTAGTGTTATAACCTGCCTACTTACCATTGGCTGGGGACTAATGACTATCCCATAATCCTGTGGGAGTATGAGCTTCCCCAATGAGGGGGGCGGAGAAACCACTAGTAAACTCCTAGTATAAATAAAGCTGGCCAGTTCAGGAACCAGCAGGAAGGAGTATGTAGCAAGGGAAGTTACTGCTACTGTTATGTATATATGTTATAGTAAATAAATGTTATTACTTTGTATCCTTAAAACTCGTGCTGGATTCTTCGTGGCCCTTACAAAACTGGCGACGAAGGTTAAAGTGAATAGCTGTCTACACTGCTGAAGCCACCTCCCTGGATTTTTGTTGGATACAGGTTGGAAGTTGTTTTCTATTATACCATGCCTCTGTACGGACGTTTGGATGTTTTTGATGCTGCGCTGGAAAGCTGGAACCAGTACACACAACGGATGCGTTACTATTTCCGGGCAAACAATATCACCGAAAACGAGCGCCAGGTGGTCATATTGCTCACCGCCTGCGGCCCGCATACATTTGGGGTGATTAGGAGCCTTACGTACCCAGCTGCGCCGGACACCAAAACGTTTGATGAACTTGTGAATATAGTGGGGCAACATTTTAACCCAACCCTGTCCACGATAGTCCAGCGTTACCGGTTTAATACCGCTGAGAGGACCCCTGGAGAATCCCTTGCCGATTTTCTATCAAGGCTACGCAGGATTGCGGAGTACTGTGACTATGGTGAGACCTTGTCAGAAATGTTACGCGACGGTTTGGTTTGCGGTATTAACAATGCGGCCACCCAGAGAAAGTTGTTAGCGGAGCCAACATTGACTTTTCAACAGGCCATTCAAATAGTATTGTCCCGAGAGAGCGCAGAGCGAGGAGTACAGGAGCTACAGGGAATGGAAGTGCATGTCCGAAAACATCCCCCCGCACTCCTGCGGTACCTTGGGCGAGGCAACGTCCGGACCGACGCCGGTGGCCGAAGGGAGCCTTCTCCAGAGCCAATGGATGAGGAGCCACGTCCGTGTCAGACTTGTAGGCGCCGACCCCGTTGCGGACGGCGGTCCTGAGGGTGCCAGAGGCGCCGTCGTTCCGACCGAAACTGGGACCAGCCCAGGGGCCGTAACTGGGACCACCCCAGAGGCCGTACCTTCCATGTGGATGAACCTGCAGCGACTACTCCTGAGGACGTGGAGATGGAGGACGACTGCCTGAAGCTGCATTGTGTGGCAGCTCCCCGTGTGGCCCCCATTAAGGTGACAGTACGGGTCAATGGCCACCCGCTTGAGATGGAGTTGGATACTGGCGCAGCGGTCTCCATGATCGCCCAGAGGACATTCGACCGCATCAAGCAGGGTATACAGACCCTTACATTAACCGACTCACAGGCCAGGTTGGCCACCTACACGGGGGGACCACTGGACATTGCAGGAACTACAATGACCCCTGTTGTCTATGGACGCCTCGAGGGGCGTTTCCCACTTATCGTGGTGTGCGGCCATGGGTCCAGCCTGTTGGGTCGGGACTGGTTGCACCATTTGCGGTTGCAATGGCAGCACATCCTCCAAACAGTTTCTGAAGGGTTGACTGAGGTGCTAGGACGATACCCAGATGTATTCCAGCCTGGTTTGGGGAAAATAAAAGGGGCCGTAGCCCGTATCCAAGTTGAACCAGGAGCCACGCCGCCCTATTTCCGGGCGCGCCCAGTGCCTTACGCCTTGCTCGAGAAGGTAGAAGGGGAGCTCACTCGTTTGGAGAGTTTGGGTATTATCAGGCCCGTCCGTTTTGCTGACTGGGCAGCACCAATTGTACCTGTAATGAAGCCAGATGCCACAGTTCGCTTGTGTGGCGACTATAAACTTACAGTGAATACGGTTTCCCGACTCGACCGATATCCAATGCCTCGCATAGAGGATCTCTACGCGAAACTTGCAGGTGGACTCTCGTTCACAAAATTAGATATGAGTCACGCCTACCTGCAGTTGGAGCTGGACCCTGCCTCCCGACCATATGTAACGATTAATACACACCGGGGCCTGTACGAATATACACGGTTGCCCTTTGGAGTATCCTCTGCCTGCGCAATTTTTCAACGTGTTATGGAGGGCATTTTGAGAGGTTTACCATGTGTAGCTGTCTACCTAGATGACGTTTTGATTACAGGGACGTCGGAGCAGGAAATTTGGAAAATCTGGAGGCTGTCCTTAGACGCCTTTCGGAGGCTGGAGTCCGTTTACGTCGCACAAAGTACGTATTTCAGGCAAAGGCAGTAGTCTACCTAGGTTATCGGGTGGACCGCGAAGGTCTGCACCCCGTTGCAGAGAAGGTGCGTGCAATTCAACATGCCCCCGCCCCGCCTGACACTTCGCATCTTCGTTCTTTTCTCGGTCTCGTAAACTGTTACGGGAAGTTCCTCCCCAATCTGGCAACTACGCTGGCCGCTTTGCACCTTCTGCTAAAGAAAAATCACACCTGGGTTTGGGGTCAGCCGCAAGAAACCGCTTTCCGGCGGGTAAAGCAACAATTGTCGTCGTCTGGGTTACTAACCCACTATGATCCTGGAAAGCCTTTGCTCGTCACATGTGATGCATCCCCGTATGGTATTGGGGCCGTCCTGTCCCACAAGATGGAGAACGGGGCCGAACGACCGATAGCTTTTGCCTCCCGCACATTGACTGCAGCGGAGAAAAAGTACACGCAGATCGAGAAGGAGGGCCTGGCAGTGGTTTTTGCGGTGAAACGCTTCCACCAGTACGTGTACGGCCGCCATTTCACTATCGTGACTGATCATAAGCCCCTGCTGGGACTTTTCAGAGAGGATAAGCCAATACCGCCCATTGCTTCTGCACGGATCCAGCGCTGATCTTTGTTGCTTGCTGCATACGAGTATTCTCTGGAGCACTAACCAGGTACGCAGATAGCAAATGCCGACGCACTGAGCCAATTGCCTTTATCGACCGGCCTCATGTCGACTCCCACGACCGGTGAGGTGGTTGCAACCCTAAATTTTCATAGAATTTACAGTGCAGAAGGAGGCCATTCGGCCCATCAAGTCTGCACCGGCTCCTGGAGAAGAGCACCCTACCCAAGGTCATCACCTCCACACCCTAGCCCCATGACCCTGTAACCCCACCCAACACTAAGGGCAATTTTTGACACTAAGGGCAATTTATCATGGCCAATCCACCCAACCTGCACATCTTTGGACTGTGGGAGGAAACCGGAGCACCCGGAGAAAACCCACGCACACACGGGGAGGACGTGCAGACTCCGCACAGACAGTGACCCAAGCCGGAATCGAACCTGGGACCCTGGAGCTGTGAAGCAATTGTGCTAACCACTATGCTACCGTGCTGCCCACATTTTATGGACACCTTGCCTGTCACGGCATCACAGATCCGTGAGTGGACCCAGACGGAGCCAGTCCTGTCAAAGTTTCGGCACATAGTCCTGTATGGTGGGCAGCATAGACAGCTCCCAGGCGAGTTGCGGGCATTTTCCTCCAAGCTGTCAGAATTCAGCGTGGAAGACGGCATCCTCTTGTGGGGGACGCGTGTGATTGTCCCAGAAAAAGGCCAGGAGCTGATACTAACAGACTTACACAATGGCCATCCAGGCGTGACCAAAAAGAAAATGTTGGCCCGGAATTATGTCTGGTGGCCAGGCCTCGACACCGACATTGAGAAGGTGGCCCAAAACTGCTCCATTTGCCAGGAGCATCAGAAGCTTCCGCCGGCCGTGCCCCTACATCACTGGGAATGGCCAGGGCGGCCTTGGGCATGCTTGCATGCAGATTTCGCAGGCCCTTTTCAAGGATCCATGTTCCTTCTACTAATTGACGCCCAGTCCAAATGGCTAGAGGTGCATAAGATGCAGGGGACAACGTCCTGCGCAACAATTGAAAAGATGCGTTTATCGTTTAGTACGCATGGCCTCCCCGAGGTGCTGGTCACGGATAACGGCACTCCATTCACGAGTGAGGAGTTTGCGAGGTTCACGAAGATGAACGGCATCCGCCATATCCGCACTGCCCCTTACCACCCGGCTTCAAATGGGTTGGCAGAGCGCGCAGTGCAGACATTCAAAAGAGGCCTAAAGAAGCAGTCTTCCGGATCAATGGACACGAGACTGGCTCGCTTTTTGTTTACGTACAGGACCACCCCCCATGCAGTGACTGGGGTAGCTCCCGCAGAACTCCTAATGGGCCGGAGACTTCGCACCCGCCTTAGTATGGTTTTCCCGGACATTGGCGCAAAAGTACGCCGCACACAAGAATGGCAGGGACAGGGATTTTCTCGGCATCGGCCGATTCGGCAGTTTGCGCCCGGTGACTGTGTTCGTTCGGAATTTTGCTGGTGGTGCCCAATGGGTTCCTGGTGTAATCTTTCGCCAAACGGGCCCTATATCTTACCAAGTGCAAGCCCAGGGTTGTCTCCAGCGAAAACATGTAGACCACGTTCGGTCCAGAAGACCATCCCCTCGAAAGATTCCCCGCCCCCGGAGCTCATTTCAACAGCCGCAGAGACCAGAGACAAGGGAAGGTAGTCCTCACAATATTCCACTGGTGCCTCACTTGAAGCCTGCGCAGGTCGTTACGGGACCGAATGGAGAAAGAGACGCTGACATGACGGAGGCAGCAGACTCTGACTCCGAGATGGAGACACAGGATGCATCAGAGGGGGAATCCTCAGGTCCACGGGCCGTGGATGTACAACCGTTGCGCCGTTCATCACGGAAGCGCCGGTCTCCGTCTCGTTACACGCCGCCTGATCCAGCGCCGCATGCAAATGGTGTCCTGCCTGCGGCCAAATGAGTCCGACGCCCTCCTTCGCCAGGGTCTTCGGTGGATGCCTTGGACTTTGGGGGAGAGGGATGTTATAACCTGCCTACTTACCATTGGCTGGGGACTAATGACTATCCCACAATCCTGTGGGAGTATGAGCTTCCCCAATGAGGGGGGGCAGAGAAACCACTAGTAAACTCCTAGTATAAATACAGCTGGCCAGTTCAGGAACCAGCAGGAAGGAGTATGTAGCAAGGGAAGTTACTGCTACTGTTATGTATATATGTTATAGTAAATAAATGTTATTACTTTGTATCCTTAAAACTCGTGCTGGATTCTTCGTGGCCCTTACAAAAATTAGGATCTTTGCTGATGATTGCTCAATGATTAGTTCCATCTTTCAGCTAATGGGACTGCATGCAGCAAGACCGCAGCAACAATCAGGCTTGCTAATTGTTATGTCTTTTGGCTCACCGAAGTTTGAAATCAAATGTATTTCTCACATCTAGCCTTGTGCTTCAGAGTGATACATTGTTGTTTGGTACACTGAATGTAGTACAGTAATGAGTGATGTAGCATTCTGGATTCACATGTATTGATATCCATGACAATATAGTTCCTAAATCATATTAGAACAATATTATGGAAACACAGAGAAAATAGAAGAAGGAGGAGGAGTCCATTCGGCCCTTCAAGCCTGCACTGCCATTCGTCATGATCATGGCTGATCATCCAGTTCAATATCGTGGGTGGAATTCTCCCCCCCCCCCCCCACGCCGGATGGGAGAATCGCTGGGGCGCCGCACGAGTCCCGCCACGCCGCCCCGGCACCCGCACGCGATTCTCCCACCCCCCCCCAAACCGGCGCAGCGAGAATCACGGCTGGCCGCTGGGAGAATCGCCGCTCGCCGTTTGTAACGGGCAAGCGGTGATTCTTCGGCACTGTCCACACCTGGTCGCTGCCGGCGGGAACAGCGCGGGAACGCTGGAGGGGGGGGGCGGCTTGTGGGGGGAGGGGGATTCCTGCACCGGGGGCGGCCTCAAAAGGGGTCTGGCCCGCGTTCGGTGCCCGCCGATCGGGGGGCCGGCCTCTCTGAAGGACGACCTCCTTTCCTCCGCCGCCTCGCAAGATCCATCCGATATCTTCTTGCGGGGCGGCCGCAGGGAGGACGGCAACCGCGCATGCGCGGGTTAACGCCAGCCAACCCGCGCATGCGCGGTTGACGTCTTTTACGTGGCGCCGGCCGCGTCGTCACTTACACGGCACTGCTTTTACGCGCCACCAAAGCCCGGCGCGCGTAAATGCCGAGACGCTGCTACTAGCCCCCCGGGGGTGGGAGTATAATAAGGGGCTGGGAGCGGCCTCCGACACCGGAGGAAACACTCCGGTTTTCACTCCGGCGTCGGGACTTAGTCTCCCGATGGGAGAATTCGCCCCCTGATCCTGCCTTCCTCCATATCTCTTGATCCGTTTAGTCCCAAGAGCTATATCTAATTCCTTCTTGAAATTACACCTGAACTACTTTCTGTAGTAGCGAATTCCACAGATTCACCACTCTCTAGTGAAGAAATTTCGCTTTCTCTCAGTCCTAAAAGGTTTATCCCTTAGCCTCAAACTATGATCCCTAGTTCTGGACTCACCCACCATCGGGCACATTCTTTCTGAATCTACCCTGTCTAATCCTATTAGAGTTGTGTAAGTTTCTGTGAGATCCCCTCTCATTCTTCTAAACTCCAACGAATATAATCCTAACCGATTTAGGCTCGCCTCTTATGACAGTCCCGCCATCCCAGGAATCACTGGTAAACCTTCACTGCACTCCCTCTACAGCAAGAACATCCTCTCTCAGATAAGGACACCAAAACTGCCAGGTGTGGCCTCACCAATGTCCTATTCAATTGCAGTAAAACATCACTATTCCTATACTCAAATCCTCTTGCTATGAAGTGGAGATGCCGGTGTTGGACTGGGGTGAGCACAGTACGAAGTCTTACAACACCAGGTTAAAGTCCAACAGGTTTGTTTCGATGTGTTGCTGTCTTGCTATGAAGGCCAAGATATAATTTGCCTTCTTTACTGCCTGCTATATCTGCACGGTTAATTTCAGCAACTGTTGCACGATGAGAACAAGTTCTTGCTGAGTATCCCCCTATTTCAATTTACACCTATTCAAATAATAATCTGCCTTCCAATTTTTGCTACTGAAGCAGAGAACCTCAAATTTGTCCACATTATACTGCACCTGCCATGCATGTGTCCACTCACTCAACCTATCCAAATCCCGCTGCAGCATCTCTGCATCCACGTCACAGCTCACCCTCCCACCCAACTTTATAGCATCTGCAAATTTGGAGATAATACATTTAGTTCCCTCATTTAAATCATTAATATATAATGTGAACATTTGGGGTCCTAGCACAGATCCCTGCTGTACCCCACTAGTCACTGCTGCCAATCAGAAAAATATAGAGCATGGAACAGTACAGCACAGAACAGGGCCTTCGGCCCTCAATGTTGTGCCGAGTATTGTCCGAAACCAAGATCAAGCTATCCCACTCCCTGTCATTCTGGTGTGCTCCATGTGCCTATCCAATAGTCGCTTGAAAGTTCCTAAAGTGTCCGACTCCACTATCACAGCAGGCAGTCCATTCCACACCCTAACCACTCTCTGAGTAAAGAACCTACCTCGGACATCCCTCCTACATCTCCCACCCTGAATCTTATAGTTATGCCCCCTTGTAACAGCTACATCCATCCATGGAAATAGTCTCTGAACGTCCACTCTATCTATCCCCCTCATTATCTTATAAACTTCTATTAAGTCGCCTCTCACCCTCCTCCGCTCCAAAGAGAAAAGCCTTAGCTCCCTCAACCTTTTCTCATAAGACCCATCCTGCAAACCAGGCAGCATCCTGGTAAATCTCCTTTGCACCCTTTCCAATGCTTCCACATCCCTCCTAGAATGAGGTGACAAGAACTGCACACAATGCTCCAAATGTGGTCTCACCAGGGTCATGTATAGTTGCAGCATAACCCCGCCGCTCTTAAACTCAAGCCCCCTGTTAATAAATGCTAACACATTATAAGCCTTCTTCACGGCTCTATCCACTTGACTGGCAACCTTCAGAGATCTGTGGTCATAAACCCCAACATCTCTCTGTTCCTCCACATTCCTCAGAACCCTGCCGTTGACCCTGTAATGTGCATTCAAATTTTTTTCTACTGAAATGAATCACCTCGCACTTATCAGGGTTAAACTCCATCTGCCATTTTTTGGCCCAGCTCTGCATCCTATCAATGTCTCTTTGCAGCCTACAACAGCCCTCCACCTGATCCACTACTCCACCAATCTTGGTGTCATCAGCAAATTTACTGACCCACCCTTCAGCCCCCTCCTCCAAGTCCTTGATAAAAATCACAAATAGCAGAGGACCCAGCACTGATCCCTGTGGTACACCGCTGGTAACTGGTCTCCAGTCTGAAAATTTTCCATCCACCACCACCCTCTGTCTTCTATGTGATAGCCAGTTACTTATCCAATTGGCCAAATTTCCCTCTATCCCATACCTCCTTACTTTCTTCATGAGCCGACCATGGGGAATCTTATCAAATGCCTTACTAAAATCTATGTATACGACATCAACTGCTCTACCTTCATCTACACACTTAGTAACCTCCTCAAAGAATTCAATCAAATTTGTGAGGCAAGACCTACCGTTCACGAATCCGTGTTGACTATCCCGGATTAAGCTGCATCTTTCCAAATGGTCATAAATCCTATCCTTCAGGACCTTTCCCATTATCTTCCCGACCACCGAAGTAAGACTAATTGGCCTATAATTACCAGGGTCATTCCTATTCCCTTTCTTGAACAGAGGAACAACATTCACCACTCTCCAGTCCTCTGGCACTATCCCCGTGGACAACGATGACCCAAAGATCAAAGCCAAAGGCTCTGCAATCTCACCCCTTGCCTCCCAAAGAACCCTTGGGTATATCCGATCTGGCCCAGGGGACTTGTCGACCCTCAGGTTTTTCAAAACTGCTAATACATCCTTCCTCAGACCATCTACTTCCTCCAGCCTACCCGCCTGAATCACACTCTCATCCTCAAAAACATGGCCCCTCTCCTTGGTGAACAATTAAGAAAAGTATTCATTCAACGTCTCTTCTATTTCTTCTGACTCCATGCACAATTTCCCACTACTGTCCTTAACCGGCCCTACCCTCACCCTGGTCATTCTTTTATTTCTCACATAAGAGAAAAAACCTTGGAGTTTTCCTTGATCCGACCCGCCAAGGACTTCTCATGCCCCCTCCTAGCTCTCCTAAGCTCTTTTTTCAGCTGATTCCTTGCTACCTTGTAACCCTTAAGCGACCCTACTGAACCTTGTTTTCTCATCCTTACATACTCTTCCTTTTTCCTCTTGACAAGACATTCAACCTCTTTTGTGAACCATGGTTCCCTCACACTGCCATTTCCTCCCTGCCTGACAGGGACGTGCCTATCAAGGACACGCAGTATTTGTTCCTTGAACAAGCTCCACTTTTCATTTGTGCCTTTCCCTGACAGTTTCTGTTCCCATCTTATGCCCCATAATTCTTGCTTAATCGCATCATAATTACCCCCCCCAATTATAAACCTTGCCCTGCCGTATGGCCCTATCCCTCTCCATTGCAATAGTGAAAGACACCGAATTGTGGTCACTATCTCCAAAGTGTTCTCCCACAAAAAAATCTAACACTTGTTCATTACCCAGTACCAAATCCAATGTGCCTCCCCCCTCTTGCCGGCCTATCCACATATTGTGTCAGGAAACTCTCCTGCACACACTGTCCAAAAACTGCCCCATCTGAGCTGTTCGACCTATAGAGGTTCCAATCAATATTTGGTAAGTTAAAGTCACCCATGACAACTACCCTGAGACCTCCACACCTATCCATAATCTGTTTTGCAATTTCTTCCTCCACATCTCTATTACTATTTGGGGCCTATAGAAAACTTCTAACAACGTGACCGCTCCTTTCCTATTTCTAACATCGGCCCATATTACCTCAGTAGGCAGATCCCCTTCAAACTGCCTTTCTACAGCTGTTAAACTATCCTTGTATAAAAAATGCCACTCCTCCACCTCTTTTACCACCTTCCCTACACTTACTGAAACATCTATACCCCGGAACTTCCAACAACCATTCCTGTCCCTGTTCTAACCATGTCTCCGTAATGGCCACAACATCGTAGTCCCAAGTACCAATCCACGCTCCAAATTCACCTACCTTATTCCGGATGCTCCTTGCATTGAAGTAGACACACTTCAACCCACCTTTCTGTCTGCCGGTGCACTCCTGCGACCTTGATACCCTCCTCAGTACCTCACTACTCTCGACACTGGCTTCTGGAACACAGCTCGTTTTCCCAGCCCCCTGACAAATTTGTTTAAACCCACTTATTCCAACGTTTTGCTTCCTGGCTGCTAACCAGCTTTCTATCCATCTCAAGACACTATCCGTAATTCCATGCATTTTAACTTTACATATTAATCTGCTGTGTGAGACGTTGTGGAAAGCCTTCTGAAAATTTAAATAAGCCACATCCACCTGTTCTCCCTGGTCAACTCTATGAGTTCCATCTTCTAAGAATTCTAGTAGATTTGTCTGATTACACCACTGCTTTCCAAATGTTGTGCTATGAAATCCTTGATAATGGACACTCGCAACTTCCCTACCACTAATGTTAGGCTCACTTGTCTATAGTTCCCTGTTTTCTCTCTACCTCCCTTTTTGAATAATGGGGTTACATTCGCTACCCTTCAATTTGAAGGAACCATTCCAGGTCCAAAGAATTTTGGCAAATGACCACCAATAGATCTTCTATTTCTAGCGCCACTTCCTTAAGTACTCTGGGATGAAGATTATCAGGCCCTGGAGATTTGTCCACCTTCAATCCCATTAATTTCCCCAAAACCATTTCTTTACTGATACTAATTTCCTTCAGCTCCTCACTGAAACTTGTGTTTCTCAGAACTTCCGTTAATTATTCATGTCTTTCTTCGTGAAGACAGAAGCAAAGTATGAATTTAGTTCCATAGCCATTTCTTCGTTCCCCGTTATGAATTCCCCCGTTTCTGACTGCAAGGGGCCTACATTAGTTTTAATCAATTCTTTCCTCTTTACAAACCTGTAGAAACTTTTACAATCTGTTTTTATGTTCCCTGCTAGTTTGCATTCAAATTGTATTTTCCCTTCCTTAATCAATTCCTTGATCTGCCTTTGCTGAATTTTAAACTGTTTCCAATCCTCAGATCTGTTGCTTTTTCTTGCTAATTTGTATGCCTCTTCTTTGAATCGAATACTATCTCTAATTTCCCTTGAAAGACCGCATTAGAAATTTTAAATCTTGTTTACCCAGCAGCCAGCCAAATTAAAAGGCTGGGTGACCTTCGGGCAAGAAGGCCTGTGGTACTAGACATCAGCTGCGCACAGCTGGCTATGATCACTGGCAATTGAGTCGGGCAGGAGTCATGGAGGGGGCACTTGGGGGACAACAGTGAGGTTGGAAAGGAAGGAGAGGTCACAGGGTGTTTGCTGATTGCGGCAGACTGTTTGAAAAGCTGGGCAAGCACTCCGGTTCCTATCAGATGACAAGCTCTGCTGGAAAACTACTTATCTGCTGGATATGGCTGCTCCCAACTCCCTTTAGCTGTTGGGTTTCCGGAACTTGGGCAAGTTGACCCACAACCATTACATCTAAATGACTGCCAGAATCAGAGGTACACATCTTCACTAACATATTCAAATTGCTGACCCACCACTCCAGAGAAAGCTATTCAGATGCTTCCAAATCTGCCACAATTAAACTGAAAGTTGGCATTTTCACGGTCCATCAGGGTCAGTCGGTATTCACATTTTTGCCAATTTACCCATGCCCCATTGACTCCGTTGGATCAAGTCTGGCACAATGAGAATTACTAATTCCCAGAATTCTAACTGAAGGAAGAGTTTTTGAAATGGTCGACTTAAAGGAACTTAAAGAGTTTCAACAGTTAATCACTGATTTATTTTCCGGCAACCAGGAAAATCTTAATTTTGAAGTATATTATCCATTGATTCAATGATCACATCAGTCATTTGGGGTGTCATAGGATAGTAATCATTTCATATTCCAAAAAAGTTCACATTGTAATTGCCCACACGGGGCCTATAGGGTGGGAATGATTAGCTTCTCTGTGGTCCTTGCAGAGTACAAGCTTCTCTATCTTTATAAAGGTAAGGCCACGAAGGCATTGAGCAGTGAGGAACCCAATACTTTATTTTACTCGGTGTGGACTCCTCGTATCCTTATTAAACTGGCGACAAGGAGTAAACTGGCTTGCTGTGGCCTACTCAGCTGAGCCACCCAGCCAATTTTCTGGACTCAGGTTTACTTGGTTCACCATGTCTGTGCTTGGGCGATTAAATGCATTTGACACCGGTGTTGAAGACTGGAACCAGAATGCAAAAAGGTTTTGTTCCTTCTTCCGGCCAACTACATCACAGAGACCGAGTGCCAGAAGGTCATTCTGTTGACGGCCTGTGGAGCACAGACATTCGGGGTGATCCGGAATCTCACATAACCGGCTGCGCCAGATATGCAATCGTTCGACCGATTCGCGCCACTTGTGGTTCAACACTTTAACTCAACCCCGTTGATAATTGTTCAACGATATATGTTCAATATGGCAGAGAGGTCCCCAGGTGAGTCCACAACCGAGTTTGTATAATGGCTATGGAAGATAGCCGAGTTTTGTGAGTATAGAACTGCTTTATCCGATATGCTCCGCAATCATTTGGCCTGCAGTATAAACAATATGGAAACACAGAAAAACCTTGGGTTGAAATCTCCCTGACATTTCAGCAGGTGCTGCAGATCTCCTTGTCCTGGGGAAGCAGGGAACATGGCATCCAGGAGATACAAGGGATGGAGGTGAACGTTTTGGGGCATCACCCCTCACATGGTCTCCCCAGGGCCCAGACTGAATTCCAGGGTGACACCGGCCTCTGGGTGAAGAGCCGGCCGCCGAGAGGTGCAATGACATCAGACTCTGCTGATGATTCCAGCTCATGTGGGCTCCGGTCTAGGTGTACTCACAGGCAACAAGAAGGCCAACATTCCAATCACCCTGGTCGAGATAAGCCCCAGCCCCAGGCCCAGGCCTGGCATCTGGATGACCCATAAGAGGCCGAGAATGAGGCTGAGATGCAGCTGAATTGTTTAGCAGCGCCCCATGTGGCCCATATTCATGTTCTGATACATGGCAAAGGCCACATGGTCCAAATGGAGTTGGTGTGGGAGCTGCCATTTCTGTGGTGGTGCAGAGCACCTTTGATCTTATAAAACGAGGAGTGCATACTTTAACTTTGGCTGACATGGCGGCTCGTTTGGCCACTTATAAAGGGGAACAACTGAATATTGTGGGGTCCACCCTTACTTCGGTAGTTTCTGGGCGCCAATACGTTCACCTTCCCCTCATTGCTGAGCTAGGAAGCGGCCCTAGCCTGTTGGGTACACCAGCTGCAATTGAATGGGCAGCATCTCCTCCAAGTGGGATCTGGCGATCTGTGTGCGGTACGGACCGAGTTCCCTGAGATTTTTCAGCCTGGCTTGGGAAGAACTAAAGGGGCCACGACCAAGATCAGGCCAAACCCTGATATTTTCATGCCCGCCTGGTTCGTTATGCTTTAGCAGAGAATGTCAAGACCGAACTGTGTTGTTTGGAGAGTTTGGGAATCATTAAGCCTGTGTGCTTTGTCGAGTGGGCGGTGCAGGACGTCCCCGTAATGAAGTTAGATAAGACAGTCCACCTCTGTGGAGACTATAAATTGACAATGAACATGGCTTTGAGGTTAGACCATTATCCTTCATCACGCAGCGAGGATCTGTATGTGAGATTGGCCGGTGGCTCTACGTTTACAAAACTGGACATGAGCAACGCTTATCTCCAGCTGGAGCTTCATAAATTATCATGGCAGTATGTCACGATCAATACGCGCAAGGGACTCGATATGAGTACACCTGACTTCCGTTCGGAATATCCTCAGCGTGTGCAGTTTTCCAGCGTGTCACGGAGAACATCCTGTACAGACTGCCGTGTGTTTCAGTTCACTTAGATGATGTGCTGGTCATAGGGACCAGAGAACAAAAACATTTGCAGAACCTCGAGGCGGTGTTGAAATGTTTTTCGGAGTATAGTGTCCGCCTCTGCTGTGCGAAATGCATGTTTCACGCAAAGGAAGTAGTATACTGGGGGTATCAGGTGGACTAGGAAGACCTGCAGCTGGTCAACGAGAAAGTCAGAGCAATCAAAATGGCCCCCGCCCCGCGAGACCCCACCGAGTTTCGCTCTTTACTTGATTCCAAATCTGATAACCATCCTGGCCCCCCCTTCACTTGCTCCTCAAAAGCACCAGCCATGGAACTGGAGCAAGGCCCAGTATCAGGTGTTTAAGAAGGTGAAATGGCGGTTGTCCTCTTTGGAGATGTTGGTGCATTTTGACCCTTCAAAACCATTGTACATTATGTGCGATGTTTCATTGTACGAGATTGGGGCAGTCCTGTCTCATCGGATGAGCGATGGCCGTGAACATCAAATCGCCTCTGCCTCCTGGTCACTGGCTGGAGCTGAGAGAAAATATGCCCAAATAGAGAAAGAAGGCCTGGTGGTCGTATTTGGTGTCAAACAGTTTCATCAGTACATCTATGGCCACCATTTTTTTATCTTCACGAATCAGAAACCATTGCTGGGCCTCCTCCAAGAAGACAAGGTGATCCCGCCTATTGCATCAGTGAGGATTTGGCGCTGGGCCTGTATGAACACTCTTTTGAGCACTGCTCAGGGACCCAAATTATGCATGCTGATGTGTTAAGTCATCTTGCCCTGCAGACCGAGTCCGCAACCCCCCCTGTGCCTGACAAAGTAGTCGTGGTCCTGAATTTTATGGACTCCTTGCCCATCACTGCATCGTGTATTTGTGACTGGGCACAGGCCGATCCAGTCCTTGCCAAGATGTGACATCTGGTGCTATACAGTGGGCAGCATCGACAGCTGCCGGGGCAGTTGAAAGCTTTCTCCTCCAAGTTCTCGGAGCTGACTGTGGAAAATTGTATACTCCTGTAGGACACGAGGGTTGTTGTTCCGACGAAGGGCCAGGCAACCATGTTGAAGGGCCTTCGCAATGGGCACCCACCCTGCAGTGTCCAAAATGAAGATGCTATGTGAGAAGCTATGTCTGGTGGCCAGGGTTGGATATCGAGACATTGGCCCATCAGTTGCCACGAGAACCAGAAGCTATCTGCGGCTGCAACCCTCTACCCTTGGGAATTGCAAGGACGTCCCTGGGCTCATCTGCACACCAATTTTGCTGGACCATTCCTGGGATTGATGTTCCTCCTCAAAGTGACTGGAGGTTCGACCGGATGACGTTAATCACCTCCCGGGTGACTGTCGAGTGATTGCGCATTTCTTTTGCCACCCACGGAACCCCTGAGGTACTCGTGACAGATAACGGGGCCTCTTACACGAGTGAAGAGTTTGCCACTTTTGTGAAAAGCAACGGGATTCGCCATGTCTGCACCGCCCCATCCGGCATTGAATGGATTGGCAGAGAGGGGTATGCAAACGGTTAAACAGGTGCTGAAGAAACAGACTTCGAGCTTGATGGACACCAGGCTGGCACAATTTTTGTTCTCATATAGGACCATGCCGCACGCAGTAACTGGGGTGGCCCCCGCTGAGATGTTAATGGGTCATAGGCTTCGTACACGATTGAATTTGATTATCCCAAACATTGGAGCGAAGGTGCGCCTTAACAAAGATTTGCAAGAGCATTGCCCAGTTCGAGTTGACCTCATTGACACATCGCATCTGACGTTTGTTCAAAACCTCAACAGTGATGCTTGCTGGCTCTCTTGAATTATTGTCCCCCAAACAGGACCAGTTTCTTACCAAGTGCGGGTCGGGGGACAACTGATGCGATGGCATTGGATCACATTTGCGCACGCAGGTTTCTTCCTGAGATTCTTTGCAGGAAACCCGTCCTGGATCCTCCGGCTCTATTTTATTTTTAAAATTTAGAGTACCCAATTCATTTTTTCCAATTAAGGGGCAATTTGGCCAATTCCCCTACCCTGCACATCTTTATTTTGTGGGGGTACAACCCACTCAAACACGGGGAGACTGTGCAAATTCCACACGGACTGTAATCCAGAGCCGGGATCGAACCTGGGACCTTGGCACCGTGAGGCATCAATGCTAACTATTGCGCCACCGTGCTGCCCTCCTCCTGCCCTATTGCTGGACCAGCCTGCTGTAACACCTCCAGTCTCTCACGATGCCAACATGACTGATTCTGAAATGGAGACACAGACCTCAGAGGTCTCGGAGGCAGATCCACTACCTACCGGTGATTATCCACCATGGCGTTCTTGTCGCAGATGGTGTTCACCAGAAAGGTATACGCCGACCGCTCCGGCGCATGAGCTCAATGTCGATTTGATGCGGCCGAAAATAATTTGACGTCCTCCACCTGCCCCTCCTTCTCCCCCTCATAAGTCATCAAGGGGGTCTTCAGAACTTTGGGGGGAAGAATGTGATAGCCCGCACAGGGTCTACGCTGTGGGAATGATTATGTTCCTCATGGTCCTTGCGGAGTGCGGGTTCCCCTGCTAGGGACAGCGGATCACTATTAACCTCTGTATAAAAGGTCAGTAAGGCACTGAGCAGTGCGGAACCCAGTAGGGATCCGGGCTGTGTGTATATTGTGTTGTAAATAAAACACTTTTTTTATTTTACTCGCCGTGGACTCTCCTTGTCCTTATTAAACTCCTTGAGCTAGCTGAGAGCTTGCTGCAATTTTATTCTAACACCTCAATTAGCTGGTCATTGAGGGATTCTCCCTAGGGTGTTGTACCTTACAAAATGCACATGGCATTCTTTAGTTCCACATATTGTCATCGCATAAGTTGAGTTTACTACTGAGCAAGTTGATTTCACAACCTTTCTAAATTGCTCTACTATCTGTCATATTGACATGGAGATGGATGAGCTACTAGAACATTTCATTTTGTTTGGTATATGGTTATACCAGTGTTCTTCAAACTTTTCTTCCGGGGACCCATTTTTACCAACCGGCCAACCTTTGGACCCAACCCGGCTGATCTTCGCGACCCACACCGGCCGACCTGCGCGACCCACCATTTTCTCTTACCTTGTTTGCTGCTGACAAAAATTGAGGAAATGGTTTGGGGTCCCTTTGGCCTTCAACACGTTCCTCCAATGGAACCTGTTGGATGAAGGTGAAGCCTTCCGGTGTTGTAAAGTATGGAGTCTCCATCTGTCCAAAGTTCTGCATTTTTTTCCTGTAAAATTTTATCAAATAAATCCCCCCCGAACTTGTAAAGAAAAAGAAAAATGAAATGAATAAAATAAATGAAAATTATAAAATTAAATGAATAAAATAAATGAATAAACCCCCCCGAACTTGTAAAACAAAAAGCTGCGACCGTTTTCAAAAAAAGCGGCCGCACTGCACATGCGCACCGATGATCGGGCACACATACGCAGTGCGGCCGTATTTATTTTACATATCCGTGGCCATTTTGAAGGCCACTTGCAGCCGGCGTTATTAACAGCCAGCTGCTGCGGCTGTTGCGCGCAGATTTGCGCGATCGGGAGCGCCACGACGGATGGCTCCGCGACCCTCCCGACACCCGCCCGCACCCTGAGTTTGACAATGCCTGGGTTATACAATAGTGCTGGAGATTAAAACCATGATGAACCATGAGAAGACCATGGAATGTTTGCCTATTGTTCCCCTTTCACGTTTTGATTTTTGTCTTCTCTTTGCAAAGACTATCAAATGTTCCAAGCCATGCAAATTTTCAAGGCTGCCATTTCAACTCATGAACAGTTGAGCTGGAGATGATTCTCATCGTCTTCAGCATTGTCTTGCAAGAAAAGCTCTGGATGCAACTTTCAAAAGTTGAAGATCTAAGTTTTAATATCACCCTTGGAAATGATTTGGAAAGGAAAAAAGAAAGAAGAGGTTGGAGGGTCTGACCTTTGAAGAAAGATTGGAAAGATTGAGGAAAGATTCGACTGGCTGGGGCTATTTCCTTGTAGCAGCGAAGGTTAAGAGGGGACCTGGTAGAGGCATATAAGATTATGAGGGCATAGATAAGGTGGATGGGAAGACACTTTTTCCATTAGTAGAAGGGTCAATAGCCAGGTGACATAGATTTAAGGTAAGAGGTAGAAGATTAAGAGGGGAGGTGAGGAGAAACCTTTTTCACCCAGAGGATGGTGGGAGTCTGGAATCCACTGCCTGAAAGGATGGGTGAATCACAACATTTAAGGAGTATTTAGATATTAATTTATCCTGACAGAGAGTTGGGAAAAATGGGTCTTTTTCTGGATGTAACTAGTGGAGTGCCACAGGGTTCGGTCCTTGGGCTCCAGCTATTTGCAATTTACATTAACAACTTGGATAAAGGGATAGAAGGGTCTATAGCCAAATTCGCAGATGACACAAAGATAGTTGGGACAGTAAGTTGCAATGAGGAAATAAGAACATTACAAATGGATATAGATAGTTCGGAGAGTGGGCCAAAATGAGGCACATGGAGTTTAACGTGGGTAAGTGTGGTTATGCATTTTGGTCAAAAAATTGGAAAGGGAACTTATTATCTAAATGGGGAGAGACTTCAGGATGCTCCGATACAGAGGGATCTGGGTGTCCTCGTGCATGAGTCACAGAAAACGAGCATGCAGGTGCAGCAGATAGTAAGGAAGGCAAATGGAATGTTGGCATTTCTTGCTAAAGGAATTGAGTATAAAGGTAAGGAAGTATTGCTGCAACTATACAAGGCATTGAACAACAAAGAAATGTACAGCACAGGAACAGGCCCTTCGGCCCTCCAAGCCCGTGCCGACCATACTAAATAACATACATTGGTAAGACTGCACCTGGAGTATTGTGCATAGTTTTGGTCTTCTTATTTGAGGAAAAATGTAGTGGCTTTGGAGGCAGTTCAGAAAAAGTTAACGAGATTGATTCATTAGATGAGGGGTTTGTCGTATGAGGAGAGATTGAACAGTTTAGGCCTATATTCTCCAGAGTTTAGAAGAATGAGGGAGATCAAATTGAGGTATACAAGTTGCTAAAAGGTATGGATAAAGTAGAAGTGGAGCTGATGCTTCCTCTTGTGGGTCATTCTAAAACGAGAGTCATAATCTTCAAATAAGAGATAGCAAATTTAAAACAGATTTGAGGATAAATTACTTCTCCCAAAGGGTTGTGAATCTGTGGAATTCACTACTCCAGAGTACGGTGGTTGCAAGGACAGTGAGTAAATTTAAGGAGGAGTTAGATTTTTAATTGGTAATGGGTTGAAGGGTTATGGAGAACGGGCAGGTCAGTGAAGTTGAGGCCGTGATGGGATCAGCTATGATCACATTGAAGGTGTTTACGCTCGGGGGGCTAATTAGCTATTCCTGCTCCTCGGTCATGTGTTCTAGGGAGGAGATGCTCTGGCTGATTTTCCAATCCAACTCTTGGTCTGTAGTAGGTAAAAGATTTTTTTTTAAATGTATTTTATTCCAAACGTATATAAAAGGCTACAAAACATAAACAATTCGGGGAACAAATTCCCCAACACACAACTGTACAGTTTGTAAAACGTTTCCCGTTTTTCACCCCCCGCTCTCCGCAAAGAACAGCTCCTCAAATATGGCCACAAACGTCCCCATTGTAGGTAAAAGATGAGGAATATATCAGCCATGATAGAATGGCGGAGCAGACTCAATGGGCCAAATGGCCTAATTCTGCTCCTATATCTTATGAACGTATGAATTTCCTCGGGTGAATGTAGCTGTTACAAGGGGGCATAACTATAAGATTCAGGGTGGGAGATATAGGAGGGATGTCCGAGGTAGGTTCTTTACTCAGAGAGTGGTTAGGGTGTGGAATGGACTGCCTGCTGTGATAGTGGAGTCGGACACTTTAGGTACTTTCAAGCGGTTATTGGATAGGCACATGGAGCACACCAGAATGACAGGGAGTGGGATAGCTTGATCTTGGTTTCGGACAATGCTCGGCACAACATCGAGGGCCGAAGGGCCTGTTCTGTGCTGTACTGTTATATGTTCAATGCTCTATGAATTTGTGCTGCCGTAACGTGCAGGGCTATGGGCCAAGTGCTGGCAAATGGGATTAGTGTAGTCACATCATTGTTGACTGACGTGGACGCGAGCTGAATGACCTCTTTCTGTGCTGTAAACATCAATGAATCTATAAGTACATTCTTACTTTTAAAAAAATTTAAGTTAAAATGTAAAAGTTGTTTTAAGATGGGCGACACAGCAGACAGCTGTCTCCACAGATGATTGTTTAACATTATTGAACCCATGTTATCTCAGAATCAGACACCAAGAGAATCTTTAACAACATAAGAAAGCCTTGAAAAACACAATTGAACCTTCCAAAGGTGTGAGAACTTAGGACACCTTTGAAATTGACAAGAAGACTTCCTCAAAAGAGTGCAATTTAATTAAATCATTGGTTTTGTGGAACATTGACTCATGTAAATTTTTTAAATAAATGTTTTTTAGGGGCTGGTTTAGCACAGGGCTAAGGAGCTGGCTTTTAAAGCAGACCAAGGCAGGCCAGCAGCATGGTTCAATTCCCGTACCAGCCTCCCCGAACAGGCGCCGGAATGTGGCGACTAGGGGCTTTTCACAGTAACTTCATTTGAAGCCTACTTGCGACAATAAGTGATTTTCATTTCATTTATTGGGTTTTGAGCAAAGTATATTTACAGTTATGTACACAGAATTAAAAAAATATATATATATATAGAAGAGAAGAAAAGAAAACACACAAAAAAAAACTGGTAGAGTATTATGCACTAGCTCAACAACAGCAACTCTGTACAATTGGAAATATTATTTTTAACACACAAGTAGGCACTTATGGGGGGAAACTGGGGAGGTACATATACATTTGGGTGCCATAGAAACAGTTACATTGGTTATGTCCAATACAGAGAGGGCAATATGCGAATGGATCTGGTGTTGGTGTTATTACTTGCTTCTCCCGGATGGTTTTTGCTGCCGCTGTCGTCTCGCGTTCACCTCCGCTTCGGCCGTTCGTCCCGTCTTTCGCCCGTATTTTCCTTGCTCTCTGTTCCTGTATTTGCCAAGTTTGTTATTGTTTCCCATGCCCTCCTTCCGGTTATCAATCCCTTGCCTCCCCACCACCTCTCTGGTTCCCCTCTATTGTTCCCTGTCTCCTCCCTCTTCTCCTCCTGGGTGGTGCTGCTGACCGCCAACCGAACAGGATTCTATAGCGGGCGATCAAGGAGGCAAAGGCAAGGGCGTCCTCCCTCCTCCCCAGGAATAGATCTGGCTGGTCTGATACCCCGAAGACCGCCACTTTCAGGCACGGTTGCACTCTCATCCCCACCACTTTGGACATTGCCTCGAAATGACTCACCTAAATTAACGTATCAGCCATTATTGAGCTTTGAGCTGCAGAAGGTCTGGTTGAGATCAGCCATTGTGTGCAAATTCCTGAAGACCTTCGAAAATCAATTCCTGACAACAGCTCCTAGCTGACCTAACTGAGAGACCCATGTGAGAACTGGGTCTCTTTCTGCCACCAGGAGTCACAGAGGAAGTTGTCCAGAAACCATCAGTGTTCTGCTGAAAAAGGAATCCAGGTAGTCTTCACCTGTTGTGCTGGCAGAACGAGTAAAAAAGGATGTTGGGCCGCTCCCGAAAGCGGTTCTACCTGGTGATTCCACCTGAAAAGGCTAACACAATAATTGATTACAGAAGCCATTGCAGCTGCTGAACACTCAACTTCAGTCCAGCCAACCAACACTTCAAATCCAAGCTACAAAAGGCTGCAATGATATCTTAAAGGACTGAACTGAAGTTCAAGTTTGTAAGTATCTTTTATTCTTATCTTAGTTTATAACTTTATCACTTTTCCTCAAGTAGCTTTCAGCAGTAGTTTTGTGATAAACTAACCTTTCTCTTCAGATTATCATGTGATAGTCGAATAACTCAATGGAGAAGGTACCATGAATGAACATTCACTGAGGAGTGAACACATTACCAGGTTGGTAATGATGGGTATCATCACAAGTTTGCCAAGTCAAGGGATTGACCTGCTGCCAAGAAATGTCCATTCAAGTTGTAAGATGTTACTCAACAAAACTCAAAAATAGTCCAGAGAAGTTGAGAAAACTAAACAATTTCAGGATCAGGGGGTCCGTAAAGTTGCAGACAGTTGAAACCTTCCAGGCAGTGAAGGTTGAAGTGGCTAAGCCGGAGTCCACCGAATTGACCAAGGAAATCCAGAAGCAGGTCAAGAGACTGTGAGGGAGATGTCCCACTTAGTCAAAGAGCTTGAGGGAAGTCAGTTTGGTGTTTAAAAAGGCTGAAGCCAAATTCATTTAAGGAGGCAGCAAAAGGATCTACTGAATTCCTAAACCAAAAGGATTGAAATCTCAGAGTGATACTAAAGGGTTTGATAGCAGCTAACACTGAGGTGCATAACCATGACTGTGCTGAAACCACACGCACATTAACCACACCCATCAGTGCAGAATCACAGAATGTAGCCACAGAAACAGAAGTTACCAAACTCAGTTCAAAGCATGACTTTGATTAAATAGCTTGTGAGTTCAGGGACAGACTCAAAGGCCACTGTGTGGGGAAAGGGGGGGGGGGCTGTGGGATGGCTGACCACACTTAATCTTGTGCTGTTCAGCTCATTACATGTGCATTGCAAGGAGCATGGCAAATCACGTGGCAGAGTCAGGTAGGAAGTTAGAATCATAGAGGTTTACAGCATGGAAACAGGCCCTTCGGCCCAACTTATAGAATTTACAGTGCAGAAGGAGGACATTCAGCCCATCGAGTCTGCATCAGCTCTTGGAAAGAGCACCCTACTTAAGCCCATGCCTCCACCCTATCCGCCTAACCCGTTTGATGAGGTAGTATGGGCTGAGGTTAGAAACAGGAAAGGAGAGGTCACCCTGTTAGGGGTTTTCTATAGGCCTCCGAAAAGTTCCAGAGATGTAGAGGAGAGAATTGCAAAGATGATTCTGGATAGGAGCGAAAGCAACAGGGTAGTTGTTATGGGGGACTTTAACTTTCCAAATATTGACTGGAAACGCTATAGTTCGAGTACATTAGATGGGTCCGTTTTTGTCCAATGTGTGCAGGAGGGTTTCCTGACACAGTATGTAGATAGGCCAACGAGAGGCGAGGCCATATTGGATTTGGTACTGGGTAATGAACCAGGACAGGTGATAGATTTGGAGGTAGGTGAGCACTTTGGTGATAGTGACCACAATTCGATTACGTTTACTTTAGTGATGGAAAGGGATAGGTATATACTGCAGGGCAAGAGTTATATCTGGGGGAAAGGCAGTTATGATGCGATGAGGCAAGACTTAGGATACATCGGATGGAGAAGAAAACTGCAGGGGATGGGCACAATGGAAATGTGGAGCTTCTTCAAGGAACAGCTACTGCGTGTCCTTGATAAGTATGTACCTGTCAGGCAGGGAGGAAGTGGTCGAGTGAGGGAACCGTGGTTTACTAAAGCAGTTGAAACACTTGTCAAGAGGAAGAAGGAGACTTATGTAAAGATGAGACATGACGGTTCAGTTAGGGTGCTCGAGAGTTACAAGTTAGCTAGGAAGGACATAAAGAGAGAGCTAAGAAGAGCCAGGAGGGGACATGAGACGTCTTTGGCAGGTAGGATCAAGCATAACCCTAAAGCTTTCTATAGATATGTCAGGAATAAAAGAATGACTAGGGTAAGAGTAGGCCAGTCAAGGACAGTAGTGAGAAGTTGTGCTTGGAGTCCGAGGAGATAGGAGAGGTGCTAAATGAATATTTTTCGTCAGTATTCACACAGAAAAAAGACAATGTTGCCGAGGAGAATACTGAGATTCAGGCTACTAGACTAGAAGGGCTTGAGGTTCATAAGGAGGAGGTGTTAGCAATTCTGGAAAGGGTGAAAATAGATAAGTCACCTGGGCTGGATGGGATTTATCTTAGGATTCTCTGGGAAGCTAGGGAGGAGATTGCTGAGACTTTGGCCTTGATCTTTAAGTCATCTTTATCTACAGGAATAGTGCCAGAAGACTGGAGGATAGCAAATGTTGTCCCCTTGTTCAAGAAGGGGAGTAGAGATAACCCCGGTAACTATAGAACAGTGAGCCTTACTTCTGTTGTGGGAAAATCTTGGAAAGGTTTATAAGAGATAGGATGTATAATAATCTGGAAAGGAATAATTTGATTAGAGATAGTCAACACGGTTTTGTGAAGGGTAGGTCGTGCCTCACAAACCTTATAGAGTTCTTTGAGAAGGTGACCAAACAGGTGGATGAGAGTAAAGCAGTTGATGTGGTGTATATGGATTTCAGTAAAGCGTTTGATAAGGTTCCCCATGGTAGGCTACTGCAGAAAATACGGAGGCATGGGATTCAGGGTGATTTAGCAGTTTGGATCAGAAATTGGCTTGCTGGAAGAAGACAAAGGGTGGTGGTTGATGGGAAATGTTCAGACTGGAGTCCAGTTACTAGTGATGTACCACAAGGATCTGTTTTGGGGCCACTGCTGTTTGTCATTTTTATAAATGACCTGGAGGAGGGCGTAGAAGGATGGGTGAGTAAATTTGCAGATGACACTAAAGTCAGTGGAGTTGTGGACAGTGCGGAAGGATGTTACAAGTTACAGAGGGACATAGATAAACTGCAGCGCTGGGCTGAGAGGTGGCAAATGGAGTTTAATGCAGAAAAGTGTGAGGTGATTCATTTTGGAAGGAATAACAGGAAGACTGAGTACTGGGCTAATGGTAAGATTCTTGGCAGTGTGGATGAGCAGAGAGATCTTGGTGTCCATGTACATAGATCCCTGAAAGTTGCCACCCAGGTTGAGAGGGTTGTTAACAAGGCGTACGGTGTGTTAGCTTTTATTGGTAGAGGGATTGAGTTTAGGAGCCATGAGGTCATGTTGCAGGTATACAACACTCTTTGTGCGGCCGCATTTGGAGTATTGCGTGCCATACTGGTCGCCGAATTATAGGAAGGAGGTGGAAGCATTGGAAAGGGTGCAGAGGAGATTTACCAGAATGTTGCCTGGTATGGAGGGAAGATCTTATGAGGAAAGACTGAGGGACTTGAGGCTGTTTTCGTTAGAGAGAAGAAGGTTAAGAGGTGACGTAATTAAGGCATACAAGATGATCAGAGGATTGGATAGGGTGGACAGTGAGAGCCTTTTTCCTCGGATGGTGATGTCTAGCACGAGGGGACATACCTTTAAATTGAGGGGAGATAGATATAAGACAGATGTCAGAGGTAGGTTCTTTACTCAGAGAGTAGTAAGGGCGTGGAATGCCCTGCTTGCAACAGTAGTGGACTCGCCAACACTAAGGACATTCAAATGGTCATTGGATAGACATATGGACAATAAGGGAATAGTGTAGATGGGCTTTAGAGTGGTTTCACAGGTCGGTGCAACATCGAGGGCCGAAGGGCCGGTACTGCGCTGTAATGTTCTATGTTCTATGTAACCCAGTAACCCCACATAACCTTTTTGGACACTAAGGGCAATTTATCATGGCCAATCCACCTCACCTGCACATCTTTGGACTTTGGGAGGAAATCGGAGTGCCTGGAGGAAACCCACGCAGACACGGGGAGAATGTGCAGACTCCGCACAGTTCACGCTGCCCAGTTTTTACCACTAAACTAGTCCCAATTGCCTTTAATTGGCCCATAACACTCTATATCCATCTCATCCATATAACTGTCTAAAGGCTTTTTAAAGACAATATTGCACCCGCCTCTACTACTGCCACTGGCAGCTCATTGTCTTCCCTGTCCTTACGTAAAGGGCACCTGAATGGCCAACCATTCACTGTGGGCCAGAAGCTTCAGTTTGGCTGTCGTTCAAGGCTCTGCATTAACCAGAATGTCCTAGAGCAGACGGTATGTAGCCCTACAGTTCAGAGAAGTCTCCCTGGAGATTTTCTTTCAGACAGACCTGGAAAGGTGGGAGGTGCTGTTTTCCAGGATTACAGCAGGAGGCCTTCTCACCTGACCATGACGGCCTGGGCAATCGAGGTTAATGCCAGTATGACCCTCCAATGAAATACCCAGCAGTGCAGGAAGGGCGTGAATGATCTTGCTCTCCACCAGCATAAGTGACAATATATCGCTCCCCCTTCGCCGTCCCCCCCAACCTTGTTGAGGCCCCTGGAACACTCCCGCTCACCACCAACCCCTCTAATGGGCAAGGCCCTCTGGGTCCGGCACCTGACACTGCCAATCTGGGCACCTGGGCACTATTGCCCTGCCAGCTTGGCACCCTGACAGTGTCCCTGGCACCCTGAAAGGCCACCTGGGTTGGCAATTCCAAAGTGCCCACATGCCAGAGTACTACCCTTCCCTTTCGCCAACTACTCGGGTGTCTTGAATGGTCTGCGAGACACCCACCCCCCCAGGTGCCTTCTCTCCTGGTCAACGTCTGTGCAGCCCAGTTCGTAAAAGCGGTCTGGCGAGGTATTGCAGGCGTGGTCATTGCCTTCCAGGCAGCAGGTGAATCCAGCCATTAAGCTATTTAACTGTGCAGATCTGGATCTCGCCCTCACTGGGCCATGGATGGAGCGAGTCAGGTGGCTTGCAATCGGCCCGGCACCCAGTGCGGAGCCCGATTTGGGACTCTCGCACAAATCACCCGTTGCGCCCTGATCTGCGCTGAATCACATCCTTTAAATTTTAGAAGTTCTGTCAAGAAGGAAGTTACAGAAGGCAGCTGTTTCCAAAGATGATTGGTTGAGCATTGTTGAGCATGTTCCAGCTCAATTATTTACCAAGAAAATCTTTAATATTTAAAGGATGTGTAGGACAACACAATTGAATCTTCCAATGGCCTGAAAGCTCAGGACACCTTTGATATCGACAGGAAGGACTTATGCAAAAGACTGGGGTTATTTTCCATGTTGGTGTTGTTTTGCTTGGAGCAGAGAAGGCTGAGGGAGGATCTGATTGAGGTGTATAAAATTATGAGGGGCGTAAATAGGGCAGATAGGAAGGAACTTTTCTCTTTAGCAGAGGGATCAATAACCAGGGGCCATAGATTTAAATTAATGGGCAGGAAGTTTATAAGAGATTTGAGGAAAAGCTTTTCCACCCAGAGAGTGGTGGGAATCTGGAACTCACTGCCTGAAATGGTGTTAGAGGCAGGAACCCTCACAACATTTAAGAAGTATTTAGATAAGCACTTGAAATGCCATAGCTGACAAGGCTATGGGCCAAGTGCTGGAAAATGGGTTTAGAGTAAATGGGTGCTTGATGGCCGATGCGGACATGGTGGGTCTAAGGGCCCTGCTGTAAAAATTCTATAGCTCTATGATTGCAACTTAATTAACTCATGTGGAGCAATAACTCACCTAAAAAAAAAAATTCTTCTTTTTAAAATTTAGAGTACCCAATTATTTGTTTTCCAATTAAGAGGCAATTTAGTGTGGCCAATCCACCTAACCTGCACATCTTTGGGTTGTGGGGGTGAAACCCATGCAAACATGGGGAGAAGGTGCAAACTCCACACGGAGTACCAGGGCCGGTATTCGAACCCAGATCTTCAGCGCCGCAGTCCCAGTGCAAAACATGCCGCCCACTCACCTAAATTAACATATCAACCCTTTTTGTGTTTTGAACTGTATAAAGTCTGGTTGAGATCAGTCATTGTGTGCCGAGAACTCTGAAGACCTTGGAAGTCCATACATCGCCACTGTTCTGCTGAACAAAGAATCCAGCAGTCTTCAAATATTGTGCCGGCAGAACCAATAAAGAAAAGAAACATTGACTTGCTCCCTAAAGCTGTTCTACCTGTTGATTCCACCTGAAAAGGCAAACATTAATTAATCAACTACAAAAGCCGTTGCAGCTGCTTAAGACAGCCCTTCACTCCAGACGACCAATATTTCCACTGCGAGCTACGGCACTGTTACGCTATCTTAAAGGACTGAGCTGAATTTCATGTTTATAAGTATCTTTTACCCTTATCTGTATTTAATCTTTGTATCCTCATTTTAGTTCATAACTTTAATACTTTTACTTGATTAACTTCCAGCAGTAATTTTGTAACAAACTAACCTTTATCTTGTTTAAGAATAAAGCCTGACTGCTGGTTATTTTTAAATTGAACTTTCACATTAAAAGAGGGGCTATATACACATACACAAACTCTTAGCTCCTAGACCTGTTTGAGAAAACACTTTTCATGTGGTCGTGACAGTGTGAAATTGAAGCTTGATAGGGGAAAGGACATGGGTAGTACATATAAGCCAATGATGTTTTTCATTAGTGTTGCCCAGGATTGTTAGGGAGGTGTGAAGTATCTCTCCAAATGTAGGAGCAACATTCAAGTCTTAAACCAATGTGAGGTTTACAGAGTTAAAACCTGCTGAGGGGAGAATTTGTATTAAAAGTAAAAGAAAAATGAGCTTTTTTGAAAGCACAATTTAAGCAATGAAAGGATTAGCATAGTTCCATGAAGCCAGAGGAGAGAGTAAAACCAAACGTATCAATAAATGAAGAAGATTAAGACCCCAAAAAGCAAGAAATGCTAGTTGCTATTTACAATTATGAGTGAATGAAGGATTGAAAGAAACCACATTTTCGCTCAAAGTATGGAGGAAATCAAAATTAATTTAGCTACTGCACTAAAGAGGAATGGAGGCTATATGTAAAAGTAAAGCAAAGTCGCTATAGTCCCAGATGACCATGGGCTGCTTTCTCCTTTGAGGGGGAGAGCTGACTGGTGGTGATTTAACCTGGGGTTCACGACGCCTCAGGCGAGGGGCAAGGTTGAGAAGGTGGGCCTTCATGAATAACCTCAGCCTGTACGGGAATTGAACGCGTGCTGTTGGCCTTGCTCTGCATCACAGACCAGCCGTCCAGCCAACTAAGCTGAACCAGTCCCCTATATACTGAGGGTCAATAACCAGAAAGGAATTAATATAGGTGGAATTATCAATGGAAGAACAGATTGAATCTAATGATAGGTGGAGAAAGTCATCGATACAAAAGAGGAACAGAGTGGAAGAGAAAACAAAGCAGCATGCAATCTCTTAGCAAATGGAAAATGTGTCTGAGGATGAGCTATGGCATCATAAGGCAAAGGGAAGAAGTATTTCTGCAGGTACCTTTTTTGAGGATTCTTTCATCAGAATCAAACATCATAGAGTTCAGAGAGCAGGGAATTCATCAGATGTGGAGACAAAACATATATCCTGCATATTTGGTAGAGCAGAATGGAAAAAGTGAGGAAGGTTTTTTTGCCAAGACCATTGCAATTAAATTTGGAGACGAAGTGAGCAAAAAAGGCCAGCCATTTCTTTGGGCTGCTTCCAATTCTACCGAGAGAGGTAGAAAGGATGATTCATAGAAGTCACGAGAGATAATTTTGGCAAGGGACCAGAAGGAACAATTTCTGAAGGTTCAGAAAGATGCTAGTCAATTCTTCTTTTCAGTGAACTTGCTCTTGGCAGATTTAATATTGGATCTAAAAAGGTTAGGCCCAGAGATAAAGCAGGTTGTGATGCCAGGTGCAGTAGGCGGAATTTTTATAAGACACAACAGAACAAGAGGCATGATTGAACCCAGATGCAGTGCCAGATCTGACGGAAGGGAAGATGAAGTAAGAAATTTTCAAATGCCAGTGAGATTTCAGTCAGTTATTTCACTGAACTAGAATGATCACAAGAATACAAACGGCAGTTGAATGATGTAGAAGTGAAAAACAATTCTCGAGCTTCATTCCAGTGGTTGCCTCAGGAGTCCTGATTTTGCAGAACTCTGCTGGCAGCACAGAGCATTGCTGGGATCAAGTATGGAGCAAAAAACCGTGTGCACCATATCTTGCAGCCACAAAATAGAATTATCAAGGCTGTGCTGTGAGCATGCAAGCTTCATTATATCTAAAAATGCCATTGGTATGTACCCTGTGCTGGATCATGCATCCTTTAACAATAGCAGTTCTGCGAGCCAAACAACTTTATTTATATTTATATTCAACATAATAAAACACTCTAAAGTATTTCCCATTTGAAACATATCCAACAGTATGTGGCTGAGCTGACCGGTAGGCAGAGCTTTTTTTAAAGGAACGCATCAAGCTGATTTTTGGTGGGAAATCTAGCCCATTTATGCTTATTTAATTGCTTTATCTGCATTTGAAGGTGGTGTAATGTGCTAATTTTGCTGGAGCAGTATTTTAAACGGTGATTGTTATTACAATTGTGAGACTTTACAAGGTAGCCATGATTTAAAATGCTTCTTTTAACTTATGGCAGAACAGAATGTCCTGGATAGGGGTGACAGTGATCATACTAACTCTGCCTGGAGGTAGGCCCATGTGATCTGGGATTGAAAACTATAGAAAATCAAATGATTGGTTTCACACTTGGGCCAGCTGCTTTATGGGCGGCACGGTAGCACAGTTGCTTCACAGAAGGTGTATTAGTGGCGGGTTTGGCGTATTTGGCAGGTTTGGCGACGGGAGCAGAAAATATCCCGAGAAGTCCAAAGTCGCATTTTACATTGGCATGAAATCTTGACCCGATCGTCCCCTTTCCTCATCACTGTTGGCACCATATTTCCCACCGTTCAATGTTGAGAACATCATTATGACTATTTGCATCTCATTATCAGGCCTAAACATCAGAGTCATACCCACACCCCATCAAAACATCCAACTGCGGCGGCTTGATGTCAGAACGGTGTGAATCACGACTGGCCTCAAAAGGCTTGCAGCTGACGAGCATCCCTCCAAGGCGAGCTCTGAGGTGAGTGCAGAACTCTTAGAGCAGCTCCGCCTATTAAGAGGCTAACTCAGGGGTACCGACCCTGAGCCGGAATGACCAGCCTTTGACTCCGGGGTGATCAACCTTTGACCAGGGGCATTGGCTCTAACCCAGGGGTGAGCAGGGTAACACTAGAGGGAGACTGGGGTAACACTGAAAAGGAACCGGGGTACACTGTAAGGGTACAGGGCGAAGACTCCAAGGTACTTGGGGGGAAGTAGAATACTGCAGGGTAGTGGAGGGGGGAAGACTCCATGGAACTGGTGGGTGGGGGCAGGGGTAAAACTCCAAGTAGTGGTGGTGGGGGGGAGAAGACTCCATAGTACGTGCCAGGATTGGAGGGGCAGGGAAGACTCCATGGCACCTGTGGGAGCGGAAGTCTCCAGGGTAGGGGGGGTGCCCGAGGGTACCGGGGGCCTAGCTGGGGGAAACCAGGGGCTGTCTCAGGGGAGAACCAGGCAGAAGACTGTCAAGTGTGAAAAGCTAATCCTTGGGGACCATTCTGCTGCTGGAGTTAAATTAGTCATACGGTTATGCCCACTCTAGCACTACCTATGTGTGTGAGTGTCGCTAATTGCTGCTCAGCATTTAACCTTAGGCACACTGATTTCCAAAAAGCGCTGACTGCCATGCGCTGCCTGGTATTAGCCAACTGGGCAAGCAAATGCATCCCCTTAAAGAGTTGAAAATGGCACACTGCCCAGGGAGAACGTTCCTAATCCTTAGCTGCGTGCTGAGGTGCTATTGCCAAGTGTTCCCCATAGACCAGGTTTACTGCATGTCTTAGAGTGAAAATTTAGACAATGTATGCACCTGAGTCTTCCCCTGTGACCATGGGGTCATGTGGTGTGGGGCAAGGGCGATGTGGGGTCTTGTCAAAGCAGAATGTGAATTAAGAACTGGGCATCAATATGGTTGCCAGTACATGAGTCAGTGGGCTTTGAGAGGCAGATTCAGACGATGAGTAGGCGAAGAGTGGTCCTGAGGAGTCAATTGTTAATCGTCAAGTCTCTCTCTTTGATACTGCAGTGAGGAGAACAAATGGAACATGAACCAGGTGACCTTACTGTCATTCTTTTCGCTCACAGGCAAGAGAGAAGTAGAAGATGACGACGGAGGCTCCTGGCTCACCAAACGCAGAAGTAGAACCAAACGCAGAGGATGAATCCCAAAGAGTGTTGCTTCGAGGTGCCTTGCTAGACACAGAGTCTCCAGATGGTGCCTAACAAATCTGCAGATGTCTGAGAACCAGTGTTGCCAAAGACTAGGCATGTCCAGGGAACTGGTTGGTCACATCTGTCACCTGCTGCAGAATTCAATGCCACAGTGACTTGGGAGGACATCCACTGCCAGTGTTGCTAAAAATTACAACTTTTACTCCAGTGGCTGCTTCCAGTGCTCCACTGGTGAGCTCAGCAGGATTTTGCAAACCTCCACACATAAGTGAATCCAGGAGGTGATGAATGCAAGGGCACACATGTTCATCCATTTTGCCCAGGACCAGGCAAGCCAGGATGCAAGACTGGTGGGCTTGCAGAAATCTCTGGCTTTCCTCAAGTGCAGGGTGCCATCAACTGTACTCACATGGCACTCGGATCTCCGGGGGATTAAGCAGTGAACTATGTGAACTGCATTGGCTGCCACGCGTTAAATGTGCTGTTCTGTGGCCGTACGAAATGCATCCTGCAGGTGTGTGCTTAATTCCCAGGGTGTGTGCACAACTCCTACATTCACAGATCCCTGACATGTTTCAGGATCCACAAAGGCTGCAGGGTTGATTCCTTAGGGACAGGGGCTACCCACTGAGCAGGTGGCTGATCACGCCAGAGGCCACAGAGAGCAACTGAGACAAGGTCCAATGAGGCTCATGCTGAACTCACCTTTTGGTGGACCAGATATTCGGGATACTGAAGGTAAGGTTCTGGGTCTTGGCTGGTCTGGTAGAACCCTGCAGTACAATCCAGAAAGGGTGTCACACAGTGTGGTCGCTAGCTGTACCTTGCACAACCTTGTGCTGCAATGTGGGGGGGGGGGGGGGAGGATGTGCCTGAAGAGGAGATGGAAGAGCGTCAACATTTCCTCCGATGGGGAAGACGTCAAAGGGGACGAGGCTGAGGTGGTCTTCAAGCAAAGGATCGTGAACATGAATCAAAGGTGATGTCCAGTCGAGGCAGACAATCTTGGGGTGCCCTCATTGCCATGGGATTTATGTAAGTCATCCAGTGAGGACAACCCATTATCTTCACATGGGTTCTATGAGCATTGCTCTCCTATCTGACTAATGGCAGCCCACAATCTCTATGATAAGGCTCCTATCATGGGGATGCAGTGGATGCTCATGGCCCCTATATTCCAGGAGGTTGATGACAACCTGCAGTGGGGATAGTCCATAGATCCTTACAGCCTCTGTGAATGTTTGACGCCTGTCTGGCTAATGGCAGCTCACTTGCTCTCAATGACTAGGGTCATATCATGAAATGCAGTAGGGAAAATTTAATCTCTCCTGGTCTTGCAGCATCTTTCATGACCTTGAGGGTCAGTGCCACACAGGCTGAAGTAGATGGGGGGACCAGTTCCACCTCAAAAGGTGCAGAAAGCACACATTGACAATGATTGTAATGAGTGACGCCAGCCCTTTATATTGTGGGAGATAAGCTTGTTTCCTATGACAGGCATGACTGATGTGTTCATCAGTCACCAATGTGCTTGCAACCTTCCACAAAGCACATGGAGCAATCCCCAGATTGAGCACCCTGTCTTTTCTGGTACAGGGATCCAGTTTTCAAGTCAGGATTACAGTAACAAAGCTGGAACAGTGGCGGTCACAGGAAGAGAGGATTTGGAGGAGCAGGATACTCCTGTAGTCATTGGGCGGATGGCCCCGGGGTGTGCACCAGCTGATCTTCCTCCCTAAGCCTACCTGACAAACTCCTTGGGATAGTGGGGCAGCTGGAATGAGCTTGAGAAGCCCTGCCGTCCTCTAGCATTGGCACTCATGGATCCCAGCAAGTGTCTGCATCATGGAGTACATCTCAGCAGATTCCTGAATCCAGGAACCCTGGAATCAGCCACTGGGTGTGAGGGCAATCTGGCTGCGACATCTGTCCCCACATTGATTGCTAGGGGACAGGTGTTCTTGATTAATAAGGGGATTCGTGATTATGGGGAGAAGGAAGGAGAATGGGGGTGAGAAAAATATCAGCCATGATTGAATGACGGAGCAGACTCAATGGGCCCAGTGGCCTAATTCTGTTCCTATGTCTTGTGGCCTTATGGTCTAATCCTCTGAGCACTTGCACTCTGGGACATCTCTACCGTTACCTGCTGTGGCTCCAAGAGTGTGATATGCTCACCTGATTGAATCTATGCTCGAACTAGGTCCCACTGAGGTGTGCCACTGTGCCAGTGGAAGTATGGGTGAGCATTGTGATGGGTCTTCAATTTTGGGGTCCATGAATCCCTCCTCTGTGCAGCCAATGACACTGGATTCGAAGATCCGGCTGGTGGGCTCTCTTGGCAGCTTCCCAGATGTGAAAGGAAAGAAAAGTGAAGTCAATAAGACATGGCAGGGTCTTGAGAAACAGGAGACATGACTCATAGCCTTGTGGTCTGACGGATGATATAGTGCTGGATCGTCACTTAGTTTATCGCCGGCGACATCACCATCAGCACAGTGGTGGACAATATCCTCCCGGCCTGCTGGATGGCTCTGTCCTCGAAATCTCTGTGGGCCTTGAGTTCTGGCATTCCCCCGACCTTCTGGGATCTCTTCCTCTTGTTATGTGCCAGCTTCTCCTGCATGAAGACAAATGGAGAGAACTTAAGCAGGATACGTGCCAGGATAGATGATAAGGTTGCCTGGCATGCGTGGATGGGATCGGGACCAGGCAGTTGATAAGGAAATGATCCACAGAGGAGACTAAGGCATGTGTGGGAGAGTGAGCGGTGGTGTCCCTTGAGCAGACAGTGAGTGTGGATGTCTAATGGGTGTGTGAGTGTGTGAGTTGAGAATAATGAGAAGAGTGACTTAGCTGGCAGGACAGAGGAGATCATTCATCCTCTTCCTGCACTGGATGGCAGTCCATTGGCACTCCTGACCACTGCCACCTCCTCCCACGCACTGGGTTTCTGCCTTGAGTGCAGGTGGATAATATTACGGCAGGCCTCAACATCAGCAAGGAGTCTCTCCAGGGAGGCATCAGAGAATTTGGATGGTGGTACGGTGGCACAGCGGCACACTGCTGCCTCACAGCGCCAGAGACCCAGGTTCAATTCCCGCCTCAAGTCACTGTCTGTGTGGAAGTTGGACTTTCTCCCTGTGTCTGCGAGGGTGTCCTCCACATTCTCCGGTTTCCTTCCACAGTCCAAAGATGTGCAGGTTAGGTGGATTGGCCATGATAAATTGCCCCTGAGTGTCCAAAGGTTAGGTGGGATTAAGGGTTTGCGAGACAGTGGGCCTAGGTTCTTTCAGAGGGTCGGTGCAGACTTGATGGGCGCAATGGCCTCCTTCGGCACTGTAGCGATTCTATGATTGATATTGATAACACAAAAGTAAATTATTGCAGACACTGAAAATTTGAAATAAAAACAGAAAATGTTGTAAGTGATCAGGCAACATCTATGGACATAGAAAATGAGTGACACCGGACTTTGATGCCATTGTAAAGAAATGAAACAGGGTGACCAGCTGCATTGTCCACATTAAGGCAAGCAAGTGTGAAAAGAGGGTAGGTTTGGTTTCAATATTGTATGTAATGCATCATTATGATGGTATAATTATCATAATAATAAAGATTTTATCCTTATTTGTACCAAAACGTAGTAGTTTTATAAGGGATTGTTTGCTTTTTCAGTGTATGTGGCTGCACCCCCCTACCCCAGCCTGACATAGGGGTTGTCTAATGGTTTCAATAGGCTGAATTTTCCCAGCCCCGGGGTGGTGAGCTGTGAGGGGGGGAGCCAAAGAAAATAGTGTTTATGTCAAGCTGGACTGGAGTGGGCAGGCAATTTAATTAATTAAAGGCAACTTTTCTATGCCACTGGCATTTTTCAGTAAGGAAAGCAGTGCAACACATCAGCTGTCCCAGGAGCCATTGGGGCTGGGTGGCCCACGGCCCTGAGAGGGAAAGGCCACCCTGCAGCCTAAGTGGGCCACCTTGTGAAGTCTGCTTCCTTGGTGCCTTAGAATTTAATTTTTTTTTATTTCCAAGGATGCCTCAAATTGACAAAACTAGAGGCAGATAATGGAGGCGTCACCTTCGGGAAGATTGTTGAGCAGGTCCCGCTGCCGGCAAGTGCGGACTCAGGCCCCCATCGTCAGAGTCTGGGAGCCCGGGGTAATATTTGGCCCCATGTTCTTTAATACAGAATCGGAGGAATGGTGAAGCGGTAACAAGGACTGTGAATGTTGAGGGGCTTTTTGTCACATCTCAGCAAGGGGAATGAATAGGTCACAGAGATCAACTGTTCCCTGGCTTCATTAGCTGCAGTACTCAATGTTGCTTCTCCGCCTTGTGGTTTTCTCTCAGACTTATTCAAGTATTCCTTAGAATCATAGAATTCCTACAGTGCAGAAGGTGGTCATTCAGCCCATCGAGTATGCGCTAACCCTCCAAACACTCCACCTAGGTTCACTCACCTGTCCATCCCACCTTACCCCCATAACCTAACCTGCACATCCCTGGTCATTAAGGGGCAATTTAGCATGGTCAACCCACCTAAACGCACATCCTTGGACTTGTCTTTCCTTGTCCAATGATGCTTCTTTTTGTTGCTTGTTTGCTCCAACTCCAATTCTCTTTGCATTGCCAAGTTGTGCAGACTGCAGCAAACTAGACGACACAGTCCACTTTGTCTGGATCATATTGTAAGGACATCCCAGGACAATTAAGATCCAAACTTGAATTGAATTTTTGCTTCAAGGTGCCAGTTGTATGCTTTATGATACTCGTGAAGGTCCCATACCCTTGATTGTACCTGTGTTGCTCAGATATAGTGGTGTCATTAACCAGGTCTCAAAAGCAGAGCTTCCCAAACTGTGGGTCACAATCCCTAGTGAGGTCGAGAAGCTAAATTTTAGGGTCGTGGGCAAAAAGGTGGCAATGGTTACTCTTGCACTCAGACAGAATGCTAACAGGTGCGAGGTGCCTTTAAATCTTCATGCTATTTAAAATAGTGCACGTGGCCTAACTAACCACAGAAAATAGGAGCAGGAATATGCCATTTGGCCCTTCGAGCCTGCACCGCCATTCAACATGATCATGGCTGATCCTCTATCTCAATGTTTTATTCCCACTTCCTCACAAAACCCCTTGACACCTTTGAGTTTAGAAATCTATCTATTTCCCACTTAAATATATTCAGCGTTCTGTGGGCGAGAATTCCACAAGTTCGCCACCCTCTGAGTGAAGAAATTTCTCATCATCTCAGTCCTAAATGGCCTGCCACATATCTTGAGACTGTGACCCTCTTATTCTAGACCATTCAGCCAGAGGAAACAACATCCCTGCATCCAGTCTGTCCAATTAATACAGGCCCAGTCAACCTAATCTCTCCTCATAAGACAATCCTGCCATCCCAGAAATCAGTCTGGTGAACCTTCACTGCACTGTCTCTATAGCAAGTAGATCCTTTCTTAGATGCGGAGACCAAAACTGCACACAGTACGCCAGTTGTGTTCTCACGAAGGCCCTGTACAGCTGCAGTAAGACATCTTTTTTCCTGTACTCAAGTCCTCTTGCGATAAAGGCCAACATACCATTTGCCTTCCTAATTGCGTGCTGTACCTGCATGCTAGCTTTCAGTGACTGGTGTACTGGGACCAATCTTCGAAGCCTGATTGCTGCGCCAAAAAAGCCAGTGGAAAGGTAGGTGGTCTGCAGTTTTAACTCTTCCCACCATGTTCAACCTCAATCTCCCCCTTCACTCTCTCAAATCTTCCCCCTACCCCCCCCCCCCCCCCTCCACCCTCCCACCCCCACCCTCTCCTTCCTGCACCCTCACAAATATCCCCCTGCTCTCACAGCTCTATGCTCCGCCCCGCTCTTGCTCTGGGGTAAAGGCAAGTTTCAAGCTTCAGAATGGGGTCACAGCGGGAATAAGTATAGGGCCCATTGGCATAACACTTGCAATCCTTCGGTGCTCTCGCACCACTCCTGTACAAATTACAATTCAGAGAATGTCAAGAATATTTCCACATTATAAATTGCATTTTCTTATTGTTAAAAAAGCCAGTTCGACCCCCTTCAGCTTTAGATTATATTTACAAATAAGCTGCAATGAACACAAATGAAGGTCACACAGCTGACATGCTTTTACTGTCCAGCAACTCCAAGGTCATGGTGTAGTACTAATAGCTAGAATATCAGAAAATTGGTTCTCAAGCTGCATACTTTTTGTCTTGTTTGACGCATCGGTAGACCTGCTTAATTTTTCCTTCATATAGTCATTTCTGTGCCACTTAAAAATTGGATAAGAAACCCTCTGTTTGCAATTTTTGCACTGACTTATTAACTTGTGAGAAACAGCACATCAGTTGATAGATTCTAACACATTTCTGCTGATGAACAAATCTGTTATGCTGATAAATAAAATAGCAATTCAGTCAATTATTGTAAGGGCAGATGAAGTTATCTAAAATCATGTTTCAAATTACAATTCATTATATTCAGGTCACAATTTCAGCTATGCCCGCAGACTAAATGGTGCCTTCATTTACACGGACAGCATAGTACATCGCACTGATTTAAGCAGCGATCAGCTTTTTTTTGACAAGGAACAACAGCAACAGCAATTGCAGCAACTCATGGCAGTATCATCATTCAAAAGTACTGAAACCGAGCCACTTTAGGACAGGCGATCTAAGGTTTGAGTAAAGAGATCCGTTTTATGGGGAGCCTGATCGGAGAAGGGAGGGATGGAGAGGTTGAGAGGTGGAGACCTTTGGGGAGGGAATTGCAGAGCTTATCAAGAGGGAGAGTGATATTCAGATATGCAGAAGGAGGTTGAACAGGTGACGCACTTACACAGAAGAAAACTCCGTAAACCCTAAGGAATTTTATTGTTCCCGTGATGAGGGTCAAACCTGGCAGAAATTAATCAGCCATGACATTAGTTGTTGAGACAAGGAGGTGCTGGAACGTGGACCAGTAAAACACTTTTGACAAGATCAAAATTTCCTAATGTCACCAGAAATCCTCTCGCATTATGATCCAGACTTGCCAACACTTGTAGCAGTCAGTGCATCATCGACAGGCCTGGTATATTTCAAGGTCAAAAAAGGACAATGGAGGCCATTTATTATGCCTGAAACTCTTTCTGGAACATAGAGAAGAGGTATGCAACCATTGAGAAAGAAGCATTGGCAGCCACCTGTGAGAAGTTCACTGATTATGTCATGGGATTATGGTTTAAAATTGAAACTGACCACAAAACTTGGGTTATTCTATATAACCTAAAGAAATTTCCAAAATGCCATCCAGAATTCAATGTTTTATTTTAATTTACCGAATACGTTCAAGGAAAGAATGCTGGTGGATGGAGTCAAGCTGGAAGATTTAAAATTTACAGAGGAAGTGGAAGCATATACTTTGTTCGTTACCAGCCATGGAACAGAGATTACAAGAGATCAAGCAAGCACAAGAACAGGATGGCGAATGCATCCAGATAAAAGAGTATTGTGAGAACGGATGGCCGGATTATACTCCTAGCAACCCAGTACTTTGCGAATACTAAAAGCAGAGAAAGCATCTTGCCATCATCAATGATTTCTTAATTTTTAATGGCAGACCAGTCACCCTTAAAACACTTTTGACTCGACATTCTACAGAAAATCCATCACGGTCACTTGGTGGTAGCGAAATGCAGAGCAAGAGGCCAACAGTCAGTCTGGTGGTCAGGCATCAGTCACTCCATTAAAGAGTTAATCATGAATTGCCTTACGTGTGCAGTGACTAGCCAACAGCAGAGTGAACCTTTGGTACTCTCCACTTTTCCTTCAAGGCCATGGCAGCACCTGGAGATGGATTTTTCTGAGTTTAAATGCAAAGTTTTAATTACAGTCATTGATTACCGTTTCAGATGGTTTGAAGTGAGTAGACTGCACAGCATCACAGCAGAGGCAGTCATTACATAATTAAGAGCAATCTTAGTGACATATGGCATCCTGGACTTTGTGGTGCCAGACAACCAGTTCGCTAATGAGCTATTCTACAACTTTGCGCATGAATATGGTTTAATGCATGTGACTAGTTCACCTGGATATCCGCAGTTGAAAGGGGAAGCAGAAAGAGGAGTTTCAACGATCAAGGAATTGATGAAAATAAAATGGAGATATTCACTAAGCCCTTCTTCGCTACAGACCCACACCATTAACACAATTGTGCTCGCCATTCAGAACTGCTGATGGGGAAAATGGCTGCGAATACAACTTCCAGCTCCACAACAAGCACTACAGGGGAAGCAGGATTTCCCACCCCCCGTTTTCGGCAGGTGAGAATGGCGGCTGTGGTGTGGGATTGTGGGGAGTCCCAAAATGGTTTTCACAATCGCGGAAGTTTTCTGATCAATTGTCCCGCGCCCCCGCCAAAGACATAATGGGGTTGTTGCCATGACAGGTCAGGAACCCCATTTAAATATCATTAGCGGCTTCCCTGCTGAATTATCCCCCCCACATAAAGATCCCCTGTCTTGCCAATCTGACATCACGCCGGTGGAGTGTACAACAGGTCCTGACAAGTGGGGACCTGGGGAACAGTCCCCACGGGGACACATAAGTACAGACTTATAATACAATTTCATGAAAAAATGGTGAGCTTGAGTTCTGGTAGTCAATGGGGGGGGGGGGGGGGGGCGGGTAGAGGCCCCCCAAAGGGCAGTGTCAGGTTGAAGTGCCCGGGCCTTTCATTGGGAGGTTTGGGATGTGATCCCTAGGGGAGGGGGTCCCAGTTCCATAGCGGTGGGTGTTCCTGAGTCGGTTGGTGAAGGGTTGTTCCCTGGGGAAGGGGTGTCCTAGTCCATGGAGAGGGGCTTCTGTGGGGTATTTGTGTTTCTTTTTTTTAAGATTGCTGACAGAGCCGGCTCATTCAGAACCTGCCCCACTAGTATGATGTGGAACCTGCCTCAGGGATTTCTTTTGACAATGTGTCAAAGTATATGGCAGGAAAAGCCAATGGGCTCCACACCACTTTTCCCGCCTGACATGACACATTGTCAAAAAAAGTGAAATTTCCACCCTACAACTTAACATTACCTCAGACGGTTGTCAGAAGCATGAGGAACAACAAAGCAGCATTCAAGCTTGTAATTTAAATTTCAGCCACACAGCATGAGACTTGAAAGTAATACAGCCTAGGGAGAGAATATGGATTACGAGACCAACAGTATCCACAATCGAAATCTTACAGAACCAGGGAATTATGAGAAGAAACCAAAGATCCTTGATATCATTGGGAAGGAATCCAATGGAACCTTGGATTACTATCTAGATCTGGATGAAGACCAGGAACCAGAAGCAAGCAGAAATTCTATTACAACGCAGGTGGAAGACACTCCTATTAAACAAAGAGAGAGTGCAGTTCCGCCTCAATCTCAAAATGAAATCAGGACCAGGGGCATCATTCTCCGACCCCCCAGCGGGTCGGAGAATGGCCGTTGGCCGCCGTGAATCCCGCCCCCGCCGGTTGCCGAAGTCTGCGGTACCTGATATTCGGCAGGGGCGGGAATCGGGCCGCGCCGGTTGGCGGGCCCCCCCGCTCGATTCTCCGGCCCGAATGGGCCAAAGTCCCGCCGATAAATTGCCTGTCCCGCCGGCGTAAATTTGAGTACCTATTTACCGGCGGGACAAGGCGGCGTGGGCAGACTCCGGGGTCCTGGGGGGGGGGGGGGCGCGGGGCGATCTGACCCCAGGGGGGTGCCCCACGGTGGCCTGGCCCGCGATCGGGGCCCACCGATCCGCGGGCAGGCCTGTGCCGTGGAGGCACTCTTTCCCTTCCGCCTCCGCCACGGTCTCCACCATGGCGGAGGCCGAAGAGACTCTCCCCACTGAGCATGCGCGGGAAACTGTCAGCGGCCGCTGACGCTCCCGCGCATGCGCCGCCCGGAGATGTCATTTCCGCGCCAGCTGGCGGGGCAACAAAGGCCGTTTCCGCCAGCTGGCGGGGCGGAAATCCCTCCGGCGCCGGCCTAGCCCCTCAATGTTGGGGCTCGGCCTCCAAAGATGCGGAGCATTCCGCACCTTTGGGGCGGCGCGATGCCCATCTGATTGGCGCGTTTTGGGTGCCAGTCGGCGGACATCGCGCCGTTTGGGGAGGATTTCGCCCCAGAGAGATTGGGTAAAGCACCAGAGAGACTAGCCCTGTGAAGTCTGAGACTTTGGGAGGGGGAGGTGAGGTGCAGTAAAGAGTTAACATCTGTGGTACCTGATATTGATTTAACTACTGATGTAACTCTGATGCAATGTAACATGACAAAGGGACTGAGAACTAATGGGAAGCAGAATTACAGTCTGGTGTACAGTGCTGAGATGTGTATAGATCTATGTGCAAACAAGAATGGTTTTCATGAACAACAGTCTATGTTCACATTCTTAGGGTAACAAGCAAACCCTAAAGAAACCCCATCTAGACCCCAAATCCAAGAAGAAACAGCAGTCATTAATTTTCTCAGTGTGGATGATTTTAATCCCTAAGTGCTGATTAATATTGCATTGGACATGGAAGTATCATACCCACTAGCATTGAATAAATGCTTGATGTAATCATTCTGGAAGACATGTCCTTTTATGCAAAGTGTTAAGAACAGCAATTCTATTCTTTTGCTGCCTTCCCCATTTTGTTGCCAAATGTATTCATGTAGAGATAGTTACTGACCATTAAACTAATGGTGCATATCATATGTGCAGGCTTTCGTGCCTTAATATGCAGGTGATCTGTGATGTTCAAAAAAAGATCCTTGTGGTGAATACAGGGTCAACCTCTGACTCCTTCATCCTTACCAGTTTAGTGCGCCTGGATGCTTAAATGGGCTACATGGTTGCAAAGCTGTCTTTAGGGAAATCATTACTATGGTTTGCAACCATGACTCATAACCGCTTTCCACAGCCCACATGATGTCAACAAAATACAAGTACAATCAAACACAATCAAGCACACAAAGCAACGCAATTGATTACAGAGCAAATGCTCAGTCTTCTCAAAGAGCAATTTTAGTGTCTTACTGCACAGAGGAATTTGAAAGTATGAGTCATCCGGAGGGATCAAATCCATTGTGGTGTGTTATATTGCAAAGCCAGGAGCACCTACCTTGAAATCAATGAGGAATGGCCTTGAGCCATTGCTAGGGATAAGAAAGAACTCCAATAGCCTGCACTAGCAAATGATGAGCCAACACTGGCATGGGAGGTTTGCAAAAATCTAATTCATACACATTTCAGCTAAGGGGATTTCCCGTGCTAATGTGATTACAGTCATCTACTTGTCCTACCCTTTAGAGGTTACGGGATATACTTAGCAATCCATCACTGCTAACAAAGATAGAGGTATAAATGGGAGATAAAGAAGGCGAGAAAGAGAGATTTGGCTGCGTCCATCTGAAAAGCTTTCTGTATTCTAGAGTCTACCTAAGAGAGATTATGCTTCCAAATCCACAACTCTAACCAAACATGAGAAACAGATACATTTAGTGTATGTTATTCTCTAAGTCTGAATAAAGATTGTAGACTTCAGTTAACACAAATATGTTATTCAGAGGGTATGTTCTGTTTCCAGAGCTCAACTCGATGTAACACAGTCAAGAGGTATCACCAGTGAAACTAAGGTAAACTGCCTATGCTGAGCTGTCTCTGTGTGCTGCTGCTCACTAGCCCTGTGCTTCTAAAAGAGGCGGATCCACCCCTGGGTCGGACCCTTTATACCCGTCTCTGATGCTGCCCTCTAGTGATGCTGTGGCTGTTACATCTGTGCTGTAGTCCCTGGTGTATGTGCCGATGTACAGATCACTACATCCCCCCCTTTTATTTGACATGTTTTCTAGACTGGCCTCAAGAAAATTGTACATAACAAATGGTGAGAATATGGAAATCTGCACACTGTGAAAATGATAAAAGTAATACAGAAACAATTAACTGTGTTATGAGTCCATCGTGAGAAATGTCCATGTGTTGAAGTGTCATTACAAATCTAGTCGGTCGGGTGCCTTACGGCTTCTGCTGGAGCGTCTTAACGGTGATGGTCGGGATGCTGGTTTGATGTCATCAAGAGTACTGTCTGGAGTTGTGTGGTGAGGAATGTCCTGTGGACAAGTCCAGTGTGGGAACACCAGCGGTGTAGGCCAAATCACTAACAGATCCCGGCGGTTATGGTGAAAAAGTACTCCCGCTGACGATTTGACAATGTAGGACCGCAGTGCATCCTGCCTGATCATCGTGGCTGGCTCAGACCATCCGCCTTCTGGGTCCATGATTCTGATGATGTCACCTATTGCCAGTGGCTTGAGTGGGATCACATGTTGATCGTAGTATTGTTTTTATTTGGATCGTAGTGCCCGCATTTTGTCGAGGACGAGAGCATTGTTGGGGTCTCGGAATTGTATTGCCGGTAGGGTTGTCCCGATGTCTCTGCCGAAGAGCATCTGCGCTGGCGACAGTCCTGAGCTCAATGGGGTTGCTCGGTAGGATAACAGCGCTAGGTTGATTTCCGAGCATGAATCTGTTGCCTTGCTAATGAGTCGTTTAACGATGTGGACACCTTTTTCCACTTTTCCATTTGACTGTGGGTAGCGCGGACTGGATGTTACATGCCGAAAGCTGCAGCTGTCTGAGAACTCTTTCCATTCCAGCTCGGGAAGCAGGGACCATTATCCGACATCACCATGCGCGGGATTCCATGTCGTGAGAATGTCTCCTGGCACACCTTAATGACAGACGAAGACGTGAGATCAGGGAGTTTCAGTACCTCCGTATAGTTTGAGTAATAGTCCATGATCAGGATGTAATCACGCCCTGCGGCATGAAATAGGTCAATGCCCACTTTTGTCCATGGCGCCATTGTGAGTTTGTGTTGCTACAGTGGTTCTTTGCACTGTGTGGGTTCATGCAGGGCCAGCACACATCCTGTCGTGCTCACCTTTTGCATTTCTCAATTCCTAGGTGGCCTTCATGATCTTACGTAGCATCTCGGCGCGGAGAGTGGCCGGAATCACAATCTGCGCATTGCGTAACAGGAGGCCATCAACTTCAATCAATTCTGACTTGACATTCTGGAATTGTGGACATTGTCCCCTCGTCCAACCGTGCTGGAGTAGGTGCAGCACTTTCCGTAAGGTTGCGTCTTTCTGCGTCTCCTGTCGGATTAGGCGAAGTTTCTCATTCGAAGCAGGCAAATTCTCCATGCATAACTGTGTTTGGGCCTCGATTTCTCTGAAGGGGGCTTGTGGTGCGCTGTCAGTGCCAATTGATTGGAACAGTGCGTCGGCAATGGCAAGGTCTCTTCCCGGGGTGTATACTAGGGTGAAATCAAACCTTTGCAGCTTCATCATGATGCGCTGCAGACGAGGTGTCATGTCATTTCGATCCTTGTCTATGATATGGACCAACAGTCTGTGGTCGGTTTCCACTATGAACGTGGGCAGGCTGTACACATAGTCATGGTACTTCAGACTCCCAGTGAGGAGTCCGAGACATTCTTTTTCGATTTGTGCATATCTGCACTCAGTTGCGGTCATGGCCCTGGATGCGTATGCCCCCGGGACCCAGTCAGACTGGTCATCCTGTTGGAGGAGAACGGCACCAATCCCGCCCTGGCTGGCGTCACTGGAGATCTTGGTGGGTCTGGTTGCATCAAAAAAAACAAGTGTCGGTGCCCTCGTCAGTTGCTGTTTGAGATCCACCCATTCATTCTGGTGACGTTGTGTCCACTCAAACTCAGTGGTCTTTCGTAGGAGATTGCGTAAAGCTGCTGTCCGTGCGGACAGGTTTGGGATGAACCTGCCGAGGATGTTGACGAAGACCAGAAATTGGAGCACCGCCTTCTTGTCATGTGGCGTCTTCATGGTCCATATCGCAGCGATTATCGCCTCATCAGGGCTGACACCCTGAGATGATATGGTGTCACCCAAAAAGGTTACCGACTCCTTCGCAAATGTGCATTTTGCCTGGTTCAGTTTCAAACCGTATTTATGAATCCTCTGAAACACCTTCTTCAGCCGACAGAGGTGTTCTTCAGTGGTGGACCATACGATGATGTCATCCACATAGACTCTGACATCCTCGAAGCCCTCGGTCATTTGCTCCATTATCCTGTGGAAGATCTCTGACGCAGAGATAATGCTGAAGGGAATGCGATTGAAGCAGAAACGTCCAAATGGCGTGTTGCACAGGAATCTGCTTGAGTCATCGAGCTGTATCTGCCAACACCCCTGCGAGGCGTCGAGTTTGGTGAAGATACGAGCATTCGCCATCTCTGATGTGATCTCTTCACGCTTGGGGATGGGGTAGTGTTCCCGGCGAATGTTCTGGTTCAGGTCCTTCAGGTCTATACATACGCGAAGGTTTCCAGAAGGTTTCTTAACACAGACAATAGAGCTCACCCAGTCAGTCGGCTGCGTGACTCGTGATATTACGTCTTGTGACTGTAGTCTGTTGAGTTCCGGTTTCAACTTCTCCCGCAGTGGAGTTGGAACCCTCCTGGGCGGCTGAATGACGGGTCTGGCGTCTGTCTTCAGCATGATTTTGTATTGGCAAGGTAGGGTGCCCATTCCTTTAAATACGTCGGGGTATTCTTGTAGCATGCTGTGGATTTTAGCTTCCAGGCTTGATGGATCCTGTGTGTGCATGTAGATGCATTGTACCAGCCGCAAGTCTTTGCAGGCCTGAGCACCGAACAGTGATGATTTATTGTCGTCTACAATCTTGAATCGTAGCTGCTTGCATATCGTCTTGTTGTCCACCCGGAGATGGCACGATCCCTTTGAGGCGATCTGATTGCCGTTGTAGTCCTTCAGCCGACATGCAGCGGGTATTATTTCATGGTCTCCTGGAATCGAATGGAGATCCTTGCTAGTGAGGAGGTTAGCTGAGGCCCCAGTGTCAAGCTTGAAGACTAATGGAAAGTCGTTGACTTGCACAGTCGCAGTCCACTCACTGTTGGAATCAATGCTGTTGACCGGGTGAGGCGTGGCAATTGTTGCGGCAGCTTCCTCAATTGTTTCGATCGTGTCCACGCCGAGCGAGTTGTTGCAAGCGAGGTTGTCCTTGTCCGAGATATGCTCATCATTGTTTTTTTTGTGCTTTGTTGGGTCTATGCTTTTTACGTTGAAGTTCACGTGTTTCTGTCTTGTGGTCTTCATTTGCAGGGCAGCTCTGCACTGTGAGGCAAAGTGGTTGTATTTGCTACACTTTAAACATTGTTTGGCAGAAGCTTGATGGTGCCCTTTTAAGTGGGCGTGTCCGCAGCGGGGACACATCATGACGCTGTCCCTTCACGCTCGCGCATGCGCAGTAGGTCTTTCTTTCGCGTCGAATTTTCAGGAGAACTGCACATGCATGTGGCCTGCATCCAGGTTCGCGCGCGCGGGATTGCCGCCAGAGGAGCACCTTCTGGAAGTCTGGGCCACCATGTTGATGGGCTCGAAACGTGGTGAAGGCCTTGGTCCCGGTAAATAAATTCCTCATACTCTTCTTTACTTTTTTCATGAGTAGAGCATCTTTGCATGGCCGTTTCTAGGGTTAGGTCTTTTCGTTTTAATAAAGATTTTCTGACACTTCCGGGTGCGGCGATGACCAGCTGAGTCACACGTTTTGGCATCTCCCGGTGAAACGGACTTTTGGGCTCTTGATAGGAGCCCCAACGGCAATTTTGACGGCTAAAAACACTGTGCGGTAAACCAGAAGGGAATCCCCCCTGGATACGGATGAAAAAAGGAGGAGAAAGTGGCCGGATTGCAGTGGATCCTTTAGAACAGCGGCAAGGAAGGCAAGCAAAAACCAAGATGGCGTCGGAAGGTGGCAGTTTAACATGGGGCCCTGAACAACAAGAGTTTTTGAAATGCTGTGTGGAAGAGCTCAAAAAGGAAATGAAGGAAGAGCTGTTGGCCCCGATACTACAGGCGATCGAAGGGCTAAAGGAGGAACAAATGACCCAGGAGCGGGAGCTTCGGGTCGTGAAGGCAAAGGCAGCCGAGAATGAGGACGACATACAGGGCCTGGTGGTGAAGACGGAGATGCATGAGGCACATCAGAAACGATGTGTGGAAAGGTTGGAGGCACTGGAGAACAATGCAAGGAGGAACAACCTGAGGATTCTTGGGTTCCTGAAGGTGTGGAGGGAGCGGACGTCGGGGCATATGTGAGCACGATGCTGCACTCGTTAATGGGAGCGGAGGCCCCGGCGGGTCCGTTGGAGGTGGAGGGAGCATACCGAGTGATGGCGCGAGGACCGAGAGCAGGAGAAATTCCCAGAGCCATAGTGGTGAGATTCCTCCGTTTTAAGGATAAAGAAATGGTCCTTAGATGGGCAAAGAAAACTCGGAGCAGTAAATGGGAGAACGCGGTGATCGGCGTTTATCAAGACTGGAGTGCGGAGGTGGCGAGAAGGAGGGCGAGTTTTAATCGGGCCAAGGCGGTGCTTCATAAAAAGAAGATAACATTTGGAATGCTGCAACCGACAAGACTGTGGGTCACATATCGAGGAAGGCACCACTACTTTGAGACGGCGGATGAAGCGTGGACTTTTATTGTGGAAGCAAAACTGGAATGAGCGGGTTATTAAAAAGAACGTTTGAACAAAGTGGTGGGGCGAATGTTGTGGGCGAAGAGGGGGGTTAAAAAAGGGGGAAAGAGGAGTTTTATGTACTAATCCTGCGATGTGGTAACTTTTCTCTCTTCCACAGGTGGTGATGGGGGGAGGAGGGGAGGTGGAGGAGATGGGGCGTTGGCCATTGGGGGCGGGGCTAAGGGAGAAGCGCGGGCTTGGTTCCCACGCTATGATAATCATGGCGGGAATAGAGAAACAGGAAGGAGGGGGCGTCGCACGGTGCGAGCCGAGGTCACGGGGGGAAGCCGAGGTCGGCCAGAGTTTGCTGACTTCTGGGAGCAACATGGGGGGAGTAATTACGCTAGCGGGGGATCTAGCGGGGGGGGGTTGGGAGGGGGGAATTACTGGGTTGCTGCTGCTGGGGAGAGGGGTGAGCTGGTATGGGAGGGGATGGGCGGGGGGGCGCCGCCTGGGGGAGATACAGCTGCGTGGGAACCGGGTGAGGAGCTGGAAAAAGGGGATGGCTAATCGACAAGGGGGCGGGGGATAGGAAGCCCCCCAACCCGGCTGATCACGTGGAACGTGAGAGGGCTGAACGGGCCGATAAAGAGGGCACGGGTACTCGCACACCTTAAGAAACTTAAGGCAGATGTGGTTATGTTACAGGAAACGCACCTGAAACTGATAGGCCAGGTTAGGCTACGCAAAGGATGGGTGGGGCAGGTGTTCCATTCGGGGCTAGATGCGAAAAACAGGGGGGTGGCTATATTAGTGGGGAAGCGGGTAATGTTCGAGGCAAAGACTATAGTGGCGGATAACGGGGGCAGATACGTGATGGTGAGTGGCAAACTACAGGGGGAGACGGTGGTTTTGGTAAACGTATATGCCCCGAACTGGGATGATGCCAATTTTATGAGGCGGATGCTAGGATGCATTCCGGACCTAGAGATGGGAAAGCTGATAATGGGGGGAGATTTTAATACGGTGTTGGAACCAGGGCTGGATAGGTCGAAGTCCAGGACTGGAAGGAGGCCGGCAGCAGCCAAGGTACTGAAAGATTTTATGGAGCAGATGGGAGGTGTAGACCCGTGGAGATTTAGCAGACCTAGGAGTAAGGAGTTCTCGTTTTTCTCCTATGTCCATAAAGTCTACTCGCGAATAGACTTTTTTGTGCTGGGAAGGACGTTGATCCCGAAGGTGAGGGGAACGGAGTATACGGCTATAGCCATTTCGGATCACGCTCCACACTGGGTAGACTTGGAGATAGGGGAGGAAACAGGAGGGCGCCCACCCTGGAGAATGGACATGGGACTAATGGCAGATGAGGGGGTGTGTCTAAGGGTGAGGGGGTGCATTGAAAAGTACTTGGAACTCAATGATAATGGGGAGGTCCAGGTGGGAGTGGTCTGGGAGGCGCTGAAGGCGGTGGTTAGAGGGGAGCTGATATCAATCAGGGTACATAAAGGGAAGCAGGAGAGTAAGGAACGGGAGCGGTTGCTGCAAGAACTTTTGAGGGTGGACAGACAATATGCGGAAGCACCGGAGGAGGGACTGTACAGGGAAAGGCAAAGGCTACATGTAGAATTTGACTTGCTGACTACGGGCACTGCAGAGGCACAATGGAGGAAGGCACAGGGTGTACAGTACGAATATGGGGAGAAGGCGAGCAGGTTGCTGGAACACCAATTGAGGAAAAGGGGAGCAGCGAGGGAAATAGAGGGAGTGAGGGATGGGGGAGGAGAGATGGAGCGGGGAGCGGAGAGAGTGAATGGAGTGTTCAAGGTGGAAGAGCAGGAAAGGGTGGGACTGGGAGCACAGATCGAGGTAGAAGAAGTGGTGAAAGGAATTAGGAGCATGCAGGCGGGAAAGGCCCCGGGACCGGATGGATTCCCAGTCGAATTCTATAGAAAATATGTGGACTTGCTCGCCCCGGTATTGACGAGGACCTTTAATGAGGCAAAGGAAAGGGGACAACTGCCCCCGACTATGTCTGAAGCAACGATATCGCTTCTCTTAAAGAAGGAAAAGGACCCGCTACAATGCGGGTCCTATAGACCTATTTCCCTCCTAAATGTAGATGCCAAGATCCTGGCCAAGGTAATGGCAATGAGAATAGAGGAATGTGTCCCGGGGGTGGTCCACGAGGACCAAACTGGGTTTGTGAAGGGGAGACAGCTGAACACGAATATACGGAGGCTGTTAGGGGTAATAATGATGGTCCCACCAGAGGGGGAAACGGAGATAGTAGTGGCGATGGATGCCGAGAAAGCATTTGATAGAGTGGAGTGGGATTATTTGTGGGAGGTGTTGAGGAGATTTGGTTTTGGAAAGGGGTATGTTAGATGGGTGCAGCTGTTGTATAGGGCCCCGATGGCGAGCGTGGTCACGAATGGACGGGGATCTGCATATTTTCGGCTCCATAGAGGGACAAGGCAGGGATGCCCTCTGTCCCCATTATTGTTTGCACTGGCGATTGAGCCCCTGGCGATAGCGTTGAGGGGTTCCAAGAAGTGGAGGGGAGTACTTAGAGGAGGAGAAGAACACCGGGTATCTTTGTATGCGGACGATTTGTTACTATATGTGGCAGACCCGGCTTAGGGGATGCCAGAAATAATGTGGATACTTGGGGAGTTTGGGGATTTTTCAGGGTATAAATTGAACATGGGGAAAAGTGAGTTTTTTGTGGTGCATCCAGGGGAGCAGAGTAGAGAAATAGAGGACCTACCGTTGAGGAAGGTAACAAGGGACTTTCGTTACCTGGGGATCCAGATAGCCAAGAATTGGGGCACATTGCATAGGTTAAATTTAACGCGGTTGGTGGAACAAATGGAGGAGGATTTCAGGAGATGGGATATGGTATCCCTGTCACTGGCAGGGAGGGTGCAGGCGGTTAAGATGGTGGTCCTCCCGCGATTCCTCTTTGTGTTTCAGTGCCTCCCGGTGGTGATCACGAAGGCTTTTTTTAAAAGGATCGAAAAGAGCATCATGGGTTTTGTGTGGGCCGGGAAGACCCCGAGAGTGAGGAAGGGATTCTTACAGCGTAGCAGGGATAAGGGGGGGCTGGCACTACCGAGCCTAAGTGAGTATTATTGGGCCGCTAATATTTCAATGGTGAGTAAGTGGATGGGAGAGGAGGAGGGAGCGGCGTGGAAGAGATTAGAGAGGGCGTCCTGTAGGGGGACTAGCCTACAGGCTATGGTGACAGCCCCATTGCCGTTCTCACCGAGGAACTACACCACAAGCCCGGTGGTGGTGGCTACACTGAAGATTTGGGGACAGTGGAGACGGCATAGGGGAAAGACTGGAGCCTTGGGGGGGTCCCCGATAAGAAACAACCATAGGTTTGCCCCGTGGGGAATGGATGGGGGATATGGAATGTGGCAAAGAGCAGGAATAATGCAACTGAAAGATCTGTTTGTGGATGGGAGGTTCGCGAGTCTGGGAGCGCTGACCGAGAAATATGGGTTGCCCCAAGGGAATGCATTCAGGTATCTGCAACTGAGGGCTTTTGCGAGGCAACAGGTGAGGGAATTCCCGCAGCTCCCGACACAAGAGGTGCAGGACAGAGTGATCTCATGGGTGGGGGATGATAAGGTGTCAGATATATATAGGGAAATGAGGGACGAAGGGGAGACTATGGTAGATGAACTAAAAGGGAAATGGGAAGAAGAGCTGGGGGAGGAGATCGAGGAGGGGCTGTGGGCAGATGCCCTAAGCAGGGTAAACTCGTCGTCCTCGTGTGCCAGGCTAAGCCTGATTCAGTTTAAGGTATTACACAGGGCGCATATGACTGGAGCACGGCTCAGTAAATTTTTTGGGGTGGAGGATAGGTGTGCGAGGTGCTCGAGAAGCCCAGCGAATCATACCCATATGTTTTGGTCATGCCCGGCACTACAGGGGTTTTGGATGGGGGTGACAAAGGTGCTTTCAAAAGTAGTAGGGGTCCGGGTCGAACCAAGCTGGGGGTTGGCTATATTTGGGGTTGCACAAGAGCCGGGAGTGCAGGAGGTGAGAGAGGCCGATGTTTTGGCCTTTGCGTCCCTAGTCGCCCGGCGTAGGATATTGCTAATGTGGAAAGAAGCCAAGCCCCCGGGGGTGGAGACCTGGATAAATGACATGGCAGGGTTTATAAAGCTAGAGCGGGTTAAGTTCGTCCTAAGGGGGTCGGCTCAAGGGTTCATCAGTCGGTGGCAACCGTTCGTCGAATACCTCGCAGAAAGATAGATGGAATGGAAAAAAGAAGGCAGCAGCAGCAGCCCAGGATCGGGGGGGTGGGGGGGGAGGAGGAACCAGAAGGACTCTCAGGGTTGTTAATATATACTGTATAATATGTATAGGTCGTTGCTACAGATAATTATATATTGGACTGTTAAATTATATTTTTGGAGAGTGTTACTTGTGATAAGGCAGTTGCCAATTAGGGCTAGTTTTCATTTTTGTTATTTATTATTTATTCATTTTCTGTTCATAAAATAGGTCATTGTTATTTGTGTTGTTATAATATTGTGTAAAGGATGCACAATGTACTGTGTTGGTTGACCAAAAATTTTCAATAAAATATTTTTAAAAAAATAAAGATTTTCTGAGTCCCTCATCAGATATGCCATTGACTATCTGGGGCGGGATTCTCCGACCCCCCGCCAGGTCAGAGAATCACCGGGGGCTGGCGTGAATCCCGCCCCCGCTGTGTCCCGAATTCTCCGCCACCAGAGATTCAGCGGGGTCGGGAATTGCGCCGCGCCGGTCGGCGGGCCCACCCCCAGCGATTCTTCGGCCCGTGATGGGCCGAAGTCCCGCCGCTGTCAACCCTCTCCTGCCGCCGTGGATTAAAACACCTACCTTACCGGCACCTTACCGCGCATGCGCGGGGATGACGTCAGCTGCCGCTGACACTCCTGCGCATGCGTGGACTTACGCAGGCCGACAAAGTCCTTTCGGCCCTGTCTGGGGTGGCGCCAAAGGCCTTCCACGCCAGCCGGTGGAGCGGAAATCACTCCGGCGCGGGCCTAGCCCTGCAAAGTGAGGGCTTGGCCCCAGTCTCCGCACCTTTGGGGCTGCCCGACGCCGGAATGGTTCCCGCCACTCCATCACGCCGGGACTACCCCGCTGGGTAGGGGAGAATCCCGCCTCTGGTCTCTGATGAGGGAGTCACGGAGGTTTTCAAAGTTGCAGGATTGAGCTAGTAATTTTAAATCAGTCACAAAACTGCTGAAAGATTCTTCCGGTTTTTGTAAACGCCTGGTGAACTTGAATCTTTCAAATATCTCATTGACTTCAGATTGACAGTGGGTTTCAAATGTTTTGATGATTATTTCCAGCTTGCCCTTGCCCTCCCCTTCCAGGTAGGTAAAGGAATTATATATTTCAAATGCCTGCGGCCCTGCCAGGGATAAGAGCAAGGCTATCTTACTGGCACCAGATGCTGAGGTCAGATCTTCAGCATCTAGATATAGATTGAACTGTTGTATGAAAAGTTTCCAATTGGAATGCATATTACCAGTGGTCTGGAGCAGGCGTGGAGGTTGGATTGGGTTCATCGTGCTGATTGGTATCCGAAGGGTCCGAATGCTGCGAGGCCTTCTTTGGTCGAATGTCTGGTTTAAGTTCTCTTCTCTTGCTGGTGTCTAGCGAGCTTGCTGAAATCACTCTTGGTACCATATGTTATTCTCTGAGTCTGAATAAAGATTGTAGACTTCCAGTTAACACAAATACTTTATTCAGAGGGTCTGTTCTGTTTCCAGAACTCAACTCGATGTAATACAGTCAAGAGGTATGACCAGTGAAACTAAGGTAAACTGCCTATGCTGAGCTGTCTCTGTCTGCTGCTGCTCACTAGCCCTGTGCTTCTAAAAGAGGCGGATCCACCCTTGGGTCGGACCCTTTATACCCGTCTCTGATGCTGCCCTCTTGTGATGCTGTGGCTGTTACATCTGTGCTGTAGTCCCTGGTGTATGTGCAGATGCACAGGTCACTACATAGTGTTCCATTACACATGCTGAGATGAAGTTTAACTTGGGATGGAATGCAAAATGGATGACTTCAAGTTGTTTTTGATTTGCTTATGCCTAATTTGTGCTACCGTCAATTCAAACATTGCCCCTTCTGTTTTTTCAAACATCTTCATGCCACGCTGCTCCAGAAAAGCAGCTCGCCATGCTTTTGACCATGACCGTTGACAGCCAGAAGACCCGGCTCACAATGTCTCACGAGACGTTGCAAGGGGAATCCCACCCACAATGGGCAGGGTCACTTTTTAGCAAATCTGCATATTAGAGCGAGGCAGTAAATCTTGCTCTTATGTGAAGATTCCCGAGGTACCTGAGGCTTTGAAATACAATGCCTTCACCTTGGGGACCTTGGGCAAGCACCGTTTGGTACTGGCCCCCACAAATGGGGACCAGATGGAATGGCACTGGTAGGGGTCTCCAAGGGTGTCGGAGGTCCCCCAGCTGCATGCCCTTTGGGCAGGGTGGTGCCCTGGTACTGTTGGTGCCATGTGGGTACCCTGACAACCTAGGTGCTAGCTGGCATTGCCAAGGTGCCTGGGTGGCACTGCCAGTTGACAGGGGTACTGCCAAGGTGCCAGGTTGGCACTGCCAAGGTGTGAAGCTGGCATTTTTTGCATGCGTGCGATCGGGCTGGGGTACCCACCGTGGGTGCGGGGGTGGGGGGGTGGTGGCTGCAGGGGACCCTCCCGTGTTGCATTCGGGCTGGGCGATGTTGGGGATTACTTTCGGGGCTCAGAGTTCAGGATGCCATTTATAAATGGCGGGCCGGTCTCTCGGTACAAAGGGGAATTCCGGCAAGCGGAGCTCCCCCATTGTAAAAAACGGGGCTATGTGCGGCCTCGGCTGCATGTTCCCTGTTCAGGCCCCTTATTCAAAGCGAGTTGTGTTGAATAGCCATGTGTTTCTCGGCACAGCGAGTACCAGGAAACACACAGCTAAACGCACTAGCTCGGGGACTTTGCGCCCTCTGCTTTTGACTGTGTGATTTAACCTGAAGAGACTGTACCTGATTCATTTCTGAACATCACCCCTTGTGAGTCTCCTTATAGCATCAGTGCCCAGTGGCACTGCAGTTCACAGGGGACTATGTGAATGTGGGCGGGTTTGGGGGTGGTGATTCATGCCGTGTGTTTGGTTGTGATCCAGACTAGTATTCACCCACACTTCGGGCACGATCTAACTGAATGAGAACAGAGTCCCGTAACGAGTGCCATTGGCTGGGTTTTTCCTGGTGCTGGAGGTGCTGAGAACGACCGCACTATCTATCGGGACTCTGGTTCTATTCGGGGGCCTCAGCGGGGAACGCCACCACGCGCCGCACTCAGTCCCGTTTCCTATATCGAGAAGCTCCGCTCGCCGGAACTCCTCAGTGCAGGAGGAGATCGGGACGCCATTTATAAATGGCGTCCCGATCTCTTGATCCCCCCCACATGACCCGCCAACACACCTATAAGGGAGTCCTCGGGCCTCCCCACACCCCAGTGCACCCAGAAAACCTGCACCCAATCCCTGTCGCGAGAGAATGCAAGCTTGTCACCGCCAGCCTGGCACCGCCCAGAGGACAAGCACCCAGGGGCCTCCGATCACCTGGGAGACCCCCATGAATCCAGTTCCATCTGGTCCCCATTTGAGGAGACCTGCACTGAATGGCGCTCGCCCAAGGTCACCAAGGCGAAGGGGATAATCCCAATGCCTCAGGTAGATCATGGGAGAGCTTATTAGAGTGAGCGTAGCTGTCTCACTCTAATGTGCAGATTTGCAAAACATCCCAACAATGGGCGGGATTCAGATCGCGATGTCTCGCGAGATCGCGGGAGGCGTGACGAGCCGGGTAGATCCCGGAAGAGGGATCTCTTAGCATCTACCGGTTGCAATGCCTTTTGGGCGCAATGATGTCGGTAGATCACCCCATTAGTCATTTTTTGGGAGGCTTGGGGAGTTTCTCACTGGATAATCCCACACTGGGCGGGATTCTCCGTTTGTTGACATTGAAATCGCGAAACGTGATTGGGCGGAGAATAGATTCCGATGGCAAAATCGTGGCGGGCGCCAATTTGATGCCAAATCGCGATTCTATGCCACTTTGACAGTGGCCTCAATGCGGACCATAATGCATGTAAAGTGGACTGTTAGCATATCATTAGCAGGTCTGACCCGGTATTCATCGGGGCCTCCGCGATGCTCCACCTCCAATGGGCCGAATCCCCAGTGGCTGGTTCACTTGTGCTTTTACAAATTGTGAAACCGGCATAGTGGCTACTGAGGGAGAGAGAGGGTGTACGGAGAGTGTCCAACATTGCCCAAGTTTTCTGACAGTTGTGGGCTCGCTGGGGCGGGCTTCTGCCAGGTTCCGGGGGGAGTAGAGGGGGGTGGCCAGGAGGTGGGTTGTGGGATCGGGGTGGACTGCCACCGAACACCATTGTCGCAGCCGGCAAGTCGGCCATACAGCTGCGCATGCCGCTGACTGCCCACTGTGAGCTTAGTGCCAGGTCATATAGGTGTCCCCCCAGGGCACCCCCCACCCCGCCTGGGTGCCCTCTGGCCCCAGCCGACCCACCAGCTGTATGTGCACGCTCCAGCAAACCAGTGCCACCTTGTTGGTTGGGATGGTGTGTGCGGAGATTGTAATGTGTATCTGGGGCTGCAGCTTGTCAACCTCCTGAGTGTCAATCACGGACCCGGCGAATCCCGCACCATTTTCCATTGGAATCTATTATGTTCCACATGGTGTTGGTGCTAGCCCTTTAACAGTAGTGGAATCGGTCCACTTAGTCCCAGATACAGGGAATCCCACCGAGAATTTTTTCTGCAGTGGGGATCTAAAGTCACTGGCAAGACCGGCTCCTCAGAGATCAGGATGCCATTTCTAAAAGGTGCACAGATCTCAAAGTGAGGTTGAGGGACCACCACACCCCCCACCCATGGTCATCGAGATCCCCGCAGGCATGTTCAACACTCCGAAACCTCGATCCCAGACATCCCACCGCCACTCAGGAATGAAGGTGACCCGTTCCCACACCAATCCACCCTCATGGGCATTGGGCCATTACCCCCTCACCCCCGCAAAATGAGCATACCCTGCTATGGGATCGCTAAGGCTCCTCTCTCATTTAGACCCCCCCCCTTTCAGGCCCTCCTTCATCCCCCCACCCTTCATAACACCCCCTCATACCCACCTTCACCCCCCCAACCCTTCATACACCCCTTCACCCCCCTTTTCTGGACATGGCTCCTCTAAGGCCCCAGCCCTCTAATGCACCCTGGCAGTGTCAACCTGGGACCTGGGCATTGCCCACGGCACCCTGGCAGTGCTAATCTGGCACCCCTGCAGTGTCAGGTTGGCACTGCCAGGGTACCAGCTGTCACTGCCAGGGTGCCAGGTTGGCACTGTCAAGATAGCAGGTTGGCACTGACAGAGTACTGCCCTGCCCTATCCCTAACCACTTGGAGGCTCCAATGGCCTTCGAGCCCCATAGCATGGCCATCATGTTTGTAGAGACCAGTAATAATCCACGCCGGAGTGAGGCCTCGCGGGAGCAGGGAGAATACAGTCTCTAACGGGGGGGCACACATATTTAAATGAGCCTAATAGCTTGGCTCGGCACCCTGCCCAAACCCATTTAAGGCCTCTCCTGCAATTCACCCAGCGCAGGATGCAACGCTGGGAAAATCGCGCCCTTGGTATTTAATAAGTTCAAATTCAGTGAGCTGGCTGCTCCTGCTGAAAATGTGAACTACTTTGACAGGAAGTCTGTGATAAAGAAGCTCTGCAAATAATGTCTCTGCTTTTAGAGTAAAAGATTTTTACATTTTTTTTTTACTGCTTAGACTCACCATTTTTTATGTAAAAAAAATAATCTCAATAAAAGCCTGGTTTACAATCCCTCAAGCTGACAGTGCTAATACAATCACCTAAATCCAGAGTTAGAGAAATGAAAATGGTGAGGATTAAATTTTGTGAAACCTTTCTTTGGAGCATTTTTGAATTTTGTGTCCCTTTAAATTGGATCACAACCATGTTGCATGCAGCTTAACTCCAGACGGTATGCTTTCACTTTTATTCCCCTCCACAGCAGGCTTACAGTATTAAGTGAAAGTCCACAAAGAATGTGTGCAGCTTGGATCGTTAATACTATAATCCTGATTGTTAAGCTCAAACACAGAATTGGGTGCCGGACTTAGAAAAATATGCTTGCTCTATAATGATTATTGAATGCATAGGTGCAACTTCTTAGCACACAATTAATATATATACGTAAGTGAGAATATGATCCAGATTTTGGCTTGTTGAATTTTCTCGACAGGCAGCAAAGAGTTGATTGCTCAGTTAGTGCTCAATTTTTTTACACATGCCTTCATCTCATTTTTAAATATCTGTGTGCTTTCTAGGAATTATAACCCACAAAATTGTCTCTAACACAATATCCTTCTTGGGACCACTTAGAGGACAACAGCTTGAGAGCTTAAATATATCAGAGATCCTTAGTTACATCGTACTGTGGTACCCAACCTAGCCTGTCTTTAGCAGAAATATCCTTCCACTGTCGTCACAAATTAAAATCTAATTTGGGAGATCAAAAAAATTCAAATGAAAACACATGCAGTTACAGTGTGAAGCAAAACACACCTGTAAATCTGTAAATAATTTGGAATGAAACTTTCTGCTGGAGGGTTCCTATGCAGTCCAGATAAAAACATGCAATTTTTTATATCACAGCGCATTTTATCAAATAATTTGTTTTCTAAAACAAGCAGGAAAAGTGCTGAATAAAAATAAAAATTTGCGGCAAAATTAATTTGATGCTAAAATATATTGTTTTCTCAAGGATACATCTGACAGCTCTTAATTATATTTAATATACTGGTTGTTAATAATAATAATCTTTATAATAATCTTCATTATTGTCATAAGTAAGCTTACATTAACACTGCAATGAAGTTACTGTAAAAATCCCCTAGTCACCACACTCCGACGCCTGTTCGCGAACACAGAGGGAGAATTCAGAATGTCTAATTCACCTAACAGCACGTCTTTCGGGTCTTGTGGGCAGAAACCGGAGCACCCGGAGGAAACCCATGCACACACATGGAGAACATGCAGACTCCGCACAGACAGTGACCCAAGCGGGAATCGAACCCAGGTCCCTGGCGCTGTGAAACAACAGTGCTAACCCTAAAAATTGGGAAACATTTTATATGCAACCACTGACGTTGTATTAAAATATTTTACTCTTTGAAATGAATAGGACATAATTTGGTATGTTGAACTTGTGTTCAAACTCCACCCCCTAGCCACCGATTCCAACCCCCACCCTAAGGCCCCCTGCCTCGTCCTAAGGCTGAATCAGAATCTTCACAATTCTGTTGTCCTATTTGACCCTGAGATGATCTTCCCAACATGCCTGCTCCATCACCAAGACCACATATTGCCATCTCTGTAACATTGTCTGCTTCTGCACTCCCTCAGCTGAAACCCTCATCCATGCCTCTGATACCTCGAGACTTGACTGTTCAATGCTCCCCTGGCTGACCTCCCATTTTCTATCAGTCTGAAACATGAACTCACCCAAACCTCTGCCTACCGTTTGTCAACTCCCACCAAGCCCATTCACCCATCACCCCTATGCTCACACATGCATTGGCTCTTTCCCAATTTTTAAATTCTCATCCTTTGTTTTCAAATCCTGCCATTTCTCGGCAGCTCTAGCTTCCAGCCCCAAGATCTGGAATTAAATCTCCTTAAACCTCTCCACCACCTCTCTTCTCCTCTAGCTTCTAATTGAAACCAACCTCTTACATTTCTAATATCTCCTTAAAAGACTCCATTTCAAATTTTGTTTAATGCTCCTGTGAAGTGCCTTGGGATGTTTGAACTAAATTAAAGATGCTACATAAATGGCAGTAGTTGCGGTTCAGATTTTTGCAACTGGACACAGAGACCTTTTCCTGCCAGGAACAATCATCAGAAGATGACTGAATACATTTATTTGGAACCACCAATGCTATGGGCGTGATTCTCCAGAAAAAAGTCGAAGCGTGGTAGCGAGCGGGAATTGCCGTGAGCTTCCCGGCCCTCGGCTCAGCAAGGCCAGCAACGCAATAAAGGTTAATTGGTCCACTTAACGAGCCCTCAGTGCTGCCTGGGATGAGGTGACGGCAGCTGTGAGCTTGGGGGCTGTAACCAGGAGGACTGGCCTCCAGTTCCGAATAAAGTTCAACGACCTACACCGGGCACCACGAGTGAGTAGACACCAACGCATCTCACCCCTCCCAAGAGAGTATCCACCCCCAACTCCCCATGTGATCCCCAACTCTTCCTCCAACCCCACCTTATCCTTCAAACCAACCCCACCAACCCTCCCTCCATACCCCCCTCCCATCACTGTGAATCATGCATGTGGCTAACAATGCCCTCTCTGTGTCTCCTCAGGGAAAGCTCTCCCATAATCGTCGGCAGCACGCCCAGACTGGTGGATGGGTGCCGGTCTTAAGAATCCTCACCACCTTTGAAGAGCATGCCCTGGAGATGGCTGGAGTGGCCGAGGCCAGGGTGGTCATCCATGTGGAGGCTGGCGGACACCACAGAGGTGAAAAACCACCAGGCTCCACCCAGAGGACCTGTCAAACTGGAGTTGTTATTGCCTTACTGACTGACCTATCCCTCTCACTGACCACATGTCCATTCTCCTGCAGACCCCCAGCCGACGGCGCCGGACCATCCCGGGCTGCACTTTCACCTGCCTCCCAGGAGACCACCTCAGAGGATGCAACCGTCATAGTCGTGGCACAACTGTCATCCCCGCCCTCCACCAGCGCAGATATACGCACCTCGGTGGGACATGTTAGTGCACAGGCTTCGGGGGTACGATCTGGTGAGCACCACACTGCTGCTGATGCACACCAGGTGGAGGCAGGAACCCCCAGCTGAGACAGCGGCACCATTGAGAGCATGAGGGCTTGTATTACACATTGTACACCAGGGTGTTTAATCAGTATGACAGCTCCGATCCCTTGGCCCCTCTCTCCAGACATCCCCCCCATGCCCGTGGCACCCACCCACCCTCCTGCCATGGACATGTCCCCGGAGCTGTGTCCCATATCCTGGGGGTTCAGATGTTGGCTGTTGCATGTGTGGTGTTGCCTCCCGCACTGTTCAAGCACAAAGTCCATGCATCAAGATGTGATTGGGATGTGAGGCAATTACTCCCACATGCTACATGGCCCGCTAACCCACGGGAATTTGCTTGGGATGTGTGAAATGCTCACTTAGAACATAGAACATAGAACATTACAGCGCAGTACAGGCTCTTCAGCCCTCGATGTTGCGCCGATCTGTGAAATCACTCTAAAGCCCATTTACACTATTCCCTTATCGTCCATATGTCGATCCAATGACCATTTGTATACCCTTAGTGTTGGCGAGTCCACTACTGTGCAGGCAGGGCATTCCACACCCTTACTACTCTCTGAGTAAAGAACCTACCTCTGACGTCTTTCTTATATCTATCTCCCCTCAATTTAAAGCTATGTCCCCTCGTGCTAGACATCACCATCCGAGGAAAAAGGCTCTCACTGTCCACCCTATCCAATCCTCTGATCATCTTGTATGCCTCAATTAAGTCACCTCTTAACCTTCTTCTCTCTAACGAAAAGAGCCTCAAGTCCCTCAGCCTTTCCTCATTAGATCTTCCCTCCATACCAGGCAACATTCTGGTAAATCTCCTCTGCACCCTTTCCAATGCTTCCACATCCTTCCGATAATGCGGTGACCAGAATTGCACGCAATACTCTAAATGCGGCCGCACCAGAGTTTTATACAGCTGCAACATGATCTCATGGCTCCGAAACTCAATCCCTCGACCAATAAAAGCTAACACACCGTACGCCTTCTTAACAACCCTCTCAACCTGGGTGGCAACTTTCAGGGATCTATGTACATGGACACCAAGATCTCTCTGCTCATCCACACTGCCAAGAATCTTACCATTAGCCCAGTACTCTGACTTCCTGTTATTCCTTCCAAAATGAATCACCTCACACTTTTCTGCATTAAACTCCATTTGCCACCTCTCAGCCCAGCGCTGCAGCTTATCTATGTCCTTCTGTAACTTGTAACATCCTTCCGCACTGTCCACAACTCCAACGACTTTAGAGTCATCTGCAAATTTACTCACCCATTCTTCTATGCCCTCCTCCAGGTCATTTATAAAAATGACAAACAGCAGTGGCCCCAAAACAGATCCTTGTGGTACACCACTAGTAACTGGACTCCAGTCTGAACACTTCCCATCAACCACCATCCTTTGCCTTCTTCCAGCTAGCCAATTTCTGATCCAAACTGCTAAATCTCCCTGAATCCCATGCTTCCGTATTTTCTGCAGTAGCCTACCTTGGGGAACCTTATCAAACACTTTACTGAAATCCATATACACCACATCAACTGCTTTACCCTCATCCACCTATTTGGTCACCTTCTCAAAGAACTCAATAAGGTTTGTGAGGCACGACCTACGCTTCACGAAACCGTGTTGACTATGTCTAATCAAATTATTCCTTTCCAGATGATTATACACCCTATCTCTTATAAACCTTTCCAAGATTTTTCCCACAACAGAAGTAAGGCTCACTGGTCTATAGTTACAGGAGCTGTCTCTACTCCCCTTCTTGAACAAGGGGACAACATTTGCTATCCTCCAGTCTTCTGGCACTATTCCTGTTGACAAAGATGACTTAAAGATCAAAGCCAAAGGCTCAGCAATCTCCTCCGTAGCTTCCCAAAGAATCCTAGGATAAATCCCATCCGGCCCAGGGGACATATCTATTTTCACCCTTTCCAGAATTGTTAACACCTCCTCCTTATGAACCTCAAGCCCATCTAGTCTAGTCGCCTGAATCTCAGTATTCTCCTCGACAACATTGTCTTTTTCCTGTGTGAATACTGACGTAAAAATATTCATTTAGCACCTCTCCTATCTCCTCGGACTCCAAGCACAACTTCCCACTACTGTCCTTGACTGGCCCTACTCTTACCCTAGTCATTCTTTTATTCCTGACATATCTATAGAAAGCTTCAGGGTTATCCTTGATCCTACCTGCCAAAGACGTCTCATGTCCCCTCCTGGCTCTTCTTAGCTCTCTCTTTAGGTCCTTCCTAGCTAACTTGTAGCTCTTGAGCACCCTTACTGAACCTTCATGTCTCATCTTTACATAAGCCTCCTTCTTCCTCTTGACAAGTGTTTTGACTGCCTTAGTAAACCACGGTTCCCTTGCTCGACCACTTCCTCCCTGCCTGACAGGTACATACTTATCAAGGACACGTAGTAGCTGTTCCTTGAAGAAGCTCCACATTTCCATTGTGCCCATCCCCTGCAGTTTTCTTCTCCATTCGATGCATCCTAAGTCTTGCCTTATCGCATCATAATTGCCTTTCCCCCAGATATAACTCTTGCCCTGCGGTATATACCTATCACTTTCCATCACTAAAGTAAACGTAATCGAATTGTGGTCACTATCACCAAAGTGCTCACCGACCTCCAAATCTAACACCTGTCCTGGTTAGAACAAAGAACAAAGAACAAAGAAATGTACAGCACAGGAACAGGCCCTTCGGCCCTCCAAGCCCGTGCCGACCATGCTGCCCGACTAAACTACAATCTTCTACACTTCCTGGGTCCGTATCCCTCTATTCCCATCCTATTCATGTATTTGTCAAGATGCCCCTTAAATGTCACTATCGTCCCTGCTTCCACCACCTCCTCCGGTAGCGAGTTCCAGGCACCCACTACCCTCTGCGTAAAAAACTTGCCTCGTACATCTACTCTAAACCTTGCCCCTCTCACCTTAAACCTATGCCCCCTAGTAATTGACCCCTCTACCCTGGGGAAAAGCCTCTGACTATACACTCTGTCTATGCCCCTCATAATTTTGTATACCTCTATCAGGTCTCCCCTCAACCTCCTTCGTTCCAGTGAGAACAAACCGAGTTTATTCAACCGCTCCTCATAGCTAATGCCCTCCATACCAGGCAACATTCTGGTAAATCTCTTCTGCACCCTCTCTAAAGCCTCCACTAAAGCCTTCGTTACTTAACTACGATTGCCAATTTCCTATTAGCAATAGCCTTTAGTCACATGGCCAGGCGCCTCGGCAGTCAGTAGGGGTTGTGGGTGGTAAGTGGCGCAGACAGGGAGGGACAAGATTTTCCCCCGGAATGTGTAAGCAAGATCCAGGGGTTGGCATGGTGGTTCTGCAAGTAGTTGCCCCCCCCCGGTTGTCCTCCCAGAGCCTCCCCCCATCATGCTATGGCGGCCCACCCCTGTGGAGAGTCTCCCATCCCCCGCCGATCACTGCAGTGGCAACTCCAGCACCCCCGGGCTCTTACCTGTGAGCAAGGATGGCTACTCACCTCCTCAGTTCTCCACAGATGCCCTCCCGCCAGGTTTACATTTTTCGAAAGGAGTACTAATCTGTGTTAGTGTGGCCACTTGCTGGGGAGGCCACTGAATCAAGGGACGCCATTGGATACGGGGTGGCTCCCATTAATTGTGGTGATAATTGGTTTCGAGATCCCAATTTTGCCTATGGGAGCGGGCCGATTGCATCGCAAACTGTTTGGTGCCTGGCGCAGTTCTTGTTTTTGGTCTCTCCCGCTATTCACTGGCCTCGTTTCACTTGAGCGAGAACATAATGAGGCCAGAGAATTGCGTCCATTGTGATGAAGAGTTTAACATGCTGTTGTTAGTCAATGGACAACAATCACCTTTTATGATTGCTGAGTGTGGTTGAAAGTTTTGCACAACCTATTATTGGATTAAGAAAATAGATTCTACTGAAAGAAAAAAAGACTTGTGATTATCATGGAATGATTGAATACACAAAATGATGTAATTTGGCCCTTGAGCCTACACCAACTCTTCCAATGAGTAATCCAGTTAGTCCCACTCCGTGTCCCTTTCCCCATATCCCTGCAATTCCTTCTCCTTCAAGTGTTTATCCAGTTCTCTTTGGAAGGCTCGTTCTGGATCCATCATCCTATCAGCAACTACATTCGAAATCCTAACCTCTCATAAAACATGCTTTCTCTCATGTTGCCTCTGATTCATTTGCCAATCTGTGCCCTTTGGTTAGCAAACTTTCAACCACAGCAAATCATTTCTCTTCAAATCTAAACGCTGCTCAATGTTTAAAATTTCAATCAGCTCTCCGCTAGGTCTTCTCTGCTGTAAGGAGAATAGACCCGGGCTCTCCAGTCTATCCATGTAACCGTAATTCCTCATCGCTGGAACCATATGAGTCCAACTCTTTTGTATGTTCTCCAAATACTTCATGTCCTTCCTAAATTGTGGTGCCCAGAATTGGGCACAATATTTTAGCTGGTGCTAAACTACTGTTTATATTATACTCTATGGAGTAGGTTTTCTGCTCCTGCCCACTATGCTAATTGTTGTGGGCGGGGCAGACAATTTGACGGACCATTTCAAGGTTCGTTGAACTCAGGGGGGAATTTCCAGTCTGGGCGGACGCAACTGGAAAATCCTATCCTACGCCTCTATTTTTAAAAAACCAGTTTACGCATACTCTATTAGCTGCTCTGTATTGCCTGCTTCAAAGACTTGTACAGAAACACTCCCAAGTGTCTCTGTTCTGGTGGCCCATTAAAATTGTACCATTCAGCTTTCATTGCCTCCCCTTAGTTTTCTATCAAAATGTATCACCTAATTCTTTACTACGTTGAATTTCATCTTTTATGAGTCTGCCATTGTATCAGCCATTCTTTCTCACTGTTTACTCCCCATTTAAGTTTTGTGTGATCTGCAAATCTCAGAATTGAAACCAGGATTCTCTCCCAACCGGCGGGAGGGCAATACCGGTGCCAAAGAGTGGCGTGAACCACTCCGGCTTCGGGCCGCCCAGAAGTTGCGGAATCCTCCGCACTTCCAGGGGCTAGACCGGCACTGGAGTGGTTTGCGCCACGCCAACCGGTGCCGAAGGGCCTCCATCGGCCGGCGCGAGTTGGCGCATGCGCGGGAGTGCCAGCGTGTTCTGGCGCATGCGCAGAATTGCTGGCATGATCCCTGCACGTGCGCAGGGGGTTTCTTCTCCGCTCCGGCCATCGCAGAGCTTTACACAGGCTGGCGCGGAGGGAAAGCATGCCCCCACGACACAGGCCCACCCGCAGATCGGAGGGCCCCGATCGCGGGCCAGGCCACCATGGGGGGCAACCCCCGGGGCCGGATCCCCCCCCCGCACACCCCCCCCCCCCCCGAGGTCTCCGCAGGCCGCCCTCAGAGCCAGGTCCTACTGCTATGGACCTTATCCATTGCACGCCGGTGGGACTGGCCAAAAACAGGCGGCCGCTTGGCCCTTTGAGGCCCAGAGAATCGCCGGGGGGGCCGCAGCCAACAGCCCCCGACTGGCGCGGCGTGATCCCCGCCCCCACCAAAAACCCAGCGCCGGAGAATTCGGCAACCGGCGCCGGAGCGGCAGGGCGGGATTCACGCAGCCCCCCCCGGCGATTCGCCGACCCAGCGGGAGGTCGGAGAATGCTGCCCTGGGTTCCCAAGTCCTAGACCGGGATTCTCCAAGCCTCTGCGCCGAAATGGCGCTCAGCATGGGGCCTCAGACCCGCAATCGGGTCCGTTGCCGGGACGCGATTCTCCAGCGACCGGAGAACCGGTGCCAGTCGCGCATGTGCAGTCGACACGGTGCCTGTCGGGGGCCCTTGAAAGAGGCCCCGTGGCGATTCTCCGCGGTCGACTGGCCGAGTTCCTGCCGGCGTGGTTCATGTATGGTTCCACCCGGCGGGAGCTCGGCGTCGTGGCTGCGGTGGCCATCCTTGAGGGGGATCAGTCTCTGGGGGGGGCCTCCACGACGACCAGACCCGCGATCGGGAGCCATCGATCGGCAAGGGGCCTACCTTATTCCGTGTTGGGCCGCTGTGTAGCTCCGCCATATTGCGTGGCGCCGGCGGCCGGCCGTAGGTCTATGCATGCGCGCGGCGGCCAGCAGTGTAGGGTCGCGTACGGCAGCTGGAGCAGCGCGGAGCACTCCGGCGCCGTGCTGGCCCCCTATGGACTACAGACACACTGGGCCAAGAGGCCCGTTGACGCCAGCGTAAAACACTCCGGTGTTAATGCTGGCGTCAACACTTAGCCGCGTTTTTGGAGAATCCCGGCCTTGTCTTTAATGTAGATCAAAAGCAGCAATAGTCCGAGTATTGACTCTTGAAACACCACTGTATACCTCCCTCCAATCTGAAAAAGCTATTCACCACAACCCTCTGTTTGTTAACTCTCAGCGCAGTTTTGATACAAGATGTTGCTGCCTCTTTTGTCCCCTTTGTTTCAATTTTGCTAAAAAGTGTAATGTGCGGTATGTTACCAAGGGCGAAATTCTCCCCCAACGGCGGGATGTCCGCCGACTGGCGCCAAAGCCGGCGCCAATCAGACGGGCATCGTGCCGGCCCAAAGGTGCGGAAGGCTCCGCATCTTTGGCGGCCTAGCCCCAACATTGAGGGGCTAGGCCGACGCCGGAGGGATTTCCGCCCCACCATCTGGCGGAAATGGCGTTTGTTTCCCCGCCAGCTGGCGCGGAAATGCGGCGCATGCGCGGGAGCGTCAGCGGCCGCTGTCAGTTTCCCAGCGCATGTGCGGGAGCGTCAGCGGCCGCTGTCAGTTTCCCGTGCATGCGCAGTGGAGGGAGTCTCTTCTGCCTCCGCCATGGTGGAGGCCGTGGCGGAGGCGGAAGGGAAAGAGTGCCCCCACGGCACAGGCCCGCCCGCGGATCGGTGGGCCCCGATCGCGGGCCAGGCCACCGTGGGGCCACCCCCCGGGGTCAGATCACCCCGGGCCCCCCCCCCACAGGACCCCGGAGCCCGCCCACGCCGCCTGGTCCCGCCGGTAAATACCAGGTTTGATTTACGCCGGCGGGACAGGCAATTTCTGGGCGGGACGTCGGCCCATCCGGGCCGGAGAATCCAGCGGGGGGTCCCGCCAACCGGCGCGGCCGGATTCCCGCCCCCGCCCAATCTCCTGGAGCGGAGACTTCGGCGGGGGCGGGATTCACGGCGGCCAACGGCCATTCTCCGACCCGGCGGGGGGTCGGAGAATGACGCCCCAAATGCCTTTGAAAGCCCTTGTACATAACATTAACAGCACTGCATTCATTCATCCTCTCTGTTCCCCTCATCAAAAAGCTAATCAAGATAGCCAAACATGAGTAGTTCTTAATAAACCCAAGTTAGTTCTCCTTTTATTACCCTTGAATCTAAGGAGAATCGAAGGACTATGGACAGCACCTCTGCGGTTCCTATCTTTACTTCCCTCAACTTTGATGCATCCCACCTGCACTGGATGACTTATTTCTTTAAATACCATCAGCCCTTCCAGGCCATCTTCTTTAGCTATTTTCATCCCATCCACAATCCCAATGTCTTCATTTGCCACTGATTTGGCAAAGTAATTTTCCTTGATAAGTACTGCACAAAATACTTATTTAGTGAGTCACCATGCCTTCCACCTCCACCAATGCATGTTCACTTTAGACATTAATTGGTCCTTCCACTTAACTGATAGTCCTTTTACTGTTAATATTTCTGAAGAAGACCATTTGTATGTCCTTTTATGTTCATTACTAATTTAGTACTGTCTCTTATTTCTCTCTTCATTTCTCTGTACTTTTTATATTCAGTCTGATTCTCCCTTGTATTATAAAGCTGACATCCGCTTCACCTCACTCTGTAACTCCTTTGTCATCCAGGAATCTTTGATTTTGCTTGTTCTCCCTCACTCCCTTGTAGAAATATTCCTAGACTGGACCAGAACCATTTCCTCTTTGAAGGCCGCCATTATTGGCTGGGATTTTCTTGCCCAGTCATGGAAGGATGTGCCACAGGAGATTTGGTGGCCTGGCCAAAATTCTATTGATTTTTGGTGAGACGAAGCTATAGAATCCGATTGGTGAGAAACACTCATAGGATGCATGGTAGGATACCAAGAAAGAGATTTATTAAGATACATTACTAAACTCTCACGCCCCACCCCGACCTGCACTCAGGCTGCGGATTTTATACTGTGGAGCCTTGCCCGATAAGGGAGAAGCTCTGCCCCCAATTACTGGGGGCGTTCATACTCGTTATGAGTTAATGGGAACCAGATGGTGCACACTCCTCTACTTCCCAGGGGGTAATAACACAGACAACCCCAGCAGTGGGCAGGGTCAGAAAATCCTGCCCATTGCTTGAAAGTCTTTGAGTTCAATTTACTAGATTAGATCCCCCTCAATTAACTGAAATCAGCCTTCCGCCAATTAAACATTTTTATCCTAGATTGTCCTTCTTCATAAATAATCTAAATCTTATGATACTACAATCACAATTCCCAAGAAGCTCCCCAATTGTGACATTGTTCACTTGACCCATTTTATTTCCAAGGACTAAATCTGGCAATGCCTCTTTCCTCATATAGCAGGAAACTTACGGATCAAGAAAAATCTCCTGAACACACTTCAGAAATATTCCCCTTTTCTTCTGTTGACACAAACACCACCATAGTTAATACTGGAGTCTCCCATTATCATTATCCCATTACCCACTCATAACCCTTTATCCAGTTATTTCTGTAAAAATCTGCTTCTTTGGCTTGGATTTTTGTGGAGTTGTGGAGACTCCAGGGACCTTCCAAGGTGGCAAGTGGGACCGGGATCAAGGGGCCCCACCCCACACCTGACCAGTTTTATTTGCACCAGGGAATGGGTTTGTGGGGCAATGGGGGGTGGAATGTGACTCCCACATATGGTAAATCCAAAGTCAGCAGGGCTGTTTGAATTCAATACTGAGGTGAAACAGACACCATTTTTGTTGGAGCAAGGATCTTAACTCACAGCGTGGGAGTATTGAATCTTTAGATAAGTCATAAATGCTCTTGAAGGGAAGATAGGCCTGTAGAGCTGTCAAATTATTTAAATAGTCAAACTTTAAAATTGAAAGATAAAAATCCCCTGTGCTTCCCTTCAAAAAGAGTAATGCCCAGTTTTGTCTGTGAGAATTGGAAAAGCTATTCTTTCAGTTTTAATAGCTGTTTGTTGAAAGTGTTATCATAATAGCATTATCACTGCTTGGCAACTTACCACACCCTATCATTATCACAGTGTGGGGATATACATTCACAGTTTGATTGACAGTTCAAAGAGTTTATTCAAAGATTAGCTGTCTTTGAAGTGGGGTTATGGATACAGATATTTGTTTTTATAATGGAATAACTGCTTGAGATTTAAATGTATTGAATGTGTTTTCATGAATGGGGGAATTTTTTTAATATAATGAAATCTGCAATAGATATTTGGAACATTATTTTGTTTCATCTTATCATGGTTCCTGTGGTCCTCCAATGGTGAGTTGGCATGGGGGATGTAAGAATAAAGGATTATGAGTTGGTATTTTTTGGCATAAGAGCTATAAGGGGCCATGCGTTGGCATGGACGGTATGAGGGGCATTAGCGTTGCGGGGCATGGGTTAGCATGTAAGGCTTGGGGTGGGGAGGTGAGGGGGTGTGAGGGGTTCGGAATAGTGGGCCTAATGATCAAGAAAATTACTGGGACAAAGTCCTAGAGAATCAAAGTGGCCTTTTAACAGCCTGCCTCAGCACTTGGTAGTTCCTCTGATAGCCTCCAATCTGTGACCGGGGGTGGCGGGCCCAACTTCAGTCTGCACCTACTACCCCCCCTCCCCAAAATGAAGATCCTGCCATTTGTGGTGTGGAGAGCTATGAAATTTCCAAATTTAAACCACCTGACCCAGTAGCAAAAAATCCAGGCCTCCATCTCTTTTGGTGGGCTATAAAATACAGAGGTAGCCGAAATGCGATTAAGGACCACCGAATCTCCTTAGGTAATTTCCAGGCAATTAAGTACTTTTCTAAGTGTTGGAATCATTCTGGAATCTATGAAATTCACCAGCCATTTTGTTTGGAACAATCTCCCACAAACAGCAATGTGTTAATGACCAGATCATCTGTTCCAGATGTTGAGTGAGGGAGGAATGTTGGCTGGGACGTGGGTATAAATTCAGGACTTTGGGAGAACTCCGCTGTGGTTCCCTTCAAAAAGAGTGATGGAATTTTCTGCATCCACCTGAGAAGCCAGATCGGGCTTCATTTTAATGTCTCATCCCCCAACAGAGCAGCACTCTGTCCCACACTGAAATGTCAGCCTAAATTTTTTTCGCAAGTGTTGAATTATGAGCAATTCTTTGTTAAAAGTACGCACGGAGTAAAGACTGACTTGAGCTGGCCCAGACTCAGTTTGGCCCTTTACAAGAATCTAAGATAAGAAACTTTATTTTTACCAGTTTGAGTTTAGTTCAATCCCAGGTTTCAAGGTTGTTCATGATGCCATCAGTCCAGACAATATTTGTGAGCATCAAATGGTGTAGCATCCCCGGAAGTTAAGTGTTTCATTGTGGAACTGAGAAAGTCTTTTCTTCCTTTGAAGCTTCCTTGAGCTGAATTGCTTCAAAGGGTTTTTTTTTCAGATGTGTACATCATCAGATCTTGGGAGTATTTTAGTACAGTTATTATCAGCGTCTCTTGTTCTGTAGGTACCCAGTGTCAATTCAGATAACATTTTTGAGTATAAAGAAAACTACTGAGAAATAAGGGAAATTTAAAAGGTTTTTGAAGTTTCTGCCAGCAGAAAGTTATAAAGATCAAACAACTTATTTTCTAGCTCTGCTGCATGCATATAAGAATGCATATGGAACCTCGCAAGAGCAGGGTTTTTACAGATGGCCATTGTCTGGATCATTGTCTTTTGCAAAGACTAACAAGATCATTTTATTATGATCTGCCTTCAAAATAGTCTTAAATAATATATGATAAAGTTACCAGTTACGACCTTTATCAAAATGAATAGGATAAATCTAGTGGTTAATATTAAGTGAGTTTTTTTTAGTTAATGTGAGTTTAATGCATCCTCATTTCTCTAGAGGAAACACATCTGTCACTTTACCATGTGGTGCCTGAAAAACCAGGTCAGGCAACAGCTGAGTGGGAAAGTACAGCTGCAGTCTGCTTAGCACTCTCGCATTAATAAATGTGACCCTGGTAAAGTAGCAGAACTACTATGCTACAATGCCCTTTACTTTACTTCAAGTTTCCCAAAATTTGAATCAGTGCCATTTTTGTTAGATTATTGTTAACAGTATCACTACGTTGATTGCAATGGTCAACACAAGGCAGTATCCATTTAGATCATAACAGAATGCATTAGCTCTTTTTAAATAATGACGTACAGCGCTCAGGTAGAAATAATCAAGAAACTTTAACAAAAGAAATCTTGAGACTATTAGTCCTCACAGCAAATCATTCTTGCTTATTAAAAGCAATGATGTGGAGATGCCGGCGTTAGACTGGGGTGAGCACAGTAAGAAGTCTTACAACACCAGGTTGCTCGACAGCTGGTGATTTGAAACAAACCTGTTGGACTTTAACCTGGTGTTGTAAGACTTCTTACTGTTAATAGCAGAACTGAGAAGTCTTCTGGTTCAAATGTATTTCAGTAATGGTTTCTTGGAATGTTTAAAGGTGCTTTTATTGAGCACCTGTTGAATATATATTTACTTTTGTGTATTAGTGAAAAAAAGAGACATGTTGAAGCATTTTGGCTTGCATTGATCAGGCCACTTCTCAAGAATGCCAGTATCAGGAGAAAACATCAATTTATATTGTATGAGAAGAGAATGTTTATTAGTTGGCAAGTGGATTCTGATCGGTAGAGGTGCTACCTTGGAGAATGCACCAGTTGATGGTGACTGACAGTTAACTGGCAAGCATTGTTTGAAATTTGAACCAGAGCTTGGCCCTGATTGGTCAAGGCATTACTCTGGGGAATTAATCAGCGAATGGCTTTCACGTGTTTTGTTTAGCTGAAACAAGTGCAATATGTGCACATGTTCTTTCTGTCTGCAAAGAACAGGGCCCTGAGTATTTATGTGTGTAACTTCCAGTAGGTGCAAATGAGCCGCACTGCAAGCTCGACTGATGATTTTAAATTGGTTGTCAGCATAATTTTTAGCACACTGAGAATTTTTAGCAAATGTCGTCCAATCATGGAATCAGATCTAATGTTGGACACTTGTTTTGAATTTTGCAAGCACAAGCTGTGTGGGTATGGCCTGTACCTTGCCTGTTATGAACAATGGCTGGGACATGCTTTTTTCTATGATCTGCCAGTCTTTAGGACATATGGACTACATACTTAGCATCACACTGGCAGGCATTCATATATCACATTACTCATTCCCAGCATGTCCCAGCCATGTGTGCAATGGCCGGTGGTTGGTCAGCAGCAAGGATAAAGGGTGTCTCTCAGTGGGACCTTCCTTCCTGAGGCTGGCTTCCTCGATCAAGCCCTGCATTCTGGGGTATAATCCAATGCCTGTGCCCTTCCTGGTGGTGACTTTGGTGATGGGGATGCATTTAATCAGGCAGGGGCCACCACCTTCTCAACTTCAGCCGATCAAGTCTGTGGCAGGAATGTCTATGAATGGCCATCCCACCCTGCCACTAATTGAGGCCTTCAAATGGGAAATTAGTGCCTCTCAAGTGCATAGATATGGTGGGACCCTATCAGAGGGTCGGTGCAGGCTCGATGGGCCGACTGACCTCCTTCTACACCGGATGAACTCAATAGTTCTATGTTTCTATGCTTTGCAGAAACATAATAATTTTGCCTGAATTTTACCTTCAGGGCAGGCGGGTGCGGATGTGAAACCTGCTTGCACCCAAGATCACGTGGTTAAGGCAATATTAAACAGGGTGGCCAATTAAGGTCCACCCAGCATGCAATGTATCTGCCAGCTGGGATCATGCTGAGCCAGGGTGGGTAGGCATCAGGCAATGAGGAACTGGCGGGGATGTTTGAAACCTGAAACGAGGTAACTCCCTGAACGCTGCCAGAAGTTGTGAGGGAGGCTAAGGCTGCGGTGTGGAACCATAATAATAACCTTCCTGTTTTCCAGCAATGGCCTCAGCACCAAGAGGTCATGGAAGGCAGGTGGGCGAGTGGGTTGGGCCAAGTGACAACCCCCCCCCCTCCCCCCGCCACCCCCCTCCCCGTTTGATGGATGAGTGCCTAGCTATCCTATTGCAGGAGATCATTGCCAGGAGGCACATTCTCATGCCCAGGGACGGCAAGAGAAGTCTGCCCCACCTGACAAAGAAGGCCCGGATAGAGATCACAGCCCAGATCAGTGGGCACAATGTTGTACACTGCACCTGGCTTCAGTGTCGGGAAAGCTTCAATCATCTTTTGCGGTTGGCAAGGGTAACTGCAGGGATGACGCGGACTTGTGTAGAGAGGTATAGTTGGGTCCCTATTCTGCTGTATGCTCAGGGGTCTGAGTGTGTATGCCAACTGACACTAAAGCCTGCCCTGCCAAGCACATTATGCTTCCAAGGACTGTCAGCACATTAGGCTGCAGTGCATTGGAGGGAGACTTGTGGCAGAGTGAAATGATCCACCGAATGCACCAGCGCAGATAATCAAACGTCGGTGGGCATTAGGTCATTATCTATGCTGGTGATGCACAGTGGTGAGGGCACATCACACTCATGTGAGGAGGTGGAAGAGGCATAGAGGTCCCAGGGAGCTGGCAGTTGGAGTACTGCTGGAGACCAGGACAATGCTGAGACAGAGGCAGATGACAAGCCTCCAGAGACGTCCATCAGGCGGTGGATGCTAGCTGTCTAGCGGGATACGCAGGGAGATCTGGCAGAGATCCATATAGGTCTGCGCGCCATGGCTTCCATCATGGGGGACTCCATGAGGAACATGAGCACTGCATTCACCTAAAGTTATGCGTGCACAGCCTCTTCTATTGAGAGAGTGGCAAGTCTCAAGGAGAGGAAATTTCAGGGACACCCTCAGGAGTTTCAGGGGTCGCACTTGGACCTGCGATCCAGCACACTGGCTGTGACCTCTGGAGGTAAGTGCCAGTGTGAGAGGTGGTTGAGGCACCCAGTCTCTCTGCTAGATATCCGTCCATCTGTGGTGAGCAGAAAGGTGCAAACACAACTCGTGCTGGCGCATAAGCTGCCCATCATCTCTATGGGCTGCTCTCAGGAGGTCCTTCCAACGAGGGTAACAACTTTTCTGCCAGCGGCCACTGTATGAAGATGCCGCAAAGACGGAGGAATGCTCAGCCATGAGGCTGGATGCTCCCTCCAAACCAGAACCTTGAGCACAACAGGGACGTATCATGGGGGACATTATTTGTGTTTATTACTTTGAAGTTTCTATTAGGTTTGAAATATTTGCATGCTCTTTTCTGTTAATGTGACATAACATAAACATTTTCTTTAATTCAACGGGCTGAATTGGTTACATGCTTTGAGCAGTGGCCAGATGTTGCACAGGTTTGTAACTGTGGGGAGTTGCATGTTGCTGGAGTTTTGGGTTGAGCTCTCAGTGAAAGCATTTTAACAAATCAGACCTTGCCATTGGATTGAGTAAGTCTTGATGTCTTGGATGCCGAGCTGAAGGTTCACTGGATCAAAGTATCCCTCGTGCCTCTGTCTCCCGAATGTTCCTGCCATCCACTGCGATGTCCTCACCATGCGTGTTCCCAGGCACGAACATGACTACAATACCACAAGACAAGTAAGTATATGAATCACAAAGCACATACATAGTTTATGTAGAACAAACACGTTGTTCCAAAACATATCTACGGTCCCTGAACTCAAGACTTTCCCTTTCGCAAACAACATCCAAATTAAATAAATCAAAAGTCAAATTCAGCTTATAGCTACGACACAATACAGGGAAACCATTTTTCCTGGTCCAGTGAAGATATTTAAACTGCCTTTATGAAGGTTTCTACAGGACCTTGGCTCTAGGAAGTAGATGCGGGCCCAACCTCCTGGCTATGAGTTGTGGATTTGTGTCTCAGGCTGTTAGATGTAAACTGGCCTCTCTGCTTCTCAGGGTGCTGGCAATTATACTATTTCCTCCCTTTGATTCTTCATTCTGTGTATTTGGTTGTCTGCCTCTCTCAAATTCTTTGATTCTAGAAATGAGCATGTCTTTACTTCCACTGATGTCTCAGTCGCCTCGGTAAGCAGTTTCGGCTAATAGGGCTATTTACACCTGATTCTGTCTAGATGCCTGCTGATCTCATTCCTGGGAAAGTCGCACTCAGCATGTCTTTTCACTGCTGGCTACTGCTGTCACGAGGCAGATTTCTACCTGTTGCTGGACAGATTTCATCCTATTATGCCTTGTTAAATTTGTTTTACTGCTGTTACTACGCAGATCCATGTTACTGGGAAACATTCTCACCCATGCACACTCTTGCTGCCCTACACACTCTCTCACTAACTCTAACCCTAACCCTTATTCATTCCCCCCCCCCCCCCCACGCCCACCCCCTCCCACACACACACCAGTGCCCCCCCCCCCCCCCCCAGGTGTAAACTAAAGTCTGCCTGATGCCTCCAAGGTCCGACCCAGCCAGATCTGAATCATCATCGTGCCCCCGACCAGACTATTGCAGCTGCTCTGAGCGCTCCACACTGCAATCGAGAATTCAAACTTACCTGGCAACCAACCGACAATTGACTCATCCAATCACAGGCTGCTTCCTCCCTATATTGGCTGCTGAAAGGCTCACTATGAGCCAATTGGCTGCGAAGCATGGAGAAACCAATCTGCCATTGAGTGATCAGGTTTAGAGCATTTTTCAAAATTATGCCCATGATGTCTTCAATGACTGAGTCCAACAATATGGCGGACCACCTCAATGAGCCTCAGGGGTTGCATCCGGCCCACAGGCTAGAGGTTGGATGAACATGGCCTAGCTGGTCTGAGGCAGTGCATCCACCTGGAATGGCAATGATAAGTTCAGTGTGCATTTACTTCAGCATAAAACATTCCGAACATCAACAATCCACCCATCTCTCTGACACCCATTGGTCATTTATTACTCTTTTCATAACGTCTTCCAGGAGGCTGATGGCCACTTGGGTGACAAGCACCAATGGAGATGATGGGACAATTGAGCTTTGAAATACAGTTTATGATGCATAACCACTTGCAATATAAGTGACAATTTAACAAGCTTTTAAACACCCAAGTGATTGCCCTTGAGCAAGTGCAGTATTTCTGTTCCTTTTTCTCTATCTCTTGCATGGTGCTTCTGCTGTGGCTCCAGCAGAGCCAGTGGTAGGTGGCTTGTTACCCTGTTCCGAGTGCTGAGATGTTCATGGCTCATATCCTCGGAGTTTTGGAGCATGTAAAGGTCCCACCAAAGACTGCCCCACCTGTACCTGTGCACGGGTTAACTTGGCTATCAGGACAGGAGGCAGCACTTGAGGCTCTGGTTCAGGTGGGGAGGGGGTAAAGTATAAGGAGTGGAAACACTTTGAACAGCGACCACACTTCCATATCCCCTTTCTCCATCTTCCCTCTCATGGTCAACCTGCACTTCCTTGTTAGCCAACAGCTGGAGAGCAGTTTACTGTGCTTCAGTGAGATGGTCAGCAGCCAAGGCGAAGATTTCCTCAGCTGGCAGACTGTGTTGTGCGAATGGAATAACATTTGTGGAGGGATGGTATACAATGGCAATAAAATGAGGGTGAGTGTTAGTGGTGGCTGTTCAGATGCACTGCAGGAACTCCTCAAGACTTCACAGACAAAACCTTCCAAACTCATCTAGAAATGAAATGAAAATCGCTTATTGTCACAAGTAGGCTTCAAATGAAGTTACTGTGAAAAGCCCCTAGTCGCCACATTCCGGCGCCTGTTCAGGGAGGCTGGTACAGGAATTGAACCGTGCTGCTGGCCTGCCTTGGTCTGCTTTCAAAGCCAGCGATTTAGCCCTGTGCTAAACCAGCCAAGGACAAGGTCAGCTGATACATGGGAACACCACCACATGCAAGTTCCCTTCCAAGCCACACACCATCCTGACTCGGAGGTATATTGCCATTCCTTCACTGTCTTTGGGTAAAAATGCTGGAACTCTGTCTGTAACAGCACTGTGGATATACCTGCACCACATGGCCAGCGAAGCCCACACCTCAAAAACGTATATATTAAAAAAATGGAGATGTAAAGAGGTATCTTGATCAGGGGTAGGGGGAATGGGGGGTGGGGGTGGAGGGGCGGCACTGGGTACAAAATTTGAGGATTGCCTTGCAGGCGAAGGCTAAAAGGCCAAAATAAGGAGCCTGGCAATTAAATATGACATTCTATTCACTTTTCCTGTTCTGATGCAGTCATTGAACTTCTTCAGTCACCATATCCATGAGTGAGGATCCACATTCCTGCTGCTCACTTACTCAGCTACTTCCAGCGTGCCTATTTGGGTTCCAAGACAGGCTTCTTCCACCTGCTGAGAACAAAATTTATCTTTGAACCCTAATGGCCCAAACTATGATTTCTAGGGATGCTAGGATCAGCCTGCCCTCTTTGAAACTCCATCAAGGAAAAGTCACCATAGTCCCAGATGACCCTTTGAGAGGGGAGAGCTGAATTATCTTGTGGATCACCACACCTTGGGCAAGGTTGAGAAGGCAGGCCTTCAAGAATAACCTCAGCCGGTACAGGAATTGAACCCACACTGCTGGCCTTGCTCTGCATCACAAACCAGCTGTCTCGCCAATTGAGCTAAACCAGCCCTCTTTGAAACTCCATTATGTCTCTCATTTGCCAGTGATAGAATGCTTCCATTCTGCCCCTCAATGGGTTTCATCAAATAAATAGGTCAGGGTTTTCCAGCCCTATCCTGGCTGGACAGCCATGGGAAATTCGGCGGCCAAGCTGAAAGTCTATTGATGATCCCGGGGGATTGCGGAGCCAGGAAATACCACACTAAGGTGCAGATCGTGATCGTGCCTGCTCGCGAAACCAAGAGCGGGGTGCTAATGCCATGACTCAGGTGAAGAGTCAGGGAATAACCTGCCCCATAAACCTTTGGATTGCTGACCTACTGTCAGCCTTGGGCCCAAATGCTGAAATTCAACACTTTCCGTGTTTCCCATAAGTGCCCCTTTGGCTGCACATCACATTTCCCAGTTCTGCCCCTTCGCAGTACCATCACCATCAGTAGGACACAAGAGTAAAATCCCTGACTAGATTTGTCTTTGTACAGCACTCATATCATGCATGTTTTTATCTTCTCAATCCCGATGTAAAGAACATTGATACAAGCCTTTCAGTTAAGTGATATAACCAGTGTCAATCCCCAGCTTTGACAAAGGGCCATCTGGACTCGAAACGTTAGCTCTTTTCTCTCCCTGTAGATGCTGCCAGACCTGCTGAGATTTTCCAGCATTTTCTCTTTGGTTTCAGATTCCAGCATCCGCAGTAATTTGCTTTTATCCAGTGTTTAACTCACTGTCACTTCTCTTCCAGGAATGCCTACCCTGAAGAAGTACTGCTCTTCTCTCCGACAGGACTTCCGTATGTCCCTCCCCTACTATCCACCTTCACTGCTTTCCATTTCTCTCTTAGTGTTGGACAAGATATTTACTAAGATTCGCTTCCACAGCCATATTTCCTTCCTCAGTGACTGTCTTCGTCTCCGACTTATCCCACGGGGATTTCAACTTAAAGTCCACCCTGCATGTAACCTCCAGGAGCTTTGACAAATGGTCATCTGGACTCGAAACTTTAGCTCTTTTCTCTCCCTGTAGATGCTGCCAGACCTGCTGAGATTTTACAGCATTTACTCTTTGGTTTCAGATTCCAGCATCCGCAGTAATTTGCTTTTATCCAGTGTTGGTCCCTCACAGCTTAATTATGCAAGTGTTGTACGTGGTGATGGTTTTGGTGAAGGTATGGACCTTGTCATACCTGTGCTACTGTGTCAGGATCCAGTGCTGCAACAGCTACTCCTTGTCTTTTCGAATCCCAGCATTTACTATAGCAAATAAAGGGGGAAAAGTTGGAAAATTGTAAAATAAAGATATCATAACTATTGTTGGAGATGTGAGCATTAAAATAGCTGATCACTGACAAACTGAATTGATTAATTAGAAGTCTTTTACAGTTCCTGTTTAGCACACTTTTCTTTGCAGGACTATATCAGGCTACATACATGCAATCAATTATACACTGGACTTTGGGAATCCTGCCAATTGGATAGCTCTTTCAAAGAGACGACCTGGACATTATGGGCTGAATAACCTCCTTCTGTGCTGGGTGTTCCTTTAATATATCTTAATCCAGTCTGAATACCATCATCAACACAAATGTTCTTTTCTATTGGAATTGTGTCCTGAATTAACACTTTTCTTTCCTTAACTGTATTGAAAATGTAATAGCCAGTCCCATGCTAGCAGAAGACAGGCCAATATCGAAAATAAGTTAATCAAGTTGAGAGATGTCATTATTACGGAATAGAATTTTTTCCACCCCAGGCCCAGAGTATCAGCGTCAGCACTTCAAAGTCAGGTGAAGCCCAGACATACATAGAATTATGCTTCCATTAAGTCTATCCTAACAATTTCTCAGAAGACAGCTCCCTTCTATCAATTGTAGCATTTTCCCCATTTCCTCACACCTGGGCTCCTCCTGGCCACAAGAAAATGACCTGGACATTGCCTGTGTTCATCAAAGAATCCATTCAGATTTTTAAGGGCCTACCCCCCTACTCGGCGTTGCTGCCAACGATAGGCGCCAAGGACACATTGTCACGACCACAACAAAGGAAGCAAGGGGGCAGTAGGTCATTGTCCATCTTTTCATAGAATTTACAGTGCAGAAGGAGGCCATTCGGCCCATCAAGTTTGCACCAGCTCTTGGAAAGAGCACCCCTCCACCCTATCCCCATCACCCAGTAACCCCACCCAAGACTCAGGGCAATTTTGGACACGAAGGGCAATTTATCATGGCCAATCCACCTAACCTGCACATCTTTGGACTGTGGGAGGAAACCGGAGCACCCGGAGGAAACCCACGCACACACGGGGAGAATGTGCAGACTCCGCACAGTCAGTGACCCAAGCCAGGAATCGAACCTGGGACCCTGGAGCTGTGAAGCAATTGTGCTAACCACTATGCTACCGTGCTGCCCCCAGGGGCACTACCGCTTTGTTTTCATCATGAAGAACGGAGCATAAAAATAATAATCACTCCTGCTGTTCAGTAATGTTTTATATTTAGTTTACTGATAAAAATATCCCAATCCGTGCTAACAGAAATTTCAGTGCACCTTGTCACCCAATCAGAATTGAAGGCGCCCACCAGAAAATGTTTTATGAGGGTGAACAACAAAACGTTCTTTTCTAATTTTTATCACTTTAGAATGTAGAGGGAATGATTCAATGTTGAGCAAATGCAACTTATAAATGGCCTCATTAAAGTAGTGCTCATTAATTGGCATGCATTCTACATTATTTCTTTGACCTTCCTCCAACTTTCAATTCATGATCAGTATGAGCGCCGATATGTTGTTATTTCCAGCTCGAGCCCAAATTTCATGCATTTTGTTGATAGTTGACAATGTTTTAGGACCTTGTGCAGCTATTTGAGATTAATAGGCTCATCCCAATGAGGCCAGAAGTAAATTCCAAATCAAATATCAGCTGGTTCGCTCATCCTTATCTTTTTGTTCATATTATAATGTAGCTGAAGCTGCAAATCAGGACTCCATCAAAAGTAGCAGATGGCCACTGGTGTCCTTCAGAGTCCTGAATGGATTTTCAAACAGTATTTTATCACATTAATGACACTTTGTGCATGAATTTCCTGTATTCAGATTGCGCGTATTATTCAAAATTAATTCTTGAATAGCCAATATGCAGATAGAACATTGGATCTGGAGTGCGGGGCTTTAGTGTTCCAATGGCATTACAAAAGGCCCGTGAATGGAAAACTTAAGCTACATGAACAGGGTATAATTATATTTCATCGTGTCAGTGCTGAAGTGAAGTGAAAGCTTAGGATAAATATTTTTCCCACAAATAAAAAGCAGATTTGGTGTGGCTCAATCAGAGTAGCTGTTTATATCCTCTGAAAATTCTTCTCTCTAAAGCGTACGCTGATTGCTGTCCCAGTACCAGATGAAGCCCAACAGTTAAGATTTTGCCGTTTTGTTGCAAGTACTGATCCAGAGAGTCTTGTGTGATTAAATCTCTCTGGAGTTTTGAAATAATGTTACATGAATATTAGCACTTGAATATCTTGCATTTGTGCAATCACACAATACAATTGTAAATTATGTTTAACCCATCGCTTACAACCCAAATACAACATCAGAACTATCGTTTTGAGTGCTGTCTGGTGGAAAATAGCCAGAGATAAATTCAGCATCTGGAGGACAGGGGAAAATATTAAATGTAACATAAAATAAAGCTTAATTTGAATTAGAGATTGCTTTCTTAACATGAAATGGTATTCAGGTGGTGGCACGGTAACACAATGGTTAGCACTGTTGCTTCACAGAGCCAGGGTCCCAAGTTCAATTCCCAGCTTGAGTCACTGTCTGTGTGGAGTCTGCACGTTCTTACCGTGTCTGCGTGGGTTTCCTCTGGGCGCTCCGGTTTCCTCCTACAAGGTCCGAAAGACGTGCTGTTAGGTAATTAAGACATTCTGAATTCTTGCTCTGTGTACCCGAACAAGTGCCGGAAAAGGAGATTTTTTACAGTAACTTCATTGCAGGGTTAATGTAAGTTTCGGGCATGCCCAAAAAATGTGGACATGATTTGCTGGGCTTCCCGCGCACCTCGCACACCTATCCTCAACGCCGAAAAACTTGCTCATCCTAGCCGCTGTCATGTATGCCCGGTGGACTACCTTAAATTGTATCAGGCTATGCCTGGCCCATGATGAGGAGGTATTAATTCTGCTTAGGGCATCCGCCCATAGCCCCGTCTCTATCTCTCCTCCTAGCTCGTCCTCACACTTGCCCTTATGCTCCTCCACCAGAGTTTCCTCCGCCTCCGAAAGCGCCCGGTAAATATCTGATAACCTTGCCCTCTCCCACCCAGGTACTGGAGACTACTCTATCCTGTATCCTCCGTGGCGGCAGCAGCGGCAAGGCCGGCACCTGTTTTCTCAGGAAGTCGCGCACCTGCAAATACCTAAAACCATTCCTTGCTGGCAATTTAAATTTATCCTCCAAAGCTTTCAAGCTGGGAAAGCTCCCGTCTATAAATAGATCCCCCATTCTTCTGATTCCTGCCCTCCTACAACTCGGGAACCCACCATCTAGCCTACCCAGTACAAACCTGTGGTTATTATAAATCGGGGTCCAAATCGATGCTCCCTCCACTCTCTTATACCTCCTCCATTGCCCTCAGATCCCCAGAGCCGCCACTACCACGAGACTTGTGGAGTATCGGGCCGGCGAGAATGGCAGAGGTGCCGTTACCAATGCTCCCCGACTGGTGTCTTTACATGATGCCGCCTCCATCTGCTCCCATGCCGACCCCTCCCCCACTACCCACTTCCTAATCATGGCTATATTACCCGCCCAGTAGTAATTGAAGAAGTTCGGCAGCGCCAACCCACCCTCCCCCCGACTGCGCTCCAGCAACACTTTCTTCACTCGCGGGGTTTTACTCGCCCACACTAAGCCCAAAATAATCTTATTCACCCGCTTGAAAAAGGCCTTAGGGATGAAGATGGGGAGGCACTGAAAGACAAACAGAAATCTGCGGAGGACCGTCATTTTCACAGTCTGTACGCTCCCCGCCAGTGATAGCGGAAGCATGTCCCATCTCTTAAAGTCCCCTTCCATTTGTTCTACCAACTGGGATAGGTTTAACCTGTGTAGTACCTCCCATTTCCGGGCCACCTGGATTCCCAGATATCGAAAGCTCTTCCCTGCCATTCTAAGCGGCAGCTCTCTCAGTCTCTTCTCCTGTCCTCTTGCCTGGATCGCAAACATCTCGCTTTTCCCCATGTTCAATTTATACCCTGTAAAATTGCCAAATACCCCCAAGATTCGCATTACATCCCCCATCCCCTCCAATGGGTCCAAAATGTACAAGAGCAGGTCATCTGCATAGCGTGAGACCCGGTGCACCCCCCGAACTAGCCCTTTCCAGTTCCTAGAGGCTCTTAACACCATAGCCAATGGCTCTATGGCCAGAGCAAACAGTAACGGGGTGAGGGGGCACCCTTGCCTCGGCCCTCGGTGTAGTTCAAAATACCCCGATCTCAGCCGGTTGTACGCACGCTCGCTACTAGTGCCTGATAGAGCAACCGCACCTAGTCAATAAAGCCCTCACCAAACCCAAACCTTCCCACCGCCTCCCACAGGTAATTCCACTGCACCCGATCAAAAGCCTTCTCCGCATCCATCGCTACCACCGCTTCCGCCTCCTCTCCTTCTGAGGGCATCATAATAACATTTAGAAGCCTTCGAATATTGGCCTTGAGTTGCGTGCCCTTAACAAATCCCGTCTGGTCTTCCCCTATCACCCCCGGGACACAGTCCCCTATCCTTGTGGCCAGTATCTTAGCCAGCAGTTTGGCATCCACATTCAATAGAGAAATCGGCCTGTATGACCCGCATTGCTCCGGATCCTTCTCCCGTTTCAGGATCAATGAAATCGAGGCCTGCGACATTGTCGGGGGTGAGGACCCCCTTCTCTCTTGCTTCGTTAAATGTCCTCACCAGCAGTGGGCTCAATATCTCTGAAAACTTCTAATAGAATTCCACTAGGTAGCCCGTCAGGCCCCGGGGCCTTGCCCGACTGCATGCTCTCCAGCCCCTTGATTATTTCCTCAGTCTCAATTGGGGCACCCAGACCCTCCAGCAGGTCCTCCTCCCCCTCGGGAACCTCAACCCCTCCACCACAGCCGGAGATTCCGACTCATATAATTTACTGTAAAAGTTCTTAAACACCTCGTTCACCCCGCTGGGTCCAGGCCAGTATTCCTGTCTCTACTCTTTACTTTACCTATCTCCCTGGCTGCCTCGCTTTTCCTGAGCTGGTGCGCCAACATTCTGCTTGCCTTTTCCCCATACTCATAGATCGCCCCTCTTACCTTCCTCAACTGTTCCACTGCTTTCCCTGTGGTCAACAGCCCAAACTCCAACTGTAACCTCCACCTCTCTCTCAGTAGCCCCGTATCCGGGGCCTCTGAGTATCTCCTGTCCCTCTGAAGTATCTCCTCCACTAATCTATCTCTCTCAGCCTGTTCCACCTTTTCTCTGTGGGCCCGTATCAAGATTAATTCCCCTCTGACTACTGCCTTCAAAGCTTCCCAGATCGTCGCTGCAGAGACATCCCCGTATCATTTGTTTTCAGATAGTTCTGGATGGACTTGTTACCCCGCCCACAGACCGGTTCGTCCGCTACCAGCCCACATCCTGTCTCCATAGTGGGCGTTGTCCTCTCTTCAAACTAACCCGTAGATCCACCCAATGTGGGGCATGATCCAACACTGCAATTGCCGAATACTCAGTATCCACCACCTTCAGTATTAGCGCACTGCTCAGAACGAAAAAGTCGATGCGAGAGTATATCTTCTGGACATGTGAAAAAAAGGAAAACTCCTTTGTCCTCGGCCGTGCAAACCTCCATGGGTCTACTCCCCCCATCTGTTCCATAAAACCCTTCAATTCCTTTGCCGCAGCCGGCCTCCTCCCTGTCCTGGATTTTGACTGGTCCAATTCCGAATCAATGACTGTGTTGAAGTCCCCGCCCATGATCAGGTTATGTGACTCTAAGTCTGGGATCTTACCTAACACCCGCCTCATAAATTCCACGTTGTCCCAATTCGGAGCATATATGTTCACAAGTACCACTCACACTCCCTCCAGCTTCCCACTCACCATTATGTACCTACCCCCTCCTTGTCTGACACGATTCTCCCAGCCTCGAATGCCACTCGTTTGCTGATCAAGATCGCTACCCCCCTGGTCTTTGAGTACAGTCCTGAATGGAACACTTGGCTAACCGACCCGTTCCTCAATCTCGCCTGGTCTGTAACCTTTAGGTGTGTCTCTTGTAGCATTGCCACGTCCGTCTTCAGTTCCCTAAAATGCGCAAACATGCGAGCCCTCTTGACCGGCCCATCTCACGTTCCATGTGATCAGTCTGGACGGGGGGCTTCCAATCCCACCCCCCTACCGACTAGCCATCACCTTTTTTAGGCCAGCCTCGAGCTCACGCCCTCCGCTTCCTCGAGTCCCAACTCGGGCTGTTGCCGTTCCCGACCTCCCATTTGTCCCCTAGTAACAGTTCCTCCCCTGTCAGCAATACAGCTCCCCCCCTTCCTCCCCCCCCCCCCTAGCAACAGCACTAGAAACCAATCCCCCAAGTCAAGCTCCAGCTTAACACCTGCTCACCCCCCACCGCGTTTCCGAGAGTCAGCTGACCCATGCTGACTCGATAACTCCCGCCCCTGGCACCAAGCAGTCTGTCTCCCTAATGTACTCTCCTCTTCCCCCCCACATGAATAAACATTTTAAAAGCATCACATTCCCCAGTAAACAAACAACAGAAAAAACAGTGCAGAAACAGTCACGTTAGAAAAACAGTCACCCAAAAGGCAGAACTAAATTCAAAGCCCATCCCCCCCTCTAACAAGGCCCCTGCAAGACAGATCAACCTTCAACCATCCACACAGCCCATTATTTCACATAGAGCTACTTAAATTTATACAATCCAGCACCACAAATCGCTGCCACAGTACTTCTCCAAGGCTTAAGTGTCTTTTAATCCGCCTCCAGCTTCATTTCTTTAATAAAGGTCCATACTTCGTCTGGCGTTTCAAAGTAGAAGTCCCGTTCCACATGTGTGACCCACAGACGGGCTGGGTACAGCATCCCGAACTTCACCCCCTTCTTAAAGAGGGTCATTTTTGCCCGATTGAACCCAGCTCGCCTCTTGCCCAAATCCGCTCCCAGGTCCTGATAGATACGTAACTCACAGTTCTCCCACTTGGTGCTACATTCTTTCTTGGCCCACCGCAAAACGTGTTCCTTGTCTATGAAACGGTGAAAACGTACCACCATGGCCCTTGGCGGCTCTTTCGCTCTGGGCTTCCTCGCAAGGGCTCTGTGCGCTCTGTCCAATTCCAGGAGCCAAGGGAACGCCCCAGCCCCCGTCAACTTCTCCAACATGTCCGTCACATAGGTCCTCACATCCAATCCCTCACTGCCTTCAGGGAGGCCAACAATTCTGAGATTCTGCCTCCTGGATCTATTCTCCAGGTCCTCCAGCTTCTCCTGCATTCTTTTCTGGCAGTCGTTCATCATCCCCATCTTACTTTCCAGCACGGTTATATACTCCTCGTGCTCGGACAACTTTTGTTCGACCTCCTGGATCGCTGTCCCGTGGGTTTCCTGATTCTGCACAACGTGATCAATCGAAGCCTTAATCGGGTCCAGCGTATAATTCTTCAGCTTTGCGAAGCAATCCTCGAAAAACTTCACCAGCTGCTCTGTCGACCACTGTGCCATCTCCCCGTGGCCCTTGCTCTCCGCCATGTTGTTTCATGTTACCAGCTCTGCTTGCGTCTCCCTTATAGAACATAGAACATAGAACATTACAGCGCAGTACAGGCCCTTCAGCCCTCGATGTTGCGCCGACCTGTGAAACCACTCTAAAGCCCATCTACACTATTCCCTTATCGTCCATATGTCTATCCAATGACCATTTGAATACGCTTAGTGTTGGCGAGTCCACTACTGTTGCAGGCAGGGCATTCCACACCCTTACTACTCTCTGAGTAAAGAACCTACCTCTGACATCTGTCTTATATCTATCACCCCTCAATTTAAAGCCATGTCCCCTTGTGCTAGACATCACCATCCGAGGATAAAGGCTCTCACTGTCCACCCTATCCAATCCTCTGATCATCCTGTATGCCTCAATTAAGTCACCTCTTAACCTTCTTCTCTCTAATGAAAACAGCCTCAAGTCCCTCAGCCTTTCCTCATAAGATCTTCCCTCCATACCAGGCAACATTCTGGTAAATCTCTTCTGCACCCTTTCCAAGGCTTCCAAATCCTTCCTATAATGCGGCGACCAGAATTGCACGCAATACTCCAAATGCGGCCGCACCAAAGTGTTGTACAGCTGCAACATGACCTCATGGCTCCTAAACTCAATCCCTCTACCAATAAAAGCTAACACACCGTACGCCTTCTTAACAACCCTCTCAACCTGGGTGGGAACTTTCAGGGATCTATGTACATGGACACCGAGATCTCTCTGCTCATCCACACTGCCAAGAATCTTACCATTCTGCATTAAACTCCATTTGCCACCTCACAGCCCAGCGCTGCAGCTTATCTATGTCCCTCTGTAACTTGTAACATCCTGCCGCACTGTCCACAACTCCACCGACTTTAGTGTCATCTGCAAATTTACTCACCCATCCTTCTACGCCCTCCTCCAGGTCATTTATAAAAATGACAAACAGCAGTGGCCCCAAAACAGATCCTTGTGGTACACCACTAATAACTGGACTCCAGTCTGAACACTTCCCATCAACCACCACTCTTTGTCTTCTTCCAGCTAGCCGATTTCTGGTCCAAACTGCTAAATCTCCCTGAATCCCATGCTTCCGTATTTTCTGCAGTAGCCTATCGTGGGGAACCTTATCAAACGCTTTGCTGAAATGCATATACACCACATCAACTGCTTTACCCTCATCCACCTGTTTGGTCACCTTCTCAAAGAACTCTATAAGGTTTGTGAGGCACGACCTACCCTTCACGAAACCGTGTTGACTATGTCTAATCAAATTATTCCTTTCCAGATGATTATACACCCTATCTCTTATAAACCTTTCCAAGATTTTGCCCACAAAAGAAGTAAGGCTCACTGGTCTATAGTTACCGGGGTTGTCTCTACTCCCCTTCTTGAACAAGGGGACAGCATTTGCTATCCTCCAGTCTTATGGCACTATTCCTGTTGACAAAGATGACTTAAAGATCAAAGCCAAAGGCTCAGCAATCTCCTCCCTAGCTTCCCAGAGAATCCTAGGATAAATCCCATCCGGCCCTGGGGACTTATCTATTTTCTCCCTTTCCAGAATTGTTAACACCTCCTCCTTCCCACTACTGTCCTTGACTGGCCCTACTTTTACCCTAGTCATTCTTTTATTCCTGACATATCTATAGAAGGTTTTAGGGTTATCCTTGATCCTACCTGCCAAAGACTTCTCATGTCCCCTCCTGACTCTTCCTAGCTCTCTCTTTAGGTCCTTCCTAGCTAACTTGTAACTCTCGAGCACTCTTACTGAACCTTCATGTCTCATCTTTTCCTAAGCATCCTTCTTCCTCTTGACAAGTGTTTTGACTGCCTTAGTAAACCACGGTTCCCTTGCTCGACCACTTCCTCCCTGCCTGACAGGTACATACTTATCAAGGACACACAGTAGCTGTTCCTTGAACAAGCTCCACAATTCCACTGCGCCCATCCCCTGCAGTTTTCCTCTCCATCTGATGCATCCTAAGTCTTGCCTCATCGCATCATAATTGCTTTTCCCCCAGATATAACTCTTGCCCTGCGGTATATACCTATCCCTTTCCATCACTAAAGTAAACGTAATCGAATTGTGGTCACTATCACCAAAGTGCTCACCTACCTCCAAATCTAACACCTGTGCTGGTTCATTACCCAGTACCAAATCCAATACGGCCTCGCCTCACGTTGGCCTATCTACATACTGTGTCAGGAAACCCTCCTGCACACATTGGACAAAAACGGACCCATCTAAAGTAATTGAACTATAGCGTTTCCAGTCAATATTTGGAAAGTTAAAGTCCCCCCATAACAACTACCCTGTTGCTTTCGCTCCTATCCAGAATCATCTTTGCAACCTTTCCTCTTCATCTCTGGAACTTTTCGGAGGCCTATAGAAAACCCCTAACAGGGTGACCTCTCCTTTCCTGTTTCTAACCTCAGCCCATACTACCTCAATTGACGAGTCCTCATCAAACGTCCTTTCTGCCACCGTAATACTGTCCTTGACTAACAATGCCACCCCTCCCCCTCTTTTACCACCTTCCCTGAGCTTTCTGAAATATCTAAACCCCGGCACCTGCAACAACCATTCCTGTCCCTGCTCTATCCATGTCTCCGAAATGGCCACAACATCGAAGTCCCAGGTACCAACCCATGCCGCAAGTTCACCCACCTTATTCCGGATGCTCCTGGCATTGAAGAAGACACACTTTAAACCACCTTCCTGCCTGCCGGTACACTCCTGCAACTTTAAAACCTTACTTATGACCTCACTACTCTCAACCTCCAGTATACTGGAGCTACAATTCAGGTTCCCAAGCCCCTGCTGAACTAGTTTAAACCCTCCCGAAGAGCATTAGCAAATTCCCCCCCCCAAGATATTGGTACCCCTCTGGTCCAGGTGTAGACCATCCC